>NW_022900913.1:43439898-43444511 GCF_012274545.1 Fukomys damarensis
GATATATACACACATATATATTCAGGAAAGTTTTCTTCTATTCAAAGTTTGGTATGTGTTTTGTTTTGTTTTGTTTGATTTGCAAAGATTTTGTTAGGATTTTTTCATATGTGCTTATGTCATATAATATCATGTGGTTATTTTCTTTCTACTCTCTGAAATACTAGGTATTACTCAAAAGAATTAAAGACCTCATACGCATGTATGCATACCCATGTTTATAGCAGCACAATTCAAAATAGCTATATCTTGGAAACAACTTATATGCCCATCAACAGACACATAAACTAAAAATTGTGGTATTTATGCACAACAGAATACTATTCTGCCATAAAAAGGGATGAATAATTTGTAAGAAAATGTATGCACTTTGACACCATAATATTAAGTAACATAACTCAGACACAAAAGCTTAAATATTGTGTGGCATCTCTCATAGGAAAAAAACTCAGTATTATGAAGTATGAAATAAATATAGATAATAGAAAAAAGGTATTGTAATTCAGTATGGACAAGTACTTAAAAGTGTACCTTCACTTAATACAATTGTCTTACATGTTCTTTGGCCTATTTCTGGTTATTAATCTTTTTATAGAATAATTTACTTTATAAGGTCTTCTAAGATAAATAAATCTGACGTTGGAAAAATAAGAGTGTGGAAGGAAACGGAAAAAGAAGAGAATTAAAATGTGCTATGTACATGTACCAATTCTCTACCATAAATGTAATCATTATGTACTGCAAGAATGTATTAATACAAGTTTAAAAAAAAGAAAATATTTTGTGTAATATAAATATTATTTTTTCAAAAATATTATAAGGAATTCACTGAGTAAACCATGAAATCTTGGGATTCTCTTTTCATGCAAAAGTCTTAAAATATGTAGTTAACATATTTAATAAACATAAAACAATTTCAATTATCTTTTTATTTTTGCTTCACTTTGTAATTTATTAAATAATATTCATGTTCATCCAAATCTTCAAACTTATTATTAAAGTCATTTATACTGCCTTTTTAACACTTTAATGTCTGTAGCATGTTTTCTGTAACGGTTCTGTAATTTTCCATCTTTTTTATTTTCAAATATGCCAGTGTTTTAAATTTTATCTTTTTTTATCTCCTTGAAGAATGAACTTTGCTTTTGTTAATTTTCTTTGTTGTATATTTGCTTATTTTTCATTAGTTTACTTATTGTATTTTACTTTCTTTGGGCTTAATTTTATTTTCTCTTTCAATCATGTTGAGTTATATTTTTAGGTCAGTCAGCTTTTTAACTCTTTTTTGTGTATATACTTAAGACATATTTTGGGTTTTTAAGAGTAGGAAAATTTATTTAGAGAAAGAAAGCTTCTAAGAGAGACAGAAGGGGAACAGGAGAGTTGCCTGCCCACCCCCCTTTTCAAAGATGTGTTATAAAGCAAAGCCATGTGGTGAGGCAGGTACAAAGTGGAACAAAACTCTTAAGACCTGATGGAAATTTACAAGGTAGGCATGAGGTGGTACAAACCATGATCAAGTATAGTCACCCAAGTAACACTGATTCAATGGTGATCCAATGGGGAAACAAGCCACGCAGCAAGCATACAAGAACTGAGCAAGAATTTTCGGTGGAAAGGGGTGGGCAGGACTTTTCTTGGAAGATCTTTGTTCCCATCTAGGTGATTGAAACCTGTTTAGAATATCAATCACTGCTATTCATGCTACCTGCATGTGGTAGTTTCTCTCCTTTTACAATTCTGGCCTTCAGTGAATGTGTCTTTACTGTCCTCCATGTTGGCTCTTCCTGAGCTGGCCCTGTCTGACTGCCTACATGATATCTAATTAATTTACCTATCTGCAATATTTCTCCCTCTGAAGAAGTACCCTTAATTGTTTGAGGGGGCAAAGGGTGAAGACTGTTTTGGCTACTTCCACTGAAGAGGGTTGTAGTTGTGATCAGCAGTCAGAGTTACTCTACAGAAGGTCTATCTAAAGGCCTTTGATAGGACATTGGCATATTGGGCAGGCTTATGTCTTGGAGTCTGGAGGAGATAGAGCCAAAGAAACAGTTAAGAATACATGGGCCAAATTATAAGGTCAGCAGGATTGAAATGAATATATAAAAAGCATTCCCACTGGGAGAAACTAATGGCATCCCACAAAGAGGATAAGGATAAGGTCCAGGAGACCCTCAGACTCCAACATAGAAGTCATAGTGCATAGTTTAGCAGTAATGAGCTGTTTACAAGGTCAATCTGGTAAAATTCCAGTAAAAGACATCTAGCACATTTGTTACTAGTTCCATTTGTATGACTGCTTGGGGTTTGGCAGCCTCTAGGCAAGAATAAACAAAACTTTCAAGATTAGAGCAGGTGTAGTCTAAGCATGACCACACTAGAATGAAAGGAGAGGTTAGAGACAAAGTCACACTTAGAAATTGAAATAGTGATTATAATATTTGCTGGCTCTTAGATTCTTTCATTGGTAGAGTTTATCTATAAGTCTAATACTTTGTCATAAGTCTCTAGTTTTAGCTGTAAGATAAGAGATAATTTGAAAAACAAATTTTGTTAAGAAATAAAAAAATTTAGCTAAGCTTTTATAGATTCATAGTTTTTTATAGATCATAGTTTTTTCCTAATGATTCATAATCATGGCCAGCTACTGGTGTAGCTGGAAACTGCCAAAAGGAGTCAGCAATTGGAGCTCCTTTTTGTGTATAGCTTATTACTATGGCATTATTTTATCCCTCTTTTTGTTATTGCTTTCTGCTGGGCTTTTAAGACCAAGTTAAGGTTAGACCTCTGTCAATCGGTATGAACCTCTTGCTATCTATCAAGGTCAGTTAAGTCTCTTCAGGCATTATTTTATTTTATATTTTACATACTATATATTTCTTTTGAGTAATACTTTATCATTACTTCATACATTTTAATGTCATACCTTCACTACTATTCAGCTCCAAATATTCTCTAATTTTGTCTAGACTGTGCTTTGATGAATGAGTTATTTAGAAGTTTATTGTTTCATGTTCCCAAACTTAAAAGATAGTCTGTCATTTGATTGTTATTTATTTTTAGCTTTATTATTTGGTAGAATTTGCTCTCTATAAATTCAGTCTTTTAAAACTTGTTGAGACTATATCTATAATCCAGCATGTATGCAATTTTGGTAAATGTTACAAGCACTCTTGAATAGAATTTGTATTATAAAGTTGTTGAGGAGAATGTTCTATATAATTCAGTTGATGCAAGTTTATCGTTATGTTGTTCAAGTCCTTTGCCTGCTCACTGATTTTCTGTCAGTTAATCCAAAAGTGTTTTTAGAATCTCTAGCTATATTTGTGGGTTTACCTACTTTTCCATTTAGCTGTCATTTTTGTTATATATATACATACATATATATATATGTATGTATGTATATATGTATATATGTATATATATATAAAAAAAAATATATGATAGTTATATATATATGCTAGTTTATTTGGTATATACACAATTTAGATTGCTGTATTTTCCTGGTAGATTAGCCATTTTATCTTTGTGAACATTTTTACATCTATTAATGCTTTAACTTTGTCTCATAGCTATACCATCTCCCATTGAGTTACAGAGAGTAGAAGAATAAGATAAGATTCAGTTGGTGGCAATAGAAAGCCAAGCTTCAAACACTGGACTCTTGCCCCAGTAAAACTGATCATTTTGAATAAGAATTTACTGAATTATGTATGTGTTCAGTGGTAGAAATTAAAGATTTCAGGCTGAAAAGTTTTCATCAATCAAATAACAAACATCAAATAAAATTTTTATTACCCAACTTATGGGAATTCTGTATACCTAATGTGCATTATTACTGTCTAACTCAGGTATACTTTCTACACTCATTTGACCACATATCTATTTTATTTTTTTCCCAGAAAGCTGGTCATATGTCAATTTCTATAAAACAAGTGGTAAAAAATGCTGCAGACCATTAATTACAATACTGGAAACAACTAATATTTATTTTTATAGATTTACCAAACTTTCACATGAAGTTGTTTCAGTTTTAATCATTGCAAATACTAAATAAAAATATTCACTTTGGGGGGGTACCAGAAATTGAACTCAGGGTCTCGAGCATGCCAGGCAGGCACTGTGCCACTGAGCTACATCCTTAGCACAAAATATTCACTTTTGATTGCTTATTTTCAACACAACAATGATAAACTTATACCAAATGGCAATGCAGGTTTTGGAAGGATATGACAGTGGAACAATAACTTTATGATTGCATAATTACAAAGAAACAACCATAATAGAGTAAAATCTCAAAACTCAAAACACTGTCATGCCAGATGTGGTGGTGCACACATGTAATTCTAGCACTTGGGAAGCTGAGGCAGGAGAATCTCTTTGAGTTCGAGACCACCCTGGGCTACATAGTGAGTTCCAGGTCAGTCTCAACTACACAGTGAGACCTTGTCTCAAAAAAACCATTGTTACTATTCTTTGCTTATGAATGAAAAAGTCTGTGTGAATTATAACCATTATGGACAAAACCCCTCAGAAATGGGAATGTGCACAAAATTAAGCAATTAATGAACCATAGATATATATATATATATATATATATATAAAGTATATAT
>NW_022900913.1:43444525-43467532 GCF_012274545.1 Fukomys damarensis
AGTATATATTATTAGGAAGATACTTTATCAAGTATGATGAAAATATAATACTGGAAAGTAGATCTCCTGAAAATATGGTGAATTTCCAATAGATATTGAACAACTGTCCATAGAATACAAAGGGGCTTTTTAATGACTGTTCTTTTCAGTAGGAAAAAGACAAAATAAATATAATTTAAGAATAATCTATAAATTTTGACTAGAATCAAAAGGTACCATGGAAAGAGAGAAGAGGTATAAGACATGTAATAGCTAGCGTTTCTGAAATATTTGTCATTTTCTGAGACTATTGTATTGTTTATATTTTTTACATTATCCACATATGACAATCAGTCTAAATTGAGATGTGCCATAAAATGTAGGCCAAATTTCAAGTACATAGAATAAAAATACAAATGATGAGTACTTTTTAAATTAAATGTTAATTGATAATATTTTAGTTACAATGGATTAAAGAAAACATATCAAACTTATTTGAAGTATATTTCTCTTGTTCATTTGTGTACAAATATGAACCTATCAATTCTAAATACAGGAACTTTTACAAATTGTGATTTTTTTTTTAAGGAAAAATGTCAAATAATGTTACTAGAGTTATTTTAAAAGTTAAATATGCATCTTCTTGGGGATTTCTATTGCCACTTTCCACAATAATGGCATTTGAAGATGGTCTAACAAGCCGTTCTTACTTCCTTCGAAATGCAAAGCGTCCAACCACATCACCCAGCATGGCTCAATATATTCTCTTGCTGTGGAAGAAAATAAACAGGGCTCATCTCAGGCTGTGAACTTCTACAAGCCACCAAATTCAGGCCGCTTAGGCTTCCCATGAAAAGGAGGTCTTCCTGTACGTTTCAACATACTTCTTTCTCTGAGTGATATGCAAATATCAAATAAGCAAATAATAAAACTTTGATATTAGACTAGTTGTGCCTTAGATCTGACATTGTTTAATAATGTGATACACACAGGCACTGGCCAAAGAGAACTCTGAGCACCTGCTCATCTGAATGCCATAAATCAAAGTCTAGCGAATATGTTTAACCATGTTAATAAAAAGCTTTGACTCATTTCCTCAGCATGAAAGAGAAAAAATGTTTTGTCTAGATTAGTGCAACGTCAGTTATAGAGAATCATTCAGCCGAAATGTTTCCAGTTCAGCATCACTGCCAACAGCTATCACAGATGATTGATCTGAGTAGTGGTAGAGAATGAACTGCACTTTGAGGGTCTGGGCTGCCCTCCTTGAAAATAAGAGAAAAAAGATTCTTCACAGCATCTGAGTTGGTGACTGAAATGCTGGTGGACAGGGCCCAAGGGAATTCTCCAAGTGGATATGAGGAATTTTCACCCATCCTAGCAGTAGCATAAGGTGTGGATTGGCTGACTTCCTTCATAGAAAAGGAATTTTCCGGAATAGTCAGAAGGGACATAAAGAGATTTATTAGGCAAAATTTTAAAAGTACACACTCAAAGCATTCTGATCCTCAAGAGAAAGGGGTGCATTATGGCTTGAGCTGGGTGTATTTACAGGGATTTGGGTGGAAACCTGTGGAATCTATAGAAGAAAGGAGCTGAAACCAGGTGACAGCCAACAACGGTGATGGGGTCGGTTCCGCCACCTCCAATTTTGTAAGTGAGAAAGAATAGCTGAGTCCATTTGTAAGGAGAAAGTATGGCGCAAGACAAGGAATAGCCCAAACTTAAGGTGTCGTGAGCAAGAAAGAAATTAAACTGGTTTTGTGAAGGTCAGTTTTTATTTTAAAACATCATTTCTCTTCTTTTCTTTCTATCTTTATGTCTTCTATCTTACTTCAGGGGTGACAAGCAAAATGTTGACTCATCTCAGGCAAAAGGAGAAGCAAAAGTTAAGATTTTTTCACCTTGAAATGGGCTCAGGAGGTGAAGAGTGGATTTAAAATAATTTAGAGAATTTCTGTAGTGAGGTTATGAGTCTAAATTGGCCTCCTCAAATGTAATCTCTAGTCCTCTGGTGCTCTTTACATGTTAAGAGTTGAAAACGTGCTTCAAGTGACCTTTGCAGGGGCCCATGTGAATGAAGATAGTTCACATAGAATTCTCTATTTAAGAAAATTCCAGTTCTTAAATTTCAGTAAATTAAAATTTGAAAGGAATATGCGGACTGGGGATTTATCTCAGTGGTTCCGCCACCTGCCTTGTGAACACAAGGACCCGAGTTTGATTGCCAATACCAAAAGTTAATTAATTAATAATAAAATAAAAAGTAAAAGTAACCTAATTACCTGTCACTATACTTCCAGATACATTCACCTTAAATTCTTTGAATTGTAAGCTTTTTCAGAACATTTAAAAGTGATTTAATTCACCTGGTTTTTGCAGTTCAATGCTCTATCATTGAGCTATATCCCCAGCTTTGGTTTTTGGAATATAAATAATAGCTACAGAAAAGTGCTCCTAATGGGAAAGGAAATTATACAGTCCCGACCTGTTCCAGAAATTTGTGATTGACAACAACAAAACCTAAGTAATATTTTTTATAGTAATAAATATTTCCCTCTAGTAATAAGTAAAATGACATTTTATAATAATAATTAAAGCAGTCTAGTCAACATTTTAACTTTGACCTAATAATTTAATTCCTGAAAATTTTGTCTACAGACATTTGCATATGTATGTTAAGTGCCATATATCTAAGGATGTTTATTGCCAAACCATATATGAATAATAAAAGGCAGTAGAAAATTTCCAAATACCATTAATAAGTAACTAGCAAGTTATTATGCAAATTATTAGTAAATTATTATATCACTATAGGACTACATATGTAGTCACCTACATATATGACTATGTATTCATTTTGAAAAAGCTGTATACGTATTAAAATAAGATTCTATTATTTAAAAAGTTAAATTTAAACAACAAATATATTCAATCCACTTTTCTCCACTGTTCAAAATGCATAATGTGTGTTGCTAAGATATCTTTGAGTTTATATTTAGTACTATCTCAAAGGATGTGGGACTATGAAAGTGTTAGGATGAAAAGTAGAACAACGTTTGAAGTAGACTTCCCTTTACATTAAAAAAAAAAAATTATATGCTATGTCAGTCCCCTGTGGAAGAAGCTTGTGCTAGTAGTGTTTATTTTCGAGGTGGGTAACCCAGTGGCTGGTGTGGTGAACGGGTGGTTTCTCTCCAAATCATGGGTAGCTTTCAAATGTTACAATGTATTTGTATTACCTAGTCACAAAGTTAAACAAAATTTTATAAAATGATTGAAGGGTTGGAAAGTTTGCGCTTTAAGGAGAGAAGGGATGACAAAAGAAACAAAGGAAGTGTCCTTTTAAATTTGTCAGAATAATCTCCCATAAGCAAAGAATGAGGAAAGACTGTCTTGTTTTAACCAGCTCAGTTATTGATAAAGTGCAGGAGGTTTGGAATTGCCTAAGGTGCACCAGTGTTAGGTAAATAATATATTTAGTTGAAGATACAGCGAAAAGAGACGTCTGCTTTTAGATTCTCTCCATTGTCCGTACTGCGTCACATACTTTGGGCAAAACTGTCTACAAGGAAGTCCCTTTAACACAACAAACACCACTCTGGGACACTTGCAGGAAGTGAAGCCATAAATCAGAAAGGCGACGGAACATAATAGACATGGAAGCAGCTAGAGGAAGGCAAGAGAATATCAAAGTGTTCAAAGAAGATCCAGAAGAGCAAGACTGTTTAGATGACATCAGTGGTAAGAAAATAACCTGAGACACACCAACAAAAAATGCTCAGAGATGATTTGACAGCCAGTCAGTGTCATGAATACAGCAGCAAACTATTTATTTGCTAGAAGATCTGCTATTATGGCACACAGTGGACAATGTGTTCACGGACAAATGCTTCCTTCCAGACAAGTTGGGATTTTAATCTCTCAGTTGGAAAATATTTACTGAGCACTTGCTTTGAAAGGTGCTGAGGGTGATTCAAGATGACTGAGATAAAGATATGCCATTGGGGAGTTTACATTCTACTTTCATATAGAAAACCCTCTAGTAAAAACCTAAATTCAAAGCACTCGCTCTGTAGAGGACATCCTCAGAATCTATGCTCTACCAAGACTTCTACATTCAATGTTTTTAGTTCCTTTCACTCTTCATTTCTGGGTTCCAGGGCCAAATTAGCAATCAAAGTTCTCATATAGACTCAGTCTAATTTTCTCCATTGTTCAAAATATGTGGTCTGTATAGCTGTCTTACAGTTTATATTCAGTAATATCTCAGAGGTCCTAGAACTGTGTACATATTGAGAAAAAGATCCATTCCAAAAAATGCATCCTAAACTTAGTATTTGTTCAATCAAACTAGCTTTCCTTAAACCTAATCAAAATTCTACCTAAAGCAATTCTGACTCACATATTCCCCGTAATTTAGCTCTTTTCATCAAAAATATTCTTAACACAAAATGCAGTCAAAGTCATCTAAACAAAACAAAGAACACCAAATTCTTCCAACATCTACCTACTACATATCCAAGGATTTTAGGATTCACAACTTAAGAAAATTTGGCATAATAATAAAATATATCTAGTTAAATTTCAGAAAAACAATAGTTACATTTTAGTACAAATTTTCCCTAGATATATAATGGGACAAATATCACATGAATATGTATACTAAAAAAGGATTTATTCTTTTTATGAACTTTAATGTAACTCATGTCGTATATTTTATATATTAAATATACAAATCTTACACTTAACTACTTAATTTAAAGTAACTATTATGTAAGTTGATTATAATGAGAATTCAAACCATTTTATTTTAAAATAAAAAATAGCTTCTAGGGCTGAAGGTTTAGCTCAGTGGTGCCACTGCCTACCTTGGAAGTTCAAGGACCCGAGTTCGATTCCCCGTACAAAAAAAAAATAGCTTCTAATGATTAACCCATTTAAAATTTTAACTACAAGCTGCTCATAACTCCCCAAGTTAGAGGTGAAGATTAACTTTTTGTGACTGGTTGGAGAATTCACTTACTTGGCTATCTAGAATCAAGAACGCAGTATTCTCTGACTAAAAAGTTGATATGTCATCAAGTATTAAGATATTTTCAAACCAATTCACTGTAGCACATTCCTTCATTAGTACACAGATGATGCATGCTTTCCTATTCATCTAATGTATTGATATCAGGAAGTATTAGTCCATGCGCGACTGACTACTTAACTTAGAAGGAAACTCTTACCTGATATTTGGTGACTCACTTTGATTTCTCTCTGAAAGGTGGTCCCCCAAAACTTGTAAGTGTACTATTTTAATTAATACTGCAGTCAGTGAAGTGCCGTAGGCTCAGTGAGGACGCTGAGTTAAAAACTCTGGGAAGATTGCGACACCAACACACATCCTAAGGAACTTGACCAGGTTTCCACAGTAAGCTTCTGAGGAAGAGCCCTGCATGTTTTGGGGGTGGCCGGGGGAGTCCATCTCGAAATATACCAAAGCATTCTATCTTGTGAAGGAGGACTTGCAAAATTTGTTGTTGTCATTGTTCTTCATTTGTATGTAGTCTTTTCTCACTGTTAAAAACATTATGTCTGCCCAGTGACAAACAGTATGGAGCATATTTTCATAATGTTGATTGCCATCTATGTTTAATTTTTGGTAAGGTATATGTTCAGGTCTTTAGTCTATTTTTTCCAACCAAATTGCTTTATTATTGTTAATTTTAAGGGTTCTTTGCATATTTTGGATACAAATCCTTTTTCAGACGTGTCTTTTGCAAACATTCTGTACAAATCTGTGTCCTATCTTCTCATTCTCCAGAGAAGTTTTTCACCGAACAGAGGATCTGAACATTAATAAATTTCCACTTATCACCGGGGATTTAGCTCAGTGGTTCGGTGGGACCCAAGTTCAATCCCCGGGAACAACAACAAAAAAATTTCCACTTATCAATTGTTTCTTCATTCATGAACTGTGCCTGTGATATTGTATCTAAAAAGGTATCATTATACCCAAAATCTAGGTTTTCTCCTATGTTATCTTTTTACAATTTTATTATTTTACATTTTACAGTTAGTTCTACAATTTATCTTGAGTTCATTTTTGTGAAAGGTGGAAGATCTGGATCTAGATTCATCTCTTTTTTCTTTTTAGCATGTTTACTTCCAGTTGTTCCATATGTTGAAAAGACTATGATTACTCTGTTATGTGGCATTTGCTCTTTTCTCAAAGACAAAGAATTTTGAATGATTACCTTACAATAGTCAATGATCAAAATCAAAGGATCATATGGGTTTATGAAACCAAGAGATACTTGATGAAGATCAAAACAAGTTTTGAAGAATATCCATTTTTTAAGCTTCATCCATGTTTGGAGGCATTTAACGTGGTAAGTTGTAGAAAATGTCATAAAATTTTTCTTTGCTTCATAATTTCAAGCTACTACCTAATACTGATCCAATAGCAATCAGGAGATAATCTGACAAACATTTTGTTTCAACTAATAAGCCTCAATCAGAACAATAGCATCTCTGCCTCTCTTTTCTAAAGTTGCTTTAAGCTTCAAGGACAATGACTCATTATTAAAAGAAAAAAATCTGAAACCAGTGAACAGAAATATAGCTCAAGGGCTAAGTAGATGTGGGTTCCTGTGATGCTTTTTATTCATCTGTTTTGTATAAGGGCAGAACAAAGTAGGCTGGGTTTAGTTGGTAAGATTTGAAAACCATTGAAAAACACACAAAACAGCAATATTGAAATAAAGATGCTATGTTAAGTGTAGAAATTCTATTAATAATAGAAAATATTTCACCAGGCAATATATGTTTGTTAGAACACTGTCCTTCTGGTCAGAAGTTTTTAGTTGTGGGAACAGAATTTGGGTTTGTGTTACTCTGACCTTAGCAGCCAGACTTGCTTCTCAAAACAGGCCAATTATGGGGTTTCACAGCCTGCTTTAGGAATAATCAAAGTTACAGTCCCCTGCAATATTTGTAGCTTCTTAGAACATACTTGACTTTTAAAGATATCAATTTTTAAACAAAGAATTTTTAAACTTTAGGATAATTCATATTTTAAAGTTTGAATGATCAAGGTTCAGTGATGAAAATGATCACACACTTTTGAGTCAAAGCCTAAAGGCTGTAGGCCACTTAGTTTCTGTCTCTTGCCCTGCAACTTATGACTGCTGCTGCCAGATACACAACAATGGATTATTGATGGTGCTGTTGAAGAACTTAACTAAGAGTGAAAGCCAACCCTCCTTGAAGTCTAGTTATGTTTCACTGCTAGCAGAAGTGTAGAATGCTAGGCAGCCCTCCTAGCAACATTAATAGAAGAGCACCATGTCCTTCTTATTCCACAAGAGAAGCTGGGAGAGAAAGTGATTTAGGGAAAGCGGCATGGATTTCCATTTACTCTTCTATGGCAAAATATAATGTAAAAGGGCTCTGAGATCCTATGATAGAGCTATACATACATCTTAAATATATGCTTCATTAGATACATTTTTGATAACTCAGAATTTAACGTCACAAAGCGAACTTATTTACTACAGTGGAATTTTTTTCCAGTTGTAAAAATACCTGGAGAATTTCTACTACTGGCCTAGCAAAGTAAGCTGCCACACTGTGGGAGAGGCTATAAAAAGGCCACATATCAGGTAACCACAAGTCACTTCTAGTAGCTGAGTGTGGCCCAACTAGCCAGCAACAATACCAGCTTGGAAGAAGATGTCCAGAAAGGAGCACCACTCAGCAAATACCTTGATGGCAAAAGATCAATTAAGCTGTACCCAAACTCCTGACCCATGGAAACTGAAAGATCATAAATGTATGTTGCTTCAAGTTTGTAAGAAAAAAAATGAAGTATTATCATTCCATGAAAATAGTATGGAAAAGGTGTGTTTGTGTGTGTTTGCCTGACTACTTTCTTGCCTTAGATAAAGGCTTTATTAGGGTGTGAAAACCAAAACCAGAATGAGAACAGGAGTGTGAAGCTAATAATATAGGATTGCTACTACGAAGGCATTATTTACCTGCGGGTATCTTAGTAATGTTGATTGCAAACTTATGGGTAAGACATGCCTGGTGCAGGATTTTCTAGACATTATAGATTTTCAAGTAAATATATTGCTTCTGTTGGAGCATGGACATGATAGTAGATACACTGTCTTGGAACTTTCTTTTTGCACTTGATATTATTTCTGTTCTCTACCTTCTCTGTCTGCATACAGATCTATCTTATTCTTTTATAGACATCAGAATGGAAATTGAAATTTTAGATTAAAGGACAGTTCCAGTGTTATGTTTTACATTTTTTCTCTTATTTCATAAATAATGAAAAATATTTAGAGAGAGTTCAGAAGAGGGTTTGATCACTAAAGCCTCTGGGAGATTGGTACAATATCAGTGAACTTTTAATGTTTACTTAACAATCTTGCCCAAAATTACTATAAATATGATTATTTGTGTTAGCGTATGTTTCTGATTTACCACTATTTCCATTGGTTCAATCCTAGGGAAAGAAACTCTATTTTAAGTCAGAGGAATGTGGCTGTAACCACCTTTTGTGAAGTTAAAACAAGGTAGCTTTAAATCTTAATTACAAATTGAATTTCTAACATTCACTGAATCTTGTCTTTTCAACCATATGTTCACCAGTTTCTTCTCATTAATCCTAATTTTTCCTGCCCCTGGAAAGTAACTGGCAGGAAAGAAGGAAGGAAGGGAGGAAGTTATTTTCCTTGACCACTACTAGATTAATTGACTTTTACAAACGGCCTCTCTTTTCTGTAAATGTAGCCACTGTTTTTGAATGGATAATCAATCTACTTGTGTACTCCCAGGAAGAGGGTCAGTCTACTTTTCACAAAGGAAATCCTAGGTTTGCCTGATAATAAGCAAGTTATCTTGGTACCCACTCTGGACAAAGCTCCACTCCTAAAAATTCTAGAACTGCTCTGAGCTTTGGGTAAGGCTGTACAATAAGCCCACAGCCACTTGACACAGCTGGAATTTTAACAAAGACAAGCTAATAGTGAAACTAAGGGAGAAGAGGCTCCTCCAGGCAAGTAGCTAGATTGCCAAGAGATCAGACCCTCTTCTGGACTCTCCTTGAAGGACACCAACCCCACCAGGAGATACTGAAAAGGGTAACTGTGCAACTTTTATTTTATAAGCAATCCTAATCAGTAAAGCAAATCAATCTCTGACTATGTTTTTTCCTTTCCTTAGAGAAAGAACTCAGCCCTCTGGTGAAAGTCACAAACTTCCACGGGATTTTTTTCAATACACAAGTCATTTATTTTTTCTTCTTTTCTTTTCATTGTTTATTGGTACATTTTAGGTATACAGTACAGTTACATTCATCATTGGGATCTTGTACCTTTACATGACAGGTCTTGGTTCTTATTTTTTCCCCATACCCCTGCCCTCCCTTCACCCCCTCCACCCTTCCCTGTTTATAGACTTTGTTTGCATTTTTTTCTTTTCTCATATTTTGTCCCTTCTTTCCTTTCCCCTACCTTTCCCACTTCCCTTACTCCTTTAGCGCTTTTATTCCTATTTTGCATTATCAGTTAAACCATTTGAAACTTATTTATACTTTTACTTTTCACACCAGAGAAACTATTTGGTATTTACACATATGTGTTCTATTTATTTCATTTAAGGATAACCACCATTGATATCAAGGTAAGGAAATTTAAAGAAAACAGAAGAGAATAATTTTAAATTCAAAAATTTGACAAGGCAGGGTAACTTTTTTTGACTAAAAAGAATCCTTTTTCTCAGAAAATATTTAAAGGTAAGTGGCAGTTGCTTATATCTTTGTCTTATTCTTTTTAATAAGTTCATTATTGCTTTTCACAAATAAACTTTAGAAATGAAATATTCCTCATTATTATATAAGAAATGTGCCTTCCTGTCTCAATGTTGGATTTGGCTGAGGCTGCTGTCTTAGGACAAATAGTTCTAAACAAAGAGCAATATACTTGGTAATGCACATGTCAGATATAATAGATAGAAAGAAGAATATTGCAAGAGGTAACCTTTATTATTCTGAACTGCAGGAAGATAACTAAGTCAGAATAGTTTAACGGAGAGTTGAACTGTAGTAAAGCTGTCAAAATAGGAAATTCTGTTCTTCATTTTATTATTCAAAATATATTTTTAAATTCACTTGATGTCTATAGCCCAGGTGCTTTAGGATTTTTGTTACAAAATATTAAGATAAATAACAGAGAGAAACTAGCATTTTTCTAACTCTAAAAAGTCTTATCACTTAGAAAGCAAATGAACAGTCAAATTTACTTGACTATAAGAGGTACAAAATAGAATTATCAAATTTGGGAAATAAGAAAGGAAGCAACCCATTTGTCTAACTACAATTAAAGTTTTTCAAAATTTCTATTTTAATCAATGAGTATATAAATATACATACATATATTACTCTATTATATATATGCCATATATGTCTATTTACATACCACATATGTACATGTATATCTATTTAAATGTAATGTTTGTATAAATAGATCATATATGTGTGTATAAATACATATATATATAAGTACTATACATCTATAAAAGGAATAATCAAAATTTATTCTGAATGTTTACATTAAAAAATTATAGTCAAAGACATTTCCATTAATGCCCCTGGCTTTGAACACACCGAAGCAGTTTTGGAAGTCATCTTTTGTGTCTTTATACACTTTGATCAAAAGGTACAATGACTGCTGCTGCTACTTGCCATCCGATGGAAAGACAGACTTTGCTCTTGATATTAAATCAGTATTTTTAGCTATAAAATGTGTGAATACAAATTGATGTAGAAAAGGTTCTGTGTTATAGAGTTACATAGTATGTTCCTGGCATTATCTTCTGTAGAATTTTTAAGACAGTATGTTTTCCCTGCTTCAAAAGAATTATATTCTGTTTTTATAATTTTACTACAACTATACCTCAAGAGATTGTAAGGAGAAGAGAAAGAATGTGTGGTAATAGCTCTCTATAAAAGGTGAACCCATTTATCTTCCAAGTCTTAATGAGCTAGTTTCAGAAAGGCCTTTGAACTTGTTTGTGGCAAGTGGAAACATTAACAAGTAGGTTTTGAGAAGAGCCTTTGAACTACTGGCAAGTGGAAACATCAGTCCCAACAAATCATTGGAAAATCTCAGGTCAAAAGTGCAGTAGCAGAGAAGTATTTCCATCCACGCTTCAGAAACAGCAATAGATCTGAATGAGCCATCATGTTTTTGCATATTTTAATCAATTTTCAAGGAGTCTTCAGGAATGGATAAAATTAATCTCAGTATTGTCCATGGAAGTTGTTGTTTTTCCAAACTGCAGTTTACATCCCGTTACTAATTATGAAAGCAATTTAGGAGATCTCAACCAGCATTTTAAAATAATGAAATACAATAAAATGGATAGAAAAATATTGGTGGTAAATTCAGCATGAAGCATAAGTATTTTGTTAAACTTCTGCTTCACGTGTATGGTTTTGTTTGTTCTCACTGTACAAGTACTTTCAGCCAATGAAGAAAGTGACAAAGCACTAGTATCATGATAGCTATGGACAGAGATGAGGAGACAAAGGGCTTTGGATCTAAGGTTCAAACTGGAGAATCCACAGAATTATATTGTTTAGCTCATTTTTTCCAAAGCAGGAAAATACATGAGGGAAAGGATGATGAAATGAACTTGTTAGCTTATGTCATTGGCCTTCGACAGACAAATTCTAGTCGCTACTAAAGAATTTCTTCTATTTCTGACTTTAGCACTAAACTCACATTTACTGCTTAAAAAGTTCAGTGGTGGTTTTAAGAATAAGAAGAGGGTATATGTACATATAAAACTTCTACAAGAGATTCATTACTTTGATAGACATAAAGGATTGCATCGTCTTGCATATTAAATATTACTTAAACCTCCAAGAGGATTCCACAAAACTTATCAACACTTGCTTTGCCCTAATTACATCATGCAATGAAAGAATCACTTGCCATTAATGTTAGCAAATCATTTCAAACTACTGCACTTGAGTGGAGGAAAGCATGAAATATCAGCATAAAGAAAACCAATTAAAGATAACTCTGCAGCCAGCTCATTTAGTTCACATGAGCTCAATTGCCAGCCTCTCCGAAGGAAGTGGATGTGGGCTGGCTGATGACAACTATACATTCCTTGCTGTCCAGCATTTTATAAAATATCATAAAATATGCATGTTAGTTTATATGCATATTTTGCATATATTTATATGTGGCAATTTTAATTTTGGATCAAACATGATCCAAAATCCTCAGAAGAAAACATTTCTATTCTAGAGTAAATGTCCCAAAAATTTCTCACGAGAATGTATTGCCGACATGGTAGTCAGTAGCCACACGTGACTTGTGAGTTCTTAAAATGTGACCCAGGTAACTAAGAAAATACATTTTTAATTTATTTAAATACATATGGCTAGTCTAACATATTGCAGAGCATAGTTCTGGAATCTTTAACTTTAGTGCTAATTTAAAACAAGTGAAAAATCCTTCTTTCTATTAATGTCCCACAAATAAAATGGCTCATTCATGATAAGGTGACCTTGGCCTCCATCCTGCCTTTTATTATTTTCTCGTCTTCTCCCTTATGTGTCTTGATGTCCTACATCTAGTGGCTACTCAATACATGTGAGCCATTATTGTTGCTGTGTAATTTCTACATCCTACCTCCATTTCTCCCAAATTAATCCTTAAAATATATGTTCATCTGAAGCTTTGGAAGATCTGTTGTTATGAATTCAAACATGTAAATTATTATTTTAGATAATGTTTGTCAAACCACAGATTGAAACCTATAGTTTGTCATAAAAATCAATTTAGAAGCATATGTTTAGATATATGAATTTGGTTTTTGTCACCAAGGTTTACAATTAAAGTTTATCTTATATTTCTAAATTATCATATAATAGATGGTAGATGGATAAATTTTTCAGTTTACTTGGCAAGCCCTTGAACCTCTTTGGGCCCAAGTGTATCTATTCATTAAATGAGATTACTAGACCAGGTGACACAAGTGTAATGTAACAGGAACCCGATGATCACTTAATAAATGCAGTAGGCTGAGAGTAACACCATAAGTTTTTGTATGATTTGAATGTGTGTGTCATTCCAAAACACCTATGTTAAAACTTATTAAACACCTATGTTAAAAATTATTAAAATATTGACAGTATTAAATAGTTGGGCCTTTGGGAAGTAATGAGAGCTCTGCCCTGATGAGTGGGTTACTACATTCATAGAATAGGCTTCAGAGAGATTTCAGCCACTTTTGTTCTTTTCCTCTCTTCTCTTAGGTGAGGACATAGTGTCAATTTCTTTCAGAGGAGCAGGGTCCAGGGTACCATCTTGGAAGGACAGACCAGCCCCTCACCAGACACTGAATCTGGGAACAATTTAATCTTAGACTTCCCAGTCTCCAGAATGCTAAGAAATAAATTTATGTCATCTATAAATTACCCAGTCTTAGTTATTTTGCAAAGCAGAATAAATGAGAAAAAGACAAATATGGAGGAGACTGTCAAAATGAAAAATTTATGTCCCACCTTAAAAAAATCATGCTACTTGATTCTATTTTGGCCACATGTAAAGTTATAACCTATATTCCTAAATGGTTTAGTTTCTCAAAATAGGCAAGTTTAGATGATATGAGTGATGAAACTAAATCTATTTTATAAGTAATGTGAGTAGAGTAAGTTTTGAGGTATGAAAAGATTATATTTCAAAAAAACTGTTAAACCTGGGCCTAGGTGTCACTAGTTTACAACTTCTAGATAATTTGATGTGTAAGCTTCTTTATATCTTTACCACTCAGGCTATTCTAATACCTCTTCTTGTGTCGTTCTTGTGTATTTGTATGTAAGGAAGAAGTATGTGTTGAAGAGACACCTTATGGGAAAAGATAGCTAACACAGGAGTGGCTCCACCACCTTTTCAGGCCAAGGCAGCAAGTGTTTAGAGAAGCTAGGTGTCAGAGATGTTAAAAAATAGATAAATAGATAAAACAAAAGGACTGAAGTAAAAAGCAAATAACAATTTAAAAAGACAAAAATTACATAAAGGGATAAAAAGGCAGAGTGAACAAGTATAAAACACAAATAAAAATACTCTAATTGTGAACAGCCATTAATGTTTCAAAAGTATTTGCATATCCCAACACTCATTCTTTTGAAAATAGTGAAATGTATGTTAATTTACATTTGTCTAGAGATAGATCATATTCTAAATTATGAGTAGTAATTATAAACCAGAGTTTTAATGAAATTTTAAGAAGGTAAGGATAAAAATTAGCTAAGATGGGGTTGAACCATCCTTTACCTTAGACTTCACATCACTGCTCTGTGTACATGTGGTAATCACATTTGGAAGGTAATAAATCAACACTGTTGAAATCTAATTAAAATCAGAAACTGGAATACAGGATTAAAGCCAAATTTAGAATTAAAGGAGTCTATCTTCATTTTAGTTATAGAGTGTTTAGTCCCTTTCATTGCAATCCTAACCCAAAAATTTATTAAAACTATGTGATTTACAAAACCGATAAAAATTTAGTCATTAATTTAAATACTCTTTAGTACTGGAAAAAGACTCTATTCAGTAGTGGGTAGAGTTATGGAGAATTTACCTTCTGCCCAATACCTGTATGATTCATGTTTCATAATGACTTCTTCATTTGATTGAAATTTAAGTTAAATAAATCTTGAAACTTGTTTTATATCCTTTTCTCAGCTATGCTGCATCTCTGTAAACAGAAATGGACTTTTTCAATCTTTGGAATGTTCTAAAAATGAAACTTTAATTATTTTCCCACAGCTCTATAAAAAATTAGAGAGAAGAGAGAATTTCATATTTACAGAAAGAAAAAAGGGTCAGTCTCAAATGCAGAAAATTCTTGTCTAATATTCTAAGATTTAAACTGTTAGAAACAGCAAAAAAAAACTGGCTCAAATGATCTTTGGCTATTTCATTCAGCTCAATTAAGTGTTTAATCATCAAAAATGTTCCTTTATGATGTATTAGATAAAACTATATGGGCAAAAGCGTAACCTTTACCCTGGCCAAAATTTTCGTTTTCATCTCAGTGGTTCAAGCTAATAGACATGCCAAAGAAAATGGAAGAAAACGGGTGTCAGCAATGACGGGAGAGGCACCTGCGGACCAGACTGAGTTGCCATCACAGGCTTGATCTAGAAGGAGACATAGGGTCACTGCACAGAGCCCCAATGGCACGTTTCCTTAGAATCGTCTGGGGGCAGAAGTGCAGCCACATAGACACATTTGCATAAGGCTGATGGACCTAGAAATGATCCTCATGTTCTGGTCTCCCTGTCCTATGCTCTGTATAGATCGTATGAAGGACATGTATAAATCACATTTACATAATGGTTCTCTTGGTCCCATTTTGTATTTGAAACCTTCAAATGATAATATCAAACTGATTCACAGACTTGGTGATTTGGAACAATACATCTCAGGAATACTAGTCACATTTTTTCAAAGGGGGAGAAATATTTTAAAAGTGCACCACATGATGATTGTAACATAATAAATCACAGTCTTAATAAATCATAAAAGAGCATATTTAAAGAGTTTTCACTACAAGCCAGGTGTGGTGGTGCACACCTATAATCCCAGCACTTGGGAGGCTGAGGCAGGAGGATCACTGTGAGTTCGAGACCAGCCTGGGCTACATAGTGAGTTCCAGGTCAGTCTCAACTACATAGTAAGACCCTGTCTCAAAAAACCAAAAAGAAAAAAAAAGAGTTTTCACTACAGAAAAATGATAATTGTGTGAGGTAATATGTAAGCAAATCAGTTAGATGTAGTTGGCAAATTTTGTTAAGAGACATAAAAAATAAAGTGGAAATAGTCCTGTCTTTCCTGTGAATAGGTGCATGTCCCTACACTGGGTGCTGGGGACAGTAAGATTCAAGACCTTGCCCCTGCAGGGAGCTAACTTTTTAGAGGAAAGAATCACCATGTGCCATGGAATGCATAGTGTTGTGGTTAAAAAGACATAACATCAATTTAAGTATCACTGAAAATGAAAAAGGGCTGCCAATTAAAAAATGTGACAATACCTCAGCAAAAGGCACTTTCCACAGAAGAATGGATCTTCTGACCTCATTCTGTTTCTGAATTTCATTTCTTACATTCGCATATATGGCCATTTGGCTATCTTCACTTGCACTTTTTAGCATGTAAGGTATCCTCATCCAAAAATCATTATAACAAAAATAAAACGTTTCATCCAATTGCAAGCATGTTTCATTCTTATTTATTTATGTAATTGATTGTGGTACTAGGATTGAATCCAGGGCCTTTACACTGAAGTACATTCCCAGATCCCTTTTTTATTTTATAGTTTGAGACAGGGTCTCAATAAGCCGCCAAGGCTGGGCTCAAACTTATAATTTCTGCCTCAGCCTTCCAGAGTGTTGGGACTTCAAATGTGTGCCACTATTCCTTGGCTTTTTAAAAACTTTCTTCCTTTTCTCCATAAAGTAATGTTTTTCAAATGTTAAAAGGCATATGAAATTGGGGTCCTATTGAAAACAAAGTATGCTACTCAGTATTTCTGGGGTAGGGGCTGAGATTTTGTATTTTTAACAAGTGCTTGGGTTAAGGTGATGCTGCTTGTTTGTGGGTCATATTTTGAAAGAGTGAGTAACACAAAACAGTTGATGATTATTTGCAAAAAAATACAGACGGGAGTATTTCTCATATGTTAAGTAATGCTTCACTGAAATGAAATGATATTCCACTGCTCTTCATAAGCTTTTGTGTTTTAATGATTATCATGGGCCTCCTAAGCTGGATGAACAATCATTATAGAATATGATTGATTTGAATAAGTACCAATGATATGAAAATGTTTGTGTTATAACTGATGAAACACAGAATCCAATAAATCAATCCTTGAATTGTCCTAATAACCAAGTGTGTGCTAAGGCAGATTATCAGATAATCACAAGAGACTAAGACCATCCATCTGAACTGCACTCTTACTACGAAAGCATATAGAAGGGACAGCTAACCCAGTCTCAGGCATGGGGGACTAGAAATAAGGGATGAAGAAAAGTGACTTGCCTGCAAAAATATCCACAATAAGTGTTATTTACATATGACCCCAAAGTTAGCAATGTTAGAAATCTTAAACCCAGGACAATGTTTTTCTCCTACCTGTCATTAATAGTTGGCCTAAATCAAATCTGGCAGGATATTTTTCAACAGTTGTTCTCATTTGATGACATAGTGCAGGGTTCCACCTAATAAATCACCATGACCAAGGAAACTAGGACAAACTGGAACTGAATTTTGTGAAAACTACACACAGGGTTTAACTGTCTTCCTAGAATAAAAGTCTGACAAGACAAAATATGCAATCAGTGATCATAGTAAATGAAAGTTTTATTTGTTTTCTTTTGATTTGCTTTTTGTGAGTTTTGTTTTGTTGTTCTGCTTAGTGGCCTCCAGAAATACCTCAAACTCTCCATTCCAACGTTTTCAAAGAAGCTGAATTTCTATTTTCTATTTGAGATCTGCCTAAAAGTAATAAATAAAAAACTAAGGAATGGGTAGAATTGCATACAAAATTGGGACTTTTAAAAATAATATACATCCTTGTCTTTGAACTTATAAATTTAAAAAATATATTCACAAAATTAAATTTCTACTTTTAAAATAAAATTTCCTCTGTGTCTACAAGTTATAAATGCATGTATATATGTTCTAAAGTAACTATTATTCTAGACTATCACATTACATTTTTAGTTATCTTACACATTTTTAGTGTAAATCATTGAGTACCACTTTGTAAAACTTACCTTAATTCAAATTTTCCTATGAAACGGTGTTTCATAAATATTTCCACTCTTTGAAATGTTGACAGGTTAAAATTGCACTTAGTGTATTGACAGTCAAGATGCTTTTAAAGAGGTAAATCACTAGAAATCTGAAAAAGAAAACAAGGTTAGTGTTGCCAATTTATTTTTGTTTTATATAAAAAGACTGTCCAAATTTGAGATTAATGTATACTGCAAAAGAGAGTAAAGCAATACTTAAAACATGATCATTACATGTCAGCTTACTCATGTTCACGAAGAGCGAATGCCATAACCATATATGTTGCCTTAACAAAAGAGAGGAATAGTGAATAATGTATTTACCACTGTCACTTTCTGGTAGGAGGCGTCATCTACCTGCTTTCCCTCTCCAAGTAAGGATTACTCATTTCCTCTGACATCTTCAGCTGTTGTTCTAAACTTTAGCTGACATAATCTGTTACTCCAGTAACTTCTCAAGCTGTATCCAAAGACTACTGGTCAAAAGGATTCAGCAGTTCAGCACCAACCTTATTTTGCCAGGGGTGCTGTTCTCTAAATCTTCCAATCCTCCCATTTAGAAAGCATCATATGTGAGGTTGCCGACCAGCAATCCATTAAAGTATATTAAGCAATCATTCATCTCTCTTAATGGTCCAGCTATAAATATTTGCTTCCTGCTGAGATTATAAAGTGTTCTAGCTGTAAAAATTGTAAATTATTTTTGGATAGAAACTTTCTTTGGTTATGTGTCCTATCATTTATTACAAGTGAAATGAGGCAGTCTGTAGAGAAGCAGTCTAGAAAACAGGATATTTTAAAAATATAGAAAAGCCAAAAAGGCTATTTAAACTGACAGAAGCCTTTGTCAGATTTGAATTTTGAAAATAATCTCATATGTTTCCTTCAAATGCACTACTGGATAGTAGTTGAACACAATTTTTAGTAGTTTTGCTACCTGCAGCAAAATGTAATGATGGCAATATTTTTTCAGCAAGGTAATGATGACAATATTTTTTTCTTACTGTTTTACTAAATTTTCTCTTTGTTCTTTTGTATTAGTAATTGAAATTGAGGTGGCAATAACTCTGAGTTTAAAGCATAACAATTTTTTAAATAAAAACAATATCTTCATGACAGTAAAAGACAATGAAATTGTTAGGATCAAATTTGAAAATAATTGGAGTGGGTCATTTCCAGTGCATTTTTGTCCACTTGTCTTGTATTTTATCTTGGCCTAAACTTACATTTTGGCTAATGAACTTTGTCCATGAATAGCATTAGAATCTAACCTCTTGGGTTATCTATGCAGATTGCCATTTAACACATCAGATCTTATTTCATGTTACATTTTAAATTCCCATGTATGTGTCAGGATTTATGGTTTAATAGGGACACAAAGAACAAATATAACTTTCCTACACAAGTTTAGCCTACTGGGTAGATAAATTCACAATTAATGTCACCAATATAATACCCTAACAATAATTTACAGGGTTCCATGGGGCTGCAGACAGAAGTCTGAATTCATTGTCATCAAAGGCTTGAGCGATAGGCCACTAGAAGGATGGAAGGAATCTCATAATAGAGAAACATGGACATCTCAGAACAGAGAAATAAGCATGTGTAAGGCTTCTAAGTAGCTAGATTGAATTTATTCAAAACACTAACAGTTTTGCCTGCGTGTCTATGGTGCCTAGCAATTAGAGAGGTGGTAGAAAGAGTACACACTGAAAAATGAACCTGTAGAAAAGGAGATTCAAGATGATGGAGGACTTTAGTTGCATATAGGGACACATTGTTCAAAGAATTGAATTTTGGTTTATTTAGCACAAGTCCTATTTGTTCTAATAAAGTATCTCATAAAAAACTGTATCTTAGGCCAGGGATTTAGCTCAGTGGTGCCTCTGCCTGCCTTGCAAGTGGAAGGTTCCAAGTTTGATCTCTGGTACCCAAAACAAAACAAGCAAACAAACAAACAAAACTATGTTTTGTACACATTTTAGGAGCCTATACAAATTTATATTAGGTTATTCCCTTATCCTTATAAACACTAAGGATATAACATTCCAACCTACATGGCCCAGGGGAGTCTAATGCTTTCCCTTTCCTGCCAAAAGTAAAACTGCCCATAATAGAGTGGGCAAACAACAGTAATGTCTGGGAAGGGGTATTAAGAACAGGAAGCACAGACAAGAGATGATCACAGAAGAGATAACCTATTCACATTTTTAAATTGTAAAGCCCAAAACAAAAAACTTAAATTTTTTCTGTAGCTCAAAAGTAGATTCTCCAACATTGGAAAGATCTCAGTGCTGAAAGAAGTGGACAAAGAAAGAAAACAAGAGATGGATAAGTAAATCTTCAGTCAGTGATTAAGATAAAAAGAATGAGCAAGGATTTTAAAACCAAGGCAAAACCTTTGCTCAGAAATAAGGGATAGCAGGAGCTCCAGTGGCGCAATCGGTTAGCGCGCGGTACTTATACAGAAATAAGGGATAGTATATTAGAGAAGACATGAAGATAAAGAAACCCTGTGTACTGTTGGTGGGAATGTACATTCGTGTAGCTATTAAGGAAAACATCACAGAGATTCCTCAAAATATGAAAATGGAACTGCCGTATGATCCATTAATTCCAATTGTAGGTACATATCCAAAGGAAACAAAATTGGTATCTTGCAGAGAAAACTTTACCCTTCAATTCATTTCAGCATCATTCACAGTAGCCAAGACACAATATAGCAACTGTCAGTGCATGGATAAATGGATAAAAATTTATAGACCTATACAGGTATACATCTATATTAAAATTTATACTTTATTTCTATTTCCACCTCTTTCCAATTTCCTACCCACTCCAGCTTCTTGTCATCTTTGTAAATCCTACAACACAATAGGACAATATGGTCAAACAGTAAAATAAATGCATAGTTGCTAAAGACACTACATGAATGTGATTCTCAAGGATGGGACTCTTACTTGTATTTTCTTAAGAAAAAAATAATTAACCACTCTACAACTCTATTTCTCTATGTATTAAAATAGTGATAATAATATTGGCTTCATGAGACTGACCCAAATATTCAGTGACTACCAAGTGATCACAGAAAAGACTGCTGGAGTTGCAATAACATCTTGCAACTCACTATGAAGCATAGGTCAAGAGCATCACAGCAACCTTCTTCCTGACATTCTGGGATACTAGGCCCTCCCTGAATTCCCACCCTATGAACACAATGCTCAATGAGTGACAGAAAACAGCAAAGCAAAACTGAATGCTATCTTGTTTTGAAGTGATTTATTCAGATTTTCTATTGTATGCATTTAAATTTAAACTCAAAACAAAGAAATGTCTATGCAAAGTCAATTCCATCTCAAATACAACTGCTTTATAATATTTTCTAACTTGTTCTTAAGTTGGAAAGAAGTTATCTCTTCTTTCTAATTCTCATGTTAGACATCATACATTTATGCTAATTTGTAATTTAAACATTAGTACTCTTTGTGGGATTTAAAACTGATTTCTGCAGAAGGACTATGAACAATGGAACAACAGAACATGTCCTATTCTGTGAGGTCAATACTTCACAGTACTGACACTGAGAGAAATTTATTGAATACCTGGCTGTGATAAAAAAAAAAAGAATATTTTTAAAGTAAGACATTTTATTCAATAAAAGATTTTCTTATCTAAAAAATAGGCAAATTCAATTCACTTTAGTGTAATTAAATAATAAAGACAACTAAGAGTTTTAACTTAGTGGGCTATTGTTTCTGATGGTATTTTTTTAAATGCATGGTCATTTAGTTATTTGCATGCTAATAAGTAATTGCTGAATCTGCTTTCTCTTTCCAAACTTAGAATATGCTATATCACTTTATTTCTTACTTTCATCAAATGGATGAATAAATGGACCTTTTGAATAGGTAGATTGATTGTTTTCTTTGTCCATAAGCATTTTATTAAGCTGGCTTTGAAAAATTGAAAAGATGGTCATAAGTGCATTTATGTCTTATATTTTATTTTTATTTAATTGGCTTCACAGGACTTCTGTTATTAAAGAGTTGGGAACTTTAGCCAATAGGATGACAGAATTCTCAAATATCCCCCAGTGCAGATGTCCTATTTCTCAGAGGCCATGACAATGTATCCTTTTATGAACAGGATGAATTATTTTCCTTTAAGTAACAGTGGTAGGTAAAAATAGCATAAGAAAGCTTTAAGGTATCACAAGAAATCATCAGATCCATGCTCCAACAGGCTTTCAGATGAATGTTTAAAGCTTTTGAACGCTACAAAATTATAATTTACTATTCAGGCATTGCTTGAACCTTGGAGGAAAAAAAGAAAGTAATGTGTTGGAAGGTGGCCAGGGATCATCAATTAAATCTTTCAGAAGGAGAAAATTCCTGGAACTCTACATGTGGGAGATATAAGTGACACCTGAAAATGAATTCCCCCACTCACATCCATGTACATGGTCACATTTACTTGTAAGGGAGCTTGGGAAATAGAGTCCTGTGTCTCCTGTATGAAATGAAGAGAGACATATCTAGATTCTGTCACAGGTATTCTGCTTTTGCATGGCACTAAAGCAAGCATTCATTAATACAATAAATGTCTATATATTCTCTATCCTTTATTGTTTACAGCCTAGTTGGGGAAGAAACATGTTAATTAAATATTTACAAACAATATGTAATTGTCACCTGCAGTGAATGCATGAAGAAAAATTAAAGAGCACTTGAAGAATTTATAACAGGTATCTGAGAGTAAAAGCTTAGGTGAAGCATTTCTGAAGGAGAGGTGTTTTAGCGTCATCTGAGGATGAATTCATCAGAACGATCATGTCCTACCATTTGTTATGAAATAGTCTTTCTTTCGCATAAAATACCTTTTCAGGTTTGTAATAAGGACACGAAAATGACGATCCTGGAGCTAGGAATTTGTCAGACTCTAGAGTGCTCAGAGTTTTCAAGACAGAGGAGAACTGAGTAGCAAAAATTTCTGGAGACCTAGAGAGGGGTCCTCCTTGATATTAAACTACAAATCAATCAAAGCATGCATCTGAGTAAACTACTTGAGGACAGGAAAACAATCACTCATGCTGACTTGACATTATCAATGCACTTTTTTTTTTTTTTTTTTTTTTTTTTTTTTTTTTT
>NW_022900913.1:43467748-43486174 GCF_012274545.1 Fukomys damarensis
TTTTTTTTTTTTTTTTTTTTTTTTTTTTGTACCAGAGATTGAACTCAGGTCCTTGTGCTTGTGAGGCAGGAGGCAGCACCACTGAGCTAAATCTCTGGCCCTCATGCTGACTTGAGAAAGTTTTGTCTTTACAACAGCCAGAGTGGAAATGTTCATACTTAATGAGACATCATATACAGTATTCAAAAGCAAATTCCTTTAACATGGATATGAAATTGCCTCTAGACTATATAAATCAAATCCTATGTGACAAAGCTTAAGAACAAAGTAATAAAAAAACAAACAATTTGCAAAATAAAACAAAACACCTTAACTAAATCCCAGAACAAAATATAAGAATATTCAAAAGATTAAAATAATACCCAGCACCAAAAGAGGTACTATTTGTCATCCAATCAAAACTTAGCAATATTCAAAAAAACAGGAAACTACAATCCATGAGAAATAGACCCAGAAACAATACAAGCTATAGAGTTAGTGGACAAGTTAAAGGGGTTATTATCACTGTATTCTATTTGTTCTAGTAGGTTGATGAAAGACTGAGCATGCTTAGTAGAAACACAAAGATATATAAAATGACCGAGTTTAGTTCCCACCAATTCAACTGTCTGGCATGAAAAATAGAATAGAAAGTTTAATGATAAATTAAACACCAGAAAAATCAGTCACTTTGAAGACATAGTGATAAAAACTATCCAGAAGGAAATATACAAAAGAAAGAAGAGCAAAAAAATAAATAGAACATCTGTGGACTGGGACAACTTCCAAACACCAAATATATTCATATATTTCAGGCCATCAATAAAAAGGTGGGACAGAAAAATATTTGAAGAAATAATAGGTCAGGAATTCCTAAATATGAAGAAGAATTTAAGGGTACTGATTTAAAAATCTTAAGTTGTATGCATAGAAGACATTAAAGGAAAATATTCTAAATCAGATCAGAATGATATTGTTTACAACCAGGAATACAGATAAAATCTTAAAAGGATCCAGAGGAAAAGGATACATGACACACAGCAAACAAAACAAAACAGAAAGATGACAGCAGATGTCTCATCAGAAATAATGCAAGTCAGAAGATATTAGAACACTATCTGTAAACTGCTGGAAAAAACATTGACAACCTAAAATTCTATAGCTAGTAGAAATATCAAAAATAAAAGGTAAATAACTTTTTCAAATGTGAAAAAGCTTAAAGAATTCATCCACCATCATGAATTGTGCTGCTATGAACATGTGCTAAAACTTGGAAAAAATTCCAATTGTCCATTCAAGGGAGACTAGATAAAGAAAATGTGTGTTGTTGTTTTTTTAATTAAACAGAGTACTACTCAGCCATAAAAAATGAGAAAGTAGAGGCATTTATAGCTAAGTGGATACACATTGAGGAGATGCTCTTAAGTGAAATAAATAGGACACACACATGTAAATACCAAATAGTAGCTCTAGTTTGAGAAACTGAAAGTGTAAAAAACGACTACCAGTTATAATATGTAATGTGAAATAGGAAGAAAAGGTGCAAAGGGGTAGGGGAAATGCGAGGTGTAGGGTAAAAGAAAGAAGGGAATGGAATTAATGTGAGGAAAAGAAAAAGTGGAAACAAAGTCTTTGTAGATATGAAGTAGAGGAGGGGTTGAAGGAAGGGCAGGGGAATTGGGTGGGGAGATGGTTTACGTAAAGGTGCAAATTTCCAATGATGAATGTGATTATAATGTGTACCATAAATGTACCAAAAATTAATTTTAAAATAATAAATAAAAGAATTCATCAATGGCAAGAAGGCCATCAACCAAAAGGAAAAATACAAAATGGAAGTATGAAGAAAAGATGAAATATGAAGGACTAAAGAGTAATAGAAAAACTACTAACCTGTGGATAAATATACTGTAAATAGTTTTTGCTAATATCAAAAGAGCTCCAAAGATTAGCTGACTATGAGAGCCCAAGTTTGTGAAACACAAAGAGGCTGCCCTTCTCCAAAGGGTCAGACTGCAAAGCAGAACATTTTGGGCTTTGTATATGTTTATACCCAGAGGGAATCAGAAATGATCACCAGTAATTTTCACAGCATTGCAAACCAAGCAAAGCTGAGAGAGAGCCTCACTTGAGCCTGAGGAGAATCTGGCCCAGCCTGGAGTCAGCTTCCCACATTGGGCACTCGAACCTCCTGACGTGACTCCAGGTACATCCCCACATGGCCAACTTGGAGCCACAGTACAAGGTCTTTGATAAAATTCAGAATATTTTAAATTTTTTCCCAACATTTGTTTCCAGTTTGTCCCCCTAAGGACTGTTGAAAAAGGTATTATATGAAAAGAATTTGCTTTCCTGCCTTTATGGAGCAAGAAAGAACATCAGTGGAGTCTGTTCCATTCTGCTTTGAGGGCTTAGTTTGAGGAAAGAAGCAAACATTAAAAATTCCCAGGGCCCAAAGGGCAGAAACAGCTGTCAAGAGAAAAAGAGAGGTAAGGGAGAAGCCTTCTTGAGAGAGATATGGATGAACTTCAGAAAACTCTAAGAGAAACTTTTCTGACTTGTTCATAGGGATTCTCACCACCACAACCTCATTCTATTTAAGATGAGGAGACTGAAGCATCCAGTTTGATCTCTAGTTCCTAGCTAGTGTAAATTCAGATTCTTGGGGCCTGTGCCAGAACAAATAAATCAGACACTCTGGTGTCTAAATCTTTAAAATGACAACTTGGCCATTCTGATGTACACTCGAGTTTGTATCTGGATCCTAAACAAAAAAACAATGAAAAGTAATTGACCAATGATTCATGAAACCACATCCACGGTGTTCTAGATTCAGTGTTTTTGACAGCACTGTCATAAGTCCAGTGTCTAAAGAGAAACTTGCAGCCTAATTTTAAATGGTAGGAGTCCCTCTGACCTACTATGTCATTGCCATAGAAAGTGAAAGAACTTTTCACAAGTCCATCCTTAAATTATCCAATGACGTTACATGCTGGATAAATCACACAAAAGAAACTGGAAACTGAGATGAGGAAGGGCTTCCTACTGGCCCTCTCAAAAATAAGAAAGGGTACAGAAGAAGGCACTATTTTGAGAGTAAAAAGTGACAGTAGAGCAGAACCCTTTGATCTTGTGTGTATCAAATTTTGGAGTTGGCTTTGTACCTGTGTCCTGGGCATTTGCAGTGCCTCCAAGAACAATAATTATTTCCTGCCAACTATTAGTTCTTGGAGACTAAGACAGTTCATTGTATTTTTTTTTCATTTCATTTATTTTCTTATTAAAGGACTGGAAAGTTTACAAATAAGATGTATAATTCACGTAATATCTCCCAGTTCCAAATGCCACTCTTCAAGTATGGCAAGAACTGGCATGCCAGTCCCAAGATTTCTCTGTGAGCCTCTTTGTTTTTTACAAGCTGAGTAGAGACCTGAGGACAGAGGAAGGAAATAATAACTGTTCATAGACCAACTAATGTGTTGCTACATGTGTCTACCCCACAGGTTTATTATTAACTTTTTCCAATAATCTTAGAGAAATTCTTGAAGTTACAATTACTACACTGTGCTTGCATTGCTGGGCTTCAAGCAGAATATTTTGAAAAGACTTTCTTTGACAATGCACTATACATTATTTTTATACATAAGATGCTTTTGTTGAGGATAATGTTAGGAAATTTAATCTTGTTTCACAGAGAGAAAAAGCAAGAGCAAGAAAGAGAGAAGATCTCAGTCACATATGTTGGTACAGTGAAGGACAAACTTGATATGTTAGCATTATCACATGTCAAAAAGACTTACACCAAAAAGAAACCAAATTAACCGAAGATCTCTCTGTATTTCTTACCTTGAGAATAGAGTTGGATTTACTGTATATCATGTATCTTAGCACTGTGTGCTATCATTCATCCTACACCTCGATTTCTGGGAGAAATTTTAAACATTTTAGAAAATGTTCGTCTTCAAATTATTTAAATGATAACAAATGATAATTTTTAAAACCTGAATTTCTTCTCAATTACTTTAACATCAGTTACTGGTAAAACAGACTAAAATGTAGATTCTCTGAAGATTTGTGATACACTTCAACAATTGCTCAAAATTAAAATAGACAAAACCTTCTTCCTGGGACATAGTACCACACCAAAGAAAGAGAGAGCAGCTTTGAATTTTGTCCACTTAAGCACAGATTTTGACTTCATTTACCAGCAGGGAGGTTTTGGGAAGTTACTCAACTCTCTGGATCCCAGTCACCTTGGCTGAAAAGGAGAAGAAGCCTAATGCTTGTGGAAAGTATAAAAGTATAGATGCACAAGACATTTCCATTATAGTAGTACTTTAAAACTTTCAAGATTGCAGACAATTTAAATGCCTATTAATCGTAGCTGGAGCACTATACAAGTATAAAAAAAATGATATAGTACACACATATCTCTTTATCTCTTTAAAAGGTGACAAGGAAAGGAGAGAATAAAACTATAAAATGGTTATCTATATCTGAAGGAAGGGTAGAGAATGAACTGAAGCAAAGTTAGATTGATCTGAATGCATACTTTATAATCTTTATTTTAAAACATTGAAATAGTATAAGTATCTAAGAAACAAATCTTAAGAAGGAAAACAATTAATAACAAAGAAGTTTAGATGAAAACAATTTTGAAAAATAATGAGAAATAAAAACCCCCACAGAAGTTCTCCCACAGAGAGAAATTATTTCAATTGACTTTTAAGTACAATATTTTAACTGAACATCAACCTTAGTTGGGTATATTCCAAGGGTAAAAAAATACAAGACTTAAACTACATTCATTGGTATTACTGTGGAATTATTCATACTCGTGGTCATTTTGAAAGTAGGTAATACATGCTAGATAAAATAAGCATATTGATATTATTGGGAATCAAGATTTTTAGTTGGACAAGTCAAAAGTTAATGAAAAGTGTACCATTTTAAGTTTGAATTGATAAGGTGTATGAAATCATAATATATTTTTCTCTTTCTAAAAGAAAGACTAAAGCATATTTCTCAGTTCTTTTCACTGAAGGGGACTAGAAACTATGAAACACTAGTAGCAGTTATATACCTCTAGTGACCAAATTGTGATCTCAAAATTCCATTTCCCGTGGAGAAACCTGTGATTCTGTAGAGAACAGTCTCATTCTTAATCTGAGGTAGGAAATCAGCAATCTGAGGCAAGCATGAAAAAAATCTAGAAGGAAAAATAAATCAGGTTAAAAGGACATGGAAGCCAAACTGAGAACTTCTTCCTAAGGAAGGGAGAAATACCGTAACAAGAATACGGCTAATATAGGATGAAAGTCATCAAATATATAAAATCTGTGAATTCACAATATATTCAAGAGACAGCATGGAAGGAAAGGGACTGGAAACAAAAAATGTGCAATCACTTTGAGGAAAAGCAATATGTTTGCCGGAAGAAGCCTATGGAGAGGAGTTTTGTTTGTTTCCGCGTGAAAGATGTTCCAGCACTCTAATGGGAACAATTCAGTGACTAAGGAAAACCTGATGACACAGACAGAAGAGGAGCAATTAATTGCTGAGCAAAGCCTGGCAGCAGGTGAGAGGTGCAGGGATGTAGTATACAGAGGGAAGAGTTGCCTAAGCAAGAGCATGGGCCATGCACGTAGAATGACAGTGGGAAGAACGCATAGGAGCATGCGCAGGTAATTGGTACACTGATTAGGAGGTACTTGGCTGTCTAATTGCTTTAATTTTCTCAAAGACAAAGAAATCGGAACCACAATGGAGTTAGTGGTGTTGGGGCTTCATAACAGTGAAAACGTGAAGTAGTTGGGTGAGGAAGGCAGAGAGAAGAGATGGGTTCAGGAAACACAGTAGAGTTTCAGGGCAGTACCAAAATCTCAATGGGGATGGCTGCTTGTGAGGTTGGAAAGAACTTGTGAAATCACTGTGGTCTCTTCCCCAGCCGGTTTCTGCCCATGTACACGCAGGTACACGCACATAGTAAGCAAAGAATTACACTTAGCCAACAATTTGTGAGGACTGAGTTTTTAAAAATCTCATAGAATATAATCCATTTATCAGTTGCTTGCACTCATTTTCTATTTCCTTAAATTTAATTCTCTAAGAAAGAGAAAAGTTAAGAAAAAAAGGAGTGGCCATTCCAGATAACACAGCTAAAAAGTAAGGAAGTCAAAAACTGCTGGGCATGACCTGTATCAAACCTGGGAAATAATGTCATGAAGATATAAACTGTAATGTCAGTACTTTCCAAGTTAACATAGGAATTTCAATCAATCCAATAAATATTCAAGCAGGATCTTTTAGAACTATAGGAATTGATTTTATAATTACTTCAGATGTTCATGAATAAGATAAAAACAGCTAAGTTTTAATTGAGGCTTCCCATATGAAGGACTACCATTGTTTTGGTAAGGAGGGTAGCCTGTAATATGCTCAGGATAAATTCTGAATTTCCCCACTCCTTGTTGCTGAGCTTCTCTGTGGCTTTAGTGTGCTCTTTAATTCTTTGATTTGTATCATCCGGAGTTGCAAGGACCTTAATATAATGCTTGGCTAGTAGCAACAATGATTGGTTACATTTACTAAGTGTTTGTTGTGCATAAGACATTGATCTAAGCATTTTGCATATGTTTACTTTTTCCTAGCAATCCTACAAGTAGGCTGAAGAACCAAAGATTAAAAAATTTTTATAAAATAACTGTCCAACAATCGAGGGAGCTGGGATCACAAAGACAGCTCTTAGCTACTACTGTAACTGTCTGAAGGAATAAATAACATGAGAAAGAGCAAACAAAGTCACCTTGCCAAGTTAAATGTATTGTAAGCCAGCAACTTGAGAACAATTTTCATTCTATCAAAATTGATACAAATGACACAGTGGAAAATCCACAGTTGTATTCAATGGTATGCTACTATTGTGTAATAATTTATCAGTTAATAGGGGAAGCTCCTTAAAGGAGTTGGAAAGATTTGTATTGATCGGATTATATGTATGTTCTTTATGGTAACAATTTAAAGATGAAGGGCAAATAATATAAGCATGTAAGTACTTCATAATTTAGTGAATTATTTATTTAGATTCATCTCATTCTGTGAATTATACTATAAGAATTAAATTTTTTTTTTCAAAATAAGTAGCGACCTACATGTTCTAGTATAAGAAGGCTGATTTAATTTACCATGGAGATAAAATTAACAAGCCTACAATTTAAAATAGTGCTCAGGTTAATATATCAATTTTCTAGATCTTCCTTAACAAAGTACCATAACCTAGGTGGTAAACAAATTTATTTTCTCAATGATATGAAAAGCAGCAATTCAAACTTAAAATATCATTACGGTTGGTCCTTCTGAGGGCTGCAAGCAATAGATCTCTTCTTCCACATCTTTCTCCTTGACTTGATGATGGCCATAATCTGTCTCTGCATTGTCATCTTTCTCTCTCTGTATCCATGTTCAGATTTCCCCATTTTATGAGAATACCGTTCATACTGGATTAAGCTAATCTGCATAACTTTATTTGATTCGATTACCTCTGCAATCACTTCATCTCCAAATAAAGTTATGTTATGAGGTACTGAGGGTTAGGATTGCAACATTATCTTTGTATTAAAAAGGAAAAAGATCTATATGATCTGAACAGAAACCAGAGTATTTTATCTTTTTTTCCCTTCATTCAGTTTATTGGTACATTTTAGGTAGACAGTACAGTTACATTCATCATTGGGAGCTTGTACCTTTACATGACAGGTCTTGGTTCTCATTTTTTCCCCTTACCCCTGCCCTCCCATCACCCCCCCTTCCCTTCCCTATTTACAAATACTTTATTTCCATTTTTTCATTTTCTTGTATCTTTTTCTTTTCCCTCGTTTCCTTTCCCCTACCCTTCCCACTTCCAAGTATTTTATCTTTGTATTGGAGGAAACACAATACAATCGTGATACGTAGGGGAAGAACAAAAAGGGAAAAGAAAAAAATGTGAGAGAATGAAAAGATGAAAATAAAGTGTTTGTAGATGGGGAGGGGAGGAGGGGGTGAAGGGAGGGCAAAGGTAAGGGGAAAAAATGAGAATCAAGACTTGCCATGTAAAGGTACATGATCCCAACAATGAATGTAACTGTACTGTATCCCTAAATGTACCAATAAACTCAATAAAAAAAAAAAAAAAAAAAAGATCAGATAGACCTGAAAAAAAAATAAAAAAAAAAATAATACTTAATGTTTGCTAATAAACCAAAGCATCAAAACTTCTTTCAAAAATTTAATGTTGGCCTCCTTGATGACAAGTTACTGTCAATTGATCATGTATGTCCTTTTTTGGGGGGGTTAATTAGTTAAGGTACATTTGAATCCTAAGGCCAAAATTCTTCTAGGAGTATTTTACATGAAAACAAACCCTATCAAAATAAACAAAACAAGATTCTTAGACTTGGTCCACTATTTCTGCAGTTGTGCATGACAAAATTTAGTATTTCAAAAGTTCTATCTTGTAAAATGAGCACACCAATCATGTATATGGAAATCACAATGGGGAAACAATCGCTTTACATGCATGACACAAGGAAATGGGTTAGGGAAACAGAATGGGTGTGTGCAAGAAGCAGTAAAAATATGAAAATGAGGTATAGTGTTTTTCCCATAATCTTAAAATATCTGGTAGTACAGTCCAAGAGTCACCCCTCAGAGTCAATAACACAACCCTTCAACAGCTCATTAGATCATCTATGCCTTGAAGATCCTCTCTATGGTGAGCGGAAGATTTTCCTCTTTAGCATTCACTGTATACTGTAGGTCATTTGCTTTAGTCCTCAGCCTCTTGTTTCATTTTATTGGCAAGTACTCCCACTACTATTCCCAACCTTGCAAATCATCCATTTCTCTAACTTTCCCCTATTACCATATTCATCTAAACTTCCACTATTTTTCTTCTAGGCTATTGCTTACACTTTATTTTCTAGCTTCACAATAGTCCCAGCCACTTACCTGTATGAAATGCTTCAGTGAGCGTTAAAAATGAAAGCTAATGCCCTCACTAGACCTGCACCACCTGCTTCTGTTCTTCCTTCGCTTCATTCCCCTCTCCCCCTTGCCCACTAAGTTTGGCTTCCCTGTTCACCTTTTAGTTCCTTGAATGTTTCAAATACTTTCTGTCCTCTTGGTGCTCACACACTCTACTGTCTTCTTGAAATTAAGCCACTGTCCATCCGTTCTGCTGGTAGTGAAAGCAGTGAAATACCTCTCTACCCGTTGACGGGGAAGTACAGCCCTGTGTTCTTCCGCAATCTCGCATTCTTTCACCCTGCCTCTTTCCCAGAATTCTGTAGACCATCACATGTCCTCATTAGAGGGATCATATTACCTAACCCTGTGTAAGCCATGTAAAACTGTGACCCAGTCGGGGTTCAAGTGGAAAAATTAAACCATTAAAATTTATGTATCAAGAGATTTATTGCAGGCAACTTGCTCACGTAATTGTAGGGGCTGGAAAGGCAGGTTGTAAATCTGTTGGGCAGGAAGAGGAGGCCGATATCTTAAGCTCAAACTGAAATGGCAGTTCATCCACAGCAGAATATCTTCTGCTGCTTTTTGTTTCTGCTCTTGAGGTCATTCAAAACACCTTAAGAATCTGATGCACTGAGATTATGTAAAATAATCTGTTATTTAAATTGAACTGATTGTGGACATAAATCAAATCTATAAAATACCTTCCCAGCAATACCTGGGTTGGTATTTGAATAATTGGGGACTACGTACTTGATAAGTTGCATGTAAAACTGATTTTCACCAACAGTATTTCAGCGCTATGGCTGCAGGGTGTTTATTTTATCATTAGTATAATATTTTTTAAATCACCCCTGCCTGGAATTGCCCCCACCTACAGTGTTCTTTAGATGGTGGGCCCCATTTGACCTTTCCATCTTTCAGGACTGCACTTAAAGATAATCTTCTACAAAAAATATCCTTAGGGCCAGGGATTTAGCTCAGTCGTGCCTCCGCCTGCCTCGCAAGTGCAAGATCCCAGTACCACACACACACACACACACACACACACACACACGTGTGTGTGTGTGTGTGTGTGCGTGTGTAGAGAGAGAGAGAGAGATCCTTATTAACCTATCTGAGTCAGTCCCTTCTTACTTGGTCCCTGCCTCAGTTTCCTATTCTTTCTCTTTATTGCACTTGCCACCAAATTAAACTTTCCCATAAGGTCAAAACTGAAAGTAATGATTAAATGTGATTCAGTTTGCATCCAACTTGGTTTGTGACCAAAATTGTGGAAAGAATCAAGTTCGTGAACTGAGGCACCATTGTACCTTTCCCATGAATAATAAGACTTTTATTTGTATAGGGCTGTACATTAAGACCTAAATATCATAGCTGACACATAGTAGCAGCTCAATGTTTTTCAAAGGAGTAAATATAATCACCAGTTACTATCATTTGACTGAGGCACAATATAAACAGATTGGTGGATGGCTTTTACATATTTTATAAAGAAAAACATAAGTAGCTGATTTTACCTCATATTTACGATGTAGGTTTCTAGTAACTTCAGGTCCTATTTTTATTCACACACGCAACTCTTCATCTTCATTCTGATGTCTGACCAGTCTCACTCCTCAATGGCATATGGAACATTTGTTGAGACTGCAGATTTGCCGAGAACAGATGGAAATCATAGAACATAAAACATAGATAAGATACAGATATTTGCTTAAGTATCATACATCTCTTTCCCCATGCTTCTTCGCCCCACATCTGGTAAGAATGAGTTTTTCAGAATTGGCAAAGCTGTAGAATAGAAGGAGCTGAAGTTCTGAAACTACTTTGCTGCTAAAGCTGCCCACAGACCAGGAACATCTTCCTTTGACTATTACAAAAGCATGAAATATGCACTGATTATGTTTGTGCTGTCACAGGTACCTAGGAGTCTGCTCCTTGTGGCCACTCACAGTAATTCTGGTGCTTCTAGCAATTCCAGTAGAAAGAGCTTGAATTGATCTTATACTTGGATCTACCAAAATAATTGTATGATTTATGACAAGTGGCTTAATTTCTCCAATCCTTCATTTTTCATCTGTAAAGATGTGGATAATTATAGAAACTACTTCAATCAGTTTCTTGTGAGAATTAAGTAAGTGTTTGCAATCACTTAGAAACAGATATCTAATAGCTACTCAGTGAAAAAATTCAATATCACTCATGTGCATGCTTAGAATTAATTCTTGAAAAACAGAAGCTGTATTACAAGTGTTCAGAAAAATAGCACCCAAATAATTTCTTTTTATTTTCTAACTTTAAAAGTTGTAATAGAAATTCCTTGAAAAGGAGAACTATGTTTATGGATGGGAATAACAGTAGGTTATGTTGACAAGGTGAGATAAATTAAACAAAGACTGAACAAAAATATTTTTAAATATTCTTGGAAATTTTAAAATTCATTCCTGGCTTGGAGTTTCAATTTCAGTTTGGAATTTTTAAAGACTTCCCGCTAGGTCAGATGCTGTCTAAACAGAAAATTAGAAATCAATAATTCCTCCTTTATGTAAGTCAAAGGTAACCTACTTTTGAGTTTTGGAGCATTAGCCTGATTATTACTGGGTATTCAGAACTAAATATTTGCCTAATAATTAGTAATAAATATTGCAAAGCTGAGAGAAGCCATTTGTCTGGCTGGTTGAGTCAGGTTTAGATACAGCAAAGAAGTTATCCTTATGGATAACTTATAACTTCTTAGGATCCCCATGATCCTAAGAGTTGATAACATACTGAAGGCTCTCAGGTAGCATGCAATAAGCAAAACTGAATAAGGTAAAATTTAATTGGGCCCATGTCTGAAGACTCAGAGTAAGTACTGCCATCTGACTTTATGCAATTTTAGGTTTCCTGAACTAGAACATTTACTCCTGTTTTACTTAACCTTCTATCCTCACATTCAAAGTTTGAGCATCTACTTTATCATTGTCTCCTATTCATGGTGGAATATGAAAATGAAAATCTATTCATTTTATTTTCAAGAGAGTTGATTTTTAAAAATAAAGACCAACAAGGGCTGGAGGTGTAGCTCAGTGGCACCGCACCTGCCTGGTAAGCACAAGATCCTGAGTTCAATCCCTGGTACCCCAAATAAACAAATAAATAAAGATAAAGACCAAGAGAGAATCTTCAGAAATCTCAAATGAAATGTTGTTAAAAGCAAAATTAAAAACGCTTTAAAGTCATGCCATCCTCTGCTGCAATTTTCTACTAAGAAGGTCACATTAACTTGCTATTATTTAATTTTATATAAGAAAAGCAACATAATAAAGACTTTTAAGAGTAGCTTTCAAAATCTATCCTCATATATGTAAACCACACAAGCATTTTAAAAGATTTTAAAGATCTTTAAATCAAATGTACATAAACATTCAGTGAATTACTGCTTGTAATTGCAAAAACAAACAAACCACAACACAAATAACTACCCAGTGCTTCTCAGGAAGAAAATAAAAGGGGAAATTATGTAAACACCTATGCAGGCACACACCCACACACATAGTGGGACAAAACCCAGCTACTGAAAAGAATAAGATGAACCCATATTTGATTACTCAGGGGACTATCAAAGATACTATAAACTGTTAACTTTTTAAAAAGTTGTAGAGCTTCATGTATAGTATAACCCCAAATTTGTAAAAACAAACAAAATAAAATAAACTCCTGAAATGTGTGAATATATGTTTAAAAGAAACTTTGGAGAAAGAAACACAAAAGCTCTCACATTGGTTACTCAGGAACACGAATAAGCAGGGCTTACAAGGGGAGCTTGTTCACAGTTTTGCTTCTTTCTGCAAGGAATTACAATTGAAATTTTAAACAATTTATAAGTTTTTAAAAAATCTTTAAAGAAGGAAGGAATTCTTGAAATGTAGAAGGACGAGGGAGTTAACCACAGAAATGGATATTTTTGTGTTTCCTAGGATTCCATAAATCTTTAGCACTAGAACTTGTGTCTCACTTCCTGGAATCTACAGATGCTCATGTAATGGCTATTCTATCAGAAAAAAGCACTTCTAGAAACATTCATGGAAGCAACAGATGCATTACTTTCAAAACTAATACAGAAAGATACAGAATTTATTGCAATTTGAATAGAAAAATAGTTTGGGGTTTTTTTTTGTTGTTCTTTTCTTTTTTTGGTACCAGGAATCCAACTCAGGTCCTTGCTCTGACAAGGCAGGCGGCAGAACCACTGAGCTAAATTAATGAATACAAAAATAGTTTAAAGCCGGGTGTGGTGGCTCACACTTGTAATCCTAGTCCTCAGGAGGCTGAGGCAGTAGGATCACTGTGAGTTCGAGACCAGCCTGGGCTACATAGTGAGTTCCAGGTCAGTCTCAACTACATAGTGAGAACCTGTCTCAAAAAACAAAATACAAAATAAATAAATAAATAAATAAATAAATAAATAAATAGTTTAAAACAAGTTTACTACAAAAAAAAAGTGTAAATACTTTCCTGCTACTAAAAAAGTACTCTGTGTTCCATTAATTGAATGGAAAGAAAAGATGAGAACCTGTCAAAAAACAAAATACAAAATAAATAAATAAATAAATAAATAAATAAATAAATAGTTTAAAACAAGTTTACTACAAAAAAAAAGTGTAAATACTTTCCTGCTACTAAAAAAGTACTCTGTGTTCCATTAATTGAATGGAAAGAAAAGGAAAAAGGAAAGGGTAGGAGGAAGTAGTAGGGAATAATTAATTAGGGCAGTTTGCCTGACAGTTCCACTGCCCAGAATCGGGAGAGGTGTTAAGAAATTAGGGTCAGAGCAGACAAGGAATAGATGCAGTGGCAAGAGCCTAAAATTTCAAAGCATCCATACTCTGTAGAATGAAGAGGGAGGATGTGAGACTAAAAAGGACTTAAGGACTTGCTTATCCCCTCCTTCCCTTGTCAGAGCATGATGCATTTAATTGAGCTCTAGAGTTGCAGTGGCCCTGCAGTTGGGTTGGCCCTCCTTCCACCTCCATTACAGATGTGGCCACAGCCCCAGGGGCAACATGCATGTGCATGAAGTACTCTGTCAGCTGGAATGGAAAATTACAGCCCATAGAAGATCCCAGGCACCCTGTGAGTTCTTGGAATGACTATGGATGCCTCACTAATGACTTTTAGCTCCTCACTGCTCCAAATGTCTGAGCAGCTACCAGGTGGAACTAGGCACATACAATAGACATCTTCTCAGTTCTGCGGTGAGGAATAGAACGTAAACTGGGTTAAACAACAGAGAGTTTAAAGTGTGCCGACAGGAAATGGAGAGACCTGGAAGGACGACAGTTATGAATCACAAAGAGAGGGGACAGTTGTCATGACTATGTATAGTCTAAGGAACAGGAAGGGGTGTCAAGTATGAATGATTTAAATTGGAAGAATGGTAAGGAAGTTAGATATTTCAGAAAGAAACCAATATGATTAAAGAAATCACAAGATTGTTGCATTTTAAATTATTTGAAAGGGAAGCACATTTTAAGAACATGGCAGGGTAAAGACTGTTAGTTAAAATATAAGAGATTGAGAATTTGCACTAACTTTTATATCTTGATAAAAGAGAAAGCTATGTAAACCTAAGGAAAATGAGGGTTTGTGGGGAAAACAGGCTGGCAAGGAACCATGCCCTATGGGGCTTTTAGATTTCCTCTGCAAAAAAAGTCATCTATTTGTAGACTGAAAGCCAAATAAAACCTTTTGTTTTCAAACAATGCTGTATTGTAGAATAAAGTTCTTCTGAGGAGAAGCTTGCCTCTTGGCTAGGCCTGATTGGACTCTAAGTGAGTTTAAAAGAGTCTTCACTTGAGCCACACAGGGTGAGAATCAGGCCCATCAACTTTCTGCTTGTTGACAGCAGAGGAAGATGGAGAATGCCAGAGGCCAGCTATGCACCAGCCTGATCTGCAGAAAGACTGAATTCCAGTTGAGCTACAGCAAGTCTCTATGACCCTATCCTCTTCCCCTTTCCTGCAAATGACAAGCAGGGTAAACACCATTCTGACTCACCTGTTTGTTTCATTCTCCCCAGTCTATTTTCACATATTCATCTTTTGCCCGACCCCTTCAGATTTCTGTATTTTATTGTTTATTCTTACAGGCAATGTAATAAAATTGTTTAATTTGTCTATCTAGGAACCAATGCAGGTAGAGACCCAATAAATCTGATGATATAAAAACAATCACTGTACTGTTCTGTGTTAAGTAAGATTCTATTTTCAAATTCGAATGGATGTACAATAGATATTTATCCAGCCCTATTCTGAGCAAGCGGACACATGGGCGAAAGCAGAATGCAAGAGAGAAGTGTAAGTATGATTCTCACATTTTTCTCTCTGTCAGCATTCTCCCCTTCATACTTTCCCATCATTTCCCACCTAAAGTTCTTGTTAATTTTTCTGATTTTGAAATGTCTTTGAACTGACATCCTTATTTGAACCAAATAGGAAGGCAAAGAAAGTTGAAGGCCTACTTTAACATATTAAATGCACCAATGTGGAAATATTTTTAAAAAGCAAAAAATGTTTAAAGCAAAGGTTATTGGTAGTTTTAGCACAATTAGAAGAACTCAGAAAGCTCTTTTAATTACTGCGCTCTGCAAATATAATTGACACTACATAAGATCTCATGTCTAGTTATAGCAGATCTCAGGTGAAGACTTAGTATCCTAGTTTTCAAGCCAATGGTCTTTCTATTTAGTTGTGTAGTATTAGGAAAAGTTATTGAACTGCAAGCCTCAGTTTCTTAAATTGTGAAATGACTGTGATAATCATATCTAAGTCACATGCCTGCTGTGAGGAGTAATTAATGGATTTCAGGTGCAGAGAATAGTTACTGGCACAGGTGAGTACTCTGTAAATATTACCTACAACTTTGCTTTTCTTTAACTTGCTCCTTAAAAAAGCATTCAAATTTAATATTTTTGAGTGACTAAATATTGAAAATTAGGCAGTAGTGAATTTTGGATGAAAGTCAGAAATTTTTTTCTTGTTTCTTTTCTTTCCTTATTCCCTCGAATAATTTTGAATGCTGTTCTTCCTTCTCACAGCGCATCATTTCTTAAGTGATCTATGAAGTTTTAAGTGATGTAGATAAAATCCATGGAAGATGGAATACATTTCTATCTTTTGCCCCAGATTGGCCAACAAATGCAGGATGTGACATTCACCGCCATCATAGTTACTATGACAAAAAGATCAAGAATAAATTGAGCTAAAAATATTGAATTGGAGAAAAATACATGCTCATTACTTACACCTTACATCAAATGCCACCTCTTCAAAAGGTCTTTTCTAATCCCACCCATCAGAATTAATGGTTGCAGTATAACTTTATTTATCTTAACTCTGGAGACTAATCATATCAATCTTAGGCAATGGATTATAAATTCCTGGAAAGCAAGATATGTGTCTTATTCATCTATGTTTCTAGAATCTATAAAATTTCACACCAGTTAAAGATACTCATAAGTATTTGCTGAATAAAATTGAGCAAGCTTATTTAGAAGTGAGAATATATGCTTCTTTCAAAATACTATTATTTTTAATCATGTATCTTGGGTTCAAAACTGCTAAATCCATATGACGATGTAAAAATGTTGTTATTATTTTTATTTTATAAGTACAAAAACAATGAACCTCAAAACTTTTAAGGGTCTTACACAAATGAAGAAACAATATAAATTCTGTCTGCTCTTGCCCATTGGTAAGGAAAAAATAAATCTTTAATCATCATCGTCTTATGATTTAACCCCATAAAAACCTTTCTGAAACAGGTTTTGATTTCAAGAATGCATTCTCTTTTGTATAGTCATTTTATAATACCTTAATCCATAGTCACAAGATTGCTAGTAACATCCCACATGGGGCTGTATTGAAAACTCCACCATATAGTTGGAAAAATTCATGTGGTCAGACCCGATTCTGTGGACTCGTCTGCTTTGTTTGGGTGCAGTCTATGACCTGCTGCTTCTCCTCTTGTGATACATCTTATGTAGGCTATCACAACAGTGCCCGTACCGGCAGAACTTGTCTGCATATCTCATGGGATTGGCTTCCAAATACTTCTTCTCGGGACTAAAAGATGTGCCAACTCTTTTCCAACTGAAAACTCAACCAGTCCTGCACAGATGCAATGCATTAGACATGAGACAAGTCTGTTTAATTCCACTGTGACCTTTCAAAGCTATAATTTGTAGAAGCATACTGAGTCTATTAGTATACAGCTTCCCTCGTTTTTTCAATCATATTGTTTTGTTTGTAATTCTATTTTTATCGCAGCCATGTTGTAAGCTCTCTTTGAGTATTCTTTGCAAAGGCTCTCTGATATCTGACTTATATAATTTTCTCACACTGGGAAGAATGGTGCCCATCTTAGTGATGATTATGGTGGGAGCTAGTAAAGAAAACACATAAATTAACTACACGCTAATAAATAAATCAAAATAAAACAAAAATGCAATAAAGTCTTTTTATAATTATTTACTCTCCAAATTCAAAGTCACCAACTAGCAGTATGACTTTCCCTTTTCTCTGAGAGCCATGGTTACCCCTGGAAAAACAAATGGATGTGGAGAAATGTTGAAAGATTCACAGAAGTCTTTTTAAACAAATAAAGCCTGAAGCATTCCCTATTTTCAGTTGAGAACCAGTGTGAAATTTAGATAATCATGCCAAAAGAGGAAAGGAAGCCACCCGGGGAGGAATGTAAGATGACAGCCATTGATAGACAGAGGAAAGGCAAGGCAATCAGCATAAAACTCAGCAAACACCCCTTCAAACCAAAGACAATCTCCAAGTTGACAAGTATGAAACAGTTGGACAAGTATCTGAGCTTCAAAGCCTACTCCACCCACCCCACTACAGAAGGCCTGGCCACGATGTACAGTTATTACCACTTGCAGCAGAAAAGTGGCTCCCCTGCCATTCCCAGTCTTCTTTTCAGTGGCCCCGTTCAGCTCTGTTTCCCTGCAGAGACATGTCCTCACCGAACTCCTATCACATGCCATGAGCTTTTCTAGGTTAGGAGCCTGACATATTGATTTTCAGCACAATTATGTGGCCTGTTGAGTGACCACCAGCAACTACTAAATGCTTCCCTATAGATTATCCTTTTGAAACCCAGTGAAATAATGGCTTAGTGCTGAAAAAATTTTTCTTCAAGGGAAAAGCATCAAAAATATTTCTTCATTTTTATTCTCCTTTTCTTATGTACATATATCAGGTCTAGGTTAAATATAAGGAAAAATGTAAGAAAAGAAGGAAACAGGGCCAGGATTCAGTTCAGCGGTTCGGTGGCCTGCCTCGCAAGCACAGGGATCTGAGTTCAATCCCCGGTACCTAAAAAAAAAAAAAAAAAAAAAAAAAAAAAAGAAAAAAAAAAAAAAAAAAAAAAAAAATCAAAAAACAAAAG
>NW_022900913.1:43486289-43550039 GCF_012274545.1 Fukomys damarensis
AAAAAAAAAAAAAAAAAAAGAAGGAAACAGAAAAAATATAAACAGAAGATCCTAAACTACAAGGCAGGTGGCAACAAGAGAGCAATACTCTCTGCTGATGAAATACATCTGGCCTTGGTCATTCTTCATCTGCCGTAAATCTTTAAAGACAAACTAAAAAACACTTCTTCCTTTAAGATTCTAGAGATGTAAATGAAGGGTAGTCGGCAGGTCCAAAGGAAGCAAAGTTGGGTATGAGATTTGAATTTCCATTTTCTTACCAACTTTTAACAAGCCGATCATTCCAAAAGTGAGATTATGTTCATTTATAAAACCAGAAGTGGAGAAAGCATTCTACAGGTGTGGAGAGGCAATACAATTTATTGCAGCATGAACAAGAATCATCTAAAAAATATGTTCAAAACAGTGCACATCTAGACAACAAAAGATAGCTATGGTGAGGAGTCCTCTGAAAATGTGTTGGTTGCTTTTCCAACTGTAAGAACATTTAAGGTCTAAAATTCAGAAAAGATAATAAACTAGATTGTTTCTGCCTTGGATTCATGTATTCATACTGTCAAGAATTCACATAATTCTCAGAGCTTCATAAGCTTTGAATGAAACACCTTTATGACCTTCTTTCAACTTGATTCTAACCCTCCTCCGCTCTTCCAGGAATCTTACAGTCCTCCCGGGGGCTGTGTTTGCACCATCTCCTTCATCTTTCACTATAAGCCCCATCCTTTAAGTCTAGTCCATACGTAACTAATGAATAACTCATCAGTCTTATTTATTGATTTGATTTTTGTACTTAACTTTTATTTTCACTTTTAGATACAAAGATTGCAACCATTTTCATTCTTTCAGTCCATTCCTCAACTCCATGTTTACACTAAAACACAGGGCCAAATGACATACATTTAGGAGAACAGGAATATGAAGAACAGAAGGTGTCAGTAGTGACCCATACCAGCGCCCACACACACACACACACACACATACACACACACACACACACCACCCAATGTCTAAAACAGCAAACTGTCTCAAGAATGCCTTTTTCTGAGATGGAGCAGGGTATTAGCAAGGGGACACCTTTTTATCCCAAGATGCCTGCTTTGGACATATTCCTATCTAATCTATTTCAGCTCTTGTTGTGCAGGAGCTCTCAAATTCCAGGGTGAAGATGTCAGAGGATTGCTTAAAGACATAATTGATTTCTGTATAGTTTACCACTATATTTATTTTTTGGGGAAGCATTGAGTTGATGAATATTAAAGCATCCAGGTAATACTTGGTGAACATCACAAAGAACCTAGAATTCTATACAGGTAGTGGCTCTGTTTCATGAGACTCATTAAATATAGAAATGAATGCGTGAGGGGTTGCTCCCAGTCCTCACTGTCCCTAAACTGTCCTGCCCAGCAGGTGACAACTCCTACTCAATTACAAACAAAGAGCTCATAATAGTTCTCCAGCAGCAACTGTGTTGTCATAATCACCAAGAGAGGACTTGAGCCAAGCAGCCCAAATGCCATTCTAAGTTTGTAAACCACACAGGTATACACCAGGTGAGGGTGATCCTGCAGAACTAAGCACACGGGCTCTGAAAACAGGGAGGAAACCCCTGATGTAACTCCAAAAAATGGACTGTCCAAAGAGTCCCTAAGAATGACGAGAACCATATTGATGTAATAAGTCTGGAGAGGGACCTGGTTATGATCCTGAGCAGATTTGTCTAACCTCTTGATTAAACCGATCACAAGGCCCAGTCATATCTTTCATAATATCCCCAAATGCATGTATCCTTACTCTTTGTATTACATAGGCTGTTCTCTGTTGATCATTAACACAGTTTTAAAACTGATGGCTTCCTTGTAGAATGAGATACTACATGGCCACATTTTTGAAAACTAAATATGTGCGACTACTTGAAATTATTCTGACTTTTACAAAGCAGGATGAAAACAGCTATAAAGTATAACTGAAAAGGTGTCTTGTTACCTTGTTTACTGTGTTTCCACGAAAATTCTTGTCATGTGGCTATTTCCTAGGCTTTAACTCTATGCAAAATTAATCAGCCAAGGATATTACTACATTTTCTGCATGGAAGGGCATATTTTGTCAATATTATAATATTTTAAAATCAAATATTCATACATAATTATATAAACAGCACCATGGCAGTGAAGAGAGAGACTTCAAGGAAGAGGAGGGACATAACAAGCAGCACTCTCTCCCAGAGCCCACTCACGGCATGGGAATGGTGGGTCGAACCTGTAGAAGCTGGGTGACCACTGGGGACCTCAGGGGCCTCTATGGAGAACTACACCAATGGAACAGAGCAGTGGGTGAAGTCAAGTTAAATTAAGCCTTGTAGAGAAAACAAAACTTAAACATATGCAGATTTATCTCTATGCACTGTCACCTCTACTGCGAAATTTGTGATTGTATTCTGCCAGTGGTTGAATTGTAATCAAAATTGTGATTCGCTAATTGTCATTTAAAATAACTTAAAAATGAGCGTGATACAGCTGAGAAGTGAGAAGTTACTAGATGCAAAGTGCTGCTATCTGACAGGCAATATGAAAACAGGCGATAGAAACCTCCAAGCACTCAAAATAGAACACAGCTTTCCAAAACTTGGCAAGGTTAATATGACCCATTCATATTCTGGTAAGGATTATTACCAGGGGATTTATCAATGCCAGCAGCTCCTGACTGAAGTTAACTAAAGAGAATCTGTTTAATTTCCTGAATTATTTATCAATTAAACAATGCCAAACAGACAATGACATGTTTATCAACAAAAGAAAAAAAGTAAAAATAGGTGGAACCATCAAGGGTGTGTACTTAAGTTCTAATAGTAATATCCAGAGTATGAACACAAGTTATAATAAGTGTAAAATTGAAGCTCTGTTTTAAAAATCCCTGTGAAAAGGAATAGGAAAATGCCTTCATAATACTGTGCTAGAAGATGGTAGAGAAAATGACAAGATTATAAATCTCACTTTTAGTTTAGCATCCAAGATCAGTTGGTAGTTGTTCTTTAGGACATAAATGAAAACAAATTTCCCCTGCTCTATGTTTCATCTTTGTACACTCATCTTAGTTGAGCTAACTGAATGTAAATCCTACTAAGAGTCTATACTTTCTTGACATTGCCGTGGCTTGGTAAACAGAGCAGAAGAAAATGAGGTATCATTTTGGAAATTTCTTTTTAATTTTTAAAAAGAATTATTTTTATTAGTACATATTTGCATTATGCAATGTTTGCATTTCTCGTGTGGAGCTGGTGTTGGTACATGTACATGACACATATTGATTCCTTTCTTCATCCCTTTTCCCTCCTGTTTCTTCCTAAGTTATCATAATAACTTTTATTTTGCTCCTTATTTAAATCTTGGATTTCTCATATAAGAGAAAACATGATATTTAAGCTTATATGTCTGACTTATTTCACTTAATATTATGGTCTCAAGATACATCCATTCTATACAAATGCCTCAAGAGTATCTGTATGGCAGAGTAGAATTCTATTATGTATAAATATCACATTTTCTTTATCTATTCATCTTTTAAAGGACATATAGGCTACTTCCAAAATTTAGCTACTATGTGTTGTGCTATTATAAGCATGGATATGCATGTGTCACTGTATGGGGCATCTTATATGGTCCATTCCTTTATGGTTTTTAACTTTCCTTGACCAAGAAACTAGAATAATTCATAGGCACAGACTTCAGCTTTTAAGTTATGCCTTTTGTGGAGAGGCTGAAATGCTCTGCCACACCTCTCATTTATACCGCTTGTCTGAATTACTGCCAGTGTCCTCCAGTTCATTTGTCAACACATAGAATGACCTGTGGTTTCAATTTGTAAGCAAAGACCCAATATGCATCCAAGTGTCTCTTCCACATTAGCGTTTTTTTCAGACAAAAACCTCCCCTACTGTATAATAAATTATATGTTCACTCTATTTATATACAATATGCTAAGCAAACTAAAAAGCTAATAAATAACATCAAGCAAATATGTATCGATTCATTAAAAATTCCTCATATAGTCAATCAATTGCTGAGAGGAAAATCTTATATACAAATCTTTTACATCAAGAAGAACAATATAAAATACTATAATATTTCTAAAGCCTGATCAAACTTTTGATGATGGAACTTACATAATAGAATTAAATTTGGCACATGAAGTAGAGTCCCATGAATCACTATCCAGGTACTTTTTGTCACAGGGTACAGCCTTGCCCCATAAGGTAAGTGGCAGATTAGGAACACGCAGCCAGCCAAAATCCTAAAGGTGTGGCTATCCAGACTCAGTCACTGCTTTAGATGACACACACATTACTGGAACAAAGCAGCAACAGTCACATCTGTCCTTTTCCTCCCTAAAGACACTAAATAAACATCAATGCCAAATCCAAGTATTTCTAACAGGTGTTTCTAGAAAAGAGGATAGGCCTTCTTCTATTTGGAAATATTAAAACAAAATACTCCCTCACATAAAGTAACATCAGCAAGGTATCTTGTTGTACAAAAAAAATTCATTTCTAAACAGAAACTCTAAAATAAATACTGCAAGCAGACTACAAATAACCACGTCTAGATGACCCTATAGGAAAGGGAAAAGAGATCAAAGTCTCCACATCATTGCCAGGATTTCATGTACCTCTGTGCTATCATCCCTGCATTGAGAAAGCATTTCCCTCAGTGTAAAATTAAATTCGATACCACACTAAATTTGGTCTCTTATCACTGAGGGGCTTCCACTTGAGTGCATTTGCTATTATCTATTTTATAGAACTTTATTAGAATATGCATATTTTATAGGGGGGTAAATATCTGTTTTTGTTTTGGTTTTTTGGGCTTTTTCTTCCACCGTTTATCCCATTACCATTTAGAACAGTGGCCAGGAACCTGTGGCACGTGTGTTACTTGTCTCTTCTAAGACAAACAATGTTAATGCATGAGTTGGTTTTTTTCCTAAACTAAAAGCTCAGTATTGGGGTTTAACTGCACTGTTGGCACTTTGCAACAAATAAGGAGGTTTGGGGTTGCAGTTTGGGCACTCATCCCTAAAAGGTTCACCATCACTGATCTAGAATAATTAGAATTCAAAAACTGTATATGCTACTGCACATTTTAGCCGTGCTGTTTTGTTTAACTGAGTAACTGCTAAATGAAGAAGATAAATTTGTCCACTACTTCCTTTTCTCGCAAATAGGGCCCGCTACTCCTTCCCCGTTACTCACATCCCCTTCCTCAGTGTTTAATCCTTTGGGTTGACATTTACTCCTTGCCCAGATAAAGACATAGTCTGTACAAACAAAACTGATAAGAAGTGGCAAGGATAAAGATGGCAATTCCACCTTAACACACCAAAGAATCTTGGCCTCTCCCTCCCCACCCAGTCCCAGATAACCCCACCCTCCACATCCACCCTGGCTTGGCATTTTTAATGTCTGTGTGATTTTCCACTCCCTGCGTGACTGATGCAGTGCTATTAAGAATCTGCCAATGCTCTCATAGCCTGAAGGGGTTTAAGAGTCAATCCAGGAAGAGGCAATTGAAAGAGATTTCCTCTTCTCCTCTGCACTGAGAAGTCATTTAGTAGAAAAATAAGTGAATATAATCAGATGCTCTGAAGGAACTTTTATAAATGCAAAATTCTTACTTAGCAAGGTGGCTGTGAACATTCCATTCTCTTCTTTCACTTTAAAAAAAGCAATGCAAGATGGCAAGGTGCGCATAATATCTTAAGTTTTCAATTTGAAATGCACCGTCTCATAAATTTTCTATGCAGTGTTTCCTTGCTGCTGAGCATCTGATTTATTATGCATAAGTTTGATAATAATATCATTTCTATCCAAATATAGGATTCAAAAAAGAAAGAAGTTTCAGACTTTGAGAAGATTTAGAACTACCAGAGGCAGAGCACTACTTCCATCTTGCTTGTACAATGGCTCAAGTCCATGTTGAGTATGTTCCTGTTACAAAGACATGAAAAACTAAGATGTATGAGCTATGGCTACACAGTAAATAGGTTTTACCTTATATTTCTACTAAATACCAGAACTAAAATGTATTTTCAAAAAGAAATGAAATAAAACCAGAGAACTATAATGGCAAAAGAATTCCTCCATTGAGGGTAGTTATTCCAGATATACCACATTCCTTTTCTGAAGACTAGCAGAAGATATTAGGAATGTTTCTTAAAGAATATATGAGAAATTAAAAATGGAAATATGGACCAGAATGTATAATAGCTACTGGGAAAAGGGAAGAAAATGTTCAAAGGAGAAGGAAAACAGGTGGTGGGGGGGTGGGACAAGAAGAAAAGAATAGAAGGAGAAAATGAAAACAAAATTTTTGTAAATAAGGAGGGAAAACAGAGTTGAAGGGAGGGAGAAATGGGAAAAAAAGCAGAAATAAGATATATCATGTACAGGTACAAATTCCCTATGATGAATGTCATTGTTACATATATTTTAAATGTACCAATAAATGTTTGCAAAAAAAAAATATGCTTTTAAAACTACATTCCTTTAACTATAGGTTTCCTACAATGTGAGCTTTGATCTAGAAGTCATGGTGCCATATTCCAAATCCTTAGAAAATCCAGATCCTATCCAAATAGAAATGCATTAATTATAGACAAACTCCTTGTGAAACCTAATGTCTTTCACCTTGGGAAAAAATATTGGCCGCAGTAATCAAATCATGGTTCAATATACAATATTACATCTTTATTTGAAGTAGAATACTGTGCTAGAATCTTTCTCAAATGCTTCTTTGCAAATTTAAGTTCATCGATTACATTCTATATTTAAAGGTTCATTCTAAATAAAGCTGATCTTTTAGTTAGAATCACTGTTAAGCTGGTTTTCATTGTCATTATCATTACAAAATTGTTAAAAACATACTTTTTAAGAAAATAGGCGTTCCTTCCCCACACATTTGAAATAAACTCATCTTCGTTGTAACAGGCATGTGAAATTAGAAATTTCGCTTTAGTGACATTTTGGGTTGAATAAACTTTTGTCCTGAATCTTCACTCTGTAGAATATTTGGTCCCATCCCTCACTCCCCCTTGGAGGTGCCAAGTTGCAGAACCTCTTCTCCCTATCCAGCTGTGAATATAAAGCCTTTCTGCAGACATGAACATGAGAGGTATGGGGATAGCGCGAGGCATGAACACAGAGGATGGAGGAAGACGACAAAAACTGGAGGAAATGGGATTACCTAGAGCACTGAGGCAATAAGCTGTGTGGTATGAACATGAGCGCTTGGTGCAGCTGCCATCTGAAGGTCACAGTCTTGAGAGGTAATGAATAAGACCGAAAGACATCGGGAGAAAAAAAATCACAAAAAGCCATCTAGTATTTGCACCTTGAAAACTGAGTCTGTTTCATACCCACACCTTAGCTGTGGGGTTTTAAAAGCATTACGTAAAGATTCCTTTAAATGTTGACAGCAAGGTATCAGGAGCATTTCTGTAAAAGGTGAATTAAATCCTACTTAGGGATCAAGTATATATCGAGTATATTCCTTTACCCAAATCCACGCAGTTAAATGATTTTTACTTAGTACTGATAATGTATTATTTCCTTTGAAAACTACTTGAAATAAGCCCATAGTTTCATTTCATTATAATTGTATAAATTCCTGCCCCAAATATTTTTTCAACAAGTGTATTAGCATTTTATTGATTTCTGACTATGTTTGGTATCACATCGAAATGCTACGTTTGTCTGAGCAGTGCTTGAGAGAAGTGACTTACCCAGCTGCCTTCTTTTTCAAGCTGAGCCACTGACACAGGGATGAGACACTTGACCTACTTGTGACTCACTTAGGCCCAGTAGGAGATCTGTAGAAGCTGGGCCCTCTCTATGTTAATAGCACTGGCATGGATATTTCCTGGCAACCGGAGATTTACACTTAAACAAAATGGTGCTCCAACACCATTATCGTCTTGGCCAAGCTGGTCTCATGGCGGTATTGTTAAAGCACGTTAGATTTCAAAATGCACACTAAAAAGGCCGGGGATTTAACTCAGTAGTGCTGCACCTGACTCTCAAGCGCCAAGTCCTGAGGTCCTGGGTTCAATCCCTGGTACTGCAAAGGATAAAATAAATAAATAAATAAACAAACAAACAAAATGCACACTAAGAAGAAAAGTCCATGAGGTGATGCCTGAAATAAACCTTCCTCTGTCAAATCTCTGTCTCCTCCTTTACTGAAAGATATGGGAACACTTAGTGCAACAATATTTATAATCTACTTTGAGATAAATGCTTGAATATGAATACAACCTATAATGGATGGAAAGTTGAATATGATCTGATACAGTGGAAGATGCACATAAAGATCATTTCAAGTCATCCAGCAACTGCGTACATAGTTGGGGGTAAACATGAAAGAACTAGCCAGGCCAGTGGAGGTGATTTGCAGGCAGAATCTTTAGGAAAGAGAAGTGAGATGTCCTAGAAAAAGCACTCTGTGAATTAACTCTGCAAATATGACAGGTAGTTAAGCAGAAGATGAAGAAGGAAAAAGTTGAGATGATAAAAAGAAAGTGCAGACAAAGGGACAGCACTGGGAAACAGCAGGGCATGTGCTGAGGATGTGATCTAAAGCGGGAAAGGTAAGAGAGGCCAAGAACGATGTTAGAGGGACCTAAGAAGAAATGGTGCTTTGTCACCTAGGCCAGGGAAGTGCTGGAGAATTTTAAGCAAGAATACGATAAGGACCAATTGGTGCTTTTGAGAAGCAACCACATAGCTGGACAGGAAAGTTATTTTAAAGTGATGTAACTAGAAATAAAGAGCCCTAGTCGGTTGTATTTTTAGGTGAGTGATGACACAAGTCTACACGGACAAAGTGGCAGTGGGAAGGGTGAGAGCAGCTTTGGGAAATGTACGTGTGGCCAGGGTTAGTGACCTGGTGAACTTTAAAATGGTAGAGGCTGTTATCACAGAAAAAGCGGGAAGATAGCCTTCTAATTGACACTGTTAGAATGTTTCCACTGAAAAGTATCTCCCCATGAAATTAAGTAAGCACTAAGTCAAACTGTCAAGTGTTAATGCAGCAACAGGAAAGAGAGGAAATTTTTGTAAGAAAGTAAGAAATTAAAAAATTAGGTATTAAAAAAGAAGGAATAAAAAATGTGCTAGAAGTAAGTCTATACCAGTGATACAAATATTTTTACTAGAATCACCAAATAAATAAATGTGGAGTATGTGTGCAAAGTTTGCTCCTGGTTTATATAAAATACTCTTGTGCCCATTAAAAAACTTGACACAGGTTAATGCTTTGTAAGTTTTTATCGATAAAAAGCTCAGCTGGAAAGTACAAAAGGAGAAAGCACAAAAAAGAGTAAGGAGATGAAAATACATTCACAAGGAAGCTAAATAAAAATTGGACTTATGTACCTTGAAGGAATATTTCTCAGTGAGGATTATCAGACCTTAAAGTATGGAAGTAACTTCAGGAAAGTGTTCAAAAGCTGGAACCCTGAAGCCCTTCTGCTTGGATTGGAATCCTGATTCTATAAATTGAGATGAACTTGAATAACTTCCTTAACTATTCTGTACCTCAGAGTAAAAGGTAGAATGAAGGGAATTATTATGATAGTATCTATATCACTGGGCTCGTTGAGAACTAAATGAGTTCATACATATGCAATGCTTACAACAATAACTAGTACAAAGTAAGTTCTCCTTGATATGGACTATTATTAATATTATTAGACCAAAATTTGTTGATGATGATAGTAGGTATTTTTTCTTTAATGAGGGAACCATATTCTACTTCTTAGTGACCAGGATAATGGTTTTGAAGGGTTTAACCTTCTAAAAAATTGATTTTTAAGCAAAGTCACCTGACTCTCTTGCTAATTAGCTCCAGTCACAATGTGCAGATATTTTGCAGTGACAGCCAACACACTTGCTAGGAATGTGATTTGCTCACAGCAGTATTAATTATGCAAGAGAGGCTACCTGTTCTTCCATAGGAAACCTACTTCCTTCGGTCATTTTGCAACTGCAACAATGGAGCAGGGAGTTAGGAATCCTTGCAGCTGCCTCATTTTTCTGAAAAGACAATGTGCTATTCCTCCAAACAACCACTTAAAATGTAATCACCCTATTTTGCTGAATTAGATCTACCCCTATTTAGCTCAGTGTCAAGAAAAGATTATTCTGGCAGTTACAAACAGAATATGAAATATTAAGACACACAAGACCAATTTCATCCTATTGCACATCATGTTGACATTATCATTCGCTTTTGAAATGCACCCAGGAATGCCCCCCAGAGTTATGAAAACAACACCATTTCATAGGATTATTTCTGCACTGAAGCATCCATAATACAACTGCTTGCATTAGTGAATATAATTGGCTTCACCAAAGCAAAACTCAGGAGAAAAACAACCATTTTCAGCATTTACAGTTCATAATATCAGGAAAATTATGCTTTCTGTCTAATGGCTCCTTTAAACAGGAAAAACAGAGCACACAATTTCCTATCAGTTTGCCTTAGCCAGTATACATTTCAACTAATGAGAGGAACACCTTTAAATGGGCTGCAGAACCCATTTTTATACACTTCACTACTTTCTTCCATGTAGATACTAACTTCGATGTAGATATCAAGCCAGGTTTCCATACCTAACTATAAATTGTGATATTCTTCTCAACTGTCTTTTTTTTTTTTCAGTATCAGGGATCGAACTCAGGATCTGTGATGGCAGTGATGCTGAGCTAAATCCTCAGTCCCCACTAAGTCTTTAGGGTATATACATACATGTGTTTTGATTTGCACTTTGCTTAAAGCAGCATCATGTAGAATACCTCTGTTTAATATGCCCATTTTCTTTTTTGTTTTTCTCTCATTGAATTTATTGGTACATTTTAGGTGTACAGTACAATTACATTCATCATTGGGATCTTGTACCTTTACATGACAGATCTTGGTTCTCATTTTTTCCCCATACCCCTGCCCTTCCTTCACCCACTCCTCCCTTCCCTATTTACAAATACTTTATTTCCATTTTTTCATTTTCTTCTGTTGTTTTTTTTCTTTTCCCTTATTACCTTTCCCCTGCCCTTCCCACTTTCCCTACACCTTTAGCCCTTTTCTTCCTATTTCACATTGTCAATTAGAATATTCCCATTTTCTTTTAGATAGGGAGTCTGTTACAGGGCAGAAAAAAGTTGAGCTTAGAGCGAATACGTGTATGTGTTTGTGTGTGTGTACGCCTATACTCAAATGTATTGTCTGCTTTTAATGATATGGTAGGCACTCCCACACACTGTCACAACAAAAGCATTTTCTACAGTTAAAATATCTCCTAGCACTTATATGAGAATACTATTTTTAATCAGTAAACTAAACCCTTATCCTAAATATGTTGAATGCTCCTGTGCTTCCTCCACTGGAACAGCCATTATCACTGACAAATCTAGTTATTACATATTCATCCCCCAAAACAGGGACTATTTCTTCCAAATCCATACATCTTCTTGGGTGATCAATGTATCTTGCGATCATATAGCTCTAAGAAACATTACTCCCAAATGTTTCTCTCTGGTTCAGATCTCTCTTGAGTACCAGATGTGAGTTCCTGTTTATTTGCTGTCTCAGTGACTCAGACGTCCCTCCGTCTCAGCTGCCTTCCTCGTCTCCCTCTGCTCCCACACCAGTCTTTCTTCCTCTGGTCCCCTGTCTTGGAGACCCCTTGGATCACCTAGTTACTCATATTTCATCTGATGCCAATGAGAGAGACAGAAAGCCATTAAGGATTTCTAATATTTGAATGGCATGCTGAATAAATTGCTTAAGTAAAAATAATGTATAATACTACATCAAATATATTGAAGATTAATGGAGAAGTAGAGCAGAGAGGAGGCAGTTTTTATACATAGTAATAAGGGTAAATGTATGAGTGTTTGGAAAACAATTTTGGCAATAAAGAGAAAGGACAGATAAAAGACATTATTAAAAAAGAAGCAATAAGGGCCAGGGATTTAGCTCAGTGGTTCTGCCGCCTGCATCGCAAGCACAAGGTTCCAAGTTCAATCCCCAGTACTGAAACAAGAAAAAAAAAAAGAAAGAAAAAGAACATCAATATTACATTCAGGCCAGGGATTTTGCTCAGGGGTTCTGCCACCTGACTCAAAAGCGTGAGTACCCGAGTTCAATCCCTGACACCAAAAATAAATAAATAAATAAATAAAAATTAAATATACTGTCAAAAAGAAGCAGTAAAAATTCAAACATGGATATGATATAAAAATGATAAAGACACCTCTTATGACTTAAAAAAATAGAAGGAAGAATCTAGTTTTTATAATTTTATCATCAATAATTTTAACATCCTTTCTCCCTCTTAGAACCTCATATTTACAATCAGTAATTTTAAAATTTTCTTTCCACACTTTGTACTTTATTTTTCTGAGAACAAGAAAAATAAAAACCAGGAAAAATATTTTTTGTTCTCATTTTCTGAGATCTACATTAGGGTATTTCCTGCAGTGAGTGACTAGAAATAGACCAAAGCTATATTTATTGCATTTAGTTTATGTTATATGAGCTTCAGTGATATTAATGTTTCATTTGAAGATAATTTCATGTGAAAATAATTCTCAAGGGTAGAAAATTCTACCATATATTTGCACTGTACCTTTCATGAGAACTACATAATTTGTTATGAACAAATAGCATTGCTTAACTTAAAGTGGAGTAATAATGATTCCTAGCAGATTTGCTATTTTTAGCTAAAGGAGTTCTCAAAGAATCATAAAAGAAAACTTAGAGCTGAGAACATTTTGCAATCTCTAAACAACAGAGAGCAGTATGGTTTTGAACCGAAGTTTGTCAACACAGGTATCAAATGAATATTTCAATGGTTGGCTGAAGCCTACCTGAGAAATAGGATTAATTGTCAAGAAACTGAGACAGACAAGAGACAAAATAGCAGACATTTCCCATCTCTTGGAGGAGCTGGAATTTGGATTATTCCAAATTTATTATTATTATCTGTGTCTCAGACTCTGAAATTTGAAAGTGTACGGTAAAATAGAAAGATAATAACAACAGAGAAATTATAGACTTCAGCCCTGTGAGGTATTCCAGGATAATGCATCTTTATAATTTTGATAATGTACAAATTAAAATAGGTTATTTGAACAACTATTCTAACATAAAAAAGGACACAGAACTCAATAACTTAATCAACATGTTTTTAGTGACACTAACAATCCATCATAGAGCTAACTGCTGTGTTAAATGTGGCATTTGTAGGGCGCTACAAAATCTTTTGTGTGAATTATTTGATCTGATCTTTATAAAATCCCTATGCAGTAATTAAAGCAAATACGAGTTGAAGGGAGGGCTGGGGAATGGGGAAGAAATAAGAACCAAGGTTGATTATGTAAAGGTACAATTTCCAACAATGAATGTCATTATAATGTATACATTAAATGTACCAATAAAATTAATTTTTAAAAAAAAGAAGGTCCCAGTTACAAACTAATGCATTAGATTTCAGAGAGCCCTTTATCTTACCCAGGACTCAGAGTAGTAAGTATAAGTACAAGAACTTCAAACTGGTTATATTGTGCTTTCCTACAGATCACGCTATGTCCCAAATATGGTTCAGATTAACCCTTAAGAACAGAAGTTCATACTTGAGTTTAGCATTCAAGATTGACAGACGTGAAACGAAAGAAAAGGAAAAGTCAAGGCCAAATATGGCTGGCAGTGGCATCATGTTAATGTACTTGTTTGGCTTCAAAGCCTACTTTAATTACCCTACATTATGCTCATCGAGGAGAATCCTAATTTCACCTTCTAGTTCTCCTTATTCACATCACTCACCATGCTCACCCACCTGATATTCTTTCTTGTCAAACCCTGAGAGCATGGAGGGAGGAGTGGCTAAAGGATTTGGCTTATATGTAAGAGAACAAGGAATTGATGCCAAGCTGACAGGGTGTACAACCCACACTTTTAACCATTAGGCAAATGAGTGATTTTTTCCTTACTGATTGTGGTTGAACAATAGTAGATCCCTACTGGCTTCTTCTTCTTCTTCTTCTTTTTTGTTTTTTCTTTGTACCTGAGCATCGAACTCTGGTCCTTGTGTTTATGAGGCAGACACCGGAAACAGTGAGCTAAATCCCCAGCCCAAACCCTACTGGCTTCTTTAATAAAGGTTGAGCAAATATATTCAACCATCTTAAATAATCAATCTATAAATCTTTTGTCTTACACAGACATATGAAATGTTGTCTGCTTTTAGCCTTCACTTCATTGTAAAGATTATGCCTACTGTTTGCTTTTTAAAAATGACAGAATCGTTACATTAAAACATCATATTCCTCCCTGACCATAAAAAATGATTGAGACCCAGTCCGTACAGAAAGAGAAAAACAAGCTAATTAAAACAAAAGGTAAACATCAGAATAGAATAAAATAAACCTGAGAAATTAAAATGTATCTGCTCAACTACATGTTTTAAAGCTCATGTGGAGACTTAACCAAATGTTAGCTTATTTTCCTCACAAAAAAGCGATCCAAAAGTAGATATGGTAGTTCTAAGATTTATAGATGAGTGAATAAAATGAGCTATTTATTAATCTTCGCATGCTGTCATACTCAGAGAGGTATCTTCCTCTGTGCGTTCACAAAGCAAGGACTGCCTTCCTAGGTATCACATATACATTTCAGGCAGGAAGAAAGGGGAGGGGCAAAAAACAAAAGGAGACAGACAAATCAAACAAAATCTCTTCTTTTGAAACACTTAAGACACCTAGAAGGTTTCTATTAGCAGAAAAAAAAAATTGCCACAACTATGTAAACTCAACACCTCCACTTAAAAAGAAATTTAGAAAATTTAGTTAGATATGAGCACAACTAGGAGCTATCATAAGGACAGTGAGAATGAAGACCGAGCAGATAAGCCTCATTATCGACAATGGAAAGATATTATTCACAGAAAATAGGTGTGGGGAATAAAATCCAAAAGACACTACAGAGAAACTACTCGAACTAAAAATATTAGATGTAGATACAGGCGACATAGATATACACACAATTGAATTATCATACACCAGTGATATCTTGCCAATATAACGGATATCTACCATTTCAACAAAATATGTGTTATACTTAAAAATAAACCTAATAAATAATATAAAGACTTACAGATAATTAAGCATAACTTTATATAAAAACATAAGCAAATGCATATGTAAATAAAGACATGTCATGCTCATAAATGCAGTAAAAAGTATTGATGCAGTAAATTCAAGTTAATGTATAGAGTCCATGACGTAAGATATTTTGTGTTTTTTGTTTTGTTTTTGAGACAGGGTCTCACTATGTAGTTGAGACTGACCTGGAACTTGCTATGTAGCCCAGGCTGGTCTCGAACTCACAGCGATCCTCCTGCCTCAGCCTCCCAAGGGGTGGGATTACAGGTTTTTACCACCACACCCGGCTGAAAGCCCAGGCTTCTCGAACTCACAGCGATCCTCCTGCCTCAGCCTCCCAAGGGGTGGGATTACAGGTTTGCACCACCACACCCGGCTGACATAAGATATTTTGTAAAGCTGTGTTTTATTTCCTACCAAAGCTGATCATAAAACTGAATTTTATGATGTACTTTATTCTGCAAAGGTTACTAATTTTAATCTAATTGAATCTATTATTTTGTTCATCTACTGTTAGGACTTCTAACTAAAGTGACGCGTTGGTTGTCGAATGGCTACAAGCTCTGAATTTTCACTACTTGAGGAAAAAAGTTAGAAGAAAATCTGCTCAGTGTTCATAACTTTGCTGGATAGTCAAACCATGTGGTGAGTCACACCTTGCATCTCACCACAAACACAAAGGGTGGCGCTCGGATCTAAGTGTCACTCTCGCCCAGGCAACATAAGGAGCTTGAGTGGGTGCATTTTTTTTTTTTTGCACTTTATTTCTGTAGGTCAAAACCATGACTCCAAGAAAGGTTAGTGATAGCAGCAGTAAAGCTAAGAGGGAAACTGTGAGAATCACTATATAGTTAAAGATAGAAATCACTGTGAAGTTTGTTAAAGTCCTGGAAAAATGAATTTATAAGTGTAAATTTGGGGCCTCAGAATCAATTATTTGGTCTTCCATTATTTCTCCTGAGAAAAATACTTTCAGTTCTCAAACTTTTCAATGTTTGAACACAGATTTGGAATGAATGGCATTCGGCCCCCAAGGTATATCCTTCTCTATACTGTAGTCACAGCAATCACAGCTATTATCCTCGTTAGAAGGACTCTCTCTGTGCCCTTTCAGGGTAAATTGTGGCCTCACAGAACTTTGAGGAGAAGTTTCAGTTTACAAGACACAACTCCAGAGTACATGGATGGAACACGTCTGCTAAATCCTGTTTGACCTGGTGAAAAGAATAAGACACAGGTTTTGTATACCTAGATTCTATTGTGAGGCACTGAGTTTTTTTTTATCTATTTTTATTTTATTTTTATTTATTTATTTAATTTTTGGTACCAGGGATTGAACTTGGGTCCTTGCGCTTGCAAGGCAGGCCACCGAACCACTGAGCTAAATCCCCGGCCCTGCAAGTAACTAACTTTAATGCATATTGTGGGAATAAAAATCCTTCAGAGCAGTTGAAGGAGATTAATGTGAGAACCTGCATGTGAAAAGTTTATAAAAAGTAGTAAAGCACCAAGTGAACCTAATAACTGGCAAGAAAATTGGGGAACTATTTGTTCAGACTTCAGTGCCCCTCAAAACACATTAATAAAGTACTGCTACTAAACTCAGGGAACTGAGAACATAGGTGTCGATCTAATTCCAGAAAAATCATGATGACAGGAAAATTAAAATCAGGAGCAAAATCAGAAGACAAGATACACGCTCAGAGATTTTGTATATAAGTCTAGTAAAGGGATTTGAGACCATCAGCATGGTTTTTACATACTGTAATTACTATGGATATAAAAGTGATCACCTAGGTGCAGAGTAAGCAAAGAAAGAGCCACAGGATAGAATCCTAGGAAGCAACTATACGTAAGGATCAGCCCATGGAAATGTAACCTGTGAAGGACACATGCAGAGGGAGAAAGAGAACCAGGAGACAAAGCAACCACTACCACCATCACCTACCACTGAGTGGCAGTTTCTAAGGGCCATAACACATGCTAACCCTTTTTCTGATTATCAAAATAACCCAAAGAAGTTAGAATTGTTTTCATCATCTATAAAATAAAAACAAAATTTAGAAAAATAAGGTAGCTTGCCTAATCTGAGAAGCTAAGAACAGTCCTATTGGGATCCTCTGGCAGATGAAACTACCCGCCCCCACTTCTCCTCTCGCGGTGTGCACTCTCACGGTCACGTCGCTTTACAGCCTGTCTCACTGGAAGCACAGGATAATTCCACACCCCTTGAGTCTGAACTTGACCATCTTAGTTTTATAGTCACAAGGAAAGGCGGTAGAAGTAACAATGCCTCTGTTCCAAACTAAAAACCATTCCATGTTTTTATTTGCTCTCTTGTGTTTCTGGCATCACTCTCAGCCTGCTGCCTCCTCAGCCCAGTTTCCAGAATGATTATTACATAGCTTGCCCGAGTTTTGGCTTCAGTTTGTTAGGCTGCATCTTGAGGTGCACTCACCTAGCAAACCTAGGCTACTTCAGCAGATCCTGCGCCAGTCCATAGACACCGGACTAAATCCACCTGAGATCGGCAGAGCCACTCTAGTTCTACTCCATCAGGAGTGTACGGTTGTTACATAGCATTGCTGATGCAACACCTAACTGCTACAGAAACGAATGTAAGCAATATGATTACAAAATCCTATGTTTACCGGTGTAAAATATATCAGAGATACAAGAAGACTGTAGATTTAAGAGAGACATAGTACTGATGATAGCCAAAGGCTGCAAAATTAAGTAAGATAATTATAAAATGAATTATTTCATAGCGTTCTCTGTAAATACATTTAAATTACAGTGTGATGCCTCAGCCAACCCACACATAAGCAGCAGGCACAGAGGCTTCACTTGAGAACACTCGGTGTGACAGACACACAGATGTCTCCAGAAAGAACGCACCATTTAGACACCTGGCCAATGGAATGATCTGTAGCATGCCTTTAGGATGGCCATGGGTTCTACCTCTCATGCTGGAATGCATGCCAGGAAGCTCAACTGGGAGATAACAATGTGGAAAGCAAGAATGAGTTAATATATTGGGCATTAATGCTGATGCCCAGAAAAATCCGCATGTGGTAATATGCAGTCCCTATCTAATCACTTTGGAGAGTAAGGCATAAATATAATTAGGCCATATAGTTCTTAATTTTTACTAGACTATCAAATGAGTAGCATAACAATATAATGATAGTTTATAATTTACTTTATTGGGCATTTAATCTTTTAATATAATTTTCAATAATATAAGCTATCACCAAAACAGATAATTTCTGATTTTATCCACAGGGAAAATGCATATATTCCATCTTAGCCAAAGGCTATAAAGCAAGATTACATGTATTACAAAAATAGCCTGGGAAAGCATCAATTTACCTGAGTTTGAATATTGGTCTGGCCACTAATGATCAATGTAAACTGACTTTATTCCCTAGATTGCTGATTCCTCACCTATAAAACAACAGAACAAGTTAATCATAATAGTTACTTAAAATTTGGATTAATTATATAACAGCCTTTCCACTGTAAAACTAAAATCCTTAAATACAACATCAAATATTTTGGATTAAACCTCTTAGGAAATTCTTTTCTTTTTTTTTTTTTTTCAGCTTTGAGACTGGAAGAATGTAGGAATTCTTTAAAGACCATAATGTCTAGAATCTTACAACAACAAGATTGTAATATGAAGAACTTCACACCTAAAATTTCCCAAACAACAATAGAAATAGCAATGATAATACTAATAAAAAATGTTTAATAATGAGAAAAAATTGTTAGACTTAGGAGTAAAGAACTATGAAGATACCTTGCTTCAAAATTTGAGGAATTTTGTATTGATATAGTCATTGTAGGACAATATCAGAGACTAGGTCAGAAATATTTTTCCCAAGTGAATTAAGCAACATTACAGAAAACAAGTAAAAGCAGCTCTGAGAATGGAAACCCATGCAGCAGAACATTCCAGAAATGTTTATTAGAGTACCAAAACTTACCATCATGGATCAGGAGCAACCTGGGCCTCAGGGTCAGACCTTCCAGAAAAAGTGAAAGCTATACCCAACAGACAATTTGGGAATGGCATGGGTTTTTATGAACCAACTGCTAAGTGGAGCCAAGGGGTGACAATAATGTGAAAAAGCACTATGGGGAAAGTAGAAGAATTCATCAGAGAAAACCCAAAGAGGGAAAACTCAAAATGACACTGGACAATGGAGAGATGGAGACCATTTTCCTCAGAGCATAAATAGAGGGCATTCAGATACAACTATGCTGGAGGGAAAGTGAAGCTAGTGCTTGCTTCCCTGAGGCCAGATCTCTCCACTGTGACCAGATCACTCTGACCCAGTGTTACCAGTTCACTGTGACCTAGAAGGAGCAATTAAGGAATAGAGGCATCCTTGGTATGAGGCAGAATGTTTCTCCTCGACCAGAAATCTGCAGCTACATAAAAAAAGCCAGAAGAACATAGCCACACTTTGCATTTGTAGTAGAGATTAGAATAAATTGAAAGCTCAAAGTGCAAACTTGGTTACCGGTACAGTAGTTCTATTAAAGAAGAAATAAATCATAGAGAGAAATTTTGCACTCCTGAGACTAAACCCGATCTCCATTCCTATCTTCTCTCCAAATGTAGTCAACCAAGTTCTGCACTGGTGTTACACATTTTCTCAAATTTTACTCAAAATTCCGAATTAATTTCTTAAAGGAAATCTGTATGGAGGCCATGAAAACAGTGAAGGAACTAAGGAAATTCATTATAAAATATTTTGGGGCATGGAACAGATCCTGATAAACTTGTCCTCATTTAGAATACACTAGAAGTTAAATGAATGCAGCAGAGATGTTGAGTACATTAATTCCTTCATGATGCTTAATTTTATATATATATATAATTCTTGACATATTGGTGTACCAGTATTTGCTTTCTTTGTTGAAGATAATGAAGTAAGTTCTGAGTTTGCCTTGTAGAATGTAGCTTTTTGCCCAACCAAGAATAAATTTCAGCCATGAAACTTAAAATCAGCTTTTTGAGAAACATGATGAAGTATAATAGAGCATAACATATGATTACTGTAAAAAATGGAGATTTTGTTAACTTTTCCATTAATTTGTGAGACATGAAAAATTCAGACATTTTGGGAGTTTCTTCATTATTCGTCATGTAAGTTGCTGAAAATACATTACTCATAATTTTACCATTTAGGAGATAGGATATAAAGAAAGGAAAGTAGGAGTGCCTAAGATAGACATGATGTATTCCTGTAAAAGAAAATTTGCTGAATTCCTGTTCATATTATTTTACAGAATATCAGAATAAAACTCTGTCTGGTGAAAGAAAATGAATTCAGGAAAGTTAACTTGACACAGTAAGTGATAACACCAGGATTCAAATCCAAGTCTGATTTCAAAGTTTGCCATTTAGCACTCTACTTTACCACCACTTGAATTAGATAATATTAGAATTAAAAATTTTAAATGGGTCCACAACAGACAAATAACATGCCCATCCTGCTCATCATAATTCATGGGGTAGGAGAAATCCTCAAAAAGGTGGAAATAGGATTTAAATTATAACTGAAGTCTTCAAAATGGAAATCATTTGGTTTGGACCTGCTTTGAGATTTTAGGACTTTCTGAACTGTTTAGTGTTTAACTGTACCCATGCATTGAAACTGTGCATATCATTAAGTCCAGAATCAGCACTCACCTAATTATATCAGGCTGACAAACCACTGGGTAATTCTTATCCCAAACTGAAAGGTGATTTTTGCTGAACTTTGTTTTAAACAACATTCTTGCCTACATTATCCAAATCAACTGATCAACCATAATTATTCTGTGAGCCATATACTGCTGGACATAATCACTAATTTCTCATAGGACCTTACATGGCATCTTTTATTTCTTGCAGTTATTCACTAAGTCCTACCTATTTTGTTTCTATATGTATTCCGTGTTTGTTTGCATTTTTATACCCACAATCCTCTCTCCTGGGTTATATAGTAAATCTTCCTAATTAGTGTTACTGTGGTTACTATTGCATTGCACATAAGTCACTTTCAATATGATAGAAATGTAATAGTTTTATAAAGGAAAAGCTGATTATGTGATCTTCTTTTACAGCATATTAAAACCTTTAAGAAAAAAACCTATTTACTAGGTCCTCCTCACTTCAGATCTTGGATCTCCTCCAGAAAGCCATTCATACACTGTGATAGTTAAATCCACACATTCTCAAAGCAGACTGCCTTTTCCATTGACAGTGACTTTTACTACACTGACAATCACTTATTCAATAATTTGTCTTTCAGATCCAACTGTAAGCTCCAAGAAGGCAGGTATCTCCGTGGTTTCGTTTACTGCTTTGCTTCAGTCATTAACACCATGCTTGTTGGTCAATAAATGTTTATTTGATTGCTTCAGTAATAGGAATAAATGTAGTTTATGCAAATCTGATGTCTCTTATCTGATACTTTCACTGAAACATCAAATAGGTCCTTTAGCTCTTGTTTTTACAAATAGCAGTGAATATTTATTGCTGGCTAAAGAGGGAAGTAGTGTTATAAAAATCAAGTCTATAAATAACTCCCAGCTGAAAAGTGTTGAAATCTCAAGTCATATGCAGTTTTCATTCAAGTAACCAACATACTTTTAGAAATCTCAAGAAAAAAATCTACTTATGCCAACAATTAGGTTAAAAGGAGCTATTTCCAGAGTGTTAAGACTCTGCAAGCTCCAACTTCTGCCAGAAATTGATTATTCCAACAGAATTATTTGCTCTGAAGAGAAGCATGAATTCTCTGATATATACTTAGACCTGATTTTGGAAGAAACAAATAAGCATCCAGGTCATAACCTCTGGGTTTTCCCATTCATTTTATGTGCCAGTGTTTCGACTAGAAGTTGTGTGAATTTCTAAGTGTGCTTGGCTGTCATGTCACAATTTTCTTAGAAGACATGCTATTGCACTGTGAATGAGAAATAAATGCTAGAATGCTCAAATTTTCCTTGATGAGAAATATAAACTAAGAAGTACAGAATAAAGTTAACTGTATCCCATCTAATTATTCAAGATTAGTAGAAAGAAAATATTATTCAGAAAATTAAAACAGAAGGATTCTCCCATCTGTTATGAGGTAGCCTCCTACTAACCTATCCCTTCAGTACGTAACCCTAGTCCTTGCTTGGAAAGCAGTTCATGTATTAAAATGATGAGCATCATTCAGTCTTACAGCTAGTCCACAGGTAGGCTTCTTCCTCCATCTTCCTGTTGGGTCTAGATTCAGGCCAGTGACTAATTAATTCAAAGCAAATATTCACTGAGTGCATTACTCTCACAAATCATAGTAACACCATCCCCCAAATAACTCTAAATTTTGCATGTCAATTATAACTCAGAAACAACTCCATGTGAAATATCCCAGAACAAAGAGTTTGGTATAGAGTGACTTGGTATTGATACTACAGCCTTTAGAGCCCACTTAACCATAACTACCCTGGTTTTGACCTCTTTATTTATCTCTCATGCTCCCCTGAAAAAAAATAGTATTCTCTAATCCTGGGGGCTGAGCAGGATTTGTCACAGAGGTAGTGACTAGTGATGAACAGTGAGGACCTTCTGCAAAAGGTAGCACTACTATTTATCCCTCTCTGAAGATGGGGAAGGATTCTCTCCTCTGTTCATAATTCTGGAGCTTCTGAGCATCTCTTTTACTTAACTAGATTTTAAGGATCAGAAACTAGCTTCATTCACAGGCCCTCTTGAACAGGCCCTCCATCCGAAAGTTCCTCCTCAAGAACATCTTAACACGCCCCTTTCTTGTCACTGGAAGCAACACAAAGGTAAAAGGAGGTTATGTCTCCAATACACCTGGGTCCCAATGCTTTAGGAGAAATACAGGGTAAAAATTTTCTCCATATCTAAGATCTCTCCCCCTACAAATGTGCTTCTCTAAAATTCTGAGAGTTGTGGATGTAGATCTCAAGAAAGCAGATAGAGAAGCTTAATAATCAAATGTTCTATGAGTAATTTAGCAGGCAAAACACCTTGCTAATCTTTGCGATTCCTGTCCTGCAACATGATAGCTATTGAAAAGTTATTAATTGCACCTATAAATAAAACGAGTATCAGCATGTGCAAGTTTTAGAATTTTATGACAAATCAGTTTTTTGGGCAGATCTATGAGAACACAGAAAACAGATTATGACTTGGTTTTGCTCCATTTCCCCTTTTTTCCCCATCATTATTTTCTTGCATTATTATGATATGATGTATAACTCATGAGTTACAATAGCCCCTAAAACAGTCCTTGGAAAAGATTCTCACAGCCTCTCTTGCACACACTCAAATGTCCCAGAACCAGGGTCTCTATGTGTTTGAAAGGGAAGAAGCCCCCAGAACTGCATGGCTAAATGAGAAGTAGCCATCATTAGGAATTCAGGGTAAGGGTAAAGAAATAAAAGAGAAGAGTGATTGGAACAGTTGTAAATTGCAGAGAAAAGGGGAAAGAATTTGCAGAAAAGAAAAGAATGTTCTTATCATCTGTTGTGAATTACATGTTATGAATTTCATTTAATTAAATCTGTTTTATGAGCAGTTTTATTTTATATGTACACAGTTGCCATAGAAAATAAACTACTTATATGTGGTAAGTAATTAAAGTGTTTCTTTGCTCCTACCAGGGTGGTAGAAGTGACCTAGTGTTGCCTTGAATGAAAAGTGAGGAATAACAAGTTGTAGATAAACATTTCAAGTTTTATTAGACTATGGAAACAACAATTTTATTTTCACTCTTGCTTTGCCACTCCCTATACTCAAGCCTTAGAGTAAATCTTATGAAATAAAATAATTTTATGTTGCTGTTTCTGACCCATTGCATGATCACTGAAATTCACGAAAACCTTGGTGTCTACTTCCAAAGCCGAGAACACTCCTTCCACCTTCAGTTATGACATAAACAGCATCATTTTACAAGTACTATTATAATAAACTAGTGGTTTTCTTCTTTCACATACTCTCTCAGTATGTTCGCTAATTCCATTAGTCTACTTTTAAGACTTGCTTCTTTAGAGTAAGAGACCTTCATAGATTCAAGGCTACCATACTTCACAACTGCCGAGGGCACCATGAATTTGAAAGAATCAAGGTCTCCAAGCAATGGAGCCAATAGATTGTTCATGGCTTTGTGATTCCAGAGTGTTCACAAGGCCCCCTCCCTAAAGTCCTCACTTGAAAAGTGATTCATTAAAATATTCACCTACTAGAAATGCTTATCAATACTAGACTTTCTTTGCAAACAGATAAAGAATATACTTTGTGCATAAAGACTCTTTTCTGTATCCTAAAGGCCTGACTCTACAGTGATTATTGGCCATCAGTAATGGCAAAATGTATTCCACAGAGCTAGAGAAATATTTCTACTATCCTCGAAACAATTCCTATGAGGAAATCTTTGACAAGTTGTCTCCAAATGTGGTGTGATTCTGTTATATTTTTGTACTTTGTTGTCCTGGCAGGAACAGTGTGGATGAGCTTACCTCATCCTCTCTTCCAGAAGGACAGCAGCTTGGTCAGTGACCCAAGCAGACATCTAGCTGGATCTTTGAGGGCTGGTAGAATAACTGTTCTCACATTTTTTTTTTAATTCAAAGAGGAAGCACAACTCATTATAATTTTTATGACTCCAAGGAGTGAACAGAATACAGTCTCCATGTGCCTGTGAAATTTAGACATTTAAGAAGTATAAACCTTTGTGAATAGTGAGTAGACCTTTGCAGTAAAACTACCTGCATAAGGAGACATGCCAGGCCATGAAGCATTGTGAAATGATTCAAATATTTTAGTGGTCAACTCTCCAGTGGGAAGCACATGTGTGACATAGACAAACATAAATATACAGGTATAAAATTTTTAAACATGTTTTGCAAAAAAAAAAGTACTATGCCTAACTAAAAACCTTATGGATATTTCTCATTCTCTGTCCTTTTAACCCCCATACACTCAAAAAACAAGCCTGTATAGATTTGTGCTTTTATTTGCATCAAACCATTTTTATTTAATACATCCTCATTCTTTAAATGTTTTCATCGGTGTGATATAATCCTCACTTGCATTCATCTGCATTTGATATCCAACTTCAAAATTTAAGGATGGTAGCATACATCTTTTGTGTGTTCTTCATCTGATGATATTTCCAAGAAAACCATTATTTCCATGGAAGTGGTTGTAATTATTGCCAGACTACAAACGTGACTACCTGAGTTTGTCATAAGGAGGTGCAAATACTGTTCTCTACCACATTATGAAATGACACATTTTTCTCTTTTGTTTAGGTTTTAATTCCTTTAAAAAGTTTGCTTTTGCTGGTGAAAATAAAGCTTAGGTATGATCATTTTGACTAAGAAATAAGTTATCTGCTGACAAGAAAAATCAAAGCCCCACCCCACTCAAGGGTAATTATCACTTTGTAGCTTGACAGAGTGTTTTACTGGAATGATAATTATCTCTACTTCCGAGAACAGCATTCTTCAAATGTGAATTCCATCTGGTTTCATGAACTGAAGTCAAATCATTTCAGTAGCACAGAATTTAACAGAAATCAGGTAAGGCTATTACGTCAAGTGCTCTGTTGAATGGAATGGTTAATTTGGCACATGGAGAGAAAAGACAAATGGACATTTCTAACCTTCAACTGTATTTCTAGAGAGAACCATTGTCAGGGTGGAGGAAAACACACTACAGAACACAAAATCTTAGAGTGCAGCTTTTCAAAGTTGTTGGAAGTAACGAAGTTTCTGGAGCTGTTTTCTTTAAAGCAAGGAAAGAGAAACTGATTAGTATCCCCATGGATTGTCTTTGGCAAGGTTAGGAGGCCTGGCTTGTCAGAGAGCTTCATCTGTGCCTGCCTGTGCTTGCTGCTACTGACTTCAGTGAGGAAGCAGACAATGCCTGCAGCAGGGGAAGAACCAGCTATGTACGCGATGTTTCTCTCTTCTTCCTCTATTTCCACTCCCTTCTTCTTTCTCTACTTTCTCTGCTGCGTGCCATTCACGTGAAGCAAAAATAATGTGACTCAGTCAGTGAGGTGGGAATGGCAGTTGTGGAATATAGATACGTCCGGAAAAAAAGTTATGCAATAGTGCTATCTTGGAATGTTGCTATTTCTCCTTCCGCTGAAAGGATTGAAAACAAAATCTTTTTAGATTCCTAAACAAAGAAGAAAATTGATGCATTGTACCAAGTGCCAAACCCACAAGGAGGACCCTCCTTGAGTGAGTGGCCAGTAAAGCATCTTTGTTGTACCTTCCAGCTGTTAGCCAGTCCACTAAGTTTGGCTTAGGTATTTGGAACCTGTAAATAAATTTCAGAAGCCTGAGTCTTCAATTTTCTTCCACCCTTCACACACACTTTTGTTATTTTTATTATGATTACCTAAGACTTTCTAAGCATTGCCAGAGAACTAAGAACCATGTGGAGCTCCTCTGCCCTTCCCCCACTGATGTACTCCACATATCACCAATGTGTTGGATTGGAGTTTAAAAACCTGGATTCTGCTCTGCCATTATCAATGGTGTGATCATAAATGCATTCTTTTTCCTTCATGGGATCAGTCACCTAAAATGGAAAAGTTTTTAGTCATTAGCCCAACTCTGTAAGTCCACAACACTTAATGACATCTAATCCTTCATTTGAAAAGTAAATCATTTCTTCAGCTTCATTTCAAGGAGATCCCACCAGAGGAAAACTTGTGAAGCTAAGAAGGATACTCAGGGATTGTATGAATGCTCTGAATGCAATAAGTAAATGTCTAAAATAAGTATACGCTGCCAGGTTTATGTTTTGTTATTGAGGTCATGCATTTGCATTTAACAGATATTGGAAGCAAAATTCCCTAACATCAAAGTTTTTACTGGAATGTCAGGTCTGAGAGACAAGTGTGACTGGCAGAGGTCTCTCTTGGAATGCCTGAAGTTGAATTCTGAAAAGCTAACGGCCCACTAAGTCTTGGTGAAGGGTGCAGACCTGCTTTGCCAGCATACTATGGAAGTGTAACTTGCAATGAAACCTGAATCATTGCAGAAAATATCTTTGTCAAGAGAGATCTAAGAATTCATTCTGATGACCAACATTCCCTATTGTTTTGCCAATCTCCTCTTAACTAGAAGGTCAGGGGAAGAGCTATTACTATATTTCCCGTTGTCCTTTTCAGTCAGCAAAAATCTTGGAACATCAAGTGCAGTTTACGTTCTCAAACATTATTATAATTTGATTATTAATGCAATAGCAATGGTTACCTTTCATCACAAGTATTACCTATGCTATGATACTGTAAGTACTTAAAACACAAACTAATAACATTTTAAACATTTAGATCACATTTTAAATGTTTTAAAGAAATTCACTATTCACGACTACTTACTAAAAAACTTTCTAAGAAGGAAATGGTTCCCTAATTCCCCAATTTGGCCAATTATATTTTTATATTATGTTCTGTTAAAAGGAATCAGAAATGTTTTGAGAAAGGATCTGTGCATACTGTAGACCTATTATGATGACAACTCATGTGCACTTTCTAGTGTGGAACTACAGGGATTTTTTTCAGCAAATAATTTATATGAAAGGTTTTCCTGGTCCTGCCTCTCCTTTAAGAAGAAAGTGTGGATAGATTGGTAAGTATGGACTGTAGTATAATTATAGACATTTATCAAAATTAAAAATGATTATTCAGGATGGTATCCACTTATAGGAGACAGAACCTAGAAACTCCATGTGGTGCTGTGGCTGGAAAACAGGACAATAGGAATACCAAAGCATAGGAAGGATTTTCAATGTAGAGAATTAGATGAAGAGTGGAGGTACATCTGGATCCAGGACACATATGAGGTTAAAACATATACTTTTTTTTGATCCCCAAACTAACCACTTCCCTTCCTTTTATTGTATTTCCACCAATGAAAGGATGCTATTCTAACTACCAGGGCTACAACCTGTGAGTCATCTTTGAGTCAGAAATACTTAGCACTTTAGATCTGAACAAAGTCTTAAAAGACACCAAATCTAGTCCCTTTACTTTATTGATATGGACACGACTTTCCAAGAGACCTGACTTTCTGCAAATTTAAGTGACAAGCAGCAGAACTGGGCCTAACACTTAGTTTCTTAAATCCCCACTTCCCACCAATGTCTGTCTCTTCCTTATTGTTGTACAAATCCTTCAGATTTATCACAGTGTCTTTTTACTGGGTGGTGGTGGTGGGGCTGTTTAACAAGACACATGGGAAATAGTCTAAAGTCTAAATTCCCAAGCATGCCTCCCTCTTCTGGCAGGGGCCTGTGGCATCACAGATCCTTGCAGATGGGTCCATATTAAACCTTTGATCCTGCTGCTCCTGATACTTGCTGCCTTGACACAGTGGTCACAGCCTCATCCCAGCCACGATTCCTCAGTGACACTGTATACTTTCTGCAGTTAACCATGTCTGCATGTCTTACTTATTCTAGTTTTTGCTCACTGTCCTATACAGTGACATTAAATAATCCCATGAAATTTCTGAGTGTGTGCATAACTTGAGGATATTACTCCATGCCACTTAGTTCTCCATCTAAGCGCACCAATTTAACTAAAGGGAATCGCAGCTACCGCGAAACTCTGAGTAACTTAGGAAGGTCTCTCCATCCTTTCTCTGAAGCTTGCAGCAACTGTTGTCACCACTATTTATTGGGCTTACTTTCCTTATTCATCACAAATCCTACTCCTTTCCTCCCAAGCTTGTAAAATCTGGGCCCAAGCTGCAATGCTCCTCTCGTGGTTCTACTAAGTTTCTCATAAAAATATTAAGATTTCTGAATTGATGGAAGCCAATTTTCTTTGACAGTGGGGTAAATTCTCAGCCCAACTGGGGCACTGCCCAAGATACTAAGCCATTTTCCTGCTCTCCCTCAGCATCACCTCTCCCTTAAGTGAATTATCTGAGCTCACTATACTACCAGTAATAGTTTTCAAGTCGCACAGGTCTCATCCCTCCTGCCAAGTGTTTTAATTCACATAAATCCCTTCCTTCTGTGTGTAGATATGTTGGCTGCCCTAGGAAGTGGGATGCCTTGCTTGGTGAGGGAGAAAATGGGCTAAAATCCAGCCCATGATCTACCCCAGCCCTGGGCCTGGGGATGAAGCTGAATCTGCCCAGAAAGTGAGACACATTTTGAAATGTGCCTGGAGGTTCTTCTGTTTGTTGCAGCTACTCCAAATAGGGTCATATTATAGGTTGCATAGAGGCTTGAGATAGGCCAATACGGACCATGCCAGAATATGATGGGAGCCAGATAAACTCTAGTTATTATAAATAGCTGTTATTACCAAACCCCAATAGAAATGGCCTTGCAGAAACCATCTCAGAACAAAATACAAACTATCTAGGGTTAAAAGCATTAAAGCTGATGGGAACACCCTATCAACAACAAAGATTAGTACATTGTAATCTATCTATCCAGTCTCTCATCAATCTGATTTTTATGACCCATAAATTGGGCAGAAATAATACCTTGATATGGTTGTTTTGATTAAAGTGCTTTTTAAAAAAAGGAATCTTGTTTGAAAAGAGAACCTCCCCTCCAATCTTAATTTTAAAATGATATCCCTGACTCAGTTACCTGCCAGTTCAGAGACTCAGCTCATATTACTCCCATAGGATGAGTCCTTCAGGTCTTCCAAAGAGTAGCAGTTAGGCAGAGGACGTATTCATCTGAGGAAAGAGTGAGAAATATATTTCCGATAAAGTGTTTTCCTTCCCACTGTAAGTGCTGCACAATGAAATTCTCAGACATGATGTCATCAGTTTCTGGTTTCACAATGAGAAGTCTTACTTAGCCCAGAGTGCTGGTCAGTAGAGAACGAGGAGCTGATGCAAATGGTATCAGAAAAGGCAACTTCCAGCTTTGAAAGTTTTAAACTCTGGAGAATTGCTACTTGTTTTTAAGTATCCATTTGAAATAAATTATCCAATCTTTGCATGGGAGCAAAGAGGTGATTACAGTGGAAGGAAGAGTTATCTAACTTGTAATAAGTGATCATAATAGAAATGTGCAGTGTTATATTCTCACACAAGACTGTTTCAGCTTCAAGGAAATTAAATAGTTATCAGATAGATTAAAAGAGATGCCTCATGTCTATTGTTTAGGAACATTTATAGATAAATTGTACCACTTTCAAAGAAGCTAAATAAAAGCAATACAAATATTTGACTTGCAAGACATGTTTTAAAATGTTTCAGTCAACATATTGGATTTAGAGCCAAGGATTTTAAGAGTATCATTAAAGTTAGCTGCAAACAAGGACAGATAAATAATATGTCAAGAAAGAGGGACCCTGGGTTCAAGTTTACTGCTCACAGTATAAATATGCCTTCAGCAAAAATATGGAGAAAATATGCAATTTATAAGTTTGTTGAAGTACAATGACATATCCCTATCCCTAATGCTGCAGTGAGTTTATTTGCTTAGTACTTCAAAATTCATTCAACACTTGAGCTGAAAAAATGCAATCATAAGTCTCAACAGCTTGACTGAGTTTTAAGAAACCTCTGTGACCTAGTAAACAAATAAGGTGTGGTGGGAACTGAAGTGGAAAATCAGGATCCCAGCCACCGCCTAACAGCGCGTTCTCTGCAGTGGGATACACTCAACTAATCTCAACCCAAAGCAGTAAAAACTCCAGGAGACTCACCCTGACTAAGGAGAACACTAGTGTCTCACCACCGAGTCAGTGAAAATGAGGAGCCCTGTTTCACCTGACCCCAAGGTGGGACGCAGGGCCACTTCTTTTTCTCCATTTGCATACAGAATTCCTTGTATATCTGCATCCCACTTCAAACAATAGAAATCCAAATGAGAAATGGTTTAAGCAGGGTAAGGGTTTAATTTCTTTGTACAACAACATGTTTGGAGCAGCCCAGGGGAGGCCCAGTAGCTCCACTATGTCATTCAGCTACCAAGGCTGCTTCTGCCTTCTGTTCAGTCATTTTAGTGGATGGCTTTTACCCTCTGTTTGTTGTACTGTGGTTGCAACTCCCCTGCTACAACCCAAGTGGCTTCCACGCATATGCCATTGGACAGAATGGTGTCATATGACCACCGCTTGCTGTTCCCGAAGCCAGTAATATATTTTATTTTGTTTTAAATCTGAGCATAATACGTTCTTTTGCTAAAGAATGAGGAAGAAAAAGAGGAATAGCTAATGGGCAAGTAGCCCTCATTGTCTACCTCAGCCAGTCAGCTCCCAGCCAGGCAATCATTACCCAAGCAGACAGTTCCGTTTTCATAGGCCAACAGCCAGCCTTAAACCTGTCTCTTCAAATCCCTGCCATCTCTCCTGTCGCAGTGCTACAGTCTAATATGGTTGCCTTTACAACCTCATAACAAAATAGGATCAGCTGTCCAGCTGTGAACTTGAGAAATAGGAGAGGAAAAGAGTACCAGAGAATGTTTACCTCCTCAACTGAAGACTCTGCTAGTTTCTACCCAGTGACCTCATCTTCTTCCCCTCACTAATGGTTAAATGCAACTGGCTTGGCAGAGACCCACGAAGTTTAGGGGTTAGCAAATTACAGCCACAGACCAAATCTGTACTGCTGCCTGTTTTTGTAAGTGAAGTTTCCTTTTGTTTTGTTTTGTTCTGAGTACAGATAAGCCCACTCACTTCCCTGTTATCTGTGGGCTGCTTTTTTACTACAGCAGTGGTGGCAAACCAGTGGCATGCATGCCAGAGTGGGATATGCAGACCCCTCTCTGTCAGCACACACGCCAAATGTATGAGTTGTTTTTTTCTAAACTAAAACCTCAATATTGAAGTTTCATTGCAGTGATGGCACTTTGCAATAAGTAAGCGGGTTTTGGGTTGCAGTTTGGGCACTCAGTCTCTGAAAGGTTTGCCATCACTAATCTATGGTATCATCACTGTTGAGTAGCTGCAAGAATCCATGAGGATTGCAAGTCCTAACATATTTACTGTATGGCTCTTAACACGAAAAGTTGCCTGATCCCTGCCCGAAATGATGGCCCATGATTACACTGACGCAATTATCACAACACTATTCTTTATATCCTCCATCACCCTTGTGTCCAGGGCTGGCAGGCAGACCTAAAACTTGGCAACTACTGCAATATTTTTACAGAAATTTTTTTTTCTCACAAAAACACAATCATAGCTGTTCTCTCCCCTTCCTTTTCTCTTCCTTCTTTAAATGGCTGCATAAAAGCCAGAATTGTAGCAGACAACATGGGGCCACAAGGAAGATCAAAACATCTCACAAAGACATTTTACCTGACATCCTTAATCCACTAAAGCCATGGCAATAACAACCTATCTCCAAGCCCCTTGTTTTGTGAGAAACATCAATCCCTATTTGTGTAAGCACCATTTTTTAACTCTGTCTTATTTGCAGCTGGATGCTTTTTTTTTTGGTACCGGGAATCGAACTCCGGTCCTTGCGCTTGCAAGGCAGAAGGTAGAACCATTGAGCCAAATCCCCAGCCCATTTTACACTGTGCTACATTTACAAGAGCTTATTTTTTGTTTGTTTGTTTGTTTTTGTTTTTCTTTTCTTTTATTTATTTTGGGAGGGGGGTATCAGCTATCGAACTCAGGTCCTTGCACTTGCAAGGCAGGTGGCAGCACCACTGAGCTAAATCCCTGGCCCTGGATGCTTTTCTAATGATAGAGTCTAGGTCCAGGAGTTTCTTTCTGATAACTCCCATCTAAGACCTCAGGAAAGATTGAGGCCTTGCACATATTACATTGTATGGTTATTTGGAAAGCTGCCTATATTTTCCTTTTTAATCATAAACTTCATAGTATTATACAGACAAGTGCAATGTAATATTTTAAGCACAAAGAACCTTGAATCTTCTTGAGTTGAACATCTATTATGTTAAGCAATTTGAAAAGAAGCAGATAGGTAACTTCTCCTGTCAACACGTGTGTACAACATAACAGCTGAAAATGTGAGGATCTGGTAAGTTAGGAGCCATATACTTTTGTAATTCCATTATTTGGAGAGATTTTTGAATGGTAGTACATTGCATTATATTATGTACCTCATGCCATATATTACACAATGACCTCTAATAACTCATGGGAGATCTAGGCCATCATCTTATAATTACCATACTAGTGCACTATAATGTATTAATATTTACTCAGAGATGAAGGGATAAATGTTATAAATATACTCATGTCAATTTATGTGAACTTTGCTATTTAGTGATTCAGGCCAAGTAACATTCCCCTCAGTGAATTACAAAAATCTTTTCATTTTTTTTCAGCTCTCCTGGAACCACAGAATTGAAAAAAGGGAATTGCACACTTTTATCAGACATTGCACCTGAATGGATGAACAAGTTAAAAGTTTTTTTTTTTTCTCAATGAACTTTTGATCATATAAATTAAGCTAAATGCAGATATACATTTGTTCAGATCTCTTTTGCTGTAAACTATAAAAAGAAATTTAAAGGAGAAGATCTTGAAAGTACTATTCAATATCCTGTTTCCTAACTACAAATTTCAACTATAGAAAATTCTAATTCCAGTTTGGATAGAAAGTATGCATTCTACTCAGAAAATAATGTCTGAACAAATATGACGAAGACTCTACTCTTACAGTTTGAAAGAAATCTAATATTATTTTCCTTTACTTTTTTTTGGAAGAAAGACAGCCTCTTTATTTTTTTTTCTCAGCTTTAATTGAGTTTATTGGTACATTTTAGGTATACAGTACAGTTACACTCATTGTTGGGATCTTGTACCTCTACATGACAGGTCGTGGTTCTCATTTTTTCTCCTTGTCCCTGCCCTCCCTTCTTCTTGAAATTGTGACTCAAGTGAATAGAATAGAGACTCCTGTCCATTCATCTTTCCTCTCTTTTTTTGAAAATCAAGCAAACACAGGTCCAATGCCCAGAAAATATATAAAGAATTATTTTCAGTCATTCCTTTCCCCACAGATACCTCAATTTTAAATTCACCTGTAAATTCAGAAAACTATTAGGATATCCACCAAGAATAACATCTTTGATGATCTCTTAAACCAAGTACTATAGTTAAAAAGCTAGAGAAGAAACTGTTCTTGTTGGTATCAATTATTAGATGAAAAGCAAGGTGCAATAAAGATTGATGAAGTGTTCCTCCAGGCTCAAATGGAATCAAAGTCAAAATAACCATCTTTTTAGAAAATTTTCAAGTTCATGCATTGGCCCCATCTATATACTTGATTATTTCACTTCTAGTAGCTTATTCTACCTAAATACTCCATCCAAGATTTGTCTCAACTTTGAGTCTCTGGCTTTTAGTTCTTTTGAGTCAAAGGCAAATTCCCATTTACTGTGATGTGTTTTTGTGGTACTTTTGTGCTAATTACAAAGTGATGCTAACTCTGAAAGGGCAAATCAGAGCAGAACCAAGGGCAGGTTGTTAGTGCTCCCTACCTCCTGAGCCTAGAGCCTCTGTATAGACCCCACACCCACAACTCTAGAGAGGTCCTAAAGGAGTTGTTATCAGAGAGAGAAAATTTTGTTGAGAGTGACAACTTCCTAATTGGATGGATATTTCAAAATTACTACTTAAAATGTCTGTGTTCTCTAAATGTCAGAACCACCAACCAAGGCCATTGGTCTCCCGGTTTACACACTGGTGCTACCATCTCCCTGCACTCCAGCTCTGCTCCCCACCTATCACCTAACCCTATCCATCATTGAGATTAAGACTCCTGTGCTGATCAGATTCCAGGCTTCTCCACATCCAGCTTCCACCCTTCTCTGCCTTACCCTGGACTCCAGAGAGCTGAATTTTACCAGTTATGATATAGGTCACCATGCCCTCTACTTGGCCTTGACCAATGGAAGATAAGAAGGCTGGAGGTAAAGGAGAGTCAGAAATATTGATTCCCAAACCCTCCACCAACCACAGATACACAGGGCTTCCCTCTGATTTGCTGGATTCTGGTCCTCTCTAGGATTATGCATTTTGAACTCTGAGGTGGCCCTACATCCATATCTCCAGTTCTCCACCTTTCTTGACATCCAAAATCACTGATCTCTCTGGTTGCCCCAGGTGGTAACGGTGTTTCACTTTTACCATTTCCTAAGAGTTTCATCTTTCATTGCTTTACCCCATAACTCAGCCTACACTTTAGTTGGGAATTCAATTCTTCCATTAAACTCTGAGTGTGCCCCTATGCTTTCCTTCAACTTCTCCCTATCACAGAAAATCTCAAATTGGCTCCTCTCCTTTTGTTTTCAATACCACTTAAGTTTACCCTCCTAAATGTCTTCATTTTAGTCTTACTCCTTCAACCCTCTTCACACTGCTTGCAAAATATTCTAATGATGTCACTGTCCTTGGACCATAAAAAATCAGTCCTGAACATTAATAGCAGTCATCCCTCAGTCTCTGATGGTTACTGTTTCCAGGACTCCCGCAAATACCGAAATCAAAGAATATTCAAGTCTTGTATATAAAATATTGCATCCGTCTATAACCACATGTCTTCTGATATATTTTAGATCATCTCTAGATTACTTGTAAACTTAATACAAAGTAAGGGTTATGTGGACAGTTGTTACAGTATATTATTTAGAAAGTAATTAATGATAAGGTAAAAAGGGCTGTACTTGTTCAGTACAGATGTGGCTCTTTTTTTTCTTTTTGTAACATTTTCGGCCTATGGATGGTTGACTGCGTGGATGCAGAACCTAAGGTACAGGCAGCAGCATGCCTTCCATATGGTTTCCACCCCCTTCACCCTTATCTCTCTGAGCAGCACCCATGCTGATTTACTACCCTCTGGAGCTGTTCCTTCTGCCTCAGAATCCCGCTACCCCATTGGAGATCGTGGCTGAGCACCTAATAAATATTTGAGGACTCATCCAGCAGTCACTTTTCGCCTTGATATCTTTCTTCACTCGTCAGCTTCTTCTTTCATCTTACTGATTTGTTGCTCTGTTTCATTTTACTGCTCTTGTTCCAGTAGTCTTTAAATAATTCCCTCAAAGCACCTGTAAGACTTTATCATTGCTATTTGTTCACTTGTCATTTTCCCTCTATCAGCCCTTTCAATATGAGGGCCTCAAACCACATCACTGTAGTAAAAAAATGGACCTGTTTATATCATTAAGCCTTAGAAGGAAAGAAAAGAGGCGGGGAGAGGGAAAGGGAGGGAGGGAAAGAGACAGAGAGAGGAAGGAAAAAGACTTTGAAAAAGGAATCATCTTGTTCATGTTGTAAAGTACAAATATGCTTTTGTGTGAAGCATGAAGACAGAGTGTGACTGACAAAAGCATTACCATTTGTTGTCTCAGAGATTTAGGGGTATTTACTAAACTGGTGCATAGTTTTAAGGAACCATGACATGAGTGAAGATAGTTTCACTTGTAAAATTTTTTAAAATAGCAAATTAGGGTGAAAAGTAACAATCTTAAAATCAGAAATAAAGAAAGGACTATGTCTCTAACTTGAAAAATTAAATAAATAGGACACAATCTTATTCATAATTAAGATATCCAAATGTAACTGCCTTTTGGCAGCCAGTTTTCATTGTTGGTGTGTCAAAATTGAGTTCAAAATACTCTGTGGTATTGGCATTGCTGAGAATATGATAGAGAATTTACTCACTTAATGATTCAAATTTAAATTTTAAAAAACTTGTATTTTAAAAAATGTTATTGAATCTCTACCTCCTGAGTGCCTCTTCTAGGTGCTAATATTGCAATTGTGAGAACTACTAGACATAGTTCCAGTTCTTTCTGTCACAGAGTTGACAGTCCTATAGAGAAACAGATTTTAGCTAAATGAAACCTAGCATTTCTGTTCGTCACCTAATACATGCCAGTCACTGTGTCACTGTTCCAGAAGTTTTAGAAAAGTTAAGTCCATTCAATCAAGTAAGCAAAGCTATGGGGAAACTGCTACTATTTCACCCAATTTATAGATTAACTAAAGCATAGATGTTAAAGGTCATGAAGACAGGATCAGGACTCAAATCCATGCAGTCTGTCCAAAAATTGGAGATCCTAAATACTCTGCTATTCTGTAACATATGATAAGAAATGATCACTTACAAAAGCACTCTAAAATTTATTTTAGTATTCATAAGATGTTTGAATCAATGGTATGGGATGAATTTACTCTTTTTCCAGACCTAATACTAAATTAAAACATACCACTATCATATTTCTGAATTCATTTATAGTCTCTTGGACCAACATTTACTAATTTCCCAGTGTATACTTGACATTATCCTAGATGGTGAAACCACAAGTGAAACACAACCTTTGACTTTAGTGTGTGAGTCGAGGTAAAGATATAACTATACACAGAAGTTGACTGGTAGGTGCCAAGACAGCTCCACTTTTTTTTTGAGACTCAAAATTTCTTTTTCTCCAAGGCTCTGACCTGCCCTCAGCACCTCTGATACTAACATCAGAGATTGAGGGAGAAGACAATTGCAATAATGCATAATTAGTTTTGTGCTTACATGTGCTCAGCCATTTAAAGAAGCAAAGAGGTGGTGACACAGGCCTGTAATCCCAAGCCCTCGGGAGGCTGAGGCAGGAGGATCGCTGTGAGTTCAAGACCAGCCTGGGCTACACAGTAAGTTCCAGGTCAGCCTCAACTACATAGTGAGACCCTGTCTCAAAAAACAAAAAAACAAACAAACAAAAAATAAAAAAAAAGCGGAGAGGAAGGACACTAAGCTAGAAGATGGGTCAGAGAGCTATGGAGAGCAGAAGATGAAAACAGATTCGTAGAACGGACAAAATGTCAAGAAGAGGGGCAACCCACTTTCTGTTCCCCCTTCTGCCTCTCTTAGAAAGAAGCTTTCTTTCCCTTAATAAATTTTCCCTACTCTTAGCCTCCATTGTTCCTAGAATTAATTCTTCAATTTTAGAGAACACGAACTCACACTTCGGCTATCTAGCAGGTTTGGGAGTTACATCTCTTCCCCTTATATCATTTTGGAGGTTTTCCACCGAGATTACTGGTCAGAGGTAAGAGTTTACTTTCATAGATTGTAAATTTGGTCTTTTTGCTTCATAGATTGTAAATTGTTTCAGAGGCTCTCATGTGTTTCCTAGATTCTAGTTTTGTTTCATAAATTCTGGCCTTTGTTATGACTTTTGTCCCAAAAGTGTCTAAATTTTTTTTTTTTTTTTTTTTTTTTTTTTTTGGTACCGGGGATTGAACTCGGGTCCTTGCGCTTGCAAGGAAGGCCACCGAACCACTGAGCTAAATCCCCGGCCCCAAAAGTGTCTTAATTTTAAGATGTGTGTTTTAAATATTTGCAAATTTCTTGTTTTTCTTATGCATTGTTTTATTAAAATTACATTTGATTATTGTTTTGTATATGTTGCATTTGGACTTAGTTGCTTAAAAATGTTGTAAAATGGGTCTCTTATGAAATCATCTCAGATAAAGACAGTTCAGGCTTTTATCTGTCCCTCACAGAATCATAAGCAAAAGGTAATTAGTCTGCCAGCTAGTAATTGCCTTTAGGGCAGCTGCCACTCTCAAAGCAGAGGACAGGTTTCTCCAGTTTCCCTGTGGTGAATCCCCACTCCCACTGATGCCAATGGCGGGTGAAACATTGACCAGATAGGCAATTGAGTTCCTTTCAGAGACAGATCTCTGATTACCTGGAACTAGTGGAAAGTGATGTGACAACTGAAGGGTCATGACCAGAGCTACTCTCTAGCAAATACCCAAAGGTCCCTCAGAAGAAACTAGCCACCGACAGCCCATCTGGGTAATCTCCACATCTTGTCCTATCTGGACTCCTCTGTGAGGTGAAAGGGAACTCTGTCAGTGATCATCAGGTATCCTTTGTCTCAGAGTGATCTGAAACAATGCTGTCAGAGCACTTTCTTAAACCTCCTTTAAGAGTTGAGCTACAGGTTTGGACGGCTTTCTCTACTACTAGTAACACAGACTTCTAGACAAATATAATAAACAAATCTTTCATAGATTAAAATCTACTGAACCTTCACCCCCTCTCTCTAGGCATAGTCTTCATCATTTGTGTGTGTAGGGGAGAAAAAATGCCTTTTCTGACAGTTTATGGACTTTGGAACATTGACTGGGGGCTTATAAAATGCTATATGGTGATTTTTTTTGGATGTTTAACTGGCTTCACCTTCATTTGGACTTTTTCTCTCTGCTAGTGAGTTGCAAACTCCCCTTAAACTTTTCTCCAACTTGTTGGGAGTTCATTTGAGAATCCCTCATAGTCAGACCTCTCTTCCTTCCAGAAAAATCAGACCAAGACAACTTGCAACAACTGTTTTATCTTACACTAGGGAAAATAGCAACCAGTTACTTGCATTTGTTTTTACATGCTAACAAGAATATAGGACTATTTTGGTCAGCCTTTCTCTTCCTTCTAATGTATACATAAGTAGTTGATAAAGGTGCCTTTATTAATGTGGAGTGTGGCTGCTAGGAAGACCTATGAGTTTCAAATAGTGAGTTTAAAATGGGCTTTAAAGGAGTAGCCTTGTCAATAGAAATTTCTCAGAGCTTTCTCTGCCCTAGGGCCCAGGATAGAATCTCTGACTTATCATCTCTGCAGGTGAACTCTTTAGCAGGAAAAGTGCCCCATTTTCCTCTCTCTCTCTCTCTTTCAAGGAACTAGAAAGCAGTGGTTTGAATTTCTTGGTTTGCTAGCAGTACTTCTGCAAACACGATTATTATAGCTGAAGTCAATTGTAAAGTGTTTTGAGAGCGCTTACTGGAGTAAGGATATGAGTTACCTGAGGAAGATAAGATTGCACACTGGTAAAGGATAGATAGTCCAGTCTGGTTTTATTTTCTGGGTCTCTCTCCAGATGTTAGCTAGCTACCCTGGAGTGGAATAAACCTTGGAAGATGTCCGAAGGAGTGCAGGAATCAAGCAGACTTATGGGATCCCATATTTGTTTCTCTTGTTTCAGATTTGGAACTGCATTTCTGAACCTTTGTACTCCTTTGGAATGTAGTAAGGAGCAATTTGGTATTTCTCTACACCCACGCATGGTGTGCCTACCTCCTAAAGCCAAGGACACAGAGGAAGTACTATGATGCTACCTCATAATTAGAATTACTGAAAAGGAGAGAAAATGGTCAAAATATCTTATGTTGAGATTTTCTTTACATGAAGAAATAATTCTTGCTTTTGTTCAAGTGTAGTGTAATGAGAGACACCTCGCCCTTAAGACATTCAGAACCTCTAATCCTGAGGCTACTCCTCACTCTTTAGAACCTGAGAAAAAGTTCTAAGACAACTTTAAATCTTGACCACCAGGTGCTGAGGATGGAGTATCTAGGTCAGTCATTATTAAAACCTGCATGAGGCTATAACCGTCCTTAGCTAAGTTATTCAGGCCCCTCAAAGACAGCATCCCTTGCAGGAAGTAAACAGCAAGTATGGGACTATTTGTGTTCATGTGTCTTTTTTTTCAGTGATCTAAGACAAATTAAATGAGAACTAACAAAGTTTTGGGGTGACCCTTATATGTACATTGAGGTCTTTAGAGAATTTACACAGACAAATGGAGTAGATTAGAAAGATGTAATGCTGCTCTTAAATCAAATATTGTTTTTTTAAATGAGAGACAAGTATTTCATTTAGAGACAAATCTTGTCTTAATTTTGGAAGCTCAAAAGACAGGCAGCCATGGAATAACTGGTTTCTACTGGAACACACTGTGTATGGCTCTTGATCTTAAGTTTCTCTATAATGTATAACTATTGCCTGTTAACATTCTGCAGGGATTCAACTACTAAAATAACCATGATTGTTGAGAAATAACAGCTCCCTAACTATGCTTTATATTTCAAGGTGCTTAATGTGCAGACAAAATTATAATAGTTAAGCTGCCTGCTCCTACTGCACTACTGTCACTGTTCTTCTCTTCTGTGTGTTCAACAACTAAAGTTCAACAACAAAAGTAGAAAGGTAACAACTGGGCTATGGGAGCAGCCAATATTTCGGCCCTGGCCCCTCAAAGCCAACAAAGAATCCAGGACATGAGGGAAACTTTTCTATAGGATCCTACATCTTTGGTAAGTCACTCAACCTCCTGAGCAGGGAGATTGCTGGACTCCAAGGGACAAATGTACTGTGTGCCAAAGGAGGGTGACCAAAAGGGAAAAGCCTCCCATACTTTCACTGAAAGCAACATCATCAAGCAAGGCTGTGACACCTCCTGACAGCTGATACTGACAGAGCAGGCTCTGTGAGAGGCTCTGTGCATGATTCCAAAGTAATGCCTGAAGAGACTTAATTGTCCTTGATAGACAGCAAGAGGTTTGTGTTGATTGACACAGGTCTCACTTTAACTTGGTCTTAAACACCCAGCAGAAAAGAATAACCAAAAGGGGTATAAAATAATGCCATAGTAATAAAACTATACATAAAAAGGGGCTCCAGTCACTGACCCCTTTTGGCAGTTTCCAGCTCTACCAGTAGCTGACCATGGATATGGACTATTAGGAAAATCTATGGTAAAATCTATAAGAGCTCAGCTAGGGTTTTATATTTCTTAGCAAAATTTGTCCTTCAAATTGTCTATTATCTTATAGCTAAAACTAGAGATACTTATGACAAAGTATGAGACTAATAGATAACCTCTGTCAATGAAAGAATCTAAGACCAGCAGGTTCAATCACTATTTCAATTTCTAAGTGTGACTTTATCCCCAACCTGTCCTTTCATTCTACGTTCATGCTTAGATTATAAATACTCTAATTTCTTAAAAGTTTTATTTATTCTTGCCTAGAGGCTGACAAAGTCCAAGCAATTGTACAAATGGAACCAATGACAAATGTGCTAGACTTCCTTTACTGGGATCCACCAGATCTACCTAGTAAACAGCTCATAACTGCTAAAACTATACAATATGAATTCTATGTTGAATCATGTAGTCCTGTGGACCTTCTCCTTTATTCTCTTTGTGGGCTATATTCATAGCAATCCTTCTGACCTTATAATTTGGCCCATGCATTCTTAACCGTTTTTTGTTGGTTGTTTTGTTTTGTTTTGTCTTGACTTAGTCTGCTCCAGATTTAAGAGCTATGCAGCTACCAAAACGACAATGCCAGGCACCTACCAAAGGCCTTTAGATAGACCCTCTGTAGAGTAACTCTAACTGTTGATCACAACTACAAACTTCTTCAGCTGGAAGTAGCCAGAGCTGTCTTTGCCCTTTGCTCCCTCACAGCAGTTAGGGATGCTTTTTCAGAGGGGGGAATATTGCAAATAGATTAGTTAGATATCTTGTAGGTAGTTAGACAGGGCCTCCTTCAAGGAGCCAACACAGCAAGGAGCCAACATGGAGAACGATAAAGATACATTCACTGTGACCAGAATTGTGAAAGAAGAAAAAACTACTATATCCCTGTGCTTCCCCTGGGGATAAATAATAGTGATTGATATTCTAAATAGGTATCAATCTCCTGGGTGGGGTCAGAGTCCTAGCCCAGCCTTTCCAGGAAATATCCCTGACCCCTACCCTTACTGAAAATCCTGTAGTGCTTGCTATGTGACTTGCTCCTCCATTTGACCCCCATTTAATCAGTATTATCTGGGTGATTGCATTTGTAATCCTATTGGTCAGTCATGGTTTTGCCCCAACTTGTAATTTTCCATTGTATTTTATAGTTTTGTCCCACTTCATACCATCCTCACCACATGACTTGGCTGTATAAAACATCTTTGAAAAGTGGGCTGAGTGGGCAACCCACCTTCTGACCCCCTTTCTGTCTCTCTTAGACAGAAGCTTTCCTTCTCTCAAATTTTTCCTACTCTGCTCTTTTAAAAAATGCTCAAGAGGAAATAAAAATTGCTTTCAGATCCCATCCAAAGATATCCTGTCTGATCTTTTAGCCTTTCTAGTAGATTTTTTTTCTTTCTAGTAGGTTTAGGTGCAGCCTCAATTTTCATGGCTCGTTTTTGAGAGAATGGTAAAATAAGTGCTTCTTTAGAGGCATTGTAACTAGTGGTTAAAACGTTCGATCTTAAATTGATATGCACTAGAGGTTGAGTCTCACTGTATTATTTTTTGTTGGACAACTGTGTATAAATTAATTTGCCTTCTTTGAGACTCCATTTTCTAAATGTTTTTTTTAGGGGGGGTTGTTTGTTTGTTTTTGTTTTTACCTCAAGGGTAGAGTTATTCTATTTGTTTTTAAGCTTTACTTTTATTAGTACATGTTTGCTGTACATGATGATTGCGTTCATCATGGGAGTTGGTATGTGTACAAAGCACATCTTAGTTCTTTTTATGCTCCCTTCCCCTCCTCTTCTTCCATCTCCATCTCTTGGAATTTATCTGTGCAAACATAATTCTCACAACTGTATGAACTTTATAAAATTATAAAGATTTTGTGTCCTAGCACTAGTAAAATGTTTAGCGCATTTATAGTCTCAGGACATACCCAACTGTATATATCAAAGATCAAACTTTTCAAAGACCTTTAGTTACTAAATGGATCTTTTTTATTGACAAAAGTAAATTTAGTACTTCCATATGATGGCATTTTGGGGCCTTTACATTTAAACTTAGTTTTCTATTCCTTTAGGCTTCTCTTTTCCTTTGCTGCGGCAATGCTGAGCTCCTATCTGTCACAGACTATTTCCCCATATCAGGATGAGCTCTTAGCCAGTTTCTGCAAACCAGTTTTTTTGTTTGTTTGGTACCAGATATCAAGACCTTGTGGGACCTTGTGCTTGCAAGGCTGAGCTAAATCCCTGGCCCATCAGTATGTGTTCTTGATGCCTGAGAAAGTTGAGGACTTCCCTCACTAAGTGAATTCGTCCATATAGATAAACATCACTTGACTCCAGAAATGTTTAATTAAATATTCAGGAAAATTCAAATCAGAACAAAAAATTGAGACATTTTACTTTTTAAACAATATTGTCAATACCCTTATGGGTGTGTTGCCTTATCAAGATCTTTTAACTTCTGTTTTATTGCTGTTATTACTATTGTTATATTTATCCTATATATTAGTGAACTTTTCTATTTTGACACAAAATACCTAGTGTGCACACACAGCTTAAAAGAGAAAAGCTTTGTTTTAGTTTATGGTCTCAAGAGATTCACCCCATGGTGCGCTGGCTCCACAGAAGAAATGGCATGGCAGAGGGCATGGCAGAGGAAAGCTCTTCAACCCATAGTATCCAGGAAGTAGAGAGCAAGAAGAGAGTGGCAGAGAGAGGAAAGGTCAGGAGACAAGTAAAACCCTTTCATGTTATGCCCCTGCTGCCCTACTTCCTTCAACCAGACCCCAACTCCTAACACATTCAATTATGAACTCATCAGTAACTTAATTCACTGAAGAAGATGGCACCTCCAAGATCCAATCACTTCCCAAACCCCACCTTTGAACATATGAGCCTTTTAGGGGACATTTTAGATAAAACAATATCACCTTACATTTAACTGTTTTGCAAAGTTTTTGTCTTCTTTTAGTCAGCATGTTAGGGGTGGGGACACAGCACATTTTGAGATTCAACCTAAATTACCTGTCTGTCTTGCAGTCTAACAGAATTTGTCATACGATGACTTTCAATAACTTGTGTTTTCTGATTTCTCATTTCTATGAACACTTAGATTACACACATTCGATGTATATGTACACTAAAATAAAATTATCCCTTATTTTATATTTCAATGAAAATTATGCAATCATGAATTGCCTAATATTACGCACTCTGAGAAATGCATCATTGGATGGTTTTGTCATCGTTCAGGGATTCACTCTGTGATGACATCACTTACAGAAAGAGCTGAGATGTCACTAGATGAGACCTGGCCCATATGCAGCCTGACATTCAGCAAAATGGTATTGTGTGGAAAATGATAATTTATTAATTTATAGAACATTATAAGATTAAAATAAATACTTTATCACAATGGTAATTTGTATAATTCACTTTCACAGCTATAAACCCTCTTAAAAATCAATACATACTACTCAACTCAGGAAATATGACACTGAAAAAACCCAGTAAATTCTCCATATTCACGGATCTTAAATATTAGTAAGAAGCAACAATGAATTAATACGCTGATAATTTAAACAAAATAATTACAAGCTACAGTGAGAATAACTGACAGTACATTAGAGTGGATGGGCATAAAGGCACCAGCCATGTCATGATCATGGAGTAGAGCATTCTTGACAGAGACAACAATTTCTGCCAAAGCGCAAAGGGAGTCCAGTATGGCTGGAGTCTCATAAGTTAAAGGCAGTGATATAAGAGTAGTCAGACAGAAAACCTTATAAGGCTTTTATAAGTGAAGGTAAGTGCCATGCAAATTACACATTCACCAAAACCATTTGCATTTCTTCCAAGGCACCAAACTGGAAACTAGCCTTCTTTCCTATTGGGTGAGATCATGAGTCCGGAGGTCTGAAAAATAAAATCTGAGCAGAAATGGTATTTGGCACTTACCAAAAGTTGAAATTGTAGAGATTGTGCATGCATGTGTGTACATGTGTGTGCTTTATCCATGTCTATTTTGCACACTCAGCTGATCAGAAGAGGACTATAAGGACCTACATGACAGAGAGAAGCAATCGGTCCCAGAATCATCATGTGGAGGCCCACTCAGGGATTTATTTCAGAACAGGTCTGGTCTGGTCTGGTAGAATCACAACTCTCTCAGGAAAAGGAATTGATGTGATCTGAATGCAGAAAAAGTCTCAAGTGTTCTCGAAAAAGGTAGAAAAAAAGAAAAAGTAAATAAATATGTGCTGTGATACATATATTAATTAGCTTGCTTGGGAGAAATTTTACAGAGATTTTAGTGATTCTTAGTTAAAAAATTCTTTCCTACTAGTTTTATTTTTCCTTATGAAAAGAAAATCCCATCACTAAGCTGAAACATGAGTTAAAAATCAGTTCACTCAGCTGGTATTTTTATAGTATACACAAGATGCAGAGAATTATAATGAGAAATTTAAAATATATTTGATAGCTATTCTCTTTAAACATTAATGATAATTAAACAGATATTTTGTTCTAACCTTGTGATCTCATTTTAAATTTGTTTAGTAAGATATTATGCGAAGCTGCCTCCCATCACTAATAGAAAATTTTAAATTTATTTTCCGCATAGACCAAGATTGTTGCCTTGTTTTATACTAGCCTAGACTTATTGTTTCCTAAGATGCAAATACTCACTATTACTATATATCTCAGAAGGAAATAAGCAGGCAGCTCATGAAAAGAATCACACACACCCCCAAAAATGCAATTTTTGGTAAAGCACTGACTATTCAATACGGTGATATGCGGGAAGGGTGTGAATGGTGACAAGAAGCTTTGAGACTAGTACAGTTGGTTGGCTAGGGAGGCAGGGCTAGCATCTGAAAATAGAAAACTGTGAGAAGCCTCAGAATTAGGGGAAAAGATCAAAGATTTAGTTGTGGGTATGTTGGATTTAATTGAGGCCTCAAAAATAACTTCTCAAGTCAGCAGTGCATTGGGCATTAAGCTTCAAAAAAGGTCAGAGCTAGAAATCTGCTGGGAGTAATCTTTCTGTATGTAGTAGCTGTTGCAAGGATGGAGATGGGTGTATCTTGGACCATGCCATCACCTAAAGATGAGCCAGAGAAGTCTTGCTGTGAGGATAGCGGAGTGGCCAAAGAGACAGTTGGAAAAGCAGGAGTAAGTTTATATTTTGCAAGTCAAGGAAAAAGATTGTTTAAGATGAGCAGCCACTGGTAAGTGAGCACCTAAGATTATAACATAAAGAAGAAACTCTTCTGTGCTAAGTAGAACTTTTAAAGCTTTGCCACCAGACATATTTGGTTCTCCTTTATATATCTTCCTTAAATCTCCTAATTATAGGGAAAAATTGAGAAGATACTTAACTTCTTGGGATCATCAAGGACTATATGAAATACAGTTTAAATTATCAGTGTATTAGTTCATCGTTGCTTCTTACTAATATTTAAGATCCATGAATATGGAGAATTGACTGGTTTTTCTTTTTAGTGCCATATTTCCTGAGTGGAGAATAGTATGTATTGATTTTAAGAGGGTCTGCACCTGTGAGAGTGAATTATAAAGCTACCACTATGATAAAGTATTTTTTTAATCTTGCAATGTTCTATAAATTAATAAATTATCATTTTCCACACAATACCATTTTGCTGAATGTCAGGCTGCATATGGGCCAGGTCTCATCTAGTGACATCTCAGCTCTTTATTTGTGTAAGTGATATCATAGAGCGATGTTTGAACAATGACAAAACCATCCAATGATACATCTCTCAGAGTGTGTCATATTAGGCAATGCATCAAGGACTATATGAAATTCAGATTATCTTCCAATTCAGAAAGATGTAGAGCACTGATTTTTTTCCCACATGTAGAAAGTGGTAATTCTTTGTTACAATTTTACCTAATTATTTAAAAATTAGATTTAAGTCATCTCCATATTTATCATCCTGATTTCATCTTGAAAATGAAGAGAAAAATGAGCCTAATAGATATTTCTAAAAGTTCTTTAAAAGCATTAACAATGACTGGCTGAAACAATTTTAATAGTGTGCTTAGGAAAATGAGGGGGCAAGAGAAGGCTGAAGAATGGCAGGAAGCAAATTCATTGTTTGAAGACTAAATTGTCTTTATGTCTTTTCTTTGTTGGGAGGCATGGGGCGACACTGCAATAGCTTACATTTTTTCTGGTGCTCAATACTTGTAACACAATGTTTTTCACACAGTCAAAAAAAAAAAAGATGCAAACTTGAATCAAAAAAGCCAGAATTTATATTTAAAATGGTAAAGAAAAACCTACATTTAATCTTTAAATGGAATACTGGTGCTTTGCAAGTAAATGAAAAAGCACTGATGTTTAAGATCATTTTGATATTTTCCTGATGATATATCAAATTTCCTGGCCCTCTTCCTTTTCACTTATGATACAGAAAAGCCCGAGACAACCTCCCCTCTTCAGTAAGGAGGAAGAGGGAACGTCACATTATGTGAAAAGCTGCTCAACCCAAGAAGAGAGCTACATACTTTATTACCAGCAGCTCATTTGGTCCTCACAATAAATGCATGCAGTTAGTCATCGTTTCTCTCATCTTGCAGGCATATAAAGGAATTATCCTCCTGCATGTTTTAAGCCTCGGATCCAAAGTCCTCATCAAAGTGCGCTATCATTCAGCCCATGCAGCATACAGCCTGGAAGAATGTTCTCTCCCTCAAACACAGACTTTGATGGGTCACAAAACCATGTCTTTAAATGGTGTGATAAGAATACAGTGAGCACAGCTGTCATATGCCGTCCAGCAAACTCCTAAAGTTGCCTGCTCAAAGAGAGCAAGACAGAATAGTCTAGTACACAATCCATTCATTAACTCAAAAATATTTTTATTTTTCCAAGATTATGATAAAGTAAACAAAAAGCAGAATAAGTTCATGACCAGAGAATGTCACTTCTAGCTAGTGTCATTTTCAGTTTCTCAGATAAAACTTCTATACATAGCCACATTGCACCCAGCAGAATTCAACTGGGAAATTAACTGCTGCCTCAGTGAAAGTTTAATTTACATAGGTTAAATACAAACTTCTTCTTTCAGAAACTACTGCAAATTGAACAGCTACTGTTCTCAAATGTGTGACTGTTTCTGAACTGCAATATAGTGTTCATTCTTGTACGTGGGGTGATGTGTTAGATTTCTCTCCCTGTGACAAAATAGCTGAGAGAAACAACCTCAAGGAGGAAAAGTTTATTTTAACTCATGGTTTCAGCCTAAGGTCAGCTGGCTCCATTACGTATAGGCCGTGGAAAGGTGGAGCAGCATGAAGGAAGGAGCATGGGGCAGAGGAGGCTGACACCTCACAGCAGACACAGAGCGGGAGAGAGAGAAGAAGAGGGAGGAGGGAAGGAGGAACGGGGGGAGGGAGAGAAGGGTAGAGAGAGAGAGAGAGACAGGAGACAGAGACAAAGAGATGGGGGGCACCCAAGTAATGCCACCAAAGTACAAATCCATGAAAGGAAATATCTGTTGATGAATTCAGAGTCCTCATGAACTGGTCACTTTCTGAAACCCTTCTTGTACGCACTGCTGCTCTGGGGACCAAACCTCCACTACAGAAGCCCTCAAGGGACATTCTGGATCTAAACTATAACACCTAGCTATTCCAAACTGACTGACGCGCCGCAACCTCCTTTACCTCTCTTTCTGTCTCTTTCACAGTCCTGGAAATGAAAGCCAGGGCTTTTGCACTATAACACCGGCCTTTATTGTTAGACAAGGTCTTGCTGTGTCACTGTTTATTGGGCTGGGCTCAGACTCTGCAATCCTTTGTCTCAGCCTCTTGGAGTGCTGGGATTACAGACACACTCCACCACACCTGGATTGAGATCACATCCTTAAAGTGACTTTAACACTGCTTTAAAATGCAGTTTCATCTTGTAAGGCGGTAAAGTGCAGGGCCAGATATCTGATTCAATGACTTGTATTCAATGATCTCAGAAAAACAGCCCTACGTTTGTTCTTGTGGTTCATCTGAACTAATACTGATTTTCCTCCATGCAGTTTTGCTGCATATGGAAGGAGACATGGAGGTCGGGGGTCCTAATTTTTCCTTAAGGCATTACAAGTACTTGGGGGACATGGGGGGAAGGCATCTTTGCCAGTGAAGCTCTGTTAATTATGTGGTAAACCCAATTCTGAATTTAGACAAATTTAATTAATCTGGGTAAAATCCATCCCAGCATCTTCCTCCGTTGTGCACGATGACACAGATCTCATTTCTTCCAATATTAAGTTCCACTTTCTGAAAAATACTTAGGCTCTGCCTATAAATTAATGAGAGACAAAGATTTTGGGTGTGTCTTCAAAAAGTTAAAATCCTACTCTACTTTGTAAAATGAGAACTGGCTATTGTAGAGTTAGCGCAGAACATGGACAAGAGTCCAGATGAGTTTTACACCAGAAGACAAATACTTTGTTGTGGTTTAATCTAGTGACCAACGAAAAAAACATGAAAGCAACTGAGCATTAAGCTTCCCAAAGGTGATTTTAACATCAGTTACTTGCTCAAGAGGAACGAATCTAAAAATAAGGCTGTCTCTGAATAAGATTAGGGATTTTATAGAAATGATTAAAAATATTAACATGAATTCCATAAACTTAAGTCCATAAAAGGTCATGCCTAATTGTTTAAAATTACTCATCTTTTGAAATAATATCATTGCTTTTTAAACAACCTGAACATAGAAAATAGAAAAATCTTCTGCAGTGAGCATTGTATAACAAGTGACAAAAAAAAATCTGAACAAGATGTTTTATATGTAAGAGGTACTTTCAGCTATTAATCTTGTAGATGGTAAATAGCCATTTTAGAACATGAGGTACAGTCTGACTCAGCTAATCTAAGTACATTTCATTTTCACTGTTAAAACCACCCACAAACAAGAGCTTTTCTTTGCTAAAATCATAACTTTTCAAATCTCTAAACTTGTAAAACTGCCAGTTTATGCTAATAAAATACAATCTGCATAGTTTCCTACTGCTTGATATTTAAACACTCTTTGATTATTTAATTAATACTCAGTTTTGAACTTCAATGTTTAAAGCACAACTTGAAATATTAAAACATAGTAACTTAGAAGCATTTGTTTGTCTCTTTAATATAATATCTCTATTAGTTTATCAAGAGTGTGGTGTTGTTTTGAAATGGACCTGATTTTTGGCAATGGCATATAAACACTATGTTTATTGTTGTTCATTCTACTAAATGTTATCTATTATTTTGATAAATTTTATAATTCTTGATTTGTTATTGTTAGTATTACATATGTTATTCAATCTTGATAGTTGTTCTCAGGAAATCTTTGTACCCTATCAGATTACATATAAACATTTGATTTCATTTCTCTAGAAAATTCTGCTTTTTAATGTAAACCTAAATAACTTTTGTGTAGGTATTGACTTACTATCATAAAATGCTAGAACCACTATTTTAGCAAAAGGTGGGAAAATTTAAAATATATAGACATTTGATACAATAACAAACATTATCCCATGTCAGCTGACCCAGGAACAAAATAAGCATTACATAGATATATTTGCGACATCTTGATTTCATGTTGTTTTGTTTATGCAAAAGAGTTCAAGAAAACCCCCCAAAATTTAGTCAGCTCAGCATTCACATTGTGATAATGAGCTAGTTCTTGTCCATAAGATATTCAATTTCTTGTGAATAGAAAATAATTTCTATTAGCATATTCATCATTATACTTTCAAATATATTTGGCCCTCATTACTCATGAATAAAAGAATATTGGTGCAGTAAAACCCTTTGAGGCAATTCTCATAAGACAAGAGTTTATTTCTTCAACCAAAACTTTCTACTACCAAGGTACATTTTAGAAATTGAACTGAATGCTTCAAAGTATCTCTTTGGAAAGATGATGAAATTTAATTTTGAGGGTTTTTTTTTAATTTCATTGAGTTAACCCTGAGAATATATTATAGATTCAATTAAGAAGATAAACAATAACTCTCTGATTTTTTTATGCCAATAGAAATGTCCAAATTCTTATTCTGATCATATTCATACATTCTATATAAATAAAGAAAAAGATCATACTGGTAGTTCTCATCTTAAAAGCCTAAGATAATTTCTTATCTCCTAAAATAGCTTATTGGCAATGCTTATTTTAAGGATAACTAGAACTTTGCATTTCAGAGCATTTTGATGGGTTTTGCTGGTCATTTCTTATTATATCACTTGCAGTTTTTTATTTCTCTCATTTGATACTAAATAAACTTTACACTGCACCAAAATATCCTTTTCAGGCCATCACAGAAGCTAATCCATTAATGGATTAAAAAAAAAAAACAGCAGCTCAATCAAGACATTTTTGTAGTATATGTCACCCTCAGTCTGAGTGGTGCTTTGTCATGAGAATATCAAAGTATGTTGTCTCTTGAGACAATGAACAGTAAAGAATCAAACAAAAATAAATGCACAGGTTTATAGAGACGACATAAATGAATTGATTATGATTGGTATATAGGTTTTGTTACAACAAAACTTCAGACATAACTTCTGCCTACCATGTGAGTTACTTTATTTGGAAAAGTTAGCTCTCTGGAGCCTACTTTTTAAAACTGTGAAGCTATAATTATTTTCATCATGTATATGAAAGTGTTTATCAAATGAGTTACTACTAAGTTCATCTGAAATTAATCTATGGCAAGAACTTCAGGGCCAGGGATTTAGCTCAGTGGTTCCACTGCCTGCCCCACAAGCGTAAGGACCCAAGTTTGATCCCCAGTACCAAAAAATAAATAAAAAAGAATTTTATAGCCCCCAAGTGTGAATATTTTGAAGAAAAATAATTGCTTATGTTTATTGTACCTTCACTCTACACCATCCGCTATTATGGATCATTGTCCCTAATCTTCAGAAAGTTCACTGTACTACAACACTGATTGTATGTCTAATATTCAGGCAATATGACAAAGGAACAAAGAAGTCAACTGGCTCACTTAGAATCATGAAATGAGTTGCTATATGTGGGACTCGGATTCGGTGGTCTGACTGTGGGCCCTGTATTCAGCATGTTGATCACCCAAATCTGCTCTATCAACCCCATGGACTCATGACTTGGTTCCAGGTAGAAAGAGTAAAACCTGAAAATGGTTGGTTTCATTACAGTCTCAAAAAACAACATACTTTGATATTCACATGACAAAGTATCACTCAGAATGAGAGTGGGTAGGCATTCTTTCCCCTTTAACATACAACATACCATGTCTTCAGCCACTGAAAGTTTTGGAATATATGCTCTCACTCTGGCATAGTGAAGGTTTCAGGAAGAGAATAGAACATGGCTCATTCTGTACCTAGGAGGGGGGTTACTGAGTGGATGGGCCCTGGGGAAGCCTGGGCACAGTGATTAGAAGAGCAGAAGAAATGCAGGGGCTGTGGCTCCAGCATCTGGAAAAGCTCACATGCCAGTGAGAGGTCTCCTATGAGTGGGAGGAAGTTAAAAGTTACACAGTAACGACTTAGGGTGAGAACCCAGAAAATCTATGCCATAATTATTCATCTCACTCTATGTTACCCCCTCACAAGACTAGAGCAGCCTAAGAAAACAAAAGACATCAAAATGGTTTTAGTCCCTACTGCGGTCTAAATGTACCCACCCCCCAAAATGTATCAGGTCATGTGCTCAAGACCTGATCCTCAAAGCAATAGTATGGGAAAGTTAGGGCCTTTGGGGAGTTAAGTTATTGGGGCTCTTCCATTCATCCCTTATGAAAAGGCTTTGCTGTCTTCTTTCCTTCTGCCATGAGAGGACAGGATGTTCCTTCACTCCAGAGACAAAGGACAGAGCATTCAAAGCTCTATCTTGCAGAACACCCCTCTCCAGATGCCTTACTCTTAGACTTCCCTGCCTCTAAATCTTGAGAACTAAATTTCTGTTCTTTATAAATTATAGTCTGTGATATTTCACTATGGTATCACAAGGGAAGATAGTCCCCAGCAATGTCTGTATACTACCTGATAAATATCATTCAAAATATTTCTCACTATGCTTATGAAGACTTTAATTTCCAGTTTTTTAGTACATGTGGGCTCACTGTGCATTATAAGAAGTATTTTGCACTTTGATTACCACAGCCTGAGTTTTATCTCTTTAGTACAGCATATAGTAATTGTTTCTAGCTAAAGAAATAAATTGACATTCAAAGTTAAGGCATAGGGTTAAGAAGTAATTAAAGATAATACATAGACACTGTAGCAGTCACAGAGGTGCTCGAAAGGGCTGGACAAGGGCTCTTACCCAAATCTTATCCTTACAAAAAATTCTTTGTTTCTGTTTTGCAGTTTTGTTTCATTCTTCTGGTGTATTTAGGAGCCTATAGATGATAAACCTGTATTGCTTTTCATAGATGTGACCATTCTCAAAACCTAATAAAGAGAAGAAAGAACTGGCATAATCTGAAGATTTGTATATTTTCAAAACTGGAATTATGGCCGGATCACAATGGGATGAATTTCAGAGAACACTTACAACATGCATGAATACACACACACACACACACACACACACACACACACAGGCACACACACACACAGGCCACATAGTTTCATGGCCTCTGGAAGCATATGTCCCACACAGCTTTCTTTATTCTGTGTCAGCAGTGTCAGAGAAGCATGCTGGTCATGGTTGAGAGCTGAAACAAAAGAACCCAGAAGGGAACCACGTAAGCCAGGGTGTGGAGTCCCACAGACCTGGAAGTCAGTACCTACTAGTCACCTTCGATATGCATCACCTGACCAGGTGTTTGCATCAAACTAGTCCCAGCCAATGAAGAGTGACCTTAAGGGAAAAGTGAAAGTGAACTGTGGGTTCCTCAAACACCATATGGATATCTTCACATCCTCTCCTTTTGATCCCTCAGAAGAAGATTCCATTTACTTTTGCTTTGCTTATAACATTCATAGTAATGATAGTAACCATATTTCATTTTGATAGGGCACCTTGCATTTTAGAAAAATATTTCAAAGCTGTTTTCACATGTGATTCTCATACAAACTATGATGCAGACAAGCATTATCCTTGGTTTGTAGATGAGGACACAGACTCAGGAAAGATTTGGTCTAGGCCAAATGACCCATGAAAGACAAAGGCAGCTCTAGGGTGAACTTCTCTTGCCAGAGACCCATTGAGGCCCTTTCTAACTGTGGCCAGTTAATTCAGTGGTGCCATGGCCTCATCAAATAACATTTGGATAAAGTGAGCAAAGAGATGAATTTTATTTACACTTTTTATCCTCAGGTTCTATTTACCACTGACTCTGCAATGATGATTGAATAGATTTTTTTCTGTGATGATCAAGGTGTCTTTAAAATGAAAATAATACCACCCAAAAGAGTAGAATGAAAGAACTTATGTTCTGAAATTTCATGAAAGAGATGTTCTAGAAATGTGATATTCATATTGAACACATCTGAATAGGATTCTTTTACCTAAAATTGGGGTTTCACCAAAGTGTCTTGCCAACTAAACTAATGATAATTTGTATTGTTATTACTGCTATTTTTTTCTTTTTCTCTTATGCACCAAGGAAGAAAATGGACTTTTCAATTTTAGAGATTCTCCCAACTGATAGCTCACAGTTGAGGACTATAGTGCCCTTTAATTTGAACCCTACACCTGAGACTCTATTTTACTTGGTATAGATACAGAAGTCGTCTATTTTACTCTACGTTGCTAACAGCATGCTCATTAGACACTGGTTCAGAAAAGGAGCATAAGATGAAGAAGCAGGCTTTGCTTCAACACTAAAAGCGGCATTGCACTATATAATCCAGCAGCCACAGAGTAATGTTGCTGGATCTGGTGACTGTCCCATCCCAGGGACTGTCTTCATCAGTCAGGTTGGCAGGCCTCCCACTCAGGGGACCTGTAGGATGTGTAATATCTTCAGAAAGAGCCTAAAGTGCAGCTGAAATCCTCCAAATGAACGACTCTACTTCAATAAGGCAGTTCCTGGGGATAAAACTATCAAGGCACAGCGACAGCTACAGCTTACCAATTTTATATGGTATGCTGACTGTTGAGAAGACTTTTTAAGATAAGAAATGCAAACTTTCACAATAGATTATATTGCCTAAAGCACCTGAACTAACAAAATTTTTTTCATAAAGGTGCTATGGGCTATCAAATTTGAATACAGAAGCATTTTTCTCAAGGAACTTGAAATCCACAAATAAGGATTTTTATGAATGATGTTATACATTATTGACACTTATGTAGAGAGCAATTTTTTTCTAAAGTGAGTTACTGCTGGTTAGTTTTTTATATTGTTTTCTTCTTTTTAGGAGGACAATGAATACACTAGAAGCCTTCTAAGAAATAATTACATTTGCTTTATAAAAGACCTGTCAACATGTCTCAGCAGTGTTTAATGCAAAGAAAGAAAGAAGGGGGTGAGGGAGAGGAAGAAAGGGAAAGCTAATCAATTCCTAAAATGATTTTATTTGTTAATACTGTTAAATATAAAAGTCTTAGCTCAAAGGACTCAAAACTTTACATTGTTTCCTCATGGTACTTTACCCACACTTTGGGCACATTGGTGAGGGAGGTGCTTTTTTGTGTTATTTCTTATTTATTTTACAAAATGAAAAATGTTCTTCCATAAACTTGCCAAGAAACTGCCTTTCTAATCATCTCATATTCACTAAAACAAGCACACATTTTTAGAACAATCCACAAAAATTTCAAAGGAGTCAATAGGAACAAAATCAAAAGTTTAGATTCTCTCCACTTTATTGACTGGAAATTGCATCACGGGCACAAAAAAGTTTGCCCTACTGACACTTAATATGTTTTCAAATCAAACTGGTACTGTGGCTACAGTGCTAGGCAAATAATATCAATATATTGAATACTTTTTCTGAAAAGCTAATAGTGCTTCACTAAAAAACGTCACTAAGATACATAGGAAATTAAGAGATATGTTTATGTGACTAAAATATAATATTTTTATAAAACCATTTACTTTGGCTATTTTAATGCAGCGGTAAATGAGAGCTCAAATCTACCATCTTTATAGGAATTTGTGATGTGTCTGATAATGTCTGCTATTTTTAACATTACAAACTTTTAGGTTTTCAATAAAAATAGCTGAATAGCCCCAAGATTTCTAGAGTTCTTTTGACTCAATTCTTAGAAGTATTTAAATATAAGTACTAAAACTCTTATATTAAATTATTATAACTCCCAATTTTTATTTGTTTTGAAAATAAAAAGGGAGCCTTAAGAAACCATGATATGTCATTCAGAGGCCACAAATTCTAAAATAAAAAAGATACTTAGAATCTTGGAAGACTGAGTGAAAATATTAAATTACTGCTTAGTATATTATAGTGTATTGACTTAGTCACTAAAGCAAGTTAGCTATTGCTGTTTATATATAAAACACATTCTTATTTTCAGTTTTTAGCCATGCCCATAAAATATGTCATTTTAGTTGCAATTCTAAATGAACCAGTAAATTGAATGCTAATAAGTTCAAGGTGAAATTATTTTGATGTATCAGAGAACTAAGATGAACATCAACTTATAACTTCCCTTTCTGGATAAATAATTATGGCATCTTAGTACAGTATGTTTAATCAGCATTGGAGTTTCAGCTAACACAGACCAAAGAAGTTATGCACCTAAATTTAAACTCTTATCTCTCTATATATGAGTTTCATCACTACCTTACAGAATTTTTAAACAGTTTTAAATCAATAAGAACTATTTTCCTAGAGTGTATTTGAAATTTTTCCATTTTTGCTATCAAATTATTTTCTCAGTTATATTCACCCAAGTTAAAGAAAATCACTTTCATTTGAAATAAGAATTCCATATTTCTATTTCAATCCATCCTCTTTGAAACTAGGATGAAATAATGTTGCTATTTAATACAATCATGTACCTCCAAGTTGAAAAGACAAGTAATTTTTTTAAGTCACAGTCTTCCAAATATTTAGTGATTAGTGAAACCATACCCTGCCCTATGTATTTCATTCATTCTCATTTACCAGATGGTGATTGTCATGAGGTTTCATTTTTCGTTTTGTTTTCAATAATGGGAATTGAAACTGTATTATATCCTCAAACCTTTCTATCTTTTATTTTGAGATAGGATCTTGGTAAATTACCCAGACTCTGTTCAAGTTTACTATCTTCTGCCTCAGCCTCCTGAGCAGCTCAAATTACAGGCACATGTCATCATACCCGATAATTATCATCAATTTCTTTTTTTTTTTTCATTTTTGTTTTTGTTTTGTTTTTTGGTACTAGGGATCGAACTCCAAACCTTGCTCTTGTGAGGCAGGCAGCAGAACCACTGAGCTAAATCCCCAGCCTCTCATCATTAATTTCTAACACCATAGTCCTGGTGGTCTCGAGAACATGAAGTAAAACATTATTATATCTGTTGATTTTCCTGCGGGTAGGACAAAATACTTGATATCTGCAATTTAAAGGAGGAATAGTTCATTTTGGCTCACAATTTCAGAGGTCTGCTGACTCAAAGGTAGAACATCATGGTGAAAGGGCCTGGGGGAAGAAATCTGCTTACTTCATGGAAGTTAGAAAGCAGAGAGAGAGACAGAGAGAGAGAGAGAGAGAGAGAGAGAGAGAGAGAGAGGAAGGGGCAAGGGACAAGAGTATACTCTTCCAGCCCCCACCCCACACACACACACACACTGTGACCCACCTCCTTTAGTCAGGCCACACTTCCTAACACCATATTCAAGGTTGAATTCATCAGTGGACCAATCCACTAATAAGAATAGTGCCTCCATGATCCAGTTACCATTGAAGAGCCCCAATTTCGCAGATAGGAGATGTTTGAAGGACATAACAATTATATAACGTATTTGTGTAGTCTAGGTTTGATTTTCTGCAGCTGTGCTAAATGAAGCAGAAAAATAAGGTCATTTCCAATAAGAACAGTTTCTACCTCCCTTTGAGAAGAGAAATGACTGAAACCAAAGGGATGTGGGTCATGCTACATGCATTTTAGCTACATTAAACTCACATAGGATAGAGCAGTATTCCCAGACACTTTTGACTGGGACAGGCCTGGTTAAGATTTCCTGGGTAAACTGAGGTACATAATCACCCTCTATACTGTTTTGCATCTTCAGCAGTGAACTAATCCAATACTAAAAAGAGGGGGGAAAAAAAGATTTGTTTCATCAAAGGAGACATTAAAGAACATCCTTCAGCTGAATTGGAACTATAAAGTTATGTTTTACAATTTTGTATAAGGAATACTATGATATTTATTCACTTTAATTTCTTGATTTTTTTTTACTAAACTGTATTTCTATATTACTTCTGAATATATCATATGTTCTTCATCATGCCGTTAAAATAAATCAGTTGTATCTTCTCCTTTTACAATGATTTTAGATTTTTAATTTAAAAGTATTATTCTAATCACTTCTTGGCCTTTTGACTAAGATCAAGTGTAAAAATATTCCTAGAATAGTCTGTATGACACAGCCACATGCTTTGTTAAATACATTCTCTCCAGGAGGTAGCTTCTGGAGGAGAAGCCTTTCAATCTGTATAGCTATTCTGTTTAAATAAAGGAAGAAAGTGCTCTCTTAAACCACAACTGCATTTTGCAAATTGAAATTTACATGAACTAATTAATTTAAAACAATGTGAAATAGGAAGCAAAGGCTAAAGGCCTAGGGGAAGTGGGAAGGGTAGGGGGAAAGGAAAGAAAGGAAAAGAAAAAATATGAGAAAAGGAAAAATGGTAACAAAGTCTTTTTAAATAGGGGAGGGTGGAGGGAGTAAAAGGAGGACAGGGTATGGGGAAAAATAACCAGTGTTACATCATGTTTTATTATAACATTAAAGAGGAGAGCAATACAAACTTAAAACTAGTGGGATATTTGATCTTCTTTGCAAAACTAATGCTTGGGTGTCTGGCTCCATCTAAGTGGTTCCCCAAATTTAATAATTAAATAAGAATGCTTACATGTCTGTGTATTAACAGAAAAAGCATATCCTCACAGACATACACACATGCTGGCAATTACTGTCATAGTAAAACCACTGTGTTTTACTCATCTGGTCGCCCAGGTGCATGTGATATCAGGAGTTAGCACTGCTCTGTGCTCTCCCCTATGTGGCTTTCTACTGTCACCCATGCAGTTTTCTCTTGAGCCTTGAGCACTAAGCAACTGAGTCATGGAAACTAAAAGCTGAAAATCACTTAATAATGTTAAAAGTGTATGATCTTAGCCAAGCGTTTAGCTCAGTGGTGCTGCCACCTGCCTTGCAAGCACAAGGTCCCTAGTTAGATCCCTGGTACAAAAAAACAAAACAAAACAAAACAAAAGTATATGATCTTATGGGGCCATATGACCAGCTGTCCAAAGCTACATGTGGCCTGTGGGCTATGGGTTGGACACTCCTGGCCCAGAGAAACCAACTGAGTGACACAGTCAAGTGAGGACCATGGAGAGGGCTTGCCTGGCTCAGGGGGCAGGCAGTTACAAACTCCAGCTGATTATCCATATGTAGAAATGCTAATCTATTACCTAACCATGATGTTGTTCATAAGAAGTTGAAATTTTTCATTTTTTCCCAAAAATTTCAATGACTAAATGGTGACATTTTTTCAAAAATATTTTTAAAACTGTATTCCAACAAGATGTCCCTTCACCAGCAATTTCCAATCTTAGTTCTAAAATTTTTGCCACACTGTCTATATGGATTACACTTTCCTTTTCATTTCTATTAGCTCATGGCTTATATCATGTTATCAAAAGCAGATTACTATAATATAATTAAATATTTGGATCAGAATATCTCAGTGATATTCATCTCCAAACAAAAATTCAAGGGAAAAGTTTGTCAAGGAGAGTTTTTTTAAAGTGACATTTAAATGCAGAAATTTATTTGGTTTTTAAAAGCTAACATTGAATGTATTAAATATCCATCTCTTCTTTGCAGTTTTAAATTTAGTTTGAAAATTTTGCTTGTATTTTACAAAAAAAGTTCAAGGAGACTTTAATATATTGACTCTTTTAAATATTTTACATCAAACATATTGGACTTTCTTTTCAAATACTGCATTGTAAAAAATATTACATGTAAGCATTATTATAAATTGAATAAATTAAATTGATAGACATAAACTTAAGTTTTCACTCATAATACTAAATATAAATGTCATAATTTTTTAATTAAAATTCTAAATCATCAGTTACTAAAATTTCAGTTTTTAATTTGAATTATATCACTAATACCTTACTGTATATGAAATACTTGTGCACAATTCTCTTTTTTTTTTTTTTGAGACAGGGTCTCACTATGTAGTTGAGACTGACCTGGAACCAGGTGGTCTCGCACTCACAGCAATCCTCCTGCCTCAGCCTCCCAAGTGCTGGAATTACAGTTGTGTGCCACCACACCTGGCACTTGTGCATAATTCTAATGATAGGCCTAATATGTATAAATTATCTAACTAAATTTATTAATTCCATGATTTCAAGTGTCTTCAACATTTATGTACTTAATACTCAATCTTTTTGAAATTGGAAGGTACTTTACTGTAAAGAAATTATTATGTCACCTAAAAATTTCTTGTTTATAACCTTGGCTAGCTGAAATTTCATATACAATATGAGGTATGGACCAAAATTCTTAACCGCAGTACTATCTAAGATATTGAGGGAATGTAGCTGGCTCTATTAATCATTCATAAATTAGGGGTGATCTCCTAGTGCTCAGAGCTGTATAGTGAACATTCTCTGTTTTGAGTTATTACTGTATCTCTGTTCGAACTACTCTACACAAGTTCATGAGAAACAATTGCTAAAATTTCAGAAATTGTGAACAATTTGTTAAAACAGCCGTTATTACAATTGTTTAATATAAATGTACAATTAAATATTTTTAAAGTCAGTAAACACTCAAAATTCATCAATAGCATATTGTTTTATTAGATTTTATCTTTATTTCTTCAGTTAGGCCTTTTAAAAAATGTCCTGCAGAGTGGAAATACAATGGTATGCTAACGTATCTCTTCCCATCTCCACATTCAATGACATCACTCCAGCATCTTGAAATCAGTCATTGTAAAAATATTTACACCACAAGCTCAACAAATGCAACAAATCAGGGAACTGTCCACCTTCCCGAAAAGCAGCTGGTTAAGTGTTTAGCAGTACTGCGCTGGTCATCATTATCTTACTACATTTGCATTCCCTTCCATGTTACTCAATCACTTGTTTGAACTTTGGATCTCTTTAGCTTTTGAAATATTTTAACATCTTGTAAGTAGTTCTAAAGTTCTCCTAATTTACATAATCCTGCATTTTCGCATTCTTTTGTCCAGTAAGATCACTCAAGTACATAATAATTTGATATCCTAGTGAAACTTTTGGCACATCTGACTCTGAGATCTCAACTTGAAAGGTCATGCTCCTTCTGCCAACCTCAAAGGAGTGCAAAAGGAAGGCACTGTGCATTTTATTTCATTTACCCTTGGTGCTTGATTTCTCATAGCACTAATTTGTTAAAGGCTTAGAAGAGAGAATTTGTTCTAATTTGCATAATTGGGTACAATATCTAATCATTTGTTATTTCACAGCAGAGATAGCTCAGTAAATTTGTTATTTTATCTCAATTTATAAGTGAAGTTATTTTGCCTCGATCGCTGAAATCAATTTTGTTTTTTATATAGAAAGTTATTATAAGGCTTATCTTGGGGCAAATCCATATATTCTATTTAATAGAATTACAAACATTGATGAACCATGATATTATGTTCCAACACTGCACATAAAAGTTCAAATTTTTAATTTGCATTCACTAACATAATTAAATGTGGCAATTCAAACAAACTTTCTATTACAAAAGTTAATAAGGCATAAAGAGAGTGGTAGAATAAAATATGAATCTTAGCATATATACACTAGTATCTCTTTCAAGTCAAGGCAAAACAAAGTAGAATCCACAGGGTTCTGTTTATAGAAGAGCTTATTAAAAGCTTTAAAAAATACTGTCTCCTGCTTGGAGTAAAATTTCAATATTGATTTCTCTGTGTACCTTATGAAAATGCATCTATTCATTTTAGTCTCATATAATTTCATTAGATTAAAATCTTCATAATGGAAAAAATGTCTGATGATGTTACAAATCACAGAGGCCCAAGTTAAAAAAAATCCTATCTGAAGGCATGTATGTAATTTACATATATATATATATATATATATAAAAGTACATTATGAATACATTCATTGTGGATAGTTGTTACATGTATATAGCACATCTTATTTGGGTCCCCTTCCTCCTTCTCTTAGTCTCCTTCCCATTTGTCAAAGATCTATTGCCCTATTTCCTTTGTCTGTCATTTATTTTGCTCTTTATTTATTCTTTGAGTTTTTCATATAAGAGAAACATACAATTTTTAAGTTTATGTATCTGATTCATTTCTCTTAATATTATGGATTCAAGGTACATCTATTTTCCTACAAATGACTCGTCTATCCTTCTTCGTGGCAGAGTAGTACTTCATTATGTATAAATACAATTTATCTATTCATCACTGATGGACATACAAGATGCTTACACAATTTAGCTATTATGAGTTGTGCTGCTATAAACTGTGTATCCATGTATCACTCTCATATCCCTATTTTTCTTCCTTCCCCAACCTTCTACTGCCTGCCGTCCTGAGACCTAGTATAGCTCAGCAGTTATGTCACTTTTGAATTCAAGAGGAAGAGCAGACAAAAGTGGTACAAAATTAATGGAAGAGAAAAAAAAAGAAAGAAAGGAAGGAAGATGGGCCAAGTATTTGTCTGTTAGGGCTCAGATCCATTTCCTGGCCTATCCTTCCTTTGTTCTGAAATGTAAGAATGGCCCTTGCAACTATATTTCTCAAATTGCTCTTTTACAATTTGGTCAATGGGAGGGTGCGGGCAAAAAGGAAGAAAAAA
>NW_022900913.1:43550219-43574481 GCF_012274545.1 Fukomys damarensis
CTTTTCACCCATATATGTAATGAGGTCTCAAGCAGTGGCAACATTTGCCTCACAATTTCAAAAGACTGGTAGGCAGTAAGCGGCGTGGTTCTACTTTCTGCCAGAGAAAATCTGTTTTCTCCAGGTGTCAAAAGCCACTGGGGTAGTGGGGGCTTCCTGCTCCTATTGTCTTTCCACCTCCTATTTGGCTTCCAAAGTCTTTCGTCAGTGATATTCTAGTGATCTCTATCAGATTCCTTCTCTTTGAAAGTCCTAAAATGATTTTTGTATTTCTGGCTATACCATGGCTGAGACTAAAAATATAAAAGACTGTAAAAGGTGAAATCAAGAATGAGCCAGCTATTTAGGTTATCGAAGTTCCTGTCATTATACAGGTGGAAAGTGGCAAAGAAAACAGAATGAGAATGGGTGTATACATTTAGCACCTGGGATGTGCATGACATTTATTATATTTTCATCTTCACAGATGAGGAAAGAGACGTTTAGAGGGATTATGTTTTAACTGACAATCACATTGTTATCACATGCCTACGCAGGAAGTTGAACTCAGAAACAAGTCCAAAAGTTTGTCACTGGAATATGCTTCCTCCCTAGAAAACATAGGTTGCATTCCTAAGTAGTTATAGGATTCGAGAGTATAAGGTATGAAAGTAATAAATATAAAATAATTTAAGATCCCAGTACTGTCACATCCTGCCAAGTTTCGCTGAAGGTGGCTAATACCATACATCAAAACTAGTTTATCTTTAGAGATTACCTTTGTAGGATGTGTGATGGCTAAAGGAGAAATATTCTTGGGAATCAAGGTGTTTACTAAAAACACATGTTTTCATTCCCATGATTTTATCTGTATCCCGTTGATCCCCAAATCTTGTTCTTTCTTGGAATGTAGATACATTTATCCAAGTGTTTTCTGGCCCTGCTTGGTTATCTTTACATGACTCTGATTCAACATGTCTTAAATTCACTATATTTCCTTGAATATGTAGCTTTTCTCTGCATGATCCTTGTTGCATTTGATGATCGTATAGTGCACCACCTTTCCCCCATTGAGAACCCTAGCTAACCACACTAAACATTGCCCAGTCTTCACATTCAGAAAAACCCCCAATTCTGTCAACTTTAAAAGCCCTTCCTAAATCTATAGTTAGTCATTCATTCAATATTTGACTACACTATGCCAAGTCTGGTGCACCACAGAGGGAGGTCTAACCAGATGTGTTATGGAGATAGTAACCCTTCATTTACTCCCTTCCGTTGAGTCTCAGATCCTTTCTTACCTGCATCACAAAATTAACTTTTTTAATGTTTGAGCTATTTTTCTCCATCTTTCTCATCTCATCAATGCCTCCAGAATGAATTTTACAAATCTGAAATACCACATCACTTTCTCCATTAAAATCTTTCATTAGCTTTGCACAGTTTTCAGGATGCAGTGTAAATGCCTTGGGATGTGTATGGGACATATCACTATTGTCTCTTCCTGCTTTATCTACCACAATTCTGGCTTACCCGCCTTCTTCTGCTATGAACTCTTTCATTCTTAGGCTTCTGGACAGATTATTCCCACTGCTCCTAATGCTCTTTCACATCTCATACTCCTGTTCAACCCATACTGATCTTTCAAAATCCAGTACAAAGAATTTCCTTCTTTGGAATCTGTTCTTAGTCCACCCCATGCCTGGGGCTCTTTCCTTGTGGTTCCTGTTCTTGGTTCCCACAACATCCAGTGCATACCTTCACCATAATATCACAGTACTAATCAGACTAAGAGGCAAATGCACTCTTTCCCATCCCATGATTACTTCAGAAGGGCGAGGAGCAGCTTGTACTCATTCTATTATCTGCAGTCTTAGACCCTGAACCTGGCAAGCATACACTTCATCCATAAAAGAATGAATGAGCATGTTCTGAAACCACATCATAATACCAGTGTGAAACTCAAAAGGAACAAAGATTTTGTGCGTTATTCTGTTGTTGCTTCTTTACTCATATTTTGGACACTTATCTGTTACTGTTTTCTTCAGATACTACTATAAGTCATTCAAGAAAGGATAAATGGCCAGATAATTCTTGACAACAGGACCTAAAAGATTTGTGAAATACCTATGGTAAATCACAAACTTGTTTTTCACTGATAAAGGATACTAGGTGGAGTGTCTGTTAACAATTTTAGGAGAACGTTAGCATTGCTACCTCTCTACACTATCCCAGTACAGGATCACAATGTAAACAAAACCTTAAACCAAGGTGCTTTTCTTTCCACAGGATAGTACTTTCTTTATAGTGAGATTACAGTTGAACAAAGAAATTATTTGCATTTTATACAGGTCACTGTAAGTTCAGAGTAACAGGATGAGCAGCTTTTCTTACACCTGTCATGGAGAAAATCCTACTAAAAAATCTCTACAGATGTGCCTCTTGGATAGTTTTAAAAAGTCCTAGAAAATCATATCTTGGTCTCATAACAATGAACATGTATCACAAAGAAAATAAAATGACATTTCTAAAGCATTTCCCACTCCTAGAATTATTTTCTAGTGTTGCCAATGGCACTGGAAATGTCTAGGAAGGTTAAGCTGAGTAATGTATTTAGGCAGTACGCATGTTATAATGTATAGAGCTTTGCCAATATTAAGGCAAACTTCCTGTTCCTATTGGTAATAAGAGTTCTGTTTACACTCGAGTACTCTGCCTTTTGGGTCTAAATTGAATGAACTGTGAGAAAAGTCTTACAAAGAGAAATTGGTTTTGAATTTAGTGAGAGGCCAATAGTTGAAACAAGAGGGGGTATTTTCATTATACACTTCTCCCACTAGATCTACTCAGAAAGTTTATTATAGTTCTGGTATTATAAACTGAGTTCCTAAAGGTACAATTAGAAATACTGAAGATCTGTCTTTCTGGTTTGCCTCTATACACAATGTCATATCAAACAGTGCCAAGAATCCGTCAGTAATGTGATAACGCAGGGATGCATTGTATTAAAGACAGGAGACCAGTGTTTCTGCTTTTTTATAGTCTTTATTGCCAACAATTTAAAATGGTCAACATAAAAAATGAACATTTTGATAATAAATACTGTTCTTTGGGCTGTAATAAATAAAAAGTTTATTAACAAGGAATGCACTTTTCCAGCCACAAGTGTATTCAAAAATAAACAAAAAAAAATTATATATGGCCATAGTTCACAGTTAAGCAGCCAAAAGCTGCACTGATTACAGCCTTTCAACAAGATGGGAGCTTCCTCCCTTCTCCCTCCCCTTCAGGAAGTATATTCACAGTTCCAAGTCCTCTGGCTAAAACGCTCTCAACAGAGAGAAGTTAAGAGTCAATGCATCTTTCGGCAAAATTGTCTGAAAAACCCTTTTACGTCAGGTATCTTGAGGAAAACTACATTCCATTCACTCTTGGATTGTCCCAAGTCAAGATCTGTACACCTCAGCCTGGTCTGGCTCCTCCCAGTCCAGCAGGCCACAGAGGAATTGTTTCGTACCACCAGCTGTCGGTCTTCTTCAACACACTATAGGTCATTCAACTGGCTTCCCTATTGATCTCACAGTGGAAAAGAGGAGTCCCATAGGGTCCATTTGAGTTTTTCAGTTACATCTCTGTAAGAGCATGTTCAGGGCATATTCCATTCGATTCTTTAATTCTAATGAACAGCCAGACATCAGCAGGGTTGTCAGTCTGAGAGTTGTAGATAACCTATCTTCGTTGATGTAAGTGAGAAGGTATTCTTCATTTTGGCTGCAGATGATTATTTTTGTATGATCATGGTAGAAATTCACCTTAAAAAGGAAACAGAGATATTAAAGCTCTCTATCTATTCAAGAATTAGGAAATCAATCAAACATTACACTGACTTGTTAAAAATCCTTTCTAGGGCTAGGGATTTAGCTCAGCAGTTCAGGGGCTTGCCTCATAAGCGCAAGGACCTGAGTTCGATCCCTGGTACAAAAAAAAATCCTTTCTAGGGCCTAAATATGTACTCCTATAAGAGTTCAGTTACCTGAAAGGTGCCATCATTGAAGAGCATCATTAAGGCCTTATCAGATTTTAGCCACTGAAGGAGGTAGAGCCGCGGTCTTCGAATATCAGTAACACTAGGGAGATCACCACCCTGAAAGAGATTAAGAGAGGGAGTTATTGCCTATAAAGACTGTGCAGTGTGCACCATGCTCTTCTAAGCAAATGCTTAGCATAAGAATGGCCTGAAGGTTTCTGCTTCCACTTCCCAGGGATTTTGTTTAATACTCTAGAGTGGGACAAGAGAATCTACTTCTATATGCATCAACTTGATGTAAATGGTACTGCTGTGCCTGCTACTTCACCTAGCCCTGTTCTGAAGCTACAGTACTTACATCCATGAGGTTCTCCTCCATGTAATGAGAAAAGTATTTCAGCACCGTCACTTGACTAATGAATTGTTCAGGGGCATCTGTTGCTGGAAACACAGAGCACTGGCCAAGTTCTGCGTAATAGTGAACTGTTCTAAAAATCAAAGTGACAGGGAAAGAAAAAGAAAAATGCTGTTAGCTGCTTTTTTTGAGATTTCTTTAGTGCTGACTAGAAAACAGACTTCACTAATCAGAAGGACCTACTTTTTGTCCGGAAGGAGGCTCATGTGAGCACCATTGTTGAAAAGGACTCCAACGGTGTGATCTGAGAGCTGATAGCCAAAGCCGTATTTGTTAGAGTAATCGACCCACTTGGTGACCCACTGAAATGACGTGCTCAGCTGCTCTTTGGGAATGCAGTCAGCTTCTGGCATATTTTCTAGACATCCTCGAAGGACTCTTGCCACTGTGTCTGCAACACTTCCCATAGTACTATCTTCAAGGCCTAAAGAGTCAGACAGAGAGACATAAGTTACAAAATCTTTAACTTGTAACCTGGATAAAGCCTTAGCTTTGATAAATGCTAAGTTTCTCTTTACTGATTCTAAAGACCTGGAATTTTATATTTTTCCAATATCTTTGCTATTGTTTCTCCGGTGTTAAGCTACAAAGCAAATTTATTTTTACTTATTATTTACCAATGGCACTGTAGTTTCATTATTTAAAATATGCTTAACAACCACTTACATTCACTGCTACTACTGCAGCTGCCAAGTGTCCCTCTAACTATCATCCGAATAGCATCACCAATCTGCTGCTTGTTTTCTGCTGCGGGTGTTCCAGATCTGGCAACTGTAGTGGTAGGTGGCTGAAGGTCCTTAAAAAGAGAGGCAAATTATGCAATGATTAATAAACACGTAAATCCATTTAAGGCAAAAATTCCAGATTAATATGAGCTTATGGAAATTGCTGGGAAAATTAATCAAAAAGCAATGGACACCAGCCATCTAAAAGATACCAGAACAACCCAAGTGCATGCACTGTTAAACTAAAAGATAGCATCTTTCCTTTGAAATAATTCGAAAAAAAGCTTTTAGTAATACAGCATGCTTAAATAGCCTAAATCAGGAGTCCATGTGCTAATTAACAGAGACTGGGAAAGACCTAAAGTATTTAAATCCATGTTATTGTTTTGCAATATACCTCATCTGTCCTATGCTTGCTTGGTTGCTGAGTTATTGAAGTCTTTTTCAAATCATGCCTAAGTTTGTAAATTTCTTCATCTTCTTTAGACACTCTATCTGTAAATCAAGGAGAAAAATTAAGAGTGTTAGTCTATATCTAAACAAGGTAGGAATAGAGCCAGCCGTTTTAACTAGCTATGAGCATCCAAGGTAAAACCAGCATTTTATTATTATTACCAACTGCAATTTATGTAAAAACCACACTCTAATTTTTTTAAAAAACAAAAGGCCATCACTCCCCTTTGGAGGGGTGGATTTATTAGGCTATTAACGTCAAAGGTCAATAGTATATAAACACACTCTGAATTATGCCAATATAAAAGTCTTTCAAAACTAATTTATCAGATCTAAATGTAACATTGGGAGACAAATAGTATGACTCACTGTGTGTATCAATATATCTTGCTTTGTCTTTCTTGCCACCAAAAAGAGCAGCAGCAGCTTTCTTAAAAAAATTCTTAGCTGGGCTTGATAAGTGAAAATCTGGAACAGTATGACAACAGCTAGAAGAAAGTCTGTCTGGGGTGAAGCCCTGTGGAGTATCAGAAAAACCCTTCAGTAACCTGCCAGGTAATTTACAGTCAAAAACATAATAAAGACACAAGATAATGTTCCAACCTGCAAAAAAAAGTCATGTCGAATGATGTCATCCAAACTGGGACGATCCTCTGGGTTTTTGGACAACATGCTAGCTATTAAGTGCTTAGCAGGAGCCAGCAATGAAGATGGCATTGTATATCTCGCTTCTCTTATGCACCTATAAGTTTCTTTCAGATTTGTAGTTTCAAATGGAGGCCTTCCTAGCAGCATTGTATACCTGTGTGCAAAGAAACACTTTTTTAGGAATGGTCATAAAATAAAGCAACTCTTTTTCTGAATGTTAAAATCTCAACTATATTTGCCTTTCAATCATTCCAGTACATTTACTTACATTACACAGCCTAAAGCCCAAATGTCTGATTCACAGCCATGTCCTTGTTTGTTGAGGACTTCCGGAGAGAGATAATTTGGGGTGCCACATATTGTTCTGAAAAGACAAAATACCAAAATCTCATTAACAACTATTCCATTTTTTAAACTTTAGGAAATAAAGTACTAGATTCAATTTCTATTTATAAATATTTTATTTTTGCTATTTGAGTAATTGATTTTTGCTGATATTTTTCCATTTATGTGCAACTTTTTCAGATAATGATGACCAAGGACAGAACATTTTCATACATTTCAGGCAAATATATAAGACTGCCTTATTTTAATAATCACTGCAGAAACATACGGTATCCTGACTAACCCAGGCTGGGCATTTACTAGCTGTTTGTTTCAATTAATAGTGTCGTGGTTTACAGATTCAGTATCAATCAAGCTTCTCCAAAATACTAACTGGAAAATAATAAAGCATATGTGGTCTTTTCAAAACCCAGCAGGACGTCTTTCTGACTCTTACCTCCTTCTGTGTTCTAAAGGTTCCAGCCTGGCTGCCAAACCAAAGTCTCCAACTTTCAGTTCCATAGCTTCATTGATAAAAAAGTTCCCTAAATGATAAACAAAACAAATGTGAATTCTCTTGACAAGGTGTTCTAACCAAGTACACACACATATCCACTTTGAAGGCAAGGAGCCAAATGTTCCATTAAAGTATATCTATGTAAAAGCCAGATTGCATAGCCTAGGCCCCAATTAAAAGCACTAGTAAGAAAAGTGGGAAAGAGAAAGAAAATCACTCTAACCCAAAAATTAGCATTTGGAGTCGAGGGCTTACCTAGTTTGAGATCTCTGTGCAAGATTTCTTGTTCATGAAGGTATTTCAGTCCAGACACAATCTGCCTAAGGTAGTATCGGACTTCTGGCTCTGTCAACACCTTTCTTGCTTTTAAAATATGAGCCATTGACTGGGAAAAGAAGAAAAAAACAAGTGTAAAAAATAAAGTTACCAAAATCAGTGATTTCCCTTTGTAGGATGAGTTACAAAAATTGACACTGTGACATAATTAACTTCCACAGCAGTTAAATGTCAGATAAAATGTAATTTCAGTATGTCAGCTTTTAAGTAGTGAAACAGGACTTTAACACTTACCCTTCTACTGCAGTATTCCAATAGAATGTAAATGTTTTCTTTGTCCTCAAAGTAGTGGTAAAACTGCACTACATGCTTATGATGAAGAATTCTGTGAAGCTCTATTTCTTTGTCAATCTAAAAGAAAAAACATGATAAGGCTTATTAACCTCCCATCATCTCTGCTTACACATGCAGAAGACATTTTTCTAACAGGGTAGGGCCATCCCTGCACACAAAGAAAATACTTTACTTGGTAGTCATACACACCTTTTCCCTTTGATGAGGTTTTGCTACTCTGCTGTGGGGAATAATTTTTGCAGCGTAGACTTTGTTGTTTGTCAAATCTGTCATTTCATAACATTTTGCAAAACCACCCTGAAAGGAAACAAAGCCGAGATGGAATTGAGAATGGCAGAAAAAAATGGAGGGCCAATGTTTAAAATAAATGAATGAATAAATAACTAAATAGACGGAAAATTGGAGAAGTGGGGAGTGGACAGGGATGCAGTCTACTTTGTAAAAGGTCCTTCAGGGAGGGAAACTCATTCCTGAACCCAGCAAATCCAGTTTCTGTTCTCTCTTTACAAAGGAACTGCCCTATGGAGGGGGCTGGGATGGGGAAAGATGAAAAATAACGTCTGAAGAGACTTGTCAGGGAAATGTTCTGGGAAGCAGGTGGAGGGAGAGAGGCCAGCTACAAAACGCCCTCTCTTAAGACTCGAAAGGAGTTATCATAGGGCTTCAGGAGGAAAACAGCCTCGCCTGAGGATGAAAGCGGATCCCCAACACTGTCAGCGCACAAAAGCCTGTGGAGGGCAGGTGAGGGGCCCACACGCCCCAAAGGCCGTGAGGTGGCGGCCGCAGGACGCAGGGGTCAATCCCAACTCTGGCTCGCCCACGCAGACCTCCCTCCCTCCAGGCAGCCCGCGCCCGCCGCTCCTCACCTTTCCCAGCACTTTGCCCCGGCAGTAGCGTTTCCCGGTCGTGGGATCGACAATAATCCGTGAGATCTCGGGTCCCGAGTGCGAGTGGTGGTGATGGTGGTGCGGGGCCGCCGGGGGCACCTGCGTCTGCAGCTGCGGCTCCTCGGGGGGCTGCTGGGGTCGCTTCTTCTTCGAGTCCCCGCCGCAAGCCTTGCCCAGCGCCTGCTCGCACATCTTGGTGCCCGCCGCCGGTTGGTAGGTGATAGTCCGCAAGAGTTCCATGGTCCCCTCACCGCCGCAGCACACGGAAACCCTGCTGTCACCCGCGGCCACCTCCGAGGCGCGGACACACGTCCTAGCTGGCCCCAGCCCTCGAGCCCCAAGCTCCCTAACCTGCTCGCGCCCGACGCCTCAGTCCACTTGTGAGAGTGCGAACCAGCTGCGAAGCCTTTTATACTGGAGCTGGGAGGGGGCGGAGACTCGGGACGGGACGCGACGTCACGGGAAACGCCACGCCCACCAACCGCCGGGGCAGCGAAGCCAAGAGGTCGGGTTCAGCCTCCTCGGTCCCGGGGCTGTCCTCAGGTGCTGGACGCCGGCTCGGGGAGCGCTCACAGCGACTTGGGACGCCGGCAGGGGCGTCCGGCCGGCCGCAGACCGCCACCCCATCCTCGGAACGCTCCGAGCTTCGGCTTTGGAAACAGAACCCCGAGGGCCGGCGCCCCTCCCCCAGCCCGGCCGCGTGGGCCGCGGGTGTCAGCGCGCTTCGCGCCCCCGCAAAGTTCTCCCCTGTGCCCGCGACTTGACACCCGTGTCGCTGTGGGAGCGCCTGGCGTCACTGAACCGGCACGCGAGGCCGCGGCGGGCTGCCAGGAAGGGCTCGAGCTGCTGCTGCGCGTCCTTCCCGAGCTCGCTCCCGTCCAGTGTGAGCGCGGCGCAGACCGCGGCAGGTGAAAGGCCAGGGGTTAGAGTGTGGGGCGTTCCGAGCCCAGCACCCCTCCAAAATGAGGCGACACCGACTCTCAGGCCCGGATCCCCTCCAGGGACCATGTGAGGCCCAGCTGGCCCCGGCCCATCACCTTCCAGTGGCCCTCTGAGGGAGGGAGGTCAGACCCTGAACCTGGGACAGGCCGGCTGGTGCACTGGGAAGCCTTCAGCCCTCGGCTTGCGCTAAAGTCGGAACGCAAGGGCGCCATCCTGTGGAATTTCTCCGAGGTGCAGTTCGCAATCTGAGTGGGCGGCCTTTGACGGTGGTGCTAAAAGTGTGATCGGTGCTATTATGATTTTGCAATCGGAGTCATCTGTGACTTCTTTCTTATTCTCAGTAGGTTATTCAGAATGTGTGGTTCAAATGACTCATTAAGCCATATTGCTGACCTGGTGCTGGGAGGCTCAAGGCTTCCTGGGTTGATAGCATAAGCAAAGGAGCTAAAAGAATGCTTACTTTCCAATTTCCAGGTTTTCTGGTTAAATTTCACTAACCTTAGATCACTTTTTTCCATGCTTTGATGGCCATAGTGTAAACATGTTCATTATTTTGAAATGCCTTATGTAATTCTACAAGAATTTAAGGGAAAAGTATTGGTATTGTAGGGGAGGAAAATAAAATTCTAAATTCTGGCTGGAATCTTGGAAACGGAATAGATTAAGAAAAAAATTTATTGATATATGTATCTTACGTGTATGGGAGATATATACCCAGGAAAGTAAATATTTCAGAGATAGATGAAAATTGCACTTTAAATGCCATCTTCAACTAAACGAGAGTGTGAGGAAGGCCTATTAAGCAACGACTGTTAGGAATGGTGCTACGGTACATAAGAGTCGGGTTTATTTCTCCAGTGATAAAGAGTGTCTTCTGATTTAGAATTATTTTCTTCCAGGTACAAAGGAGACGTTCTTTTGGAGTGGGATTTCTGTTAATGTAAGTTTTCCCTTAAAAAGGATAATGTCCTATTTTCAGGACTTCTTCTGGGTTGCCATTTTTCAAAATAATCAAAAATAATTCAGATCCAGATGCGTATTCCAGAGGCATGATCTTGTCCCCTGTGGTAATATATTACAGTGACATATTCTTGTTTCCTACATTATTTCCACTTTACACATAAGGAAACTGGTGTTTAAAAAATTTAGGTATGTGTAATTTTAGTATATCATCCAATTACATAAATTTGAAGCACACAGAAGTCTTTATCTAGTCAATAGGATATGGTAAATATTTTTGCCACTGGATTTCACAAACATTCAGAACACTAAGTGGTTAAATGCCTGAAAGATACTTAGAAAATGAGTTTGTTTTAGTTGACTATCAAATTTAAGTTTGTAAGGTGTCAATCTAACGTTTGCAGGCATTCTGCCTCAAACTCCTACCTAGTATGTTTAAAGGCGTCATTTTCATTGCAGAGTACAAAGGGAAAGTCACTTTTCTTTTTGGTGCTTTAAACAATTCAGGACAAGTCCAGGCATGATTCTCCGAAGTGGCAATCTGCTTTAACTCCAAGATTATCAGAGTTTGAATAAGGGGTGGGGCTGGAGGTGAAAGTGAAGAATTACATAATCTCCTTTATTCATAAACCTAGGGATAACCTTTGTTCCCCAGCTTTATGCAAAACTGTTTACTATCTTGTAAAGGACTTGCTGGTTTGGGAAAGACTACCTTAATTTTCCAGAGTTAGTTCTACACTGTGATAAGTACAGATATAGATGTGTGAACTGTGAAGAATAGAAAAAAAATTTAGAAATGTTTTATTATTTGTGCCACTGTATATATTTTTTACCAGATACATTTCAGTGTTATATAGACTAATAAATATTTCATGTGAAATTCAGAACTATCTTCCAAAACATGCAGGCGTTTACTAGAATAATAACCCTGCCTTATGGTATCTCCTTTTTAACTAGGAAAATACAAGTTATTTGGATTGTGGTGCCATCGTGTGGATGAAGTAAAAATTGTAGTCTGAATAACAACAACAAAAAAAAATGTACTTTCCATTGGTAATAAATCTTTAGTTTACAGATATTTCTCTCTAGAGCTATACATTTAATGAAGGTATTAATAAGCTTTGTCATCACTGAAACACCATCCTCAACACTCACAATGTAAAAGAGGAGAGGTCTAATTTGTTCGCAATTGTGGTCCATGGTTGGCTGGCTTCAAGGCAGAGACATCATGGTAGAAGGGTGGGGTAGAACAAAGCTGCTTAGTTTATGATGGCCATGGCCGGAAAGAAGACTGCAAACAGTAATGGGCAAGGGACTGTACAATCCCATATCATGCCTTTATGACCCATCCAGATAGACAAGGAGCATGATTAACCAATCTCCCAGTTTATTTTTAATACAATAAAGTTGACATATCAAGATTAGTGGTGATAATTTATTCCTTATCAACTTCACACCCAAACATATCTGCCTAATCCATACTTAATCTTCAAATTCAGAAAATAGTTCAGAATTCTGCCTAACATAACTATCCATAGTACAACAGTAAGCACAAAATCCCTTACCTAAAGTCTCAACAGCTACATTATTTTCCAAAATCCAAATATAAGCCTCTTCTGGGACTTTGGCTTTGAACCTCTATAAAAATTAAAAATGAGTTACATAATCCTAAGGTACAGTGGCACAAGGTGAACGTTCACACTCCAAAATGGAGAAATAGAGGAATAGAAGAGAATCAGAAACCCAGTAGGGCAAACATTAAATCCTGTAGCTCTGTATCTGACATCGGGATTACAGTGGTGAGATGTGTGTTACAGAAGTCTTGGACAGCTTTACTCCTATGGTCTTTCTGCTTGCAGCCCACATTGTCTTTCTCTTGGGCTGGCTCTGCTCCTGAACTGCAGGTTTTCTGACAGAACTTCCAGGTTCATGACATCTCTGAATTCCTGGGGTCTCCACTGCAACTTTAGTTTCATTTCAGCATCTTCACATACTGCTCTCTCAGGGGCTTCTTGCCTGGCCTCCCAATCCTTCCTTCAACAGCTGGGCAGAAGCTCCTTGACCCCACAGCTTTTGTATTCTGGGAGTTGGTAAAGCCATCATAACATGGGTGAGGCCTAGGTTTGACCTCAGAGGAGGAGTAGCCACATGCCCCATGGACCATAGCTTTAATGGCCTCTGAGTGCATGGATGGCTGAGCATGGTGAAGTGAATCCCATGGAACCAATTCCCTAGGAAACCCTTCTCAGGCACTCTCTTCTCAAATGAACGGTTAATACTTTTATATCCTTGTGGCTACACAATGGTGAGTCTTGCTGATTCCTGAGATGTCCTCAAGGCATCTTTCTTCTTGTCTCTATACAAAACAATTGGTTCCTATTAGTGGTGCCAGTCTCTTTATCAGCCACACTTCCTTTAGCCCCAACTTTATAAATGGTTCCTTCCAGGAAAAAATTTAAGTTTTTAAAAAATTTTCTGCGCTGTTTTAATTTATCTCACTGCTTCAGGAGATTGAGTACATGCTTGACCTATTTCAAGGTAGAAACATTACAGGAAATGGGCAAGGTGGAGCAAAGTTGGTTAGTTCATGGTGATCGGAGAACAGAGCAGAGGAGCATTTGATGTACCAGGATTAGTGGTCACAATGCAGAAAAAGTCAAATACTAGTAAAAATTGACAAGCTGTCTATAAAATTTATATGAAAACACAAATGATCTAAAATAGTCACTTAGAAGAATAGGGAAAAGCTTATCTTTACCTGCTGTCAGATATACAATGAAACTACAGAAATTAAAATTTGGTCCTTTCCCAGTGATAAACTGAACAAAGGAATGTATTAAAGAATTTACAAAAGGTGCACATACACGTAGATTTTGATAAATGATAGAGAAGCTATCATAAATTAGTGAGGAAAGGAGAGACTAGTTATAAATAAAATAAAATTATTTTTCCATATAAAAATTAAATCCACATCTCACATCATATGAGTTTGTTATGATTGTCAAAACTAGATGCCCAAAACTAGATATCTTAACAGCAGAAATTAATTTTCTTACAATTCTAGACACTTCTAATCCCACACTGAGGTGTTAGCAGTTTGGGCTGTCCTAAGATTTCTCTTTTGATATGCAGCTCCTGCCCTCTCTGTGTCCTCACATGGTCTTTTTTCTGTGCTCACGTGCATTTTTGGTGTCCACTTGAGCATTCAAATATTATCTTAAGTGGATGGTACATGTAAGGGCCCATCTATAAAACGTGATTTAACCTTAATTGCATATTTAAAGTCTTTATCTCCCGAATACAGTCTGATGAACTGGGGTTTGGAGATTTTATATAAATTTTGGAGACACAACTCAAGCCATAATATACGCTATATTTTTTAAAATCTACAAATGGAATAAAGACTTATATGTCAAGTATTAGTAGGAGATATGGACAATTAACTTCCTGAGCATAAGGTGGGGACAGAAACTTTAAAGAACATTAGAAAAGCACTAACTATAACAAAAGATGGATAAATTTGACTGAATTGAAGTTGAGAACTCTGATACATCAAAAGATTCATGTAAATTGACAAAAGATAATCTGTAAGTTGGTAGTTGTATCTGCAACTGGTAAAAGGCATAGTAAAATTTTAGCATGTTTATTTCAACATTCAAGTATTTTGGAATTAGGCAGCACTAGACTACAGGCAGTTCAGCATTCTATAGAGGGGGAATAAATGGGAAACTTTTATAAGGCGTTCATAGAAGCTACATAATAAAGAACATATAGATAAGATTGGAGTGGAAAATCCCTAGTTAGAAGTTAGGTAGGTGTTTCAGATTAGTTAAGATTAAGTGGTAGTTTAAACTTAAATTTGGTTGTACTGTTCATACCAGGCTTTGGTTTGCTTAAGTAGGAAGCTAAGTTACTTAATGGATTCCAGATTCAATTTTATTTTAACAATGCACACGACCATCAAAGAATTAATCCAAGAATATGTGAAGGAGTCCTACAAATTTATAAAAAAGAGTAAAATTAATGAAAGCCAGAAACTGCATCTAATTAAAGGTCTACTTATAGCCTATGAACAAGATTCTTGAATTTGTTAAAAATTAAGAAAATGAAAATCAAGACCATTTAAGATCATTCAGTTGATGAAAAGCACAAAGTTTAACATTATTGTGTGTTTGAGATATAGATCAACAACTTATGTATACAGGTATGCTGTAAGAGTAAATTGTTCACTCTTCTACCCTGCAGTCAATCCAACAGAAGAAATGCTGGCACATGTATACCAAGAGATAGCAAAACATAGTCATGACTACCCTTTTAGTAACATTTTTTTAAAATTAGGTACAATGCAGATGCCCACTGACAGCAGAATGCATAATACACATAATAGGACAGAACATGAAACTCAATGAATGACATATCTATGAGTAAATCTCAATAATGCTGAGTTTACAAAGGCAAATCATCCAGGCATGGTGGTGCACACCTGTAATCCCAGCACTTGGGAGGCTGAGACAGGAGGATTGCTGTGAGTTCGAGACCAGCCTGGGCTACATAGTGAATTCCAGTTCAGTCTCAGCTACATAGTGAGACCCTGTCTCAACCACCCCCCAAAAAAGTCCAATCAATTATTACTCTCCTTATAAAATTCAAAGTGGAAATAAAATTGTTTAGATGTACATATATAGCTGATTTTCAGTTCCATTTTTTAAATGTAAGAAAATGTCAAATGTAAAATTTAGGGAAGAGAAAAAACATATAGATCTTATTCTAGTATTAGATATAGGAACATTCAAAAGTGACACACACAGAAATTAATAACCTTATGATCCAAAGAGTATGGTAAATCCAATTATATATACTTTAAATCCAGACTTCAATAATTAAACATCCTTTTTGATGAGCAAATGACCAGAGAAGTAATGAAAAGAACATTTTAATAGACGAATGCATTGCTAAGTGGCTGTGGTGACAAATTTGAGCATAATAAGTCTGAGTGGAAATACAGATCATGGATATCTTGTTTTTGTTTTGTTTTGTTTTTAAAATCCTGCTGCTAAAACAAAATATTTCGAACTGGATGATGTATGCACAACAGAAATTTATTCCCCCAGACCGAGTTGCTGATAGTTTCTGCACCTGGCGAAGGTATTTCTTGCTAACTTCTCTCATGAAGGAGGACCCGAAGATATGACATTCAGCATTTTCTGAGGGTGCGAGTCCCTTTCCCGAGAGCAGAGCCTCCGTGGCTTAACCATTCCCACAAGGGCCCACCTCTTAATGACATTGGAATTTAGGTTCCAGTACATGAATTTGGGACAATACCAACATTCAAACCATAGGACTGGGCTTCAATCCAGAAAGTGTAAAGAGGCCCAAACTCATTTTATATTCACCACAGTATATTTAATTGATTGGACATCTAACTTGAATAGTTAACTTTAAAACTACATTAATAAATATAAAGTATTAATTTAAACATTATATTAATTTTTGGGGGATACCGGGGATTGAACTCGGGACCTCGCTCTTGCAAAGCAGGTGGTGGAACCACTGAGCTAAATATTCGGTCCAAAACTAAATTTTTAATATGTTTATTGTGCGATACTGGTATTAGGTAAAACAGTAAAACATGGTGACAAATTCTGCCAGTAATCTTTGATGCCGGTTTATACAGTTATTAAACTATTTGATAAAAATTCACCTTCATATTTCTTTTAGGCATTCATATACTGAGATAGTTATCTATGATCTTGTTATCTATGCAAGCTTTCTCCTCATTCACTGTTACACAGCTGCAGTTGCTACTTGATTTTCATGGACCTAGATTGCCCTCTGCTGGTAGAAATTATAATATACAAATCAATTCTATGATACTGTAAAAGTTATTTAAAATGCCTTATTTCTTGTAGTCTCTTTTTTCCTCATATTTATTCCTTTCCCTTCCCATTTGCCATTTCCCCTCCCCTTTGGGCCTTATCTTACCCATTTCACTTTTTCTGCTGATGTTGCTTCCGCAAAAAAAGCGAGCTCACTCTGAGGTTATCTCAAAGTGAACAATTATTTTATAAAGTTGATGTATTTAAATTTTATAATTAAAAACAACTTAAGTAAATATAAAGCAACAAGCTAAAGATGCCTTAGTTTTTCCTAATTCTTGAAAGTTAAAGCGATTTGTAAATATTAATATGGAAAACATGACTCACCAACAATTTTTTGAGATCTTTCCCTTTTGGATTCTTGTAGTTTGCTCTTCCTTTCCTCCATGTACATTTCTGAAATTTTTCTCAATGTAACACCATTTCTTCAAACACTTCCTTGAAACATAATAATGGGGAGAAAAAGTTTTGTGACATACACAGTTCATTTGAATCTAGATTCTTGAATGTTAATCACAATCTTCTCAATGAAATCCCATTCAACTGCAATTTTATGCATTGATCGCTATCAACCTCTAGCCACTTAAAAACACTTTCTTGAAAGTCAAGAGCATACTCTTCTGTTATTTCTATTTTTTGCTGTTCTTGTTTCTAAAACTTTTTATTGGAACATGTTTATAGTACATAGTGATTACATTCATTGTGAGGAGTTGGTTGATAAAAATTTTTCGTAATTCTTTTTAAACATCAACTCCCTTCTCTCCTGCTGCCTGTATAGACAGATGGATGGATGGATAGATAGATAGATAGATAGATAGATAGATAGATAGATAGATATAATTTTTTTAGTATGGGATGATCACTTTCCTCATAGAGACTTAGTGCTTGAACATGACACTTCACAATCCCCCCGTTTTTTTATAACCTCACCCCCTTTTCTTGGTTCTCTTCCCATATGTCAAGATTCATCTCACTATTTCCTATTGTCTATTTTTATTTTGCACTTCTTTTATATACTTGAGTTCTCATATAAGAGAAACTATGTGCTATGTAAGCTTGTGTGTCAGATTTACTTCACTTAATATGTTTTCAAGGTGCATCCATTTCAGTTAAAATAAATCAAGTTTATCCTTCTTTGTGAAAGAATCCTTCTTCATTGTGTATTAATATCACATTTTCTTTATCCATGCATCTCTTGATGGATATTTAGGCTTCCAAGATTTATGAATTGTACTGCTATAAACATAGATGTGTCACTGTGATATATCTTTCACTCTTTTGGGAAGATACTGAGAAGAGGAAAATCTGGGTCAAATGGAATTTCTATTTTTAGGTTTTTGAGGAATAGCCGTATAGATTTCCATAATGGGTATAACAGTTTACACTGCCACCAACAATGAAGTGTTCCTTTTTCTCTTCAGCCTTTCTAGCATTCATTATTATGTGATTTCCTGAATGTAGCCATTCTTCTTTCCGGAGTAAGATGGAATCTCATTGTTGTTTTAATTTCCATTTCTTGAATGGCTTGTGATGTTTAACATTTTTTGTGTATTTATTGGCCATTTGTAATTTATCTGAGAAGTGTCTATTCAGTTCAGATGCTCATTTTTGAATTGGTTCTTTAAGTTTGGGGTGGTTCTGGTATTTATGAGTTCTTTATGTATTTTAGATATTAGTCCTTTGTCTGATGAGTAGATGCCAAAAATTTTATTGTTTTGGTAGGGTAGGTTGTCTCTTCAACTTGATTTCTTTTGCTATGAAGAAGCTTTTTAATTTATTGTGATCCCATCCCCTTTGTTAATTTTTGGTATTTTTTCTTGTGCAAAGGGGATTCTATTCAGAAAGCCTCTGCTTATGTCTATGTCTTCAAGAGTTTTGTCTATTTTTTTTTCTTCCAATAGATTGTTTCTGCTTTAATATTTAGATCTTTGGTCCATTTTTATTTTAGTTAATTTAAGTAAATGGTGAAAGAGATGGGTCCATGTTCAATCTTCAGCATGTGGATGGCCAGTTTTACTCAGCACTGCTTGTTAAAGAGACTGTCTTTCCTCCAGCAAAAAAAAATTTGGCCCCTTTGTCAAAAATAAGGTAGCTGAGAGTGTCTAGAGTTGTTTCTGAATCCTCTATTCCTTTTTAATAATCCACATGTCTTTTTTTTCTGGTACCATGCTGTTTTTATAACTGTAGCTTTGTAATATAATTTGAGTCCCAGGATTATGTTGCCTTCTGACTTGGCTTTGTTGCCCAGAAATGTTTTTGATATTTTAGATCTTTGTGGGTTGCATATGAATTTTAGGACTGTATTCTCTAGTTCTGTAAGGAATGCTATTAATGTTTTGATTGGTATTATATTAAATCTATATCACAAATTTGGAAATATAGCCATTTTTCTGTCTATCCAGGAACGGGATATCTTTCCATTTTGTGATATCCTCTTCAAGCTCCTTTTTTAGAGTACTATAGTTTTCATTTTAGAGGTCTTTCACTTCCTTCATTAGGTTGATTCCTAAGTATTTCATTTTACTTGATGCTGTTGTAAAAGGTATTATTTCCCTAACTTCTCTCTCATTGAGTTATTACTGTGGTACAGAAATGCTATTTCCTAAAGTTCCTGTAGAATTTGGCAGGGAATTCATTGGGACACTGGAACCTGGACTTTCTTAGATGGCAGTTTTCAAAAATGTATATTAGTTCTTCAGTCTCTTTGATTGATATTGGATTATTTGGGATTTTTATATTTTCTTGGCTCAGCTTTGGATATATAAGTAACCAAAGATTTTTCTGCAGTTTGGTAGAAACTTGTGATTTTTGCTTTTTCATTTCTAATTGCATGAATTTGAGTGGGTTTTTTTTTTTTCTTTTTTGGTAAGATTGGATAAGGGTTTATCTATTTTGTTTATTCTTTCAATGAATCAGATCTGTATTTTTAGTCTCAATTTCATTGACTTATTCTCTGATCTTTATAATTTCCTTTCTTGTGATACCTTAGAATTTGGGTTGTTCTTGTTTTTGTTTTTTTTTTTAGGACCCTGAGATGCATAATTAGGTTATTTATTTGTGCTCACTCTGTTTTTCTGATGTGGGCACTCACCACTATAAAATTCCCTCCTCGGACTGCTTTCACTGTGTCCTGTTGATTTTAATCTGTTGAACTGGCATTATTGCTTGATTCTATGAACAAATTTCTTCTGAAACCAATTGCTTATTCAAGAGGTGATTGTTTAATTACATGTGTTTGCACAGTTTTTGTCGTTTCTTTGACTATTCATTGCTAGTTTCATTACACTATGATCTGATAATATGGATGAGATAATTTCAATTCTTTAAGCATGGTTTACAGGCTAATATGTGGTCTATTTTGGACAAAATACCATATGCTGCTGGGAAAAATGTGTGTTCTGTTATTGTTGGGTGGATTACTTTGTACATATTTATTAAGTCTGTTTGCTCATAGGTTTGGTACAACTTTGATATTTCTTTTTTGATTCTTTATCTAGTTTAGCTGTTTATGACAGTGGGGTATTGATATCCCCCATTTAAATTGTATTGGTGTTTATCTGAGTTTTCATGTCCACCAGTGTTTGTTTTATGAAGTTTGGCAAGCTAGTGTTTGATGCATAAATGTTTATAATTATTTTCTCTTCCTATTGAATTCTTCCTTATCTACTATGTAGTGACCTTTATCTCTTCTGATCAGTTTTGGCATAAAATCACTTTATCTGATATTGGGATAGTTACTTCTACTTTTTCTGGGTTCTTGTTGCATAGAATATTTTGCATCCTGTGATTTTTAATCTGTGAATTTCTTTTTTAATGAAATTATTTCCTTTATACTGTATATTGTTGGGTTTTGTTTCTTGATGCATTCTGCCAATCTGTCTTTGGACTGGGGACTTGAGACCATTCACATTGACAGTTATTGAAAGGTATTGACTTATTCCTGTCATTGCATTGTTTTCCTGTTGCTGGTTTCCTCATTTTTCCTTTTGCTATGCTGTTCAGCCAGATCTATTCATTCCTTTTTACTTTTTTGGCATTGTTGGTTTCATCATTTCTAGGACATCCTTGAAAAAAATTCATAATGCTGGTTTGGTGGTCATGAATTTCTTGTCATGGAAATACCTTATTTCTCCATCAATTTTGAAGGACATACAAGTCCAGTTTGGAAATTATATTTGAAACACTTCATTCCAAGTCTTCCTGGCCTTTAAGTTTTGTGTTAAGAAGTCTTCTGTAATTCTAATGGGTTTACTTTTATATATGATTTGTTGTTTTGTTGTTGTTTTTTTTTTTTCCTAGAAAGCTTTTAAGATTTTATCCCTGTGATGGATTTCTGGTACTTTAAATATTACATTATATGGAGAAATTCTCTTTTGTTATGGCTATTTGAGATTCTGTATGCCTCATTTATCTGTATGTTTATTTAGGAAAATGAAATATTTATATGTATATTTGGGAAATGTTCTGCCATTATTTCTCTGAATAGGTTCTTTCTTTATGCCATTTGTATTGTCTTTTTATTTTTCACTTATTCCATTTAGTCTTAGATTTGTCTTCTTTGAATTATCTAGCAGATGTTGGATCCTTTTTTTTCATGTTCTCTTATTGCATTTTTTTCTGTAATTTTATTGGTACATGCTTTTGAAGTATATTTGAGTAGTTGGCCTTGGAAGGCATCATTTTTTTTAGTTCTGAAATTATGTACTCACATTGGTCACTTCTACTACCTGAACTTTCAAAATAATTTTTAATCTCCCAAATTTCTTTTTCTTATTTGGTACTGGGGATTGAGCTCAGGATCTTGCACTTACAAGATAGGTGGTGGCACCACTGAGCAAAATCCCCAGCCCCTGAATTTCTGATTGGAACCTTTTCATGGACTGTGATTCTGTGTTGAACTACTCGTGTGTGCTTTATATCATTTTGTTTAGCTCATCAATCTTTTTAATAGTGTCTTCTGAATGTTCCTGGTTCATTTTGCTTATTTCTTTCATTATCTGTTGTGTATTTGTTTGTTTGTTTGTTTGTTTTGGTACCAGGAATTCAACTCAGGACCTTGCACTTGCCAGGCAGGTGGGTGCTACTGAGCTGTATCCCCAGCCCTTTTTATTTTTGGTACTGGGAATTGAATTCAGGGCCTCGTGCTTTCCAGGTAGGCTCTATGCCACTGAGCTACATCCCTGGCCCCCATTATCTGTTTAGTTGTATCTACTGTGATTCCACTGGGTACCTCTTTGATCTGCTTTCTAAGCTCTGTTATCTTTTAAAGTAATTTGGGTGTGTGGCTTATGTTATTCTCCCATTTATTGCTTCCTGGATTGACTTTGGGGAGTTGAGAGTTTGGGGAGGTATTTTATTGCCTTGTCTTCTCATGTTTATATTGTTTTGCTTTTTTTTTGTTTTGCTGAGGTTTGTGTATGCATAAAGTATAAAGATTTTGTTGTACTATAGCATTCTCGTTAGGTAGCCACTTTTCAGTGATGTACTCTGGGTATGGCTAACTCTAGTCTTTTGCTTCTGTCCCAAGATATGACATCTTGATTAATTTTAGAGGGGAGGGAACACTGTAATTGGACCATCTCCATGTTCTTTAGAAATGTACTGTAGTACTGTTAATCTCACAAATGTAATCTGGGTGTTGAGTTAGTGACTATCTATTAATAGCCACAGTTATGCAACCCTAGTAATATTGAGCAAATCAACTGCAATAGTATAGTCCAAGACAAACTGGATAATAACATAATATGAGAACAAATTGTGTACCACCCTTAACTCTAGAAAATAAATGCACAATTGTAGTGTAAACATCAAGAAAACCCAGGTACTGAAACACAGTAAATATACACTAAGTGTGACAGCTATATCTCCACTAATGGTAGAAAAGAATCCAACAGTATTTTTATAGAATCAACTACCTAACCAGCAGTAAAAATTTACAGTTACAGTAAATTCCTGATTCACAAATATTCACACTGTGAACTTTTCAGATGGAGTTGTGAACTTTAACAGTCTCTCCAAATTATGTTCGTTTTCTTCAATTTCTCAGTACCTTTTAATTTTCCTGTCAGATCCCTCCCTGTTCCCAGGGAATTATACCTGTCCTTTTTCTTCTCCAAGTTGTTTTTGAGAGTACGGGTTTCAGAGTCTCAGAGAGGGTGAGTTGATGTCACTTACTACTCCACTATTTTTTTCTATTAATATGTTTTAAATCTACCATTTACTTGTTAAGTTTGTGTCAGGCACAAACTTATCCACTCTCTGTATATTAGCCGAAGCCAAAATTTAAGACAAGCCAATCTCCACAAAAGAGACAGAAGAAACTGCCACCTAAACAGAACTTGATTCCAGAAGGTTTCACAGGGCAATTCTGTGAAATTGTTTAAGTTAAAATAATTCCATTGTTGCTTATGCTGTGAGTTCAAGACCGGCCTGGGCTACATAGTGAGTTCAAGGTCAGCCTGAGCTACAAAGTGAGAGCTTGTCTCAACAAATAAAAACAAACGCATTCACAGTAAACAACACATACACTCTCCACATGTGCTAAGCAACTGTGCAGGCCTTTTTCAACTGCTAGCCAACAGGCTTCAGTCCTTCAGTCCTAACATCATTGGGGTGATGCTCCAAAGAAGATTACGGAGCCCTGCCTGGCCCCTTGATCTTTCTGTCTTATTCTTCCTGATCATCCATTGAGTGGCTTTGGTCTACTGTGCATTTCTGTCAGGTGCTGCCTCGCCACACAAAGCAATGGGGCCAACCAATCACAGACCTGAACTGCCAACACTGTGAGCCACAATAACCCTTTTCTCTCTCTAAATCAGTTACCTCACGTATTTCATTATAATTAGTGAAACTAACACAGACAGGGAATATTTTAGATAAAACATTAGCAAGCAAAGTTTGACAGCATATCTACTCTAATTGTGGTCATGTAGAGTTTATCCCAAGAATGTAAGGATGCTTTAAAATTATTGCCCTGTAAAAATAATGTAGCACTAATTTAATAGACATAGAAAAGGTAAAATAATAATTTTCGTAATAGTTAATATATTTGATAAGCCAACATTTATTGTTAATATACAAATACTCAAGAATCAATAGATAATTATTTAAAATTATAAAATATAGTTCTAAACTCAAAGGTTAGCATCATCCTTTATGGAAAATAGTTAAAAAGAAACAGCAAACATTTCATTTTACTATCATTAGTATTCTACCAAAAATACCAAACCTTATAATTAAAGAAAAAAAAAACGACAAATACAAATAAAAGTATAACTATTTGCAGAAAATGTCTCAGCATCCATGAAAAACCCTAGGAAATAAGCTAAAAACCCCTATACAGAGTAGAACTCAGTTAGAGGTACACAAATTAACACAGTAGTGAGTAGCAGGTAGAAAATAAATCGGAAGAAAATATTTTACACAAAGCACCACATACATAAAGCTAACAAATTTGGGAATAGACAATAAACATGCAAGACCTATGTGGAGAAAACTTTTGAGAGGAGACAGGAGGACACTTGGACAAATGGAAAGCTGTACATGTTCTTGCAAAGGAAGAGCCAGTATTTTAAACCTGTCAATTTTTTAAAATTTAAAATTATGAATTAAGTTTGATTCACACAAACTTACTCACTCTGAAAAAATCTAGACAAAAGAACTCTAAAGTTCATTTTAAAAGTTAGTAAAAATTTCTAGAAAAATCCTAAAATGAAGAACAATTGGAGAGGGGTTAGGGGACTAGCCCTATCAGGTATTGAAATATTCCATCAGGGTTTATTAATTAAGATAATGACACACTGACAAACACATCAGTGATCAGGAAAAAGAACACACACACACACACACACATACACACACACACACACACACACACACA
>NW_022900913.1:43574535-43599036 GCF_012274545.1 Fukomys damarensis
GTGATCAGGAAAGAACACACACACACACACACACATACACACACACACACACACACACACACATATATATTCAGAATTTATTATCTAGCCTATGAATGTGACCCCATATAGAAATGGTGTACAACAGATATAAACAAACATAAAAAACACTAAGGCCAAAGCAAACCTGTTGCCTGTATTGTAAATAAGGTTTCATTGATAAACAAGCTCACCCACTTCCTGGCCTGAGCTTACTGTGTATGGCTGCTCTCGTGCTGCAAAAGCAGGATTTAGCTGTGAAAAACACCATCTGTCGTGCAAAGCCTAAAATATTTACCCTTTGGCCCTGACAGAAATACTCACCAACGCTTGATGTATAAGGTTATTCATTGAAGTATTGTGCATAACAACTAAAGACTAGAAATGACCTAAGGTCCTATCATTAAATAAATGATGATACCATACACTAGAAAGATAGGTACTTGTGAAAACAAAATGAGGAAACTTCAATAATTGACATGGAAAGATCTCCAAAATAAAAACTGTGAAAAGCGATATAAAGCAGTGTGCAGTATAGTAAAGCAAGAGTAAAAAGGAAGAGAAAACAATATATTTTATAGTTTTAAGTATACGTAAAGCATAACATTTCTGAAAATAATAAAAATAACAATAGGATTTTTTCTACTAACATTTTTTGCAAGTAGATTTTTTACTTTTCTGATTTTTATATGTGTTAATATTTTGGGTTTTTGTTTTTGTTTTTTTGGGTTTTTTTTTTTGTATCAGGGATCAAACTTGGGTCCTTGTGTTTGTGAGGCAGGCAGCAGAACCACTGAGCTAAATCCCCTCCTGAGTTACTGTTTAAATCAAGAGAGTGAATTACTATTTAAAACACATATGAAATATTTTTTAATAACAAGGTTCAACTCCTCAGAGTTCTTCCAGGACAAACCTCTGTCACAATCTTTCTTATCTGATGAAGATTTATGACCCATAACTTACTTTTATCACTTAATCATTTCCTCAGTATTTTTCTTGCACACAAGTATGAAAGCTGCATGAGGACAGAAACATTGCTTAGTTTGATGTTACATTTTTTTTCTGTCTAGAACAGTATACAGCACAGAGGAAGAAATCAATTCTTTATAACATTTATAAATATGTAACCACTGAGAAGACTAGAAGCCCTCTTGGTTTGACCTCTCTCTACCTCAGTTTCCTTTTCTGTAATAAAAGAGTTATACGATTTTATAGGTTGTTGCTTCCGTGTGAATGTTTATTCCTTGCCCTCAGAATCAAATGTTGAAAGTGTCACCCCTCAAGGAGATGATAATATGGGATTGGGGCCTTTGGGAAGTGATTAGTTTAGATGGTGGAGCCCTCCTGAATGAAATTAGTGCCTTATAAAAGAAACCTAAGATAGACTCCTTATCCCCTCCACCATATGAAGACCCAATAGGCCCCATCCATGAGGAAACAGGCCTTCACCAAACATTCAAATTGCTAGTGCTTAGATCTTGAACTTTCCAGACTCTAGAACTGTGAAAAAATTAATTTGTTGTATATAAGCTACCCAGTTGGTAGTATTTTGTGATAGCAGCCAGGATGGGCTAAGACACTCATTATAAAGATTACATAAGCCAAAGTACACAATGCACTTAGAAAAGTGCCTGTCACAAAGTGAGAGATTAATAAGGTTAGTTACCTTTTAATATTTTGGAGCAAAGAAGGGGCAAGGAGAAGGACTACTAAGGACAAGAGGGATGGACAAGGAGGAATCCAACCCACATAGAAGTAGGATATATACTGTCCTCAGGATGAAGTTTCCTGAACAGAACTGAACAAATCAAACTGGAAGTGTCAGAGAGGAAGAGTAGCAAATAAGCACTGTTTTTGTTTGCCATTTTTTTTGACTTGGGAAAATAAAAAGAGAGGGGTGGGGAGAATGAACCTGGGAGCCTATCACTCATAGCTACATGAGATGTCCCAGCAGTGGACCGGAAAAGCCAAGGATGCTGTAGTTCTGCTGCTCCGCAATCTGGAGACAGGCTCGAGTGTTTCCTTCAGTGCCTGCCTGCAGGAGGCCGCACTGAGCCGGAGCTCATCACCCCTTCTGCAGACCTCTGGCCACACAGGGCCTATGAATGGCTGTGTGGTTAGGGAGCAACTTGTTGTATCCCAGAACTTTGTAATGGTCAATTGCCCAAAAGTCATATTTATAACAAAGGCAGTAACTACTAAGCATGTGTACAAAAATCAGTATGAGAAACACACTGCTAAACCAAGATTTTTGGCCAGTAGAGGGCAGCCTTCTTTAGATTTGGGGTTTTAGGACTTTTCCTGAAGCCCTGTTAGGCACTTAACAGTACAGTATGTTTTCCACACTACAGCAATACTGTGCAGGTGTCAAAGATAAGCAAGGCTGGATACAGATAAAATAAGGACAGGTTTGAACCAGTAATAAAGTATTGCAATAGGAAAAAGAATCCAGTGAGAGTTAAACCCAAATATGATCTAAACAGATGTGAGTAGACATTTCAAAGCGAGATTCAGATAATAATAAAGGTGAGTAGAGTCAGGATAATGAAAAAATTACAAAAAGTGGGAAGGGGGAGTTGGTCCATGTGAAACACCTGGCTTGGTTGGTTGAACTTGTTAAAGTTAAATTCTTACTCTCCCTGGGAGACAGGTGTGGCGTGCAGTAATCTAAATTCTTCTGGCCATCTGGAAATGTTCCATGCAGGCACTTTAAGCGGGTGATTATTTCCTTGCTGGGACTATGGCTATGATTTTAGAAATTATGTTTGTTTTGTTCAAGTCTTTATAGGCCCCAATTCAGGGCCAATAGGGAGGAGGGCTCAGGGTTTGATCAAAGAGGGAGCCTTTGTTTCAGGGTAGATTATTAATACTAGTTTTATAAGTAAAAAGAAATAAGTCCACTACCTCCTTCTATCAATAGGACTGTGTTGTTGCTTCTTGATAACTTAGTGACAGTCACTTTGGAGCTGCCTTGGGACCTCAACAGAGTTTGGGAGACATAAAGAGCTAGTTGTCTCTGTCTTGGAGGAATCATCTGTCTTGTCCTTATTCCTTCAAAAAATCCTCTTGAACTGCAGCAGTCACCTGTGTTTCACCTGCCTGGCATTCATTCCCCTTCTTCTAGTCAAAACAACACACTATGCTTTAGCAGTTCAGGCATTGTCAGGGAGGAGAAGGGTTATCTCAGCCTTTGGGTGAGCAGGAAAGCTTGGCCTGACCCAGCAAAGTACCATACATGCATAGCAGCCACATGGGCTACTCCAAGGCTTGGTTTAAAACTTGACTCAGGCTGATGGTCAATTCTGAGATCTGTGGTGCGGAGAAGAATAGTACTCTTGCTGTACTGCCAAGTGTGGCTATAATGAGCCTGGAGCCACAGATGATCCATATCTGGAGCTGTCCTACAGAGAAAAGTGGACCAAGGAAAGGGAGCCCAGTACAGAAGACATTTCTCAAACCCCCAGGTGAAATCACAAGATCTTTATTGGATGTTGTCTTATTGTGAAGTATTTTAGATATTCACAAAGATTCTTTTACTGAGCACCCACACACCTACAGAAATAAAAAATGTAGTTAAATCCATAGATGGATTCTTCAGTTATATGGCTTCCTTTGTGGAAGCTCCACCCCTTGAAATAAGAGTGTAAATAGAATTTACAAATATACAGTAAAGCTGTCCTAAGATAGCTCAAAGACAAAGTGTAAAAATAAATGTTTAAAAATTAATAGAAGCACAGAAGATCAGTCACAGTTTTAGTTTCAAACAGAGTATATTCAAGGTGATTTTTTACATGTTTTAAGTCTGAAGAAAATAAGCTTATTCCTTTTACTTACCTATACTCATCTCATTTTGATGATATGCTGTGTGGATCAGCCAAAGCCCTTTTTATCCCATGGATATATTATGTTATGATCTACCACTGAAAGCCATCCTTAGAAGATAAGCATGACATTGTTTCCAACATTATCCATAATTACAAGTGTTACAGTACTTCAGTCCCATCTTGAGCAAGTAGGTCCCTGTGAACTGCACAGAGAATTCTTATTTATGAGCTTCATGAATTACAGCTAGATTTTAATTTTTATATCCCTCCACTACTTACTGAACTCCCTCATACTTTGTTAAAACCCAGTCAAGGAGAATCTGAGATGTACAATGGTAGACTATTTGCCTAGCATACATGAGGCCCTGGGTTCAATCCCCTGCTCTGCAAAAACCATGAGGCAGGAGTTCTGCTCTAGTCCATGTAATCTACCAACCACTATAGTCAAAGGCCACTGTCTTCAGCTCAGATAAGTAGTCTAAAACAGATAAGTTTCAACACTGTGTCTGTGCCCCTTAGTCTTGTCAACTTGAGTGAACTAAGAGAGGATATTGGGCTCCAAGGTCACTGACCTCATCAATAGGTTAACCCATTGACCAGTTCCTAGCTGAATAGCTTAAGAGGTGGGGGTGTGCTTGGAGGAAGTGGCTAATGGACCCTATGCATTATATCTGGTCCCTGGGTACTTTCTGTCTTTTTCTAACCACCTCTGCTTCCTGGCTGCCATGACAGGAGCTGCTTTCCTCCATCATGCCCTGCCTCTATGCTGTCTCTGCCTTGGGGTCAGCAGACCACGGGCTGACATTCAGGAAACCAAGAGCTGAAATATTTTCTTCTTTAAAAATGTGTAACAGACATTTGGTCTCAGCGACCCCCCCCAAAAAAATTAATATGACATCCTTTGATATAAAATAGATTTTAATCTGGTATCTCACACAGGAACTTGGGTACATATAAGATGGCAGACAGGTTTAAAAGCCTAGGCTCTAAACTCATGGGTCAGAGTTTGGATTCAAGGTCTGACTCAAGCAGTCTGACCTTGAGCGAGGGGTATGACCTGTTCATACCACAGTCTTCTCATCTCCAAGTGAATGAACACCACCTATCCCTATGCTTATTATGGGAATATAAAAGAAAAGCCACTGCTTCTTGATTTCAATTTAATTTGCATGGTTTAAAGGTGATAGATTAATGACTACCACAAGTAGTCAATTTGTAAGTTGTGCTTGATCCTATTGTGTTGCTGACTGTATCAATTGGGCTAAAGGATTGTGATTGATTTAATGAGTTGTCTTCTCTGATAATATGAAAATGAGAATATCTATGAATCATTAGAGACTCAAAAGCTAAAGTGCAACTATATCAGGAACATTTAAATAATAACCCAGGAATTAAACCAAGGACAACCCAACAACAAAAATAAAAATGAAAAAACACTTAAGCAAGACAGAATGACAGACTTCCAGTTCACCAATGGCAAACAGTAGGACAAATGAGGATGAAAGTCAGACAGTGAACCACCAGGATACCCTGAACTCATAGCACAGGGAGTAACAAAAAAGACCAATCAGGATCTAGAAAAATTCTAAACAGAAATAATTTCTCAGATAACCATAGAGATGGTAAGCAAAATGAAAGTCATGATTTGAGACTCTACAACAGAAACTGACCCCCCAAAAAAAGATGAGCTCAGGACCATGATAGAAGCCATGAAGGCCCAGCATAAGAAAGAAATGGAAACAATGAATGCCCAACATAGGAAAGAAATGGAATCCATAAAGCAGATTCAAACAGATATCCAGGAGATTAAAAACTCTATTGAATGTGAAATAGGAAGAAAAGGGCTAAAGGTGTAGGGAAAGTGGGAAGGGTAGGGGAAAGGTAATAAGGGAAAAGAAAAAAATATGAGAAAATGAAAAAATGGAAATAAAGTGTTTGTAAATGGGGAAGGGAGGGAGGGAGTGAAGGGAGGGTAGGGACAAGGGGAAAAAATGAGAATGAAGACCTGTCATGTAAAGGTACAAGATCCCAATAATGAATGAAACTGTACTGCATACCTAAAATGTACCAAAAATCTCAATGAGGAGAAAACAAAACAAAACAAAAAACTCTATTGAAAGTGTTTACAGCAGAATAAAAGAATGCAAAGAAAGAATCTCAGATATAGAAGATAGGATTGCAGTCAGTGACCGTAAAAAGAGAGGTCTCTTAAAAACTGTAGGGATCATGAGAAATCAATCCAACAACTCCTAGATGATGCAAAGAAGAATAACATAAGACTGATAGGAATACATGAAGTAGCAGGAAAAAAATGCAGATGATTTTTTAAAAACTGTTCACAGAATTAATGACAGAAAACTTCCCACACTGAGGGGAAGAATTTGACATACAGATAAGTGAGGCATATAGGACTCCAACTAGCCACAATAAAAAAAAAATAATAATCTACACCAAGACATATAATAATCAAGATCCCACAAACCAAGCAGAAGAACAAAATACTACAAGAAGTAAGAGAAAAGAAACAAATCACATGCAAAGGAAAGCCCAACAGAATCACAGCAAACTTTTCAACAAAAACCCTTAGGTCAAGGAGAGCCTAGAGTGAGGTATTTCAAGTACTAAAAGAAAATAACCTCCGAACTAGACTGATGTATCCTGCAAAACTCTCTTTCAAAATGGTTGGGGAAATAAGATACTTCCATGACAAAGAACACCCAAGGAACTTCATGAATACCAAACCAGCACTACAAGGAATTCTAAACAATATCCTAGAAAAAGACAATGAAGTTCACAACACCATGAGGCCCAACAGAGCAAATCAAATAGACAAGGAAAGAAACTAAAAGGAGGGGGGGGAGTAAAAAGAGTCAACAAAAGGACAATAATGTGACAATAATAAGTCAGTACATATCAGTTTTAACCATCAATGTCAATGGCCTCAATTCACCAATCGAGAAATAGACTAGCAGAATGGATTTAAAAGCAAAATCCAACAATATGTTGTATACAAGAAACACACCTAGTGCAAAAGGAAGCCCACAGACTGAAAGTGAAAGGACATAAAACAATTCTCCATGCAAAGGAGCCCAGAAAAGAGCTGGGGTAGCCATCTTATTCACAAAGTAAAGTTCAAACCAAAACTGAATAAAAGAGTCAAAGAAGGCCACTACATACTTGTAAAGGGAACAATTCAAGAGGAAGAGATGACAATCATAAACATATATGCACCAAATATTAATACCCCAACTGTATAAAACAAACATTTAGTAACATGAAAAACCAAATGAGCACTAATACAATTGTAGTGGGGGATCTAAATATCCCACTATCACAAATAGACAGATCATTTAGGCAAAAAATTAATGAAATACTAAAACTGAAGCAAGCTTTTGAACATACGGACATTATAGACATCTATAGAGGGTTCTACCCCACAAAAATCAGAATATACATTCTTTTTGGCTGCACATGGGTCATTCTCCAAGGTAGACCACATAGTAGCTCATAGAACAGGTTGGAATTAAATGAAAAGGAATCAAAATTATCCCCTGTATATTATCAGATCATAGTGCAATCAAGTTGGAGATCAATAGCATAAGAAACCATAGGAACTTCACAAACACATGGAAATTGAACAACACTCTCCTGAACAATCAATGAGCCACAGAGGAAATTAAAGAAGAAATTAGACCAGTTTTTACAAACAAATGATAATACCAATACAACATGCAGGAATCTATGGGACACAATGAAAGCAGTTCTACATGGAAAATCCATAGCTTTGAATGCCCACACTAAGAAAATTAAGCAAACTCAAATAAACAACCTAATGATGAAGCTTAGACTCCTCGAAAAAGAAGAGCTAGAAAAATCCAAAGCTCATGCAAGAGAGGAAATTATAAAGATTAGAGCAGAAATCAATGCAATGGAAACTAAGAAAATGATACAAAAAATAAATTAATTGAAGAATTATTTTTTGAAAGAATAAATAAAATCAATAAACCCTTAGCTAACCTTATCAAAAAAAAGGAAAGAAAAGGCTCAGATCCATGCAATTAGGAATGAAAAGGTGAGGTCATAACAGATCCAACAGAAATCCAGAGGATTGTCAGTACCTACTTTGAGAAATTGTACTCAAATAAAATGGAAAACACAGATGAAATGGACAGATTTGTAAATACTTACGAATTACCAAAGTTGAATGAAGAAGATAAAAAAAATTTAAACTCTCTAATTACAATCAATGAAATTGAAAATATAATTAAAAGTTTACTAACAGGGCCGAGAATTTAGCTCAGTGATTCCGCCGCCTGCCCCTCAAGCACAAGGTCCTGAGTTTGATCCCTAGTACCAAAAAAAAAAAAAAAAAAAAAAAAAATTTAACAAAAAAAAAAAAAAAGTTTACCAGCAAAGAAAAGCCCAGGTCCTCACGGATTCACTGTTGAATTTTATATGACATTTACAGAAGAACTACTGCCACTACTCTTTAAACTTTTCAATGAAATTGAAAGGGAAGCAATACTTCCAAATTCATTCCTGGAAGCAAGTATTGCTTTGATTCTCAAACCAGGGAAAGATGCAACTAAAAAAGAGACAGCCCAATCTCCTCAATGAATATAGATGCAAAAATCCTTAATAAGATATTAGCGAACAGAATACAGAGGATCATCAAGAAAATCATACATCCTGACCAAGTTGTATTTATTCAAGGAATGCAAGGATGGTTCAATATATGTAAGTCAATAAATATAATACACTATATTAACAGAATCAAGAACAAAAACCATATGATCCTCTTAATAGATGCAGAAAAGCATTTGACAAAATTCAACACCCATTCATTATAAAAACCCTGCAAAAATTGGAATAGATGGGCTATATCTCAAATTAATAAAGGCTATCTATGAAAAACTAATAGCCAACATCATATTAAATGGCCCAAAACTGAAAACTTTCACGTTAAAATCAGGAACAAGACAAGGATGCCCACTATCACCACTCCTCTTCAATATAGTTCTGGAAACATTAGCCATAGCAATTACACAAGAGAAAGACATTAAAGCAGTAAAGATAGGAAATGAAGATGTTAAACTGTCATTATTTGCTGATGATATGATACTCTACATTGAAAACCCCAAAAATTCAACCAAAACACCTCTAGACTTAATTGACACTTTTAGCAGAGTAGCTGGATACAAGGTCAACACTCAAAAATCAATAGCCTTCTTTTACACAAGAGAGAAATTAGGGAAACAATTCCTTTCACAATAGCATCCAAAAAAATGAAGTATCTGGGAATCATCTAATGAAAGAAGCAAAACACCTCTACACTGAAAATATAGCACTCTGAAAAAAGAGATTGAAGAGGATAAAGAAAATGGAAAGATATGCCCTGCTCCACGGTAGGAAGAATCGATATAGTGAAAATGGCCATACCACCAAAACTGTTATACAGATTCAATGCAATGCTGACTGAGATTCCAACACTATATTTCACAAAATGAGAAAAATTAATGCAAAAATTCATTTGGAACCAGAAGAGACCTCAAATAGCAAAAGCCATCCTAGACAACAGAGACATGGCAGCAGATATAACAATTCCCAATTTGAAACTATACTACACAGCCACTGTGATAAAAAACAGCATGGTACTGGCAAAGAAACAGACCTGAGGATCAGTGGAATAGATTGGAAGATACAAAAACAACTCCACATGTACTCAGCTACCTCATCTTTGACAAAGGAGCCAACCATCCTCACTGGTGGCAAGATAGCCTCTTTAATAAATGGTGTTGGAAAAATGGATTTCAACCTGCCAAAGATGAAAACTAGACCCTTATCTTTCACCATGCACTAAACTGAAATCCAAGTGGATTAAAGATGTAAATATTTAAAAAGTCACTAAATTTGCTGGAAGATGAGTTAGGCAGAACTCTTAAAGACAATAGCATAGCAAAAGACTTTATGAAAATCCTCAGTAGCACAGGAACTGGCAGAAAGAATCAACAACTGGGATCTCATCTTATTAAAAAGCTTCTGCACTGCAAAAGAAACCATCAACAGAGCTAAGAGACAACCTACAATGTGGGAAAAATTTTTACCAGCTGCTCCTCAGACAAAGGACTGTTATCTAGAATATATAAAGAACTAAAAAAAAAATCAGCCCACCCCAAATATGAAGATCTGATTCAAAAATGGGCATCTGAAATGAACAGACATTTCTTAGGCAAAGAAGTAAAAGCATCAAGTAAATATATGAAAAAATGTTCCACATCACTGGTCATTCGAGAGATGCAGATGAAAACAACATTGAGATTCCACCTCACCCCACAAAGAATGGCTGCTATTAAGAAATCAACCAACCAATTAATAAATGTTGGCAGGGTTGTGGGGAGAAAGGAACCCTTCTCCATTGTTGGTGGGAGTGCAGACTGGTGCAACCACTATGGAAATCAATATGGAGATACCTCAAAGAACTAGGTTTAGAGGTTCCATTTGGCCTAGCCTTCCCTCTGCTGGGTGTCTTTCTAAAAGAATTAAAAGAATCATATCACAGTGATATATGCACACCTATGTTTATAGCAGCACATTTTGTAATAGCTAAAACTTGAAAACAGCCCATTTGCCCATCAGTTGGAGACTGGATAAAGAAGATGTGGTTTTTCTATAAAATGGAAAACTACTCAGCCATAAAGAATGAGAAATTAGATTTATTCATAGGAAATGGATACATATTGAGGATGTACTCTTAAGTGAAATAAATAAGTCATACATGCATAAATACTGAATAGTTTCTCTGGTGTGAAACACTATAATGGTACATAAGATCCTAATGGTATAATTGACAATGTGAAATAGGAAGAAAAGGGCTAAAGATGTAGGGGAAATGGGAAGGCTAGGGGAAAGGTAATAAGGGAAAAGGAAAAAAATGAGATAATGAAAAAATGGAAATAACGTACTTGTAGATAGGGAAGGGAGGAGAGGGTGAAAGGAAGGCAGGGGTAAGGTGAAAAAATGAGAACCAAGACCTGTCATGTAAAGATACAAGGTCCCAATGATGAATGCAACTGTACTGTATACCTAAAATGCACCAATAAACTCAATGAGGAATAAAAAAGCAAAACAAAACAAAAAAAAGAAAAGCCACATAAAGAGTTTAGGAAATGTTTGAGACATGTTCGAGTGCTTAATATAGGTGGATTGTCTGTACCACTTTAGCTAATATGAAAATTTCTGCTGTTTATTTTAGTAGTATGCATTTCTCTGATGAACCTTCAGTACTTTTCAGATTATTTGTTTAATTTTGGGACATTTTCACTTTAAAGTTCCCTTTTCATAGTGCAGAAAACTGATGTAGCTAAATGTTACTCAAGATGACACAGCACAGAGTAGCAAAATATTAGTTCACAAAAGTCCTGAGTACTCCATAGTGGCTTTCTAGGTGTTTCACATATGTAAGGAACTTTTTTAATAGTAACGCTCACCCTCAGAGATTTTGCTTTAATCTTTGTGGCCGTTTTTCAAAACTCCTCAAGAGACTGTCATTAGCAAATGGAGGTAAGAATCACTGGCTTACCCTTAAATCCCATTTTACAGACAAAGAATTTGAGGTACTTTGTGACTGAATGACTGGGTCCAGATGGTTAGTGTCAGAAACTGGGACTGACTCTTGAGGACACCAGGAGACAAGCTCAATGTTCCAATATTTTCACAAATAAGTTAATAAATTAAATTACTAAAAGAAGCACATCATAATGAGAAACACATCTGTCAGGACAAAAAAATAACAGTGTGATTTGTCAAATCTATGTAAATATAGCTAACTAGGGACCATGAACCACTTTCCCATATTAATGTTCTCATATTCTTGGTGAATGTTCACCAATATGATCTTTTAATGACTGGGCTTCCAGAGTACTATATTTTCCAGACTGGAAGAAAGCGGGCTATGATTGGTAGGACTCTAAGATAGTTCCTTGTCTCACCCATGTTAATATTTGTTTTGATGTTTGCTTCACCCCTGAGTCTTCAGTGGGAGCAGTATAGTTATGCTGGGCACTGTCTCATCTGTTCAGAGTGCTCTAAAGCAGCCATGGCTGTCTTCCTTCCTGAGTTTCTCACTCCTACTCAGTATGAATGTGAGATCATGCATGACCCTAAGACAAAGAATTTAGAGTAGTGCTTTCTTCTGATAAACCAGCTCCCTCCCAGGTTTGAAATGGTATTGGCGGTGGACTAAATTCACAGAGAGAAGCCAGATGGTTTCTGTGAGCCAAGTCACTTTCCAATCTAACCTGACTACAGTGTGCAATTTCAAAATAGAAGCAGTTATTTTTTTTAAATTATCAGATGCTGCCATGTGCCTCTCAACATTTACTGAAGAAACTGGCAGAATCAGATAAAAACTAATTTGTGCTCTGGAAATAATCCTAGTTCATAGTATTCCCTCAAATGAACATAAAAATATGTTGTCATCTTCTACAGGTTATCTGATTGTAAAACTGTATATACAGAATGAAAAGAGCAGTATAGATATAAGGAGTATTAAATAAGCAACATTCAACACTATTCATGAAGATGTAAAATAATTTGTTGTTGTTGTTGTTGTTGTTGCTCACTGGGCACTCCATATTTTCAGTGCTCCTTTATTTTTACTGAGGCAAAAGAAAGGGGGTAAGAATGGGGGAAGAAGAGGGTGTTGTTCAACTGAAGTTAAAGCAAGCCTCATTTCACGTTATCTGATCTGCATAGCAATTAGCAAAGACTTCTGATGAAGAAAGGAGTCCACCAAAAAGGAAGTATACATTAAACACAAAACCCAGTTTCAAATATCTTCTGAATTTGAAGCTGACCATTTGAACTTAGTAGAATTCGAAGAAACTTCACAGTTCACACCATCCATGGTCATCTTGTACTGAAGAGAGCAATATTCTGGGAAATGGAATTTCATACCAAAATTTTGTTAAAGCTAAAATTAAGTTATACCTACATGTTTTTAGGTTGTACATAACTTTTTGTGATTCCATCCTTTAAGTAAGTCAAGGCATGCCTATGAGAATCCACATTTGTGATCTCAGAGAACAGAATGGCCCTGCTTTGACAGGGCTGAAGCTGAGGATGTATTAAGAAAAACCGTCTTTTTACTACTGTCCTCACTGAGCTCCAGGCTCAGAAAACTGCAGATGAAGTTTGAATCATTTAGTTCAGTCTTCCTGCAATGTAGTAAAGTATTTCTCCACTCAAACTAGTAGACCAGCTTGCCAAAGAAATTGGTAACCTGAATAAATAAAAATCTAATTATCTAATTTTTCATGACTAATAAAAGAATTATTATTCATTTCCAATTTACTTTTTAATAAGAGGAACTTCCAGGCATAGTGGCATATGCCTGTAATCCCAGCACTCTAGGAAGCTGAGGCAGGAAGAATGCAGATTCAAGCTTGTGACCCTGTCTCAAATATTTTTTTTAATTAAAAATTTAAAGTTCTAGGGATGTTGTTCTATGTGAATATATTGGATCAAATCCCCAATTACCATAAAAATTTTACACAAAGTCCACACATCTTAAATATACAACTTAATGGATTGTTACATAGAGACATACCTTGTAACTACCACAAAGATGAAGATACAGACCATCTCTAGTATCTGAGAAGGCTTAGTCATGGACCTCTAGGTCTATGTCTACTTCAACTGTTCTGACCTTTACCATTCTATATCAGCTGATACTCTTTACAGGATTTTGATTGCATAAAATAGAAGCACACAATATGTCCTTTTGTATCTATGGCTTCTTTAAGTATGCGTTTTGTGATTCATCCGTGGTATGCATATGTTTTTTATTTTTATTACTCTTTTATTGCTATTTAGTATTCCTTTGTATGAATTTGCTGTACTTTATTCAGCCAGCTTCCTGCTGATGAACCCTTGGGCTATTTCTAGCACTTTAGGACATTATACATAACAGTCTGTTGTAAAAAGAAATGATACTCAGTTGAGCATATACCATATGTTGAGTGTATACTATACATAGAGCTGGAATTGCTGGGACTTTGACTTTGTTTTTCTTTCGTTGTCTTCTTTTTTTGAACTTCTGGATTATAAACTCAACTAAGTTGCCATATGAACCAAAATAATATGAATCATTTCAGTTCTCAAAAGTCCTCTGGGTGGAAGATTTCATGGTTGAAATTCATCTGCTGATAGATTAACAACTTTTGTGGCTCATTCTCTATGGTCCTCCTGATATATAAATTTTCTAACCATGGGATCAAAATAAACTATGTTTTTTTTTTTTGTCACATTAGAGATTGAACCCAGAGCCTTCCACTGATTGACGTCCCCATCCCTTACCAATTATTTAATTTTTAAATTTTGAGATATGGTCTCAGTAGGTCAGTAGATTCCCCTAGAGTGAGTTTAAACTTGCCATCCTCCCATCTCAATGACCCAGAACGTTGGGATTGTGGACATGTGCCCCTAAAAGATTGACTCTTAAAGAAGCATCTAAAGACTTTCTGTCCATCTCTTTATCATTTACATTCAGGCTAGGCAATGCAGGTTCCTACTTTCCAGGCTGGGGTTTATGGCATAAATCACAGCATTCATCACATCTCACCCAGAGGACTTACTTGTATCAAGAATTCCCAAACCTGACTACAAGTCAAATTATCTGAAGGAGATTTTAATGTTTGTCTTTGTTACAAAACAGTATTTTTAATAGAAAAATGCAATAGTTCAGAAGAGTGTAAAATAATGAGTAACCCCCACCCCACTCCCACCCCACAGTGATGAAATACATCATGCTTCTAAACAGAAATTTCTTAGTATTGCTCTTATCATTTAAAATAAAGATACCTGGGCCTTACTCCAGACTTAAAGAAGCAGAATCTCTAAGGTCCTAGGATATATACATTTTTTGAAAACTTCACAAAAATTGTGTTAGTTGCAGGGGATTTAGCTTAGTAGTTCCACTGCCTGCCTCGCAAGCACAAGGACCAGAGTTTGATCTGCAGAATTAAAAAAAAAATTTGTGTGTTAGTCATTTTCCTGTTTCTGGAACAAAATACCTGACACAGGTGAATTAAGGATCATCTTGGCTTACAGTTTCAGAGAGTTTAGTCCATAGTCTTTATTTTTATCTTTCTATTCATGCCATTTCTCTTCCCCTTCAGTCCCTCAATTTCTCCACTTTATAGTTTTTAGTAACTTCTTTATCCACATAGAAACTTTGGTAATTAAAAGGCGGTGACTCCTATGATTAAAGCTCTAGCTGGGTTTGTTTTTAATCCCATAAACCAACAGTATTAAAGAATTTTCTAGCCGCTAAATATCATACCTATCCCAGGTAACATAAAGCCTTATGCTGAAATTTAGATTCCCATAACACCCTTCATAAATATTGTGGAGCCTAACAGTTCCTTACAGAATATCCAGATAAATTCCATATACACAAACATTTTTCCAGGCCAAGCATTGCTAATATAACTCAGTTAAAGTGTTACAAAAATCACATTGTTAAATATTTTGGACACAAATTATGTTGCTAGGAATTTGCTTAGATACAGAGGTTACTATCATGGATTAGTGGGACAGGACAGGAAGCCCATATTACACTATAGGATACCACCTTTTAAGCCTTTTACTACCCAAACCATATAACCAACTTCAGTAGAAAAGGCAGAAAAAAGCAACTTAGGTATGGGTTTTGTGACTATAAAAGAACTAAAAGAAGAAAATAAAAATACACATTGTTAGGCCACAGATTAGGAAAACATACAATTCTATGCATAATACCTATATCACATAAATATTAATTATAATAATTCTGTTTTGGATATGCACATTTTTCTTTAAGTGACCTTAAAGACTACTTCTATTACTTATTAATTGCTTCTATTTACTTAAAAATATCTCTACTTGAAATTTTCAGGCTATGTTTCTCTGATTTATTTACCATAGAAAAGCTAAAGTAATAATAATTAATTACTTTCCTTAGCATAAAAGCAAAATAAGGATGGTATTCACTTGTCCTGACTGCTAGAGTTGATCATATAATTTTAAACCAATATTGTATTTGTGACATTACATGTAAGTTGTACACAGGTGTGTGTGTGTGTGTGTGTGTGTGTGTGTGTGTGTGTTTTCTGTGGGGTAGCTAATATTGCAGTTAAGCTGGCAAGACGATTAGAAAATATTAATTTCATAGCCTCAGAACTTCATAACCTCTTTTACTCTGAAATCTTTGCCTCAAACACTCCTACCTTGATAAACTCCTTCCCACTGCTTGAATCTTGTCCTCCGTCTCACCTTTCCATACAACCCTGAGCTGAATGCCTCTTCTAGCCTTGGCCATCCTCTGCCTGTAACTGTGCCTCCCCAACACTTACAACTTGATTTGAAATGATCTGTAGTTACAGCAGCCTCTTCTACCAGTCTTTCAGTGCTCTGGGAAGCTTACCAACTATTGCAACCTTGTAGGTTAGCACAATGTCAGTGCAAAATGTGTATTAATAATACTGTTCTTCCAATGTTAGATTAGTATTTCAATCATTAAATCCTCTTCTTTTAAACTACCTTACACAATGTTCATCCTGCACAACTGACAGTTCCAGAACAATAAGAAATGCATTATTTTCATCACATTTCCCAGATCATCTCTTTAGTTCATCAAAACTTGTCTAAATCAGTATTTCACAGTTTTACCTTCCAGTTAGGCAGCCTGTGAGAGATGGTGTTAAGGGTCTAAGAGGGAGACAGCATTCAACTGAGGAGCATACAGGTGCTGGGGGCAAACTGCAGGCCACATGGTGAGTGATTGTTTTACCTTGCGATGTTTCCATTTTCCTGTCAGTCAGGACTAACAGCAATAATACTCAGAGAGGGCTGTTGTCAGGATTTGCTGATATTACACATAGAATTTAGAACATTTAATAGACTACTTATTAAGTACTAAGAACATATTAACTATGTTATTCAGCAAAGTGGACAGTTTTCTTTTTGGTTGGCTTTATTGTTTTGTTTCCTCTAGAACTGCTGAGAATCTTTAAGGTTCTAATATACCTGTGACTCTCCAGGTAAGCAACATTTCACAAATTTATTTCATGGAAGATCTATTGGCATAACCCAAAGTAGTGTGCTTTAGAATATACTTTGGGAAACTCATATTTAATACATTCTTAAAAACATTAACATTTTCTGCACCAAAATAGGGACATCAGTTTGACAAGTATGAATGTAAGTTGGGGGAACTGGAGCATAGTATTTGAAATGAGGATTGCTCTAGAAATTAGAAACAAACAGGTTTTTCAAAACCTCCAAGGCCTATATTGTAATGCATTTTAAGATCTCTCTTTAAAAACAAACTGAAGAGCAAGTGAGATGATATTCATTCATTCTAAACAGAGGCCTGCAAATTTCGCTCAAAAAGGAAAAAAACTTTTTCTGATACACTTAAAAAATTATCACTTATTAAAGATGATGATCCAAACTTTCTTATTTAAAAACTTATACCACTTATCTTAATTATGGTGCATCTAATAAGAACTTCCTCTAGAGCCAGGAAACCTTGCAAATAGAATATTCTGAAAGGGGGAGCTGAAGAAGGAAGTAACTGACCTAAGTTAAAAAGAGGAACAATTTCTAAAAAGCACGTTTGGTGCATAACCAAGAACAGGAGAGAGGTCAGCACACCAATCTTGAGGTATGTAAGAACCTACTTTAAGGTATTTGGATAAAAAAACATGATAAGAAATAACTGATGACTTGTGTCTTATCGAATACAGTTTTTAGAAAATTTGTCTCAGATGGAAAAATTTATAAGAAAGAGTGATGTTAAATGTGTGTGTGTGTATGCACATCTAAGCTTATGATTTTTTTTTTGTGTTTGCCTTGCTTCCTAATAGAAAAGCAGTGTGTGACTTTAAAGATTCCATTTTATTAAAATTTTATTATTTTTCAAGGCAAATGAATAGCTAGTTACTAGGTAACTGGTTGAAAGTACTTCCCAAAATAAAAACAGAATCTTCCAAACTGGATACAGTGAAACTCATTTAGGTGTTAAGGTTATTTGAAAGGTTTTTATTTAAAATAGAGTGGATCCTTGACTTATGAACTCAATTCATTTCCAAGGACTGGTTGAAACTCAAGTTCGTCAATCTCCTTCAAGGTCTCTCTTTTGTACAATTTTAGGACACACTATTCTTCCAGGCAGATCTTAGTGTCCTTAGAAAGATATTGGCCCAGGATTTCTCAATTAACCCCACAAAGGAAATTATTTTGTAATTTTCCTTCCAGAACTCTTTAAGGATTAAATGTGTATCTGAGACCATCTAGAAGCACAAGTAGCCAGCATTCAAATTGTAACTCAAGACTTTTGTCATATTAAAACTAAAATTCTACTTGTAACCCAAGTTGTTTGTATGTCAGGCTGGTCATAATCTGAGGGTCTACTTATATTTTTCCTAGGTCTATGTTTATATATCACAGGGCTTTTCTTATAAATTATGGAGAAAGGAACTGGATACATTTCTTTTGCTATAAGATTTCTTTTTGTTTGTACCTACATGCACATCTCATAGACAATTTTGTTTTTAGGGATGCACTGAAATGTCTACTCTGTATAGAACAACATGAGTAGTAAAAATAATCTCTCTTAGAAACTGAAAAGCCAATTTATTTCTTTTAATACCTAAGGTATAATAGTTACCCATCTCAATGCCTACTGCTACTCCTGTTGTAGATCAATACCTTTTTAAAAATTGGCTTAATCCCAATCATTATTTTGAACTATTTCATAAATGTATTTTAAATACTCTGGCAAAAAGTTATGTAAACAAATAACCATTATACCATACCACAAATTAGTTTGTGTGTGTTCCACAGTGGAAACAGTGTTCTAATGAGTAAAAGTCTTTTGGATATTTTCCCTTGAATGTACGTAACATGTTTGACCTTGTAATAAAGAGACCACACTATAAATCTTATGTGGTATACACACAGTTCTCAGCTTGAACTTCTGCTCCCCAAAATCCCAAGGAGATTAAAAGATGTCTGGAACTGGGGTGTCTATCGTTATGCTTTTATCAAAAAAGTTTATACATTTTCTGCACATAATATTCAATTTGGTTATACAAAATGCCAAATTGAAAATCTGTACATTGATATAATATCACCGTGAACAAATTTATAAATGTTCCCGGATGATACATAATGACTCCCTGATGGCTGGAAACTACTTTGTAGGATTTCTTTTTCTTATTTATCATTATTAATGCCATTAAGGCAGATCGCTCCAGTTATTAAATAGTTGATAAATTACCTATTATGTGCAAGTACTTGCATTGATGATACAAAGATAAATAAAATATGAGTCCCACTTCACAATAACCTAGAACTAATACTAAAATACAGTGATGGATACATTTGTAGCCATTTACATATATTAGTTAAGGGTAATAGGGGAAGTTTCTAGTGGATTACTGATTCAGTTTCTTCTTAGTTGTTCAAAAAGTTAACAACTTCAGTTCTGTACTTTATCATCTATTAAATGGTTATAACAACAGTCCCACTTCATATAATAGCTATAAGATTAAATGAGATAATCCATATAAATGTGTTTAGAAGTTGACTCAATATAAGCACTTAAATATGATTGATGATGACATTCAGTAGATGATAATAATCACCCTACAGGTACGAGTAATGATACTAGATATACCTATATCTGTGTCTAGGCTGAAAATGTATAGCAGTAATGTTTTGTTGATAAAATCATAGTAGAACATGCAGCCTTATTGAATGCTTCCCATTTTCTTCTTGACATTTAAAGTCGTCAACAGAAACACTCTAAGATTATCATAACTAAATTCAAGTTATTTGCTAGAAGATGTAAGAAGATTGAGGTTTGCAAAGATATTTTGTTTTACTTCAAAGTTCTCTTTTTATGTGTTATATATAAACAATATCCTTTAGAAAATATATCTTGAGTTTTAAACTATCAACACAGACATTAGATACTGTATTTAGAGTTATTTTAACTTAATTCTTCATTCACTAAATATTGATTCAATATCTTTTCTTGTGTTAGGTGTTATACAATTCTGTAGGAACATAAATATGAAAAAGGCTGATCCCTACTCACCATTTAACCAAGTAGAAAAACATGCAGTGTTTTGTCATCTAGGTAATCATGCTATAGGAGAAAATGGGCTCATTATTGTGGAATTAGAGAAGTGATTAAAGGAAAGACATAGCCCCTGAAGAGAGATAAGTATAGCTTCACAAATGGGGGATGACAAGTAAGGGAAATGATTGCACATGTATTCTCTTCTCCCATTTTTGCAATTGTATTCAGGATATTTTCTTTCTCCTGAAAATTGTTATCCTTATTGTCAAAAGCTATCAAATTCTTTTCCTCTCCTTACAATATCTAGCATTATATTCTACATTAAAAGTTGAATTTACTATGTGAAGGCATTTATGGTATTGGTAGACATAATAGTTTTAACTATATTATATATAAATATGCAATTAATATATTTTAAATTTATAACAGGTTTCTGGGCGTCAGATGATTGTTCAACCTTCTTTTTCTTGAGTTTTTTACTCTGCTATTATCTTCCACGAATTTCTGCTTCATTTTGTGATTTACTGATTAAAAAAAAGGAAGGGGAATGGAATAAAATCCCCCAATGTAGTAACTGTGCATTAATGCTTGTAATGCAAACAGCATCACCGACAAAGTCATCTCCCAAAACTGAATCAGTCTCACTTCTAGTTGCAACAGAACTTTGCCAGAATATATACTTTCATATCTCAAGTCACACAACATTAAAGAGCTTCCAAAGTCAGTCTGGAACAACATTGGGCAACAAGGAATTACAACCATCTGTACCTGGGAATTCATTAACAACACCACCAAGTTTCTGCAAAAATGTTGACAAGCTATGGATATACTTCAGTGTCCATTTATATGAGCATTTTCCTTCTTGCATTCTTGGTGGTATGTGGAATTGGTTGTGTTTGTCACTGGAAACACCACACCACACAATTTACCTTACCAAGGTTTTTGCAAAGGAGAAGCAGGAAGAGAAAAGATTATAAGAAAACACTCTGCTTGAGTCCACATATTGTTGGCTTGAGTCACAAAGTCTCAGTTGAAACCAAAGACCACAGGTCTATTGACAAGGGAAGTAGGATGCATGACCACTATGAAAATATGGTAGCGGATCCTCCCAAAGCTAAAGAAGAAAGTGACAAGGAACTATACGAAAACACTCAGCCACCCAATTTTGAGGAGCACTTCTATGGAAATGAGGCATCCTCTGAGTACTATAACTTCCAGAAGCTTGGTACATCTCAGGTTCCTCAAGATGAAGATATATACATTCTTCCAGACTTGTAATAGCTTTGAAAAATATTGAGTTTCCTTATTGAAGAAGTATTCACTGGGAACTTTAATGTAGTGTTGTCATTATTGATCCAGTTCTTATAAAACTCAGTGCTATCTCTGCTATCTTTAATCCTTTCTGTGTATAATATTGTAGAGTAATTCCAGATATCCTCTTTTTGATGTTTGCCCTGGATTAAATCTGTACTAGGTTGTACTGATGCTTCCTTCAAAATATTACTGCTATGTCTTTCCTTTCTTTTTTTTTCTCCATCATCTTTTTCTGGCTTAGAATTTTTGCTAGACTTCTGGTAGACTTCCTGCCTCCAGTTTATATCTAGTTAATCAGTTGCCCAAGATGCTGCCAAATTTATCTTCAGAATGTATTTCCAATGGTCACAGTACTCCTTTGCTGTAAACCTTTTAATGCTCTTCTTTGCAAAAGACATTAATGCTCATAATCCTAGACTCCACATTCATTATATGTCACAGTTGGCTTTGATTTACTTTTGTAATGACTTCTGCTACTCATCTGTCATGTCTGTGCTTTCATCAGAATCATCCCCAAACCTGTCAAATTCATCCCTCCTCCAGAGATTTACTTTCCTGCTCTTTTCAGCCTACCTAAGATGACAATTTTTTATATGAGTGTTCTGAATCATTCCAAACCTACATTTAACTTCATTTTCTGATACTGTGTTCTGTTATTTGGGCATTTAAACATGTGAATGTTTGCTATGTGTTTTATTACTTAATGTCATATGACAACATTCTAAAATGCTGGCTAAATAGAAAGTATTTGCCTCCTACTTGAATTTTTAGCTTCATATCAGGCATTAAATACTTGTTCAATTGACAAGAATTTAACTGTACATTTTACTAGTTTTTAAGAATATCTAATAAATGCATCCATTATTCAGCTATGTATGGGATTTTTTGGTACTGAGGATTGAACTCAGGATCTTGTGCTTGTGAAGCTGGCGGCGGAAATACTGAGCGACATCCCCAGCTTATGTATGGAATTTTTATTAAGTAATTTCCATCTATTGGTTGTGGCTGTGCACATAGGGGATGGGGAAGTGGGGTTGTTACAAAAGTACAAAGAGAGGCACAAGTCCTGAACATATAGCCTATTGGGAAAGAGAAGATAATAAACAACAAAAAATAAGTAGATAACTTTTGTGCTCGTTGTAAAGCAATCATATAATCTCTAAACCTACTCTTTAATGTACTGCTTTGAATGCTCAGTCCAGGGCTCTGCAGATTCCCTTTATTTTTTGCCAGGTGAATCTATATTAAGCTCTGTGATAAGTAATAGAATTTGGCAAAACAGTCTTGCTGCTGCTTCTTCTCATTGTCCCTAGCAGGTACAGCTGAGTGTATCCATTCCAACATCACCAACCCTTTGCAGTTTCAAATTTCTTCCAGCACTGCAGAACCAACCTAATGTACTCCATCACCAGCCTGTCAGCCCTGTCCCTTAGCACCTCAGCCCTGCCCCAAGCAGCTAAAGCCCTTTCTCTGATAACTGGTAATCCCCAGCCTTAAGGATGCTACTTCCTTTACTGACTATCTTTGTGACACCTCAAGGTCCTCCCTTTTTTGCAGTCTGCTCATACTCATTCAGGTGGTTCTCCAAATTTTCTCCATTAAAACCAACTGATAAAATTGCTCTCTCCCCAAATGACCTTGAATAATAAGGATATATATATATGTTTAAAATGCTTCTGTTTTGAGAGTGATGGAGTGGGAAGAAAGAGGATTTTAAATTTTTTTCTATTTTTGGTACTAAGGGTAGAACTCAAGACCTTGCACCTGCGAGGCAGGCATGGTGCCACTGAACTAAATCCCCAGCCCAAGAGTATTTTAATTTTAATAAATGATCATAGTAGGCTTCTCTTTGGACACACTTAAACTGAGACTTAGGGTGAAGAGAAGCTAGTCCACATAGATGTGATAAGCAGAGCGTTAAGAATGGACCCAGCATGTAAAAAGTACCCGAGACATGAGAGGGTGTGTGGTGCTCTTGAAGCTTATAGAAAGCCATTGTGGCTCGAACTTCCTGAGTGGAGATTAAAGTGACACCTAGTGTACTGGTGAAGGAAGAAACAGCAACACACAACTCTTAATTCTTGTGTGACTTTGACTCTACTAGAGGTGCTTTCAGAGCAGTAAAGAGTTTTAAACAGAGGCCATGGTAACATTTGTATTTTTTAAAAGAGCTGGGAAAGAGGCAAAATGGAAGTGGGTGGGACAGTTAAAATGCTTTTACATTTAATTTAAACTGAAGTGGCTACAATGTAGATAGAGATGGTAACAGTGTTACCCTATTCTTTAACAGAAAGGGCACTGGACTCTCTGAGGAAATCAATGTGTGCCTTTAGTGAGGAGAATGGTAAAATCAGGGATTATGATAAAGAGAAGAATTCAGAAGCACCACGGTATTTCTGGTTGACGCAACAGGAACAATTATGCAGTACTTTATGAAGATAGGGAAGACATAAGGGTAAACAGATTTGGAGGCTATATCAACTAGGAATAATGCACACTGCCCACAGGAAAAGAATGAGATTATATCATCTTGGACACTTATAGTTTCACTTATTTCATATAGAAAAGACACTATAGTTAGGTATTTGACATCTAGCGTACTAGCTCAGTAATACTATAGAGAAAGACCCAGGCTCTCTCTATAAGGTATTTACTCTGTGCCATCTTTAATTTTCTTTTAGTATCATATGGGGAATCCCTAAGGCTACCATATGAGTGCTAAAGTTCAGAAATTATGTAATGCAGAATCTTCATTTGTGTTCCAGCCAAGTAGAATAAGGAGAAAAAACATTGCTAAGAGATGTTTATTTATTTATATCTCATTATCCAGAATTGTGTGATGCACATACAACCCAGATAATAAGAGTGGGTGGGAAAATAATTTTTGACTTTTGATAAAGAAGGGAAAAGTAAGTATACTTTGACTCTACCAACCTAGAATACTTGCCATGGGTGCACAAATCAGTTTTGGAAATGCTTATCTGACATGTCCAGACATATGTTCTGAAATCTAAGTAGCAATATCCAGTTTGAAGTTGCATAACATGTTTCAATTTTGGAAGTGAGGTCCTAAATAGAGGTGCAAGTTTAACAGCCTTAGGTATTTAGGCCGTATTTAGAAGAACAGAAAGGGATGTGATGGCCTGGGAAAAAACAACAGAGAACAAACATTAAGGACTCAAAAAAAAAAAAAAAAAAAAAAAAAAAAGAAAAAAA
>NW_022900913.1:43599233-43650955 GCF_012274545.1 Fukomys damarensis
AAAAAAAAAAAAAAAAAAAAAAAAAGGAAGAAAAGGAATCCAAAAGTACCTGCCATCCCAAACTGCAACATTTGTGAGGGAGGAATAATGAACAGAATCTAGCAAAGGAGGCTGAAAGAGAATGACTAGAAAGGAAGTCTCTGTATTCTCTACAAATTATGACTGATACTGTGAACTATATGGTATACTAATACCCACTATAGGTAATTATCTGAAGTATGAAAAGACAAAAAGTTGAAAGATTTAATTGGATTTTGTTTGCAATTTATGAATCTGCAGTATCCCATCTACAGATTTAGACAAAGCAAAGGATCCACTGGGCATGGCAAAGCAGTCCATTTTTATAAATTAGCTTGAGCAGGAACAGCGAAGCAATATAGCACAAAAAAGAGAGTTTGTTAACATCAGGCTTTTCCAGGTAACTTCATTGGTAAGGATTAAAAGCAGAGACACTTTCTTATCATGCAGGCCAACACTGGCCCCTTTAGTGATTTGGCTCTCATCCCTCTCCTGATTTCTCAGAACGCTAAATGAATAACTTAGTTTCTCCCTGGTGACATGAAACTTTGAAGTGAGTGACTCTATTTTGGTTTGCTTGGCTGGAGCCTGGCACAGGGGTTCAGTCCAGATCTATAAATATTAGTTAACAGCAGACAGGACAAAGGCTTTGTCTTTGTTTATTCTCTTTTACCAGAAAATGTAGTGAAACTGTAAAAGATAATCTTTTGTCCAATTTTTAACCTTGATTTCTTCTTTCAAAGTAAATGTAAGTTATTTATCACTTAAAAGCCTCTCCTTCCTAATCTTCCTAGAAGTTCTTGAAGTGGGGGTGCTGAGAAGAATAAAGGAATCTGTCATTCAACTTTTTCTTTTTGTCACATACACATTGCATTCTTTGACTTTCTCTTTCTTCATTTATTTGCCTCCTCTGTGCATACTTTATTATAATATTTTCTCACCTTAAAATAATGAAAGTAAAAGTTATTTTGAGATAAAGACAATAGGAGATTGTTTACATCTATTGAGGGCGCAGTTTACTGTTGTGTTATGTGACTAGCAGAAGTAACCATGCAGCACAATTAAAAAAGGAAGGAAGTTGGGGCTGGGGATTTAGTTCAGCGGTTGGGTAGCCTGCCTTGCAAGTGCAAGGACCCAAGTTCAATCCCTGGTACCAAAAATAAAAAATAAAAAAAAAAGGAAGTTGAGAATGAGCAAAAGGAGGCAAAAATATTAGGTATACAGTAACCTTTCTGAGTTCTCTCAGAAATGTAGGTATAGTCACATCCTATGACTTCTAGCTAGTGTCTTATTAGAGTATGAGGCCAGCATGCAGCCACAATGAATGCATTGCTTTTCAACTCACTTGAAATGTTACTGCAATCTGCCATATACCTCACTTCCCAGCCTGATATTTATCTCTAGTGTGTGCAGAGCTTTGCTAATCCCACTGAATGCTTTACTTTGTAGCTTCTCCATTGTTGTTCAGGCCAGGCAGAACATCAAGGATAACCAGGCCCTTACGCAAATGGGAACACTGAGATACTGAGCTCCTTGGAAGAGAGATTAAGATTAAAAAAAAGAAATCACAAAGGAAGGGATGATCCCTGTATCCACACTGTTACAGACCAGATGCTTGTATCTCACTGCAATTATATTAAACCACTTCGCCCCAGTGGCATGGTGTTGGGAGGTGGTACCCTTGGGAGGTAATTGGGTTTATATGAGGTTATGAGAATAGGCTCCTCCTGGTGGAATTAGTGCCCTTATTAAAAGAACAGAGATACCCCGCTGAAGTGAGGATAGGAAAATGTGATGACTGTACTTCTTCTCTGCCATCTTTGGATTACTTTTAGTATGCTATGCATTCTCCCATGGCCACAATATGGCAGGAAAAGTTTCAGGAATAATATAACACAGAATCTCCATTTGTGTTCTAGCTAGGAAGAATAAGGAGAAAGAACAGTACTAAGAGATGTTTATTTACTTATATCTCATTGTCTGGAAGTATGTGAAACACATACCACCCAGATAACAGAATTGAGTGGTAAAATAATTTTTTACTTTGATATCCTCATGGAGAAGGATAAAAGGGAAAAAGTGAGTTGTAAGTATAATTTCACTCTACCAACCTAGAATACTTGCCATGGGTGCAAAACAATTTTTCACATACTGCTCTGATATGTCCGTAAGTACGTCGTGAAATCCAGGTAGAAATATTTAGTTTGCAGTTGCATATGCAAGTCAGGAAGAACACCTTCTCCAAGAACCAAACCCTGAGCACCTTGAGTTAAAATTTCTCACTCTTCAGAACTGTAATAAATAAATGTTGTCCTACCCCAATATTTTGTGGTATTTTGTTAAGGCAGAATGGGAAGTTACCTTTGAAACTGTTATTCTAAGCCACAATATCTATTTTTTTTTAACTTAAGGAGTGAATTTAATATCTGCTTGTTATTTTGTACCTTGTGACATTTTACTCTTGCTCCCTTTTCTTCTCATAGCTTCTAGAAACATCTGTTTCTCTCATACAACTCTCAGTGTAGTGGTTCTCCATGATCTTTCCACAGCTCTCGGCTTATTTTCCTTCAAGTCTCCCTAGGTGATCTAGGCATTTATGCATGAACTCTCCTGCTCCAATATATTGTTTAATCAGTTGACTCTGATAGCTCAGCATGTATTGTTTATTTCTGGCTGGTGTCCTTCAGCCATTTTAAATTCAGCATGAGTCAAACCAGTGAACTGGAGACAAGATGGGGGTGTCACCCAGAAGCTGAGGTTTACAAAACTCAGAGATAAAGGGAAGATATCGATTGCATTGGGTACTTCCTAATAATTTAAAAAGGGTACAGTTCGAAATGTGCAGGCATCAAAAGCGTCAGTCTAAAATATAAGGTCAGTATACCATGTCCCAAGTAGCTGCATTGTCAATATCCAGATCTGGCTCAAACAAGGTTTGTCACTATGATCCCCCTCCCTGAAACCAGGGTGTTTTATATTTGGAAAACTGCGTCTCTCCAGCTCTTCCCTGCCTTTGAGCAATGAGCTCTGAAATGTAAGATGGTTTATACAGGAACAAGAAGGAGTTCAGGGCCGGTGGGGCAACTATCTAGATGATGTGTTTGGTAACTTATAGGTGCATTATTTTCCTTAATTGAACACTTTCAGTTATTATTTATTTTAAAATTTTCTTAGGATAGTTATATTGAGCTCTACTTTTAAAAATTCATAACAATAAATTATGAAAAAAAGGATCAGATCAGGGATTTCAGAATTTAATGACTTAGAATGAATGGATTTTACTTATATCCCTCTAAAAATAGGAAGATATAACTTGAATGAAATATATCTTGATTGAAAATCACCTTCTGGTAGTTGCAGGTATGGATAGATGGGAGGTTCCATAACATCAAGGTCATGAATATAGCAAGTGGCATTATTATCACATATACTAAAGTGATTTTGGTTACATAACAAATATTTATCAAATGTTTATAATGTATGGGAAGGAACTGGGAGCTTAACAGTTCCTGGGAACTAAAAGATGGAGGAATAGACACTGGTTTCAGTAGTCAGAGGATTCACAAACTACTAAAAAATTCTGATACAAAAGCTAATAGGTGCTCTTATGGTGGTACGATAGGGAAGTGTATGGTGAAACGAACATCTAAAGCAAGACTTGGGGTTGGGAAGATTTCCTGCAGAAAGTTACCTAAACTGAGACCAGAAGGACAAGTTAGAGATGGGGGGCAGTGTTCCCAGAGCCCAGCGTGTGAGATCCTAGAGCTAAAGGTGTGCTCAACGACCTGAAAGAAGACAACACTCCTCAAACATAGCACGATAAAGGAAAGGGACAAGAAGAGGGAAGTGCTTTGGAGCAAAGGTCAGAGGAAAGGGCTTGGGGTTTGCATGATAGGTTAAGAAGTTCGGACTTTATCCTAACAAATATGATACCCAAGTTAACAGAATGATCTAGAAAGCAGAAAGGACACTGAATTTTTCCCAAAATCATAGAGCATTGCAAGCAAAGGATTTAAAAGCTGCAACAGAATCTAAGAAACAGGATTGAGATTTTGAGAATATAGGATTTGACTTCAAAATGTGAGTTATGAGATAAATGATAATCTCTAGAATTATATTAAAGCATCAATAGCTTTTAATCTTAGTGAATATATTTTTGCATTACGTATTTTCCCAAAAGAGATGTGAATTAAGCAAATGAGAAAGGCTCAAACAAAAGGAAGTACAGAAGATGGTAAATTGCCCACTGCAGTCAAGGCTGAGGAAGGTGTGATGGCAGATATTGACCTATGTTGTTGCCAGGGAAACCAAAGCTCTGTAGTTTTGAAGTGGTTTCTCATTTGAAGAACAGATTGGCTTTAGTAGCTACTTAAGACTTAAAATTATGAGAGTTGGATCATTCATTGTCACATGCATTCCAAATTCTAATTAAGTGACAAAGACAATGGCTACGTACTTCCTAGATGAATGCTCCAGGAACCCAGAGGCTGTCAAAGTCATAAGGCCGAGGGTCAGTAAAGAGCAAAGTTAAGCTGTGGCCTCAGTCCCACTTTTCAGCTCCATTTTTTACCAGACTGTCTTATTAATTATAATGATAGCCAAAATTTAGGAGGAGAAATACAATTAAATGGGTCTTATTTATTAACACAGGATTGAAAAAAATTATATTAGGAGACCTGAACCTCATTAAACCAATAAAAATCTGTCTGACTTTTCTCTTTCAGGGGTTTCTGAAGACGCAGTCCACATTAAATGATTAACATTGGGGTGCTAACTGAGCACTAAAGATCATAATTAAGCTGTATATAAATCACTTTCTTTGATCACCAACAACCTGGTCTCATAATACTGTTATTATCTTCATTTTATAGATGAGATGATCGAGAATTAAGGAAGTTAAAATTTAACCAAAGACCTTAGACATAAAAAAAGAGGCATTATTTGAATGCAGTCATCCAGATGCATGTGAGGTGGGTTAAGATATTTTATTGGATTGTTATTAACAGGTGATATTATCTTCTGATTTAACATCACAGAATTTCAGATATAGAAAATAACTTGCAATCATCTAGATAGACTTTCTTATTTTGAAAAATGAGAACAATGAGCTTTAGAAAGTTTATGCTGCTTCTCTAAGGTTTCACATAGAATTAATGACTAACCAGATCAGAACCCAAAGCTCCTAGCTCCTAGGCAATTTCCAACATACTTGCTACCTTTTTATTGAGTATGAAAATACTGAGTATTTTTGGCTTTTCTTTGATGTTTGTTTGCTTTTAATTCATGCAAGTCTACTTATCTGGGCTATTTTGGTTTTCTCTATATAATTTTATTTGGACAGTCTGTTTTCTGAAACTAGAAATAAAGATGATTTTTCCAAATGTTCAGTCAAGAGAGTCCTAAGCCAGCAGGGTGCACACATTTCTTAATGCATGTGGCTTTTGTGTGGCTGCATCTCAGTAATGAAGGCAATCAATCAGGAGTTGAGTGATCTACAGCATGTCCTTCTTTGGCCATTATTTCTTAAAACACACTGTTGTCATCTTGTCTCATCTGGCAGAATTTGTCTAGACTATATACACTTTTAATTCAATTATCTGATAAGAGAAAAACATAGCCAATAGTAAAGAAACATTCCTGGCACAGGGGGATGAAAATAAAATATGCCTGTGACAATAGCACTGAAATAAGAAGGCTAGAGAGTGGATCTGAATGAAGAACAGCTAGTGACAAAATAACTACACAATCTGGATGGCATGAAATGGGCCCAGGAGCTTTCTTTGGTCTTTTTGTTCCAGAAAAAGAATCAGGAGAATATTACGAGATATCAAGGCAAGGAAAATTCGACATTACGTAAAAAACAAAGAGCTGAAGAAACAATAGCCAAGCAATAATAATTTTACAATTTGAGCGACCATTTAAAGCTTAGAGTAAACATTTGAGAGAGGACTAGAAAAGTGGATGTGGGAGAAAAATTGCAGGAAAGCAGGAATGAAGAGTTGCACAAATAGCAAGGCTTTATTAGAGTCATGTTAATTCTTTGGTGTAATCAAGAGAGAAAAAGTTCTGCCTAAAGTGAAAAAAATCAGACTTCTTTCTACAAGGGTGACAGGGAAATAGCTGTGAATTAGGCCTGTCATGTTAAGCCAGGAAAGAGCTACCTCACATTGTCTTTTCAGACAGTAAGGCCAAACAATCATGAAACATAAGTATCCCTTAGTGCTACAACAAGATATAGTTGCTTGTTTCTTGTATTTCTAATGGATTATGCACTGATGGCAAAAAGGTAAATGTGGCTCTATTTTTTTTCTTTTGTACCAGGAATCAAACTCAAGACCTTGTGCTTGCAAGGCAGGCAGTGGAACCACTTAGGTAAATCCCTGGCCTAATATGCATTAATTTTACCTTTTACTATGTCATTTATTATAAAATAAGGCTATATAGCTTAAAATTTATTCAAGGAGATACAATACTAACAGAAACCAGAGAGAAAGTGAGATTTAGCTCATTTAAGAATAATTTTCATTTCCTATTTTAATTGGCTGCAGTACTTAATATATCAGTATCATTTTATGCACATGTTGAAAAAGAAAGGTGTTAAGACTAATTTTTGATATATCATCTTGGTTGCATTTGACAGAGAAAAAATAACTCTAATAAAAATTGCATACTTTTAACATGTGAGTTCAGATCTTACTTTTGCCTCCTTCTCAGGCTTAGATTAAGTCCTAGGTCTTTACAAAGCTTTTTTCAGTACTAGCAGTCCAAAATAGCTTATACAGTTGTAGATTTATCACATTATTCATTCATCAATCTAGCCACCCACCCAAATAAGTATTTATTGGGAGTCTGTTAAACACTTCACATTGTGATAGAGTCTAAGGAATCAGTAATAAATAAAAACATTCCTACAGTCAAGATGAAATACCAGTAAAAATCAGAGAAATAAATGCATAATTAGAACTTTTATAAATGAGATATGTTAGGTAAAAGAGCCAAGAAACCAGGACTAAATCAGGACTACAACAAACCTTTATTATAGGAAGGATCTGCCCAGCTGTCTCTAACAAAGGAAAAAGCAGCATGGAGGAACAGGGAGCTTCTTTTACAGGAGTGGGGTAGAGTTGAATAAAGTAGCATTAAGAGATTGGAGGAGCCTATGACATCACTAGGTGGGGCTCCTGACATCACTGGTTACTGGGAGGTAGCAAGTATCAGGTTACTCTTTAGGCATGAAGAGAGGCATGATGGGAAGAAGGCTGTCCCTTGGTAGGAGAAGCCATATTTAACGTGGAGGCTGCTGTTCCATGTGGCAGCCATCAAAAGTCACAGAGCATTATGGGAAGGAGGTTACTATTTTATGTAGCAGCCATTTTGAGGCATGGGAAATCTAACACTATGAAGAAAAGAAATATGGCAGTAAGAAAGCTTATAAAGAAGGTCTAGACTCCTTCACACATTCAGGGAAGGCTTCTTAAGCAGGATTAGTAATGTACTAATTATATAAGCAGAATTTACCTACAAAGAAAACAAGACTTAGTGACTGCCTTGCTGCACGAATTAGTGACTCATTATTATAGAACATTATCATTTGTGCTGGCTTATTTCTTTAAGAGAAAGGGAAAATCTCATATTGCTTTGAAGGATTTATAAGTACTACTAAAAATGATTAGAAAGGAAAGAAGGGACAAAAAAGTACAAATTGGAAAAAAAAGCTTCTGTACATAGGAAGGGGAGGGGGACTTGGGTGGGGAATGAGATAAAACAAAATAAAATTTATTAAAAAAAAGAAACAGAACTATTGGTTGAGAAAATTTCATAGAGATTACTTTTCATCACAGGTTTTTCCATAAGTTTAAATATTTCTAGGCAATGTAACAGAGTGAAAAAACTAAACTCTATAACACCTAGCTGTCCTACATTTATTTGAATCACAGCTCTTATGAATATTAGATAAATGACTCTGAGAAAGTTATTTACCTTTTCTGAACCAGGAAATCCACAGCTAAGAAGTGTAATAATGAACATTCTGCAAGTTTACTGTGAAAATTGAATGAGAAAATGTGTGAAAACATCTCAAACATGAGTTACTCAGTATCTGAGATTCATGTAAAAGATAAATCTCCAGAATACTTGCCTCCATTGGCTTACTTGCCTATGTTTACTAGTTTCATTACTATACCACATTTTATGATTTTATACTTCAAAGACTTTCTTCCACTTTTAAATCCTTTGCTTAATAAATTTCACTTATTATGTAGTGCTTCCTTTTGAAATCTTCACACATTTATAGCTAAAACTCAGAGCTTCTGAGGGGCATGATTATATTATTTAAATTTTCACACTAAAAATAAAGAATTTTCTCCAATGTTTTTACTTTTTTAACTCAAAGTAGCTACCCCTGGTAGGAAGAGTCACTTCAAAGCAAGTCTTGTCCTAAGTCCTTTCCAGGAAAATCAGAGTAAACATGCTGAACCAATGGAAAAGTCAAAGGACCTGAGGTTGGAAATGGATGCAGCATGCATTCTTCCGTCTGTTCGTAGGTGATGGGGGAAAGAAAAAAGACCAAGCTAAATCCCTAGTTGTAATGTGTCAAGAAAAAAAGATTTACATAATTTTAAACTAGATTCTTTGATGTTTCTAAGGTTTCTAGTGATAGGTCATTAGCTTAGATGCTGAGTTGGATTCTGCATCAATGGCTAGTTCTCATCTTCTGAAAGTTGCTACTCATTATTTGATAAATTCGAATCCAATGAGTATTTAAAACATGTACACTTCAATCCATAGTTCTGCTTTTTGTGTACCCTCTTCTTGGTTGCTACATTTAGTGAGCTGCTCTCCTCAGAGCATTCCTGACAACCTCAAGGAAACTTCATTAAGGACATAGGAGTGATGTCCTCCCTTGGGCCATGACATGATACTATGAGGTGCTGTCTTTTGATTAACAAGACCAGTGATAAACCCTGGTATTATTTTTTCCTCAGGGTGTCATGTTAGTGTTGTGTGTGAACTTGCCTATGGTAGAAGTTCTTGCCCGAGTCTATATAATATAAGGAAATCAAAAGTCCGCTTATCCATTTATCCTGCCTGTTACAGAGGCTAAAATTCATACATTACAGGATTTCCCTCGTTGCCAATAGCCTCAAAGATTTCTTTGATCAAATGTACGTCTTCGTTTTGACATGCTATTAAGCCATTGTTCACTGGTTAATATTTTCAAGAGTTAATTTTTCAAGTCAGTGACTGTGATTTGGACAAGAAGTCCCAGATATTTCAAGGGTAGTGGTAGCTTAACACAGCGATTCTCAGATCAGTGCTAGTTCAGGGGGAGAACCATATGTAAGTTTAAATGGCTTGGAATAAAAAGATGTTATTGAAGGAATTAGACAAATGCCCTACACTTCCTGGTCCCTGAATGTCCTTTATAATACTTGGCTTTCAACATCATGTCTACAAATTGTTATAATCTCTTATCACCACCAGCTATTAGGCTTTGAAATTTCTCACAACAATATTAATGAAAGGAAATATATATGTTAAAGCCAAGAATCTTCCCTTGAGAAATCTATAACTACTGATCTTACAAGAAGTACTATTCCTAACAGAAGTGCAGATTCATAGCTAAATGAGCAAAGATGAGGAAGTCTAATTCTTTCAGGGATAATAAAATGTGTCTTTAGAAAAACATTCATGTTGAACTCAGTTTGGAGGAAATTACAAGACTTTGTTACCTTGGAGAATCCTGGAAACAGTAGGCACAAGATAAGTAGAATTGAGTATGAGAGGTAGTCTGACATGGGAACCATAAGGACATAGCAAACGTATCATGAGAAAATAAGGGCCATCGTGCTAAATTCTGGGCAACCAAAGGCAAGAGGGAGTTTTAATGTTTGGAGAACAATGAATGTAGGAGAGAAAGTTAAGAAGAAAAGGTTGGAAGCTGACAAATAAATGTAAAAGTACTTTTTCTTAATATTTTATATGAGATACATATATGTGAGTATAAATAAGAATTTAAAATAGAGGTAATTTAATAAAAGAATTTGCTTTAAAAAAGTGTTGGAGAACTCTGAAACAAAAAAGGAAGAGGTAAATTTACTTAAAAGATCAGTAGTTTTAAGAATTCATTCACTTTTGTATAGCAAAAGGACTAGACTGAAATGACACTGCCCCGTGTCCACAGTTACCAACACCAAGTGACCTCTGCCTGTGGAATAAAGCTCTGTGGGCAGCAACCCAGGAAGTAGCGCTCATCCACACCCCAGTTGTGCCATTGCTGCAGGAGGCACCAAGAAAGCAGAACTAATGGCTTTGTACCATATCTCCATTTCTAACCAAGCCAAAAGCTTACTAGAAAGAGAGTTTAAGAAATGCAGTTTGCAGGTTCCTGTCCCTAGTGGTAGAGAGGAAAATACAGAAAAATGGTTTTGCAGCTAAATAATAGTATTTAGCAACCACATGGCCTATTTAAGAGCCTCTTGCCTTTTCCCCCTCTTTTCTTCTCTCAGATCTCCATCAGAAAAGAACAACATGAAAAACACACACATATCTGTCTTCATTTCCAACGTTGTTTACCTATGCATTTGTATTTACTCATGGTAGTTGAGAAGTGTGCTAAATATGTCCTGGAAACAAATACAAAAAAAAAAAAACCTTGAATAAATACATACAGGTTAAGGACTAAATCCTTCACAAGCAAGAAGGCTAGGAATATTGATTTCAGAAAAATAATAGTCTATTCTATTTCCAATCTCTTCTTTATTGACACAAATTAAAAGACCCTATTCTCTTATTTTGTAAAATTAATGATCTCTTTAATTTTGGATTCCACTATTAAACCCTTAGGTAGACAAAAGTTGTATTTTTCCAATTCAACAGTCTCTGTTAATGAAATGTGACAAAGTCTAATAAAGCTGTTATTCAGGTTGCTCAGCTGTACTCTATCATTCATATTTAGAAAAATAAAATGCATCTATTTCAAAGGAAAATTAAACAAGTTAAAAATTAAACAATAATGGCAATAGGAAAACTTAGCTAAAGAACAAAAATATATATAATCAAATATATATAATCAAAGAAAGAATTCTGGGGTTTCAAGACTAACTTAAACAAAAGAATTATGCTCTTAAAAATAAATAATTGCATTTGTTATTTTTAAAAATTAATTTACAAAAAAGAAAAATAAAAAATGCTTTCACCATTAAATTTCTGTTTCCTTATTATAACATTATTTTTTAAGGGCACAGCACACTAGTGATGAATAATTCTATATTACTGTATTCTTTAAGGTATATTTTAAATGGTAATGGTGGCACTGCATTGAAAGCTTAAATTGAGAAATTATGTAATTGTTAGCTTTTTCTTTGCCAGGACAAAATACTCAATACTTGTAACTTTAAGGAGGAGAAGGTTAGTTTTGTTCATGTCTTCAGAGGTGTCAGTTCATGGTTAGCTGGCAGCAAGGCAGAAACATCATGGTAGAAGGATATAGGGGAGGAAAGCTGCTTGACTTATGACATTTGGGAAGCAGAGTGCAGAAGAGCCTGAGAGGAAGGAACCAAGGTCCCTCAAGGTCATGCCTCCATGACCTACCCAGATGGCATCTCTCAAGCCAGTCAAATTAACAATCAAGCTTAACTGTCATTGTGATGAAAGAACTGAGTATAAAAGAAGGTTCTTACCCTTACAATAACCTTGCACCATTATAAAACTATATTCTAACTACTGAATAGATTACCTCTTAATAGATTTACTTAAGGAACAGTATAAATCTCTTTATAATCTCATATCTAAGATGACCCAATAATAGTGGGTTTTAGCCCTGTTTAGCTATTTCTACTTGGCACACTCTTCCCTCTGTTTAGACACTTCCATCATTTTCTCCAAGGCTAGTGCTGTATTGTCTAGACTACCTCACTCACCTCTTAATAATAATAACTACTACACAGCAAGACTAATACTCTATCAATCAGTTGACCCAAGGGGCAATTTTAATAAATAAATTTTTAAAATTTAGTTGGTCATATATTTCCATGGTTCAAAATTCAAAAGGTAACCAGAAAACATACCAACATTCTACACTTCCCATTCTAACTTTTTGACATTAGCCAAAGCAAAGCATTCAGGGAATACAACCCACACATGAGTGGTGGATGACATTAGTGGAGGATGGAACTTATAAACTGATTCTTTTTTCATAAAAAATATGAAGAATTTAAACCCTGTTACAGAAAATGCTGCTGTGACCTCATATGCATGTAATGGGTGTTGTTATTTCATTTTTTATCTCATGTAGATAATTAAAACAAATATCTGGACCACCAACATTGTGATGTGGTGTAAACATTATTTCTATGGGGAACTCTGATCAAATCTCTAATACTGCGGGGGACACTTTCTGAAAGACACAATAACAACAATGGGAACTTAGTTTAGTAGTCATTTTTAAAACATGTATTTAATGAATAAAACTTTGAGAATAAGTTTTACAAGTATCGAAATATAAATAACACAGAGATGATTATATTTTCTTTCATTCAAAACTGGAAATGGAAATTTACCATAATTTCTTTCTTTGAACACTTCAAACAATGTAAAAAGAAAAAAATCACACACACAGACTCTGAACATTTATTATTTTATTAACATTTAAGCCAGTTCAATATTATGCTTCAATATTATGGGTTTAATTCATGTCTATTATTTCATACTTTGTGTTAATATCTTTCCAGTAGTATTGCCAAACTAGTTTTGATACAGAGTAAGATCTACAGTAACTTCTTAAGATTGAAGTAATCTTATCAAATCCAAAAGAAAAAAGAAAAATATTATTACCTTATCAGACTAGGCAAGAATTTTTTTTAAGAAAGGGCCTCACTGTGAAGCAGACTGGCTTCAAAATCACTATACTGTCCAGGCCAGCCTCAAACTCATGACACTCCTGCCTCAGCTTTCTGATTCCTGGGAATTCAGGTGTGCTCCAACACACCTAAGAATTTTTATTACCAATAACAGAAAAAATAATTTGACTACTCTCCCCAAAGTAAGCTTCTTTTTAGTTGACACACTTTATTTGTTATTCACTACCTCTTTTTTTTTTTCAGTCCTTACTTCTTGTGTATTATTATCATCATTGTTTTGTCTCCTGGTATCTTCCCACAGACATAATATACTTTTCAATACTCAGCTAATACTATACAACTCATGGTCTTGTCACTATGATACATTAACCTATTTTTTCAGCATTATTAAAACCTGATGTATTCTTTGTTAGACATTTACTATTAATCGAAGTTTCCACCTTGGAGTTTGACTTCCAAGAAGATTGACTCTAAGTCATCAACTTTCCTCATTTAGAACATTAGCTTATTAACTATGTGAGAACAAATCTGATAATATTTTTTACCTGGTTTTCTTATGGACACTGACTGTGACTGTTTAATTCCCTTGCCTCCTGATTTTTATACTGATTAGTATGTATGCCCATTTTTTCTCAGTTTTGGTACAGTTTCTTTTTTTTCTTTTTTTTTTTTTCAGGAAGTCTTGGCTTTCTCCAGTCCTTTCTCTTTATTCGTCCCACTATGCAGAGATTGAAACATGATCATGTCTTCTCTTTATAAACAGACATATAGCAGATCTATTCAAATAAAAGAAACTAAATACTTGCATATACAGTAACAGCATTTCCTTATTTCTTAAGATAATATAAAACAACCATGCTCTATTATATTTACCTTTCTTTTATAGTCTAAACATCTAATTATAATGTTTATTCAACTATTTTTTATGATGGCATTAGGAACATATTGAACTGCATAGCAAGTTTTGTTCAAATTAACATGACAGTGTCTATCATTATTATTATTAATACTATTATTATTATTATTATCCTATTACTTAAAGTTCAACTTTTCACAATTTTACCAGCTATATCTCTTTATGTGGGCTCTTTATCCTCTCATCATTATCATGATTTTTAGTAGTAAATGGGCTTATCCTGATGGAGTGTTTCTCTTCCCTAAAATATGGAATCCATTATCATCCAATAGTATCTCTTTCTTCTTGAGAACAGTATTTGACTGGCAAAAATCGAGGGCTAGGATCCCACAAGAGTGTTGACAGTGGTACAAAAGTCTCTTCTGTACTTGATTTATTTTCATTAGTGTCACATGTATATGCAGAGATATGTGTTTCTTTTTAAGGCATCAATTCACACTGATTTTTCTGTTGTAAACATATGAAGTTTTATCCATGACTAAGACTTTCCTCATTAGGCACAGAAAGAACATTTTGTTCTTCTTACCCTGATAAGTACTTCTTATTAAGGTTTAGATCTAAAATGTCCCTCAAGTGTTCAGAGGTGGAGATTTCAGATTGGATCGCGGGGGGCACCTTGCACATCAGTAGATTAATCCATTGATGAGTTCATAGCTGAATGCACAGTGATGAGGTAGGACCTGGTTTGTGCAAGTGAGACATCAGGAACATGGCTTTGGAATACCTCTCACTGTCACACTTGCTTTTCTCTTCCTCCTCTCTCCCTGCTTCCTGGCTACCAAGGCTTGTGCAGCTCTCCCCCACCAGGCCCTTGTACCATGACATTTCTGCCTTGGAGCCAGTCAGTCATGGAAACTATGAGTCAATTTAGGCTTTTCGTGATATCAACTCATTGCGTAAGATATGAAATGCACCATAGCAGATTCAATGCCTATTTTCTTAAAACAGATGTAACTTTATTAGCAGCACTTTCTCAAATTATATTAATTTTATATTTATCTAAATTTTTACAGAATTAATATTTCTAAACTCTTATTTTTAGTTTTAGATAATCACATTTACTTATGGAAATGACAAAGGGGACTGATATATTGAGTGATAAATGGAATTTTACCTCACATCTAAGAGTATTTCTTTTTACATTTCAAACAGCAAGATAGAAATGATAATACAAAGCCCTCAGGAGGAAATTTTCTAATAGGAAAAAACTTAAAAATCTTTAGATGGTTGAGATTTCCTATTAGCATTTTCTTAGAATCATTAAATAATTTATTAAATACATTTTTTTGCTTTCTATATAATCTAAGAACTAGAAATGCTTTCATAGTTTCCTTGAGATAGACAATATTCTTAAAATCATTTTGCATTTCTTTGAAGTGAGATAGTAGCATATCTCAATTATACCAGTTGTCTGTTTCCTCTAAAAAAATCTTGATTTACCTATATCTATCTATCTATCTGAGAAAATGTACAACCAGGTGCAGGCACCTTTCTTTCTGCAGACTTGGCATTTCTTCCTGCTAACTTCGTTCTGATTAACATTTCTTTTTGCCTACCTAAAACATTAGCTTCGAAAGTTTCAAAAAAGGGGGAGAGTGGGCTATTTTACAACTATATTCAAACATATGGGAAAATTATGAAATAATGATGGCAATTATAATCCTGATATCTCTTTCTCTTTATCATGGCTCTTCTTCTTTCTCCCTCTTCCCCTCTTGGGACCTTCTCCAATCCCTTTTCCACCTCTAAATCTTTGGCCAAACTGCCAAGAGATAGACAGTGCCAAGAGAGATAATCAGCATTTAGACTTGATCTTAGCCAAAAGGCTGAGAAGTGATGATAATCACCATTTAAAAGGAACTCAAACAAGCAGTTGTGGAACTTGAACATTGTTGGTATCTCACTAAGGAGCTGTTACAGGAAGAAAGAAGGAAAAGGGTGGTAACAGGGAAACGATTTTCCATTTCTTCCCCAATTTAAATTTATATATGAACCACTTCACTAAAGAATCAGGCTAGGCCTTTCTAGAGTCACTGGAGAAAGTGATAAGCACCTGTAACAAAAATGTAGATAAAACATATCATTTAAATGTTAAATATGAAAGCCCCCCAACAAAGAAAGCCCATCAATTAATTCATGTAAGGTTATGGGTTATCTCCTTTTTTTTTTTAGCCAGAATCTCACTATGTAGTTCAGGCTGGCCTTGAAGTTACTATGTAACCCAGGCTGGCCTCGGACTAATGACAATCCTCCTGACTCAGCTTCGTGGGTCCTGGGATTACAAGCGTACGCCACCATACCCAGTTTAGAGTTTAAGCATCTTTGAAAAAAAATTAGTAAGCCTGTGCTATTCTATCAACTTGTTTCTTATACATTTCTTCATTTTCCAAAATAAACTGAAAGTCAATATTTCTCTCTACCACCTCCATTAGGCTTCTCCCTCTTCTTCGCTTACTTCAAAATGCACTAAAAGTGGATTGTGTATGTCTTTTAACTGTCTATCCTAATCACAGTGCTTTGTTCATCTTGTTCATTCATATCATCCACTAAGATTTCACACAAACTCATTTTGTACAATGAAAGAAAGTAAATTAAGTGATCCAGAGCATGAAATTTAAAGTTGTATAGATTTGGCTTTAAATGCTAGCCCTGCTCCTTCCTGACTGTCATTTTGAGCCTATTAATTAACCTTGTTAAACCTCAGTTTATCCATCTATATAAAGCTGGGTTAATAATACTATCCTCAAATGACTGTAAATGGTGATTGTAACAGTTTCCTACCAACTACAACACTATTTCAGATCACCACAAACATCTCAGGAATTTGCCTAAAATCCTTGATTATGCAGGACAAAATACTATCGGTGATGAAATACATTCTCAATTCTGAATAATTTTTTAGACATCTCTCTACCTTCTTTCATTTTACAGAAGAAGCTTGCTCAGAGCAAGGAGCATGTCTGGCTTGGCAAGTGCCTAATTACATCTAAATCACCAGACTCATCTTTCTTACTTATAGGTCAACAGTTCTGCAAGGCAAGATAGCAAAGAGCAGAGGTAGAGAATGAGTGGTGTGAATGGGAGACTGGGGCCAAAAGGTAGCTTAAACAATGCTGGCTATTTAACAATTTTAATTGTGGAAGAAAATTGATGAGTATATGAAATCCATTATGCTACGTTCACTTCTATTATTTATTTCCATGGTGTACACACACACACGCACAGTAATAAAGGAAAGAGGACTTTGTGTATATGTCAGCAAAGACAGAGGAGAATAGGAAAAATGGGGCCATCTTTTAATGTATAATTTAATCGACTGTACAGTTACTGCAACATATATGCAAACCTGATGCCTTCAACCTGACTGTTTCATCTGTATATACTTGTTAAGAAATTGCTGTTGGGCCTTAACCGAACCCAATATATGTCAATCCTTTCCCTCACCCAAGTTCTGCATTAACTAAGAAAGTAAGAGAAATAAGGAAAATGGAGTGCAAAGTACAATGTTTATTACTGTTAATGGTCACTTTTAAGTGTCAGTTCTCAGTCTGTTGAGCTTTTGGACTTGCTAATACTGCATCCACTCATTGAAGGATCTCCTCAACCAGGCACAAGCACAAGTGTATCCAATCCTATCTCTTATGGACCTCTGGCCCTATAAATAGGCAGCTCAGGGCAAAATAAAATGTGTGGGTCTCTGGGAAGAACTGGATCTTAGGACTGGGCAAATGAGGAAAGGGCTAGAGATACTCATTCTCATTCTCTACTCATTAATATTCCTGAAGGGTATGTGCAAAGGTGGGAGGAAAGAGTTAAGTAATGCTCATTCACTTGGAAGAAAATATGAATGGGAAAGAAGAATGTCCCATTCAATGACCTATGGGAGTTTTTACAAGGAAAGTTAAGAGAAAGGCAAACAGGACAGTGGGAGTCACTAGCTTTTTGTTAGATCACATCCTGTGTTATAACTACATTTGAAGATGCTTCTGTTCATCTCCTTAGAGCAGAGATTTTCTTTAACACTATAGTTATACTCCATAGCCTATAGATGCTCTATGGCCTCAAGAAGAGAAGGTACCCCATAAAGTCACTTTTCTTGGGCCTGGCTTTAATTTTGGTTCTGGTAAATCAAGTTTATGCTTCAGAGGATAATAGCTGCATAGATAGATAGATACATAGATACATAGATACATAGATACATAGATAGTGGTTTTTGAAGAGTGCTTAAAATTTCAATGAATGTTCTTGCCATTGTCATCTCTCATCTTGATATTTATTTTCAAATAATCGATCATTTTAATATTCATTCACTATTAAGATGACCTCAAATATTCTGTAGCCATGGTTAAAAATTGAGATATTTAAACATTACTTGGCTGTTCTTCTAGGACCTCTCCTAGACTTTCCATATGAGCCATATTGATAATTTGTTACAGGGGAAAATATTCTTGTGAACTCTTACAACACTCTATTCATACTTCTCTTACGATATTATTCCATGTCTTGTTTTTTTGCATACCGAGGACAATTTTTACCAGTCCTCCAAAATGACAAGTTTCCAAAGGGTGAGAATCAAATGTAGGTCAGTTATTTATCATCACAGTGCCTGACACAGAATAAATGCTTTATGAAAGTCTGAATAAATTATATGGTATAAAATAAGTTGAATTTCTGGCCATTATTATCTCAGATTGCTTGTTGTTTTTAAAATTATAATTATTAGCACATATTGCTTGAACAAACTACAGTGTAGGCTACATTGTGACATTTTCATACATGCACATAACATACTCGGATTACACCAACCCTCCCTAGTTTACCTCCTTCCCCTCTCTAAATCTCAATCCCTCTCTCTTTCCTTCTAGATTCCACAAATCAGAGAAGACATACAGTACTTGTCTTTCTGAAGCCGTCTTACATACTTAACACGATCACCTCCCGAAAGGGAGAAAAATCTTTGCCAGCTCTTCTTCTGACAGAGGATTCACACCCACAATACACAAAGAACTAAGAAACTTTAGCACCAAGAGAACAAGAAACCCCATCAATAAGTGGAGAAGGGAGATGAACAGACACTTCTCAGAAAAAGGGGGACAACGTACAATAATTACTTGAAAAACTGCTCAATATCTTTAGCCATCAGGAAAAGCAAATCAAAACCTTATTGAGTTTCCATCTCCCTCCAGTAGATTGGCCATTATTAAGAAAACAAAAGACAGAAAATGCTGACAAGGATGTGCAGGAAAGGAGTACTTATACACGCTTGGTGGGAATGTGAATTAGTGCAGCCACTAGGGAAAATGGAATGGAGTTGCCTAAAAAAATTAAACACAGTAATACCATTTGGTGCAGCTGTACAACTTCTGAATAAATATTCAAAATAATCCAAGTTAGCATGTTATAGAGATACCTACCTGCATACTCATGTTTAGAGCAGCAAAATTCAGAATAGTTATAGGAATTAACTTAGATGCCCACCAACAGATGAATAGATATAGAAATCGCTCATATACACAATGACTAATATTCAGCCATAAAGAAGAATGAAATAATGTTGTGTTTTTAATCTTACTTATTTTTTCTGTTACCGGATTGTTTTCACATATTTTTCTGATATACATATGTACTAGTATGAAATCCAGTTGCATCTATTTCTATATCCTCTGAGCTCTAGATTTTCTAGATTTAAAGTGTGGCAACAAACAGAGAAGGAGATTTTGGCAGAGAAAATATGCTAAATTAAAATACTCATTTTGTATTGCTTCTAAGTACCTTTTTATGAAGGTAACACCTACACGGTCCTTAAAGAGAATCAAATTATATATAAGCGCTTATGGAGAAAAGACAGGCTACTTGACTCTTGCATGACCGTTTGCCAACATCTTTAACAGTTTTTAAATAGTATGTAAATATCATCTCATGTTTAAATAATATGCTGATACTACAATTTACTAGTTTTTTGTATAGCAGATGAGGTGCTACATCACCTATATCACTTGGACTAACATCCATGACCTCTTATCTATCTCCTCCCCTTTATTCCATTACCTATAAGTAACTTCTCTTAACATTCTTAAATTAAGGATCACTATTGTTACTTTCATTTAAGACCACCTATGAAGGCACATAAAATATTCACATCTTATGAAAAGATGATCTTCCACGTGGGTTCAACCCATGTGGACATGGCTGATTGCTCCTGTGTGCAAAGAAAACAGGCCTCTTCTCCAAGATGTTCACTTTCAGCCCTCATTGCACCAGCAGCTGGGCCCTTCCTACGCTAAACCCTGACGTTACCTTCTTTCCCCTCTCTCCTCCATTTCCTACTATTATCAACTGTACTTTATTTTTCAATCTTTACATTCTATTTTGTAGACTCAGTCATCTAGACTTTGTACATAAGTTGTATAATAATATAAAATACTTATATTACAACAATATATTACTCACTGCAAATGAAATAGTTGTGATTTCACTTCCTTTCTTTTCTACAGCTTTTTGTTTTTCTGAAATTGCCATTTTTCATTTTTATTCTTGCCCTTTCTCTCTGTTGTCATTTGAAACTCTCCAGCCCTTGCTTCAAGCTAGCCTAATTGATCTTGGCACTTGATGCACGTGTGGGTGTTTCTAACTGTTTTCTGGGGTTGAAGCTATCATTTCCTGCATCCCATGTCTTTTTTTATGTATTGTCTCATTATGGAGGTGGCACAGAGATTCAAGTAACTTTGTATGAGAGAAGACAACATTTTTCCTTATTTACACATCCAAATTATCTCTTTTTTAACCTTCAAATTTCATTGATAGTTTTATTGGGAACAAAATTCTTAATCAAATACCACTCCTCTTGGAATTTTAAATCATGGCTCCACTTTTTTCTAGGACCAGAACAGTACTTGTCTATTCTTAGCCAAATCTAGTTCTTTCTGTTTTGTCTACCTTGTCTGATCACCATATCTCAAACACCCCAAAAAAATTGTGGTATATTTTTTCCTCCTACCTGGTATAAAATTCCACAATGGTATGTCTAGGTACTGTTCTTCAAAAAAAAAAAAAAATCGGACTTCATGACATTTTGTTAAGCCTTCCCCATATAAAATGTGTCTTAGTTCAGCTTGAGAACTCTTTTAAAATGTATTTCATTATTTCTTTGATTCCATTTTGTCTGCTCTTTCTTCCTAAATTTACTCTAAATCGGTTATTAAATTGCTTCATTGCAACATTTATCTCTTCTTTCATATTTTTACCCTTTGAGTTAGATAACAGAATAAATTCTGGAACAACTGATAAGTTTAAAGATTACCTGTCTGACCCATGGGAGTTTCATACCCTTTCTTGCTTATGTTTTCTCAACTACAGAATGGAGAGCAGTGGTGTTTACTCATAAGGTTGTTCTGAGAAGAAAATTAATACATTTATCACAGGGCCCACCATTGAGTAACCACATAATAAATGTTACCTATTATTACTAGAATTGTATAACACAGCATTTAAACTTATAGTTTTCGAGCTAGAATGAGTTTTAATTGTGACTCCTTAGCTAGGTGACTTTCAGCAAGTTGCTCAATTCTATTTCAGGTATAAAAAAAAAGAGAGAACCCACTATTATCTACACGATCAGCTTCTGTATCAAAGTGCTTAGTTCAGTTTCTTGATGTTTGAAAATTTTTAATTATTTGGACTTTAAAGCCCAATAATGACTTTTTAATTTTTTCAATCACATTTTAATTTTCTAAGACCTCCTTCAGGTTCTTTCATAGTTCCTTTTATATAGCATTCTATTCTTGCGTTGTGGGAACAATATTTTCTCATATTTCTCTAAAGATACTGTTTACGCTCTCTTCCAAGAATGCAATTAATTTCTTTCTGAATGTTCTTAAATTTGTTTATTGTATACTTTTGCTTTCATTTAGGATTCTACCCTAAAAGGCCAGTTAAGCTTTGATTGGCCATTGTTTCATTTCAGAACAAGGTCATATAAAAAGTTTCCTAGGGTTCTATGACCCCTACAGTGCATGCTACTGTTTCCTACTACTTTAGGGGGAGTGGGTGAGAAGCTTGTCCCCAAATTCCAGGATACGGTGGACTTTGCTTTGATATAACAATATTCACACCAACTGTCCTTAGTTTTCCCAGAAAGTTTGTGGTCACAAGCTGAGAGGTGCTGAAGTAACATTTGTGACTTGTGACACTAATTCAATAACGTGTGCAAATAAAGTCAGGAAATACCAATATTCCTGTCTCATTACAATAAATTCTACTAACATTTTAGTCACTCCAAAGTTGCCTGTCATGAAAAGAAGAGAGACTTAGAACTGTTCCATTTTAAATTCTGGGCACAAAACTCTTCAGATGACAAAGCAATTGTTCCTTCTTTACTAATAAGGCTGGCAGCAGCCACTAGAGGCCCTCCAAGTCCAGAACTCAGCCATGGAACTAGAATACTAAGCAATTCTTAGCAGCAGCCAGCCTGGGAGAAAGTGTGGGTGATCAATCACTCTGAAAGCACATATTTGCCAGTCATGTCCACAACTGGCATATTAAACACCTGCAATCTGTTTGTTACACTTTTACACAGGGTTCTTTTCTGTAGGCTACTGTCCAAATCCAACAATAATTTCTAGATTCATTTGCTCACATTTTATTCCTTTTCAAAAGAAGCTCTCCATGTTCCCTGTCTCCTATGAGGGAGATCACGAAACGGCAAAATGACTATGCCTTCCAAATGCTGATAATATTCATTGTTATTCAGCAAAGGATCAGGAAAAAATACTTCACTCTATCCCATGAATAGGAACGGTGAGTCTTCAATTGACTGAGTCTGATAGGTGACTAAGGCGGGAGCTCTAGGTCACACCTCCACCATCTATCTTGCCAATTCCTGGTTACTGAAATGTCTACTTATGGAATAGTTCAGGATAGAACTTAAGGATCTGTCATATTCGTCATAGAGGACTCAATATCAGGAGGAGACAGTGTTGTACAGGCTGGATCCCTCCAATGTTGGGAACCAAACAAACTTCTGAACTTGCAAATGTGGTATATGAACCAGAGGAGCATCTTTAACTCAGATCTTCCAGGATAGAACTAAAAGGGGCTAAAGACCTCCCTTCTATCTCCTGCCTCAACACTGAGTATTTGTAGTGACAATTTATTGCTTACTAAAATTCAGCTCATTTCTAGAAGAGTTCAGACCACATAGATCTCTCACCTCATAACCAACTCCTCTTTAAACTCATCTTCATTATTATACCAGATTATCTTCCTTAAAACAGCATTATCACATCACTCTTGAGTCCCAAATACTTTGATGCTTCTCAATTATCATTTGCCTTGGTTTGATATTATATATCAATATTATATTCAAAGGGTTCCCCATTGTTTTCCTCCCAAATAAAAGTTTTCTAGCCCATTCTTTCTTCTCTTCTTTTATCATCCTTGCCAGCCAGCAAAAGCTCATCTTTGCTGAAGTAGTTAAACAATTTCAAATTTTCTAACAGATTTCTATTCAGCTACAGAAGTTTAATGGAGACTCTGAGCTTCTTTTGGAGTGGAAGTATATCTAAACCCAGAGAGGATATTTCTGAATTTTGAGTGATTACATTCTTAACCTCCTTCCCTCTTGAGGCTCCAAGCGTCCCTGAACACTGCAAATACACTTGAGACTTAGGCTGCTTCTTTTAGTTAGGGTTATTTGGCCCCTGCAAGACACTCTAGAGCTCTGAGGCACTTCACCATGTAATGTCACAGTGGAACTAAAGGGAATGGCAGTGTTGAGAAATTCCACTGCTAGCAGTTGAATTGCCCTGAAAAAGTATACAATTGTAATTATCTTATGAAGGGAGAGCAAGGTTGTATAACTGCTTTTTTGCCATTAGTTGGAGATGTTGGTTCTATGATTAAATGTATTGTTCGTGCTGTGTTTGGATTTGCCTGATCATCAATGTCATTTGAGAGAATGATATATTCATAAATCTTTAAGAGAATGTGTTTTTAGATTTTTTCATCTATTTATTCTAGTTCATAACAAAACATCAACATATAAATATTTGGATCTTAATTAAATGATCTTTGTATTTCATCCAACAGAAAGATTTTAAAGCATCTGATTCAGTTTTCTCAACCCTTCTATGAAGTCTTTTAAATTCAAAGAGAAGCAGTTGTTTTTAGAATTTTTGAGCTTGACTTGTATAGAACAGACATAGCTCTTATAACTTTCTAAATCATAAAGAAATTGTCTTATGTGTTAACTCTGTTGAACTGCTCTCTGTAACTGAGTCCTTCTACCTTCATTGAATAGGGCACTGACTACTTGCTTTTTAAGAATTTTGCTTTATTTTTATTTTAGAAAGTCAAGGATCAAAATAAGCTATGCCCTCTCACATCCAGATAGTGTGATTTTAACAGGCTATAGTAATTTGTTTCTCTTGTATAAACTCGCTCTGCTGCACAACTAATGGCCTCTGAAAAGCACCTGAGAACAGAATATCTAATGATTAATGCTAGTTCCTGTTTTTGTGAGGTGTTAGCCACTGTTGATGGGAAACTAAGCAAAGGAGAATGAGAGAGAAAGCCTTTTATATGTGCAGATTTATAATAGTAGAGGGAAATTCTTTTGCAAGGGTTCAATCTGATTTGCTTGACTTAATTTAGGTCATTATGAGACAGGACATCTCTATACTACCATCCCCTTTTCCCAACATTAGCAAAGTTTATGTAATGTTTTAGATGAACATTTATATTTGGATCTGAGCATCTAAGGAATTATTTAGAGAAATATGCACATCTGTACATATAATGTGTGATCTAAAACATGTAGCATTTGCCAGAATGCAAGTCTATCATTTAGTAAAATGATACAAAGTTGGAGAATTGGCTACCCAATCTGAAGATGTTTCATTACCAAAGCTGAGATTCTCTTATAGGTCAAAAAGAACCCTGAAGTGGAATTCATGTGAAAATTTCACTTGTACCCACACAAATAATTTACACTAATTCATTACTTCTTTTAGTCCTAGGAACTCAAATTGTTTTTGTTTTTTCATAAAAGTCATGGTAGTAGTCCATTTTTGTTAGCTATAACAAAATATCTGAAGTTGGATTCTTTATAAAGAGAAGACGTTTATTTAATCCACAGTTTTAGGGAATGAAAGGTAAGGGCCCTCATGACTATCTCAACATGGCAGATGGCATCATGGTGGAAATATATGTCAGAGGGAGAGATTACACGGTGAAAGAGGAAGCTAGACAAATTCAGGTTGGAATTGCTTTGTATAACAACCCCATTCTCATATAAACGCATGAGAGCTGTTTTAATCCCTTCAAAGATGTTGCCCCCAAGACCTAATGACCTTAAACTGACACTTCTTAAAGGTTCCACCACATCAACACCACCACACTAGGACCAAGCTTCCAACACATGAATTTTTGGGGGGTAGGGGGTCACACTCATTTTGTATCGAAAGCACAGCCATCACCATACATTTATTAGGCAATTAACTAAAAATCATAGATGTCATAATTTGCTTACATGAAAGGTTAAGCTGTATTGTTTCAAAAGCTTTCTGCCTCCCCTATACATATACTTTTTCCTTCTCCTTAACTAGAACTATTTACAGCCTAAATAAACACCTCCTAGACACTGTATGCTTAAAAATAGCTAAAATGGTAAAGTTTATACCATATATATTTTACTGCAATATTGGACATATTTTTAAAAAACACCTCGAGAACATTAAAGCAAGCAAATAAAACATAAACACCCCATGCCTCCCTCCAGATGATGAGGTTTGATTGCTCCTGTGTGAAGGCACAGGCATCTATTAAGCACGCTTCTATAGAGGATTCTGATTTGCCTTCCGAGTTACTAGCCTATGACCTTTATTCTTCCAGCCTTTTTTTCTCAAAAGTTGTCCTATACACTGTTGTCATACTAAAGCCAAGAACTATTTTTCATTCCACCACTCCTCTATTCCTGGTCCTCCACTTTGTCCCCATGATTAGACCATTTTCAACTGTTCCAACAGTAATTTCACAAATGGGGAGGGTTCTGCTGTGCATAATACTGAGCATTTAGTATTAATTTAATGTTGAGGAAATACTTTAAATCTTAAAAACTTATGAATAGTATAATTGGATCTCCAGCAGCTGAGCCAGGTCCAGAGTTTGTAAAATATGTGGTTATCCAGTATGCAAAATATGTGGTAAAAATTTTCTCACTTGATGGTTCCTGCCTACAAACTAAAATTCAAACATCAAGACTTCATTTCTTTGGGATAAAGAATTGGATATTATTGAAAAGCAGATACCCACAAGAACAAGGTATGACATTGTCTTTTCTTTTGCCAGGTAGACCACTAACTGAAAGGAAGATTTGATGGGGAATAGTTAGAGAGATTTGAGAATGCTGGGCATCTTCAAGAGCTCCCAGTAAGAAGAGAAGCCTATGGAGGGAAAAGGGTGAAAATTCTGAAAACCAAGTCTTCCTGCTTCATCATTTTTTGCAAAGGTTCTGCTTTAAGTTATATGTATTGTACAAGCATGTGTGCATACCTGCATGAGTCATACACATAAAATCTGTGGGATACAGTGTAAGGGGTATCATTTAAGGTTATGGCTGTCTTCTAAAATTAAATAGTTCTAATTTAAATAACAATTCTTTAGTTCAAAATTATAAAAATGAGTAGTAAGGGGAAATGCTCAAATATTAAAAACCACTATAAAGTTACAAACTCTAATGTATCATGTAATTTACATGAGGATACACCAGGAAAATAAAGAAGTAGGAGAAAAGTCAATAAATAACTTCAAATATGGTAGGTACACACACATATGTATATAGTGTATTGTTAAATTGATGATAAACATGAAAAAATTATAAAGACATTAAAATAATATGGAAACATTTTTATTGGCATAATAAATTAAAGTGTGAGGCTTTTGTTTTACACATAGACTTGATTCTGGAAAAATGTAGTAAGAAAAGGGATTATCTTTAGGCAGCAGTACTTTAGATGTTTATTATTTTCTCCTCAGGATTTTAAAATCTGAGTTATACTTACATAACTTATATAAAAATGATTTATCATTTTAAAACATAAGACTGGAAAATTTTCTGTATCAGAAGCTTATAACAGTGATAATTTATTCTGATACAATTTTATAATTACTGCAGAATTTGAAAGAGTTTAGATTGCTTATAAAAATAGAAATCCAAGGAATATAGATCCACATCTGACATAAAAATGAATGCTTAAAATCTCAAAAGAATAATTTTTTTCAAAAGCATATTGAATAAATACATACATAAATACAGTTTATGGAATCCTATGAATAAGGGAATAATCATCCAACAGTATACACAGTAGGTGAAACTTACAAAACTTTTATTAAGGAAAAAGAACCAGAGGCTAGGATGGAAGAATTTATTTTATCAATGTTTCAGGCTCAAAGAGATCAGAATAAATTCTTGTTGCCCACAATTTTTTCTGTCCTTTACCAGGAGCAGCCTAGCAAAGATTAAAGATGTGAAGAGAATACTACTGAAGGTGTTGGGAAGGTGTGTGCAGTAGAGACATGACCTGCCAGCCCACAGAAAGATTAAGGCAGCGCTATTTTCCAGCAAGCCTGTTCTTCTATTGCTAAGGGGACTGTGTGAATCAGATAAATGCCAAACTCGTAATTCATCCAGACACAGCTATAGCGAGGTCAATTTAATTATCTCAGAGTGGGAACAATGGGAGGAGTGCCTGAGGACATATTAGGCAGCTTTCCACTGGCAAGATAAGGTGAAGAAATACAAAAACTCCCCCAACTACCTATAAGTTGACCACATGGCTTCTAGCTGAACGTAGGATCTAGTTTCTATCTCTCAACTCAAAGCTACCTTCCCAAGACTCTGAGACCAATCTCCTCCTAGAGCAAGACCAAGCTTTTAGTTAAATTTAATATATACTAGATCTTTATGCAAAATAAAAGCCCTTCTATGTGTCAAAATAGTCTCCCAAAATAACAGCTAACATGTAAGAATTTACAATGTGCCTGTTACTATTTTAAGCATTTATAATTCTGAACATTTATTGCTCATAATTCAAGACTGTAGATACTCTTATATCTACTCCACATAGAAGGAAACACAGGTAAAGAGAAATGAGATAACTTTGTCAAGGTGAAACAGGTAGTAAGCTGCAGACCCAGGGTACTAACAGTCAAAGCCTTGTCTTTTAACCATCATACTGAGTTTTTATGAAGAGAACAAAGGCTTAGTATAAGCCTGTTGCTATTTACAAGGCTATATAGCCATAGACCCAAAGCAGGGTCAAATAAGCATCCTCACATCTGACCAAGTACAACAATACTACATCTCCTTTAGGATGTTGATAGCAATGAGCAAAAAGAGGAAAAAAGAAGGAATGAAGAAGTATGAAGAGAGAGCTCAAGGACTGAGTCATTAAAAGTAGGGCCCATAATATAGAAACAAACTGCAATGAGTCCATAATATAAAATACTGCTAGGTAAGAAAAATCAAATTATTATTCTGACATTGAAACATGAATGAAATCTCAAGTGACAGAAGTCAGATACAAAAGGCTACAATCTATATAACAATTTAGGTGTCAGCAAACCTTAGAGATAGAAAACACTGGTCACTAGTGTTTGATTTGGGAATGAGGATAATTATAGGGGGGTATATTTGTAAGAATTCTCAGCAGTGTACATCAAAAGGAGAAATTTTATCATATCTAAATTACACATTGATTTTTTAAAAGCACAAGACCCATAACACAAAAAACAATTTCATATATACTGCTCCACTCAATTGCTACTCAGTAACCACTTGGCTGCAGCACAGCATTCTCCCAGGGAACACAGTCTTGTTGGTGATGGACAGCAAGACAAGGGTGCTTTTGACTTTGAATTAGTTGGAAATTTTCTTTGGAAATTAGGAGCTTGAAAATTGATTCTAGCTTAAGGGATAGCCATGTATATAATGATAATATTGGATTATAAACCATTTGCCTCAGTCACTCTTGCTATTGGGAAAAAATACCGAACACCCACAGTTTAAGGGAGGAGAGGTTAATTTTAGTTCGTGATTTCCATTAATAGTTGGCTGGAACCGAGGCAGAAACAGGATAGCAGAGGGGCATGGAGCAGGCAAAAGTGCTCAACTGGAGGCATTCACGAAGCAGAGAGTAAAGGAAGGAGGTTGGGAGAGAGACACATCCTTCTGTGTCACACTCCCCCAAAACCCAATAACCTGCTTATAACAAGGTCCTACCTCCTAATAGCAAGTTAGCTGTGAACTCATCAGTGGAAAAGTTCTTCCTTAGAGCAAAATCCAACTAATAAATGCAGGTGTAGTGATAGAATTTTTTAAAAAAATCATTTGGAAAAAATTGCAACTTTGTTGCTACCATTATTATAATTGATCCAGAAAGAATTATCAATGGATTAAATCTGGTTGATGAATGTTGAAAATCAGGATGTCACCACATAATGCTAAAAAGTATACCAGATAGTATTTATTAATTACAAGGGAGAGTGACTGTAAATCATAAAAACCTTAACTAGTAGTCCTAATTAACATCTCTGATACTGAGAGAAATTGACTTCGTTCGCCCCCTGATGTGATATTGTGATTAAATATTCCTAGGCACCATTCCTGACAAAAATGCACAAACTGAATCTAATTATGAAGACACCACAGACAAAACAAAATCCAAGGACATTTTATAAAACAACTAGCTTTAACTCTTCAAAAATGTCAAGTTCAAGAAAATTAATGAAAATCTGATCTGTAGAGCTGTCAGATGTATGATGACTGAACAAAATGTTTGATCATCGTGATTTATTTGAGACTGATAAAAAGAAGATTAGAGGACATTATTAGGACAATTGGTGAAACTTTGAATATAGCCTGTCAATTCATTTATACAATTATATTAATGTTAAATTCCTTAATTTTGATATATGTATTCTAGTTACATAAGAGAATTTCCTTACTACTCTCAAATAATTGAGAAAATAGCTATAAACATATACATACACATATACACAGATTGAAAAGGCAAATGTGAAAGTGATAGCAAATCAGTAAATTACAGTAAATAATAAACAAGATTTATTTATATTAATAAAATTTTTCTATAATAAAATACTATCAATTAAGAATATTATTCCTTTGTCTTTTCCACAGTTTAAATGTGCTAAGACAGTGGATAGGTTGCCAAGAGAACAAAGAAGAACCTCAGAGATGGCTTGTGGGAAATAAGGTTAAGTTTCACTAACAGGCACGAACAGGGAAGGATAGAGCTAACTGAGACTTGCCAGCAAGGGAGGGTCCACAGAAGCACGCATGGATCTACCAGAAATCCATAGAAATCCAAGGCAAAATCCCATGAAGAGTGTATACTCAAAACTGCACTGCTCAGCAAAATCCACTAGGGATGTGTACTATACAGCAGCTCCACTGAACAAGTGCTTGAAGGGTGCAGCACCTGTCAGGAGGTCTGGTAGTGATGGCCCTGGGCAAGTATTTAACAGAAAGTAGTTGGAGTGTTCATTAGTGTCTGGCTGGACTACAGTTCCCCACAGTGTCTTGTTCTGCATCCAGCTATTGTACGGAGGGTGTTTTGTAGATTAAACAATGTAACAACGACATCATTAGCCTGCTTTGTGTCATTGTATGAATGACATTTTAAGAAAGAGCTGGCTTATTATATGGTTAGGAAGGCAGATTCTTCTACAGATAACAACGGTTTGATCAATTTGTTGTTTGCCTCAGGGAATATTTATCCAGCCATTCAATTCCCTGTCCAGTTAAAGCATTCTCTTGATTTAGCAAGAGTCTTGGGAAAGCAAAAGGGATGTTTCAGGAAAACCCTGCTAAATGCTCTTGTTTTCCTCAGGGATAAAAAGCTATTAAATCAGGATTCAGGGAAGTTAAGTAATTTACCCAATGTCACAAAATTGGTACACGGGTAGAAACAGATTCCCCAATTCTGGGTGTTCTGTCTACAAAGATCATAACCTTTCTCCTGAATTGTGTTGCTCCATACTATTAAACCAGCAGCCTGTTTCTTCCTTGAGGTTTGTTATCAGGGCCTACACAGATAAAACAATAATGCTGTAGATAGAACAGAACAGTTCTAATGAAAGCAGTTTGGCCAACACTGGAGAAATGCCACATAAACAGTGAGATTTTAAGGGCTAAAGGGGAAGCAGGGACATCTGCTTTTACCATAGCAACGTCTTGTTAAGTGAATTCACCTTATGAGTTGCTAGCAAGAAACAGCACAAGAGCACTGATGTGAAAGAGGGCTGTTTCATTTGGTCAGGTTTGAGAAAGTCACTTTTTCTTCATTTTCTTGTGTATTTGAATGTTACAGTAGCAACATCGGAAGAGAAAAACAAATTCCTAAATTTCTTCAACATCTTCAAGAGTCAATAGCTGGACTAACTAATAGCCAGCATTTATGGAGTACATACTATAAACCAGATATTTTCTAAGCATATCACCCATCTACACTCATTGGATCATCACATATAGTGGGTAGTACTACTGCTCTTTTCATTTTCTTGATGAGGAAACCAAGGCAGCAAAGATTAATTTGTAAAGTTTTTTGTTTTGTTTTGTTTTGTTTTTTGTACTGGGGATCAAACTCATGATCTTGCGCTTGCGAGGCAGGCAGTAGCACCACTGAGCTAAATCCCTGGCAAAATTCCTGGCAGCAAAGATTAATTTGTATCTAGAAAGGAAAGAACATGTTTTTGTTATTCTGGCTTTAGGTCTATATACTAGCCTACTTTCCAGTCTTCCAGAAAATAAAATTGCAAGTTTATGACTCTGAAGCCAAGTATATCTCCAGTGTTATGCGTAAGTTTATGATCTAGTAACACTTCTATCTACTCTAAACATAGCATGGTAGATCATTTGGGAATTAATTTTAAAACTGTCCTTCTCATTAGTGAAGTAGGAAAAAAGGATGAATAAGTGAGGAAAATAATGAAATCTTAATTTATCTCCATTCTCTACTTGGACAAAATGGAACAGATACCTGATAATTACTCCCAACAGTGCATGGTGACTGCTAATCAAAACTACACATCATAATGAATTCTGAGATGTGTAGTTCTATCAATTAATTTTTTTATATATGAACAAATCAAAATTGGGGTACAGTTATAGTTAGTTGATAGTAAGTAATGGTTCAATGTCAGAGATTTTATTTGTAATGGTAAATGATGTTATTTCTTACAACTGATGTCATCTTAGAATTGATGGAAATATGCTACCTTCCTTTCATCATAATCAAAGATTATGTCCTGTTAAAAACCTTTTTTATTCTAGCTGATTTTGATGACCCTTGCGTCATATTCATGGTGTAATAATTGCATAATGAGGCTATTGAACTTGGATTACTTTTTAAATAGTGATTGTTATCCAAAAAACTCATTGTATTGAAGACTTGATTGTCAGCTGATGAGCCTTTGAAATGATTACACCATGAGGGTTCTAACTTCATCAGTAGATTAAACCATTGATGAGATCATAATCTGATGGCCTTATTGGGAAACAGTGAAAAGAAGAGGTGGGGCCTAGCTGAAGAGTGTGCATGAGGGGGAGGGGTATGAACTTTGGGACTGCCTTTGATTCCTGTCCATTTTCTCTCATTGGGTGTTTTCCTTTCTCTCTGCTTCCTGGTTTCCAGAAGGTGAATAGGTTTCCTCTGCTATGATATCTCCTCACCACATCACTAAGCACAATGGAGTTGGCTGCATCAGTCAGTGGTTACTAGAGAAACAGATTTAATGCATGGTATACAACTATAAAAGAATTTATGAGATTGGCTTATGATGGCCACTTACAGAGTCAGATGTAGAAAAGTGCAAAAGAAGTGTCTGTGCTCTGGAGTTCTGAAGTATCTAGTCGAAGGCCTGGAGCTCACTGTAGTGTCCTGTGCAAGTCCATATAAGGAAGCTGAATGTCTGTGCGAGAAGGCTGAAGGGTCTATACTGGAGGCTGAAAAGTCTACCCTGGATGCCAGGAGATGATATCCAAGGTGAAGACAAAGTCTAGAGCTCCCCTGAAAAAACAGAAGCTAGCCTTCTTTCTGTTTTTCCTTTATTCAGACAACAAGCATATTGATGGTTACCACTCACATCCAGGGTGGATCTTCTGTCTTTATTAAATATCTTCAGCCACACTCAGAAGAGTATGCTGATCCATTTTGGTTGGGTGTTTTTTACTCGTTGACACATTCATTCAACTATTACATTGACCGACCATGTCAGAGATTGACTGAAATCTCTGGAACCATAAACCAACATAAATTTTTCCTCCTTTAAATTGCTTTGTGATGAAAGCTGACACAATAACAATAATATAGTAAGATGACATATACATTACTTCTCCCCCTTTTTTGGAGTACCAGGGATCGAATTTGTGCTTGCGAGTCAAGCGGTGCACCACTGAGCTAAATCCCCAGACCACACTTCCCAATTTTTAATTATACTGCACAGTTCTATACTGCAGTGATGTTGTAGAAAAATCTTTACTCCCAGATCTATATTTTCACTTCTTTTAAGGCACTTGCTAAAAGTATGAGATCAATTTTAAAAGTATTTATAAATACAATAGAAAATGCTGCAAATCTATCATTTTTTGGAAAAATCATAATGTTGAGCCAAAAAAATTCCTGGCACAAAAATGTAGACAGGTGATGAGACCATTCTCAAAGATGGGATACCTCTAAGAAGTCATATGATTTTCTTGGTTCATGCTAACTTTTTTGTCAGAAAGGGTATAGTTCCTTCTGAAAATAAAGAAAAATATTAACCCCTAGTGAATATTATTCTGCCTTAGAGGTAGAATGCTCTTGTTGCTTAATATTAAAACATATGTATTATATTAGCTTTCAAGTTACTCAATTTTGTCATCATGCTCTAAACATCAGTTACAAAATCTAGTGACAACACCATAGTTCAGAAGTCACTGCGATAATACCAACGTATTCTTGAAGTTTTTTAAATGTAGATTTCTGACTCAGGACAGGAAGGATTCTCCTGTAAAGGTCTCATTAGCCCACCCTCAATCACAGAATTATAAAATGTTATTAACAACCCTTGTGTTTTTCCACCTAAAAGTTTGTCTTGAGAATCAGTGACCTAATCGATATGGAAATGACCTATAAGTGGCAAATTCCCCCACGGTAGGAGAGTAATCTTATTGTTTAATTGATAGCCATCAGGATTCTATTTCATTTAGGCAGGGTCATTCTGCCACAAGCTGTATCACCTTTTAAAATAAAACATTTTTCATGTAAAATATTTTTTAATCCAATTGAATTTAATGAATCCAGAATAATCCAACTTCAGTGTAAACATATAAAGATTTAGGATTGGACATAGAAGGCCGATGTTACTAGGGAGAGCACTTAGGGTCTTGTTGAATGCTTGTGGGTTACATAAGTGACTTCCTTTGAGTGGGGCCATTTGTTTCCTCAGAGTTCTAATTGCTCAGTTCTTGTAGCAACACAAATGCTGGAGTGTGATGAACTAGGCTACTATGACACGACTATTATGTCCCACATAAATTAGTACTTCTTTGTAAAACTGGGTTCCAATTTTGGGTCTATTATTTGTTTGATATGTTACCCTAGGCAGTTCATTTTACTTTTGGTTTTGTTTCCTCATCTATAAAATGAGAACTATAATAATAATCCTTATATTACAGTTACACAAAGATATAAGAAATTATTACTTTTTAACTTTATTTTTTCTTCTCAGTCTCTTAGAAGCTTGAAATAAATTGAATGCATTGTTACAAAACTATGAAATGGAAAACATTTTATTTGGACCTCAAAATAGAATGTAAAGAAGTAATGTGGGTTTGGTGCCTAACAGTATGAGTTTAATGAAACTCAGAAGATATCAATACATAAATAAATAAGCAAATTTTCCTTTAAAATTCTTACTTTATGTTATGTTTCTATTTTCATTATTTTGCATCGATCATTTTCTAAATTCAAAACTTAGGCGGCAGATGTTAAGATTTATATTTTTGGGAAGGAAAATTCTACCAGATTTGATTTTTTAATATTCAGCTAATTAGGACATTGGCAACTTGTGAGCTAACTCATGAATAATTTTTTAAAAATTCAGAAACTGAGGAGTTCTGAAGTTGCAAAGCAAAGTATTAAATCTGCCTCTTTAATGTTACATGGAATGGTGCAAGAAACTAAAAAAGTACTCTCCTATGAACCATTTATCTTCACAAAAGGGCAAGAACACTTATTTCCATATATGACAGAAGGTGGCATGGTGAATGAGCCTGTGGCTCTAGAGTCAAACCACCTAGATGTAAACATCTATATTTTTGCTTACAAAAAAATAAGCTTCTTAAACTTCCCATACTGCAATTAATTTTCTCATCTATCAGCAAAGATCATCAAAATACATACCCCCAAATTTTTATGTGAGGAGAAAAATAATAAAATAGCATGGAGAAAAAGCTTAGCTTAGTTAACTCAAAAACCTCACCATTCATTGCATGGCTAGCCTTCTACCTAAAAAGACTGATTTAAACTTCGTGCAATTTTTGCCCATTACCCATAGGAATGAGTCACCACGTAAACCAATTAGTTGAGCCTCAATTATCCACAGACATATAAAATGTAAAGTTCACAGGGGAGCAAAATCTTTCTTGTAAATCCTTGCTCCCAAAGTTACAAATTATTTGAACTACCAAAGTTAAATCTGTAATTATTTTGTGGCTTTCAAGGTAATGAAAAAGATAACTAGTTACTGCTGCCTTAGCTTTGAGTGTTAGAATGGACAGTACTGCCATTATGTGTTCTAGCCACTTTATATCCTGAAGAAGAAAACCAGTTCCACAAAATCTCATGTAATTTTTCAACTTTGTTCTACATATGGCAACCCCCTTTTCTGCAGATAGAAACAAGGAGTTCAACAAGGAAATAATGGAGTGTGGTAAACCAAATTCAATTCACATAGTTCTAGTCTTTGAATCTGAATGCTCTGCTCCAACCCTGTATTTTCTCTTGAGGGATGAGAGTAATTCTCTCTCAAGTAGCTTCTGAAAGTTAAGAAAATGCAACCAACAACCACAAAAACACTTCCTATGAATCCATTTAAAGGAAAAACTCCCTACTTGAATATTTTTATAGTCAGTTTTACCACAAGGCAAAAAAGGTGACTTTGCAAGAACCAAGTTTGTGGTATACTAAAAGCAACATAAATTGACAGTCTAAGAATCTTCAGCCATGACTGGCTGCTATTCACGGGGTGAATGCTTTCCAACCAACACATAATAATCCAGTAGTCAAAAGATAAAAAAAGACAAGTTGAGAAATTATACTTGAATAAAACTAACATGCCCTCAACTAGGGTTTACAGGGACAGGGCAGTGCAGAGAGGGAGCTGATTACTATTCGTTTTTCATTTCCAGTAGGGCAGGACCACCTTGTCCTGTCTTGCCTACATTTTGTTTTTTAGTTTGGCATTGAAAAATCTCAAATCCCAAGATTTATCAGGCCTGGGTAAACCAAGATGGTTGGTTACTCTACTCCATCAGCCAAGTTAATATTATTTCCATCTATAGTATTTCCTCCAGAAAATACTTTTTTCCTGTTACTATGTTTGCCTTGATTTCCTACGGGAAAATCCCAAATCACTCAAGTCATTTACCTTCTTGAGTTTAAGGTATCCAAATGACCTTGCCATTTATATTCCTTTATCTTCATTCATCTAACAAAGCTAATTTTAACATCTCCATTTCTGAGAAGTCTTCCTAAGTCTTTGGGGATCATCCCTAATCTTCCTCCCAAGCTCCCCAACCCTTTTGTATGTGTGTTACACATTTATAGGCTTCGTTATACTTGATTTCCATAATTTTATATCTTCTTATTATTCATTAAATGACCAGTATTTGTTCTGCATCTACTATGAGCTAAGCACTGTTCAAAGTATTGTTTAAAAAGTAGTTAAGAAGTCACACAGGACTCCTATTTATGGACAGGGGTCCATGTAGCATCCTTTAGGGAGGGCAGAACTCCTGGTTCTGAGCCTGCTGTAGCACACGGAGGCCTTTTGCTTAAAAAAAGATTATAAACATTTAGAGATACAGACCTGTCATATATTGCAGTTATACTCTCTACAGTATCAAAGCAGTTGTGGTACATTTTAGGCAACTAATAAATATTTGTTAACTTCATTAATTAAAACACATGGTAGTAGAATTGGTCACATCAAGAAACAATAAACAAAGAAAATGAAATAAAGATAGTATATAGGGATTATGGAAGGATCCATTTAAAATGTGACCATAGAAATACCCACCCTCACTGTGTATCATGGACATGATATGTGTATGAAAGCTAAATGGGAAGAATGAAGTTGGAATTTTGGAAAATGCTCCTAATGGTAACAATACACATTTTTTTCTCTACCTGATTCAGTAGTTACAGAGGGTGTGACTCTGGTTACATCTCCTTCTACTCCTGACTCCATCCTCTGAGCAGCTTCTCCTGATTCTGAGAAATGTTCTTTTCCTGGTTTTGGCTCTTAAATTAGATCTTCTTTCTCCTCCTTGCTGTTTTTAATCCCAGGGAACTATATTTTCCCTCCGTTGGTTCCCACTAATACTGCTCAAATGTCTGTAAATCACTCCTTTGTTAAATTTTCTAGAAATTACCTAGTTTAGCCATGTTATGTTTTTCTGTCAATATAGAGGACAATCATATTTATTTCTTGCTATTGTAAACATTAACTTAAACTATGTGAACTTTCTAACTCAATCCTTAGTATAAAGTATGTCAGTCACTTTCACTTTCCTCCTCCATCTACTCTGGTCTGCTTTAAGACATGGTGCTAATTTATACTTTTATAGAATCTGCATTTAATGTGACTTTTCATAGGTTAATAAATCACTCCTGGAATATCCCTTTATTATTATAAAAAAACCTTTACGTAAAATTAAGAAAATGTGTCTTCCAAAAAGGCATGGCACTATATAGAAAAGTGTACTTCAAGTATGATTATTTCAGCTAGAGTTGAATGTGTGCTTTATAAATATGTTCTCTTGCTCCTCTCTGGAACACACACATACTCAGTCTATGGAAGAGCTAATGGGACAGATAGAAGTTGTGATATGTCAGTTTTATTTGACACAAATAACACCTTTGTGGACAAAATGTTGTGTATAATATTTTGTTTTGGAATGGTACATTATATTTCTAGCTCGAGTTTCTTACAAATTGTGTGACAGGAAGATAAACTGAGGGTAACAGATGAGCTACAGGCAGATGATTGAGTCTCCTTTTCTGTAAGTTGATCATGGAAGATGTAAGACATTCTCTCTTTGCAGTAGGAGTATTAGGTCTGTGAATTTTTCTGTGCAGGAAAAAATTTTTTTTCCTCACTTACTTATGGCACCTACTGGCCAGAAATAATCAGCTATTGAATGTGCAATGGAGAAAATTTTTGAAGTTTGTTATTAAAGGCATAGACAAGGCCATGTTCACCTGAAAAAGAGCAGCATCAGGAAATATAAAAGATGACTGAGATGCCCAGACTCCATCATTTTCTATCCAACCTGTATTCCAACATTCTGGTGAAACCCAAGATAGAAGAAAGAACTTTGTAGTACATGGAGACAAGGATAAAATTTAATTTTAAATTGAAAAAATGATAAAACTTTGATTCTGGAATTTAATTAATATGGAAATGTCTTAAATAACAAACTTTAAAATATTTTCATATCCCTTATTTGAAGGAGATAGTATACTTCAATCCTCCTTATACACTCCTTCTAAATCAGTAAAGGAGAGATAACTGTCATGTCACATAACTTTCTGGAGAACCTTTTGGATTTCTGATCTAGTATGTGGTAATTTAATAATTTTTGAGCAAAAATATGGATAAATTAGGAGAAAGCAAGTTTCAAGTCCAGAATAGTAATTGTTGAAATATCATATATTTAGAAAGAACCCTTGACTTTAGTCATATGAATTATATGTTAATCCTGAATCTGCTACTAAGTAGTATGATAGTAAGTAAGTTAAAGTTTACTCAACTGTTGGCCTTCTTTTCTTTATCTCCAAACTGAGAAAGAACTAGATAATCTTTCACTTTGGAGGCTGAGGCAGGAGGCTCATCATAAATTCTAGGTCAGCCTGGGCTACATAGTGAGTGCTAGGCCAGCCTGAATTACATAGTGAAGCCCTGTCTCAGAAAAAAACAAAACAAACAAAAAACCCTTTGAAAGCCTCCTATTCTATGCCTCTCATTCTATATTGACAAATAACCTTCTTACATTTATCTTTAGACATTTACTTCTCCCTGGCATATCCCTGAAGCAATTACACTCTCCTATGAATATTTAAAGCAGTTATTGGTGAACAGAGTGGGCAGGTAGATAGATAAGCCAGAACTGTTTTGTGTCACTGATGTTTTATATAGTTACCACCTATATATCGTGTTTATATGTGTGATTTCCTAGACTAGATTAGAGCCCCCTTAATGATGAAGATGATGTCATTTTTTGACTGTATAAATTATAACAGGTAAACCTAAAAATATCTCAATAGACATTGTTGATATATGTAAAAAGATTATAATAATAAATTACATCATGCTTTCATTTATACTTTGTCATTTTCCCCAATATTTGTAATGGTATCAGGTGTCCTGTGGAGATGTAGATCACTGCACTTTTCAGGGATCTAATTTCTTATGTCTAAAGAGAAAGGATTTTGGTACAGTAACTCAAGATCCCTTCCTAGAATTTGATCTTTTAAAAATTCTATGAAAATTCAGAGCACAGATTCCTATTAAAATTCTCATTCTCTTTTTTGTTTTGGCTCTGAGATGGAAGTCTAGCAGACAACAACGAGGCAGCTTTAGGCAGGGGCAACGCTGCGGGCAGCAGGTAACCTTCACCGTTACTGAGCAGTGCCCTGCCAAGCCTGAGCTAGCTAGCATTCCCTTCTCCCTGCAGCAGCGCTGTGCTGTTGCCAGTCGGGGAACTACTGCCTAGGGCTGCTCTCTGTCCTCAATTCCGGTTTATCAGTCGCCTCACTTTCACCAGCTCAGAAGCCTGTTGGAAAGTTTAACATCTAAACTCCACACAGTTTTGTCAGGACTCACCTATAAAATTGCAATAGTGTTATGAGTAGTAATTTTTTTAAATAAAAAAGATAATAATTACTCATTGGTTCTTCAAAGGTTAAAAAAGAGGTAGAGCACATAATTCTTACCCAATGATGCCAATCTGAAAGCTATAGCTAAATAAATACTTTGCATGAAATGTGAGGAATATTGTTTAGTATTTCTTTTTTTTTTTCCCCCTTCTCCTAATTTGAATCTGTTTATTCCACAGCTATCTTCTATGAGCTGGAAATACAAAATGTATACTTTGCCAAAAGATATGACTTTGATATGAAGCACCTTAATAATATTCCCGGTGAGTCAAATAAATTGATAATTATCTAAAAATATTGACAGTTTTCAAATTTACAAGTATAGTTTAAAAATATAAATAACCTTATAATTTTATGATAGGGCTATAATTGTGTCCTTGCTCTAAAACAAAGTCAACAAGAAAAAAGCATAGAAAAGGTTCTATGTAAGAGACTATAAGATATATTATTTTAAACAAAAATACCGTTTATGAGAAAAGCTTTTGTAAAGTCCAGGCTTTGGAATTGGATAACCCTGAACTTTAACTCTTGGTTCAACATCTTTCTAGTTGATATTCTTCAGGTGAAATACTCATCTCTCCTTAACCTATTTTTTCCTCTATAAAATAAGGTTAATAATATTACAGTGTTCTGCTATTGAGGATTAAATGCAATAATAAAAATAAAGTGCATACCATAGTATCAGTGCTAAAAACGTAGCTGTCATTAACAGAGTCATATTTATGTGTAGACAGAAAGTATCATTTTCTTTACATTCACTTGGAGTATATTTAATTTTTATGAAGCACCTTACTGATATTGATTACTTATAATGTTGAAAACCTCATGTGTAGAAATGAGTTAAACTATTTCTTTCCTTTTAATTTAAAAACAATCAATACTGCCACTGGGAATATTTAATTTCTTCTTGAGGGAACCTGAGGAAATCAATACCATTTCTTAGACACTGCATAAAGTTGAAATTAAAACTAACCTCAATACGGTGAGTCAGACAAACCCAATAAGGCTCAGGCCAGAAAAATTTCCCACTCAATTGGAGATCATCCCCAGAAATATGCAAGATTACATTCCTTACCATATTTGCAACTATGGATCTGAATAAGGATTACATGAAGGTGAGACAGTGAATGCTCAGGGGTTGTCCTTAATCATTATATCGAAACCTGACTAATTATTTTTCAGCATGAATCCTTGTAGAGAGAGAATGATGATAGTAGAAATATAATGTCTTTTGATTTTTATGTTACTTTTGAGACAAGATCTGGCCCTTTACTTACTGTGTAGCATACCCTGGCCTTGAACTTACCATTGTAGCCCATGCTGGCCTCAAACTTACAATTTTCTCATCTCAGCCTCCTGAGTACTGAGACTACAGGCATGTGCCAGTATACCCAGCTTATTGTTATTTTTGATATAACAAAATCATCGTTATTAATTAATACTTAAGGTTTTTTTTTTTTTACCTGGCTATCTTTTAGCAAAATAATTGAATTATAGAGCTGATGCAGTCATGGACTGATAAGAACAAAGTGAATAATAAATAAACTATATATATATATATATATATATATATATATATATATATATATATATACAAACAACATTGTGAATACTAGTAATTATTACATGAACACAGGGCAACAACATCTGTACCCAAACAGTGATGTGAGGCAGCACAAAGAAAGATGACTATGCAAGCAGCATTTAGGAGTTTTCATTCTAGTTATCTCTCCAATGGTCTATTTATGTGGAAGGCCGCTTACCTTCTCTGGGGCTTAGCAGCTTTGGGCCTGCTCTACATTCTAATATGGTAAGTGTTTATGTCACATATTCTGTGACATTCACTATATATTTGCCCCTTTCCCTTCTATAAAGTACATTCTGCCTTTTAACATCTTAAGTCAACTTCTAACCCAAGATTCAAGTGCAAGTGGAGAAGGCTTTACTCTTTTCCTGTTTCCTCAGCAAAAGCCACAATACTCTAACTTCTGGATAATCACTTGACTCTAAGTCTTCTGTTGCCCTTTAATTACAAAGATCCCTGGGAACAGGTACATTTTTAAGTTAGAAATGCAGATTTCAGTACAACTGTACAAAGGAATCATCTGATGTTCCGTGGTTGATTGCCAGCTTCTTCCCAATGCCTTTCCCCCCATTCTTCTTTCTTTGTAACAAAATTCCTCATTTTTAGCTAAGCATGTGTTCTCTGAAAAAAAAAATCCTATCCTCCTTTAGAACATATAAGAGTAGTAGGCACCAGCATATAAGAACAGTGATGTATACCTATAAAGGGACAAGGTATTGCCCGTCTGCTTTTTCCTCTTTCTTGCTGATAAAACTGTGGCCATAAGAGCTAGAGCTCCAGTAACCTTTCGGTCCCTCTGAGAAAGAGATTCCTAAGTGGTGGCCTGGGGTTAAACCAAGTCAAAGTGCTCTGATGCTCCTTTGATTTTAAGGAGAGCATCAGCTCCACTTCACTTTTTTTTTAGTAGACTTCTGAATATATTTTATTTTCCTTCTTCTACCCACCTAAATATTCAACTAAAGCACTATCAATAGGACAGCAATAAGTTTCCAAACCCCTTTTACATTTCTACAGTTTCTATGGACCCTGCCACAACAGAGCACCCTTAAATACTTGTCGCGAGCCGGATTGCCTTGAGCAACTCGGTCTGCGACTACAGGGGCAACGCGTGAGCAAAGAGGCACACACTTGATACACAAGGAGTTTACTTTAGTTCCTCATCTCCGGATCTCTACCCCGCTCTCTCTCCGCGCCCGGAAGGGGTGGCAACATATATACCATAATGCAACCAATCAGCATACAGAGAACAGATTATTACCTTATAAGGATACATCAAACACCCACAGGAACATATCATGTGATCTACAGGAAAACTAAACCTAATACAAAATGGCTTCATAGGCTATATCATAAAATGGCGGAGGGGCTGATCTATGGTTCTCCACAATACTGAGGTTGTATATCATTTTAGTAAAAGATTGACAAATGATACATTTCTAAAAGAACAGTAAATATATAAATAGAATATTCATAGTATTTAAATTTATTTTAATTAGACTCTGAATTTTAAGGATTTTAATGATTTCCAAATTACATTGTCCAACCCTAAGTAACTATGAAATATTAAATGACAGATAATTTTACACACGTAGGTGTGTTATTTCACTGCTATTTCTCTTGAAAAAATAACTTTTATAAAAAACCATTAGATTGTCTAAATTTAAAAATTTGCAGAACTCTTGTAGGTAGGTAGATGCTATCATGAAACATATTGATATGGGATTCTCTTTTATCTTTTAATTTTATTAGCTATTTTAAATTAAAATTTTTAATATTGCATAAACCTCAAATCTGAGGTGAGCACTTTAAAATGCACTTTCTGAGAAGTTATAGAACTAATTTACCTAGATGGTATCACAATACATGCTTACCAATTGCAAGATTAGAAAACAGAGCTTAGATTGCTACGAAACAAAACAAAGGCTCAAATGAACCTGGCAGTTAGAATACCATGGGTTAGTAGACATGGTTGCCGCATTATTGAATCTATATGGTGAAATTTTCAAGGTTTGTATCTTTGAAAAAGTCTACATTAAAAATTCTTCTAAGGTAATGTTTCTCAAATTATTTAAAAGAACTGCTTGCCTCAGAATTGCTGGGTAGTTTTTTAAATGCTAATACCCAGACTTCTCATCAGATCTAGTCCATCAGAATCTCTACACGTGGTTGGAGAATGCGAATGTTAGCCCTCCCACCCGAGAGACAGTCAGGCACATTTAACTTCCAGAGCCTCCATTCTATTGCTTTGTCTCATGCAATGAAGTTTAAAGCTGATTCAAGTCATTTCTTCCTTGCCTTCCTGCAAACACACTACCATTCTCTTTTGTACTCAGCCTCCAGTATAAAAAATTTACTTCATGCCAAATCAGGGATCATTGATGGATGATCAGTGTTCACTCTTGGGGGAGAGAGCTGTCTCTCTCAGGTACACAGTACATAAAGGGTCATACATATCAGTCAGCTGACGAAAACGTTAAGTGTAACAAAAATACAGTCCAGAGATTTCAAAACGGTGTTATGAACTAGTCTAGAAGTGCGACTGCAGTATAAGGAATGGCTCTATGTTAAAGAAAGGACAGGATAACCTAATAGAGGTCTCCCGTCTCATTCCCTGATTGTGCTTCTGGACTCTGGGAATGTGTTCATTTTATGCGACTTGCTTTGGGTAAATAACCCAGTGCCCAGTCAGCTCGCCCAGCCAGGGCCCGGGGAGGGGTGCGGCGCGCGCTGAGAAGGCGGGAGGAAGGTGCCTGGGAGGGGCTGCCCGGCTTGTAGCCCCTCGCACTTCTTGAGAGACTCGCAGCCCTTTCTCTGCAGCTGCCACTTTTAGAGTACACCCTGCCTCCACAGGAAAGGAGACGTCCATCGAATTCAGCGGCCCTTCAACGTCCCTCCTTTCCCTCTCCGCCCGCCGCTGCCCCTTCCCGGACTTCCATTGTGTTGTGCCTTTTCGCTTTAGCCCTGCTTCCAGCCTTGGCCCTTAACCTCCTTGGAAGCAAGATCAACTTGAGAATTTCTAAGCCTCGAGTTGCAATGGAGCTGTATGGAAAGGTAAGCAGAAGCGAGTTCCTCAGCGTGTCCAGAGAAAAATCTCGCTTTTACGGACTTTGGGCCGTGTGTGTGTGTGTGTGTGTGTGTGTGTGTGTGTGTGTGCGCGCGCACGCGTGTTTATCTGGGCGCGCGCGCCTTCTCAGTGAAACACAAAGATAAACCACTTTCCTTACATGCGTGCTACCCATTGTCATTTTCTCCCTTGTTTGTTGAATAAGATCGGAAGCTACCTCTTTCAGCCTAGGGAAATGTATAAACTTTCCGGATTCTGGGTGAACAAGGGTAAGGTAAGGCGGAGAGTCCCAGAACAATTCGTTCGTAATGAAAATTAGCACAAAGTAGTGCCCGGGAAAGCACGGTCTGGCTCCCGAAGAGACTGTTAACTAAGAAAAATCTCCAGCTGGGACTAACTGGGGTAACTTTCCCCACGTGAGGAATTGGGTAGGAGAGACTGAGAGCAGTAATACCAGGCAGGAACGACTCGGAAGAGGTAGGAGGGAGGCTCCGTGCTCCACTGTCCCTGGAGGAGCGAGCTGTTCCTACTGTTCTTGCTGGGAGTTGTAGTTCTTGGAGCGCCCATATTCACGGAAGCCCTGCAAGAACTGACTACAACTCCCTTGAGTGCGCGGGGCTGTCGGCCAGTACGCGTGCGCAGCGCCTGGAGCGGACAGCTCCGGTGCTGATGTTGGAACCGGTTTAGAGAAACCCAAGCGTGCAGTGTGGAGCGTGGAACGCACCGGCTGCACGCTTGACCAAGCGCCCGGGCCAGCGCCGTTCTAGCCAGAGAGAAAGGACATTTGCCTACAATGAGACACGAAGCGCCCATGCAGGTGGGTCTTTGCAGGAAGAGTGGCCTCGGGAGGAACTGAGAAATGTTTTTTTCCTTGTTCCAAGCACAATCTGCCCTAAGAAGGGTCACGCAGCCACTCGCAGAGAGGCTACTCTGTTCTTCTGGGGTCGGAGTTGGGTCCTCCACGTTCCGTGTGGGTTAGGGCGGTCTGGATGAGGGGTAAGGCTGTTCATTATTTTTATGGGCTCGGTAAGTTGGGGTGGGGAGTAGGAGAGTGTGTACCGAAAATGAAAACGCTAGGAAACAAAAGTCAGAAGAACATGCAATCTCCTGGTGGCTTGATCATTCCTCTTGGCTTTCCAGGTTTGTGAGTACCGTGTAAATTCAGAGGTTTAAGGCAGATCAGTGAGGCTTAGAGTTGAGAACTCTCCACCGGCATTTGGTATAGACGGAATTCTGCTTGGTGGACACATTAAAAAAGGGAAGCCAATGTTGGAGTCCCCAAAGTCTTTTTCTAGTGTCCAGTATCAGCAGAAAATAGAAATCACATTTAGACCTGGTTGACCCAGAGCCATGTTAGCCTTGTCAGTGTTCACATAGCTGATTTACTCCATTTCCAAGACCCAACCACTGCTTTCCTGTGTAAGGTTTATTGTATGTTTACCATTTATTGTATGTTTGGATTCCCCATATCAGCAGCACTCTTGGGTTTGCTTCCTTGAGAAATGCAGAAGACTCTGGTACAAAGGTGTCTTTTCCTAAGCATCTATCTTAAATTTCTTTTTAAGTTAGGATGAGTATATTTTTCCTTTCTGTGTATAGACAGTTAACGCTAAATATAAGCCTGCGTTCATTAACCAAGCAGAGTGCTCCCATTGCGTAACAGAAAGGCATTTTATGAATGGTTTGAGAGAATAGAACACGCTATTTGGGATGTGTCATTTCTCTTGAGATCCCACCTCTGCTGCCAAACCTAGCAACGTAAATATTTGACATTAATCCAGGCTTAAAGTTTTCCATGTTTTTTTAAATGAATCAAGAACTTCAAACATCTGCTTTGATTTACTTTTAATTTATTTTATGGGTTATGTATATCAAGGTACCTGAAGGGACTGTAGATGTAAGATATATAAAATTTAATTGTTTGTTGAAGGATTATTTAATACAAACCCTCAAATTATCTTGAGTTATTGAAAATTTGATTTGTTCCAGGGAACAGTGACCCTATTGTGTATCTTGTAATACCTCTATTTGTGACTTAGCTTTTCATTACAGACCTGATGTGAAAAGAATCTGGGCAGACAATAAGGATACAAGCTATTGCACTCAAGACATATTATTGGTAAATGATAATTTACAGTAGGTAGTGCCAAGATCCAACTGTAGGTAGTGTCAAGATCCAATATGTGTAGCAAAACATCATGTTGCAATCCTAAATTTATACAGCAAGAAAAGTTTCCCAGAATTTAAAAACCCCAAGAATAAATTGTTAGTTTTTAAAGCTGATGTCATATATGTGCTGACATTTCTGTGTGAAAATAAGTCACTAGGCAATAAACTACATTCTGTATTGATTTTATTTTCTTCTAAGTGTTTTTGTTCAGAAGGGTCATAGATGTTATAGAACTTTATGAAGTTAATGTTTTAGGAAATAAGAAATATTTCAAGTTGTCTCCTGTGTCTACTAAATACATAGTAGGCAGCGTAATATCCTATCTTTATCAGAACTTTAACAGCAAAGTACTATAAAAATTAGATACAATTTAATTAATTTCCTTGTGGGTAGAATATTTACAGTGAATTTTATTTGTTGGAATTGATTTTTCATTTTAAAATTCTAGATTCCTAATTGCTATGATGCAGAACACCTGCATTATAAGAAATCAAAGATTTTTTAAGTATAGTTAATTGAAGCACATAACTGATTTGCTTTAATTAATAAATTGCTATTATGTTAACTTCTCTCCATTATTAGATTTTTAAGACTATATAGTCATAGGAAGAGTAAACACTACAAAAATTTAAATTTATTTAAAGCGGCAGTAATACTCAGCACCTGTACTTCTAAACATAGGCATATTTCAGGTGACTTTGAAGGGTCAAATTACAAGAAGACAAGTAGTTGAAATTCTTTAATATTATTATTAAAGACTGAACAACATTGTCATTTGAAAAATAATCCCTAAATATTTTTACTTAGGTTTTTAAAAGATGAGTCACAAACAAAATCTTATTTCATAATTTCGTTTTCCTAATAAATTCTTTTCTGGCTGGGGATTTAGGTCAGTGGTTCCACCACCTGCCTTGCAAGTGCAAAGTCCTGAGTTGAATCCCTGGTACAAAAAAAAAAATCTTTTCTCTTTTTGAAAAAAATTAGTTTATTTATTAGTTTGAAACAAAATGGGCTTCTTATTTTTGCCTGCTTTCCTAATTTGTAATATTTTAAATTAAAGAAACTCTTGAAAAAAGCATATACTGTCCTTTAAAAAGCATCTGATATGCCTGTATAAATAGTTTGGTGTTATGTTCAAGGTAGTTTTTGATATATACATATTTTCTGAAAAATATTTTTCTCTAAATTGACAGAAAATGAAGGATTATTTCTAGTGATTAGTGAAATAATATATAACGATTGTCTATATTTCCTTCAGAACTAATAATCAGGACTAGCATTTCATAAGAATTTCAAGCAATGAGCTTAGAATTTTAATGCAGGAGATGGTGGTCATTTGTGACTTCTCATATAATGCATACATAAGTCATTTATATGTTTTCCTTTGTGGAGAATCTTTCTAGCCTTTTGACTGTTGTGGGTGAGGGACTTGTATTTCTTTTTACTGTTAAATGTCTTTAACCTTCACATTAGGCTTTGGTGTAACAAACAAATTTCCACTTGTTTTGTGACTCGCATATTCATATTTTAAAGTGTCTTTTGATGAGATTTTTTTGATGAAATAGGAGTTCTTATTTATAGGTAGAGTCTATTTCTGGGCTCTACTTCCTTTGGTATGTTTGTCTTGACCTTCTGTCCTGAGACTGCTACATTTTTAGTAAGTTTAGAATTTTCTTAGAAATTTCTACATAAGCAATTATATCATTTACAAGTTGAGATAGTTTATTCTTTCTTTCCAGTGACCTTCTTTTTCTCCATACTTTGCTGCACAGGATGGACAACTCTGTACAATATCTTGCTCCCAATCTTAGTAGGGAAAGCCTCAGTCTTTTACCATTAAGTATAATGTTGGATCTTGTATTTTTGTTTTGTATTTTGTTTTGGTATTTCTTTTGATTCATAGTTTACTAAGAGTATTTGGTTTTAACATAAATGGATATGAATTTGTTGAATGCTTTTCCTGAGTCTAATAATATGATCCTGTGCTTTATCAACCTTATGCTGTTGCAATACCTTGTTATAATCTGTCATTCCTTAACTTCTATTTGGTCATTATATATTGTCTGTTTGGTGTATTTCTGGATCATTTTGATTATATGTTATTAAATTTTTTGCAGTTAAATTTATGATGGACATGGGATTATGATTTCCTTTTAGTGATTGTAGAAGTTTATAATGGGAGCTATGGTGACCTTGTAAAACAAGCTGAAAATTGTTTTTTACTTTTGTTTTCTGAATGATTTCTTTGGTATAAGATTGGCATATTTTATTAAAGTATTTAATAGAATTTATCAGTGAAGCTATTGGACTCTGGAATTTTCTTTGTGGGATTTTATTTTGACAAATTAAAATTCTTTGATACACTAACTCCTGTCTTATCTACCTATCTATCTAATCTTTCTATTCCCTTTTGTTTATAGCAGTAGGCAGAATGTTCCCCCCTGAAAGCATCCAAGGCTTAATACTAGAACATGTGAATAAATTTTATCATATAACAAAAGGAACATCACAGATGTAATTATATTACAGATTTTAAAATAAGGAGATAACTCTGGATTATCAAAATGGTCCAGTTTAATCACATGATCTCTTAAAACCAGGTAACTTTCCTTACTTGGAATCAGAGACATAGCAGAAGTCAGAATTTCAAGACTTGAGAAAGAAAGTTGCCTTGAAGATAATCAGAGAAACAGGATCTCAGTCACGCAACCATAAGCAACTAAATTATGCCAACAACCTGAACTGAGGTTCCAGATAAGAGCAATTTAAGCTAGCCAACACATTGCTTGTGGCCTTATAAAGAACCCAGCTACATTGCACTATATCCAGTCTTCTGATTCAATAAATAATAAATAGGTTTAGTTTATACACTCGTTATGGCAAGAATAGAAAAATAAATATGTATATCTGAAGTTTTCTTTTATTGTGAATTTGCTTTTGTAGGCTGTTTTTACCTAAATTTTAAATTTATTAATATAAAGTTGTACAGAATACTTTTATTATACTCTTAATTCCTCTAAGATCTATAAATCAAACCCTTCTTTCATTCTTTTTTACTGATAATTTAAGTTCTGTTTCTCATTTTCCAATCTTGTTAGATTATTATCAGTGTTATTAATGTTTTTACATAATAGATTTTTGCCTTTATGTTGTTTATGATATATTTTATTGGCTTTGTTTTTTATACTTTAGAACTGCATTTAGGTTTTTATGGTAGAAATTTAGATCATTGCTTTTAAACATTTCTTTTCTTCTAGTAAATATAGACATTTAGAATGATATATCACCCTCTAAATACTGCTTTAGATGGCCCACAAATTTCTGAATATAATATTTGGTTATATGTCAGTTCAAAGTATTTTCCCATTTCCTTGAGATGTTTGAGTTTAATCCACAGGTTTATCAATATATTTAATTTCCAAATACTTGAGTACTTTCCAGGTGTTTGCATTTTATTGATGCCATATTGATGTTTAATTAAATTCTGTTGTTCCCAAAGAACATATTTTTTTAAAGATTTCAATCTTAACTTGTTTTTAGGCCAGGATGTGGTCTAATGTTATAAACATTCCACGTGAATTAATGTGGGCTACAGTTGTAAGATGTACCAGTGGTCAAGTATAAAGTAGGTCCTGATAGTGTATGGTGTTGCGAAGATAGTCTATGCCTTTATTGATTTTTTGGTCTATCTATTTTACTGAGAAACAAGATTTCAAATCTCTCACTATGATTATCAATTGTAATTTAGTCTGTCAATTACTGATAAAGAGGTTTTCAAATCTCCAACTATAATTTTCAATTTTCTTGTTTCTGCTTTTGGTTCTTTGGGTTTTTGCTTTGTGTATTTTGAGGCTCTGTTAGTAGTTACACACATAAATGTGTTACTTTTTTGGGGGGGTCTTACAGAAGAATTTTTCCTTTTTATTATTGTGAAATGTTTTTTTTTTCATCCCAGGTTATACTCCTTGTCTTAAAATGTATTTAGACTGATGTTAATATAGACAGCTTTGATTTCTTGTTTTGTTTTGTTTTCTGTTTCTGTTACCAGAGATTGAACTCGGATACCTCTGCTTGTGAGGCAGGTGGCAGAACCACTGAGCTAATTCTCCCACCCGACACCTTTGATTTCTTAACAGAATTTTCATGGTACACTGTACATATATTTTCATATTTTCACATTTAACTTCTATGTATCTTTATATTTCAGATTGAGTCTTGTGGTCAGTGTACAGATGAGCATTGCATTTTCATCCAATGTGGAAAATCTCTGCCTTTTAATTGGAACTTTAGTCGATAATCAATGTGGTTAGATTTAGCTCTATCATTCTACTATTTGTTTTATTCTTATTCTATTTGTTTTTTCCTCCTTTATTTCCTTTTATTTATTTTTCTTTTACTTTTTTCTTTATTTGTTTAAATAGTTTGAGTATTTCTATTCCTCTGCTCACATTTTTTAATAAACAGCTACATTTTTAGTGTTTATTGGAAGAATTACTATATGAATTGTTGACTTGTTATGTAGTCTACTTGGGCAGTATTATATTACTTCATATAAAATATACTGACTTTACTATAATATAATTTCATATAGCTCATCCTTTGTGAAATTGTTGTCATATGTATTACATGTCATTCATTATACATCCCCTCTACAGTTTTATAAACTTAGTTTTAAACTGTAATAGACAAATATATGCATATATCATGTATACACATATATGGCATATGCACATAAATATATAATGACAAACTAAGAAAACTGTAAAAATGAGTAGAGCCTCAGTAACTTGTGAAACACCATCACAACTAATGTACACGTAACTGGCATCTCAGAAAGAAAAAGAAAGGAATAATGAAATGGGAAATATATATATATATATATATATATAT
>NW_022900913.1:43650985-43740929 GCF_012274545.1 Fukomys damarensis
CACACACATCGACTTTCTGTTTGCCATTTCTGGTGCTCATACTGTTTGTCTGCATTACTAATTAGTGTAATTTTTCTTCAGCTTGACCTATTTTCTTTAGCTTTTTCTACAGTATATATCTGCTGGCAGCACATTTTCTGTTTTTGCTTATCTGATATTTTTTATTTTGCCTTTAGTTTGAAGTGAGAGGTTTACTGTGTGTAAATATTTTTAAATTTGTGTTTTCTTCTAGTGCTTTAAATACACCATTTCCTTTTCTGTGGACCTCAATTATGATAGGAAGCTATCTACTCTTCACATTATTGAGAATTTGTTTTTGATATACTGTATTTTCCTCTCTTTTCAAGATTTTCTATCTTACCTTTGAACAGTTTGGCTACATTAAGCCTAGATGTAGTCTTCTATATATTTCGTTAACTTGGAAGGTTGAATGAGCTTTTCAAATATGTAAATTTATGTTTTACAACAACTTTGAAGAATACTTAGTCATTATATCTAGATGTATTTTTCTGTCCCAGTATTCCTTTCTTTTTCCTACTCAGATGTCACTTACTTGTTTATTAGTTCTGATATTATTCCATGAGTTACTGGAGTTTTGTTCATTTTTGTGTAGTTTTTATTTTTGTCAAATTATTTTATTTCTGATGATTTATCCTCAAGCTCAGTGAATCTTTCTTCTGCCACCTGCAATCTTTTGTTATGCCCATCAAGGGATTGTTCATTTCAGTTAATGTGCTTTTCATTTTAGGCTAATTATTAGTTCCTTTTATACTAGAAACACATGTTGCAAATAAATTGTAAAAGTAAAATAATTTGGAATATTTGCACTTTTTTGGGGTCAACTTATATCTTCATCAATAGCTTCAACTATACAAAAATGAAATGCTTTACCCAAGACCAGAATTTTTGGATTGGTTGTCATGTCAGTTTTACTGAGGTCATGAATACTATTCTATCACTCAACAACAAAACCATATGAGTAAATATCCTAGGTATTTAATGCCCACATCATATTAAATGATGGAAAAACTGAAAGCCTTCACTCTAAAATCAGGTATAAGAAAGGATGTCCACTATCATCACTTCTGCTCAGTGTAGTACTTAAAACATTAGCAAGAACAATTAGGCAAGAAAAAGAAATCAAAGGAATATGTATAAGGAAGAAACTGGGCTGGGAATTTGGCTCAGGGGATCTGCTGCCTGCCTCACAAGCACAAGGTTCTGAGTTTGATCCTTGGTATCACAAAAAAAAAGGAAGAAATCAAATTATTATTATTTGCAGATGACATCCTCTATGTAGAAGATCTCCCAAAATCTACCAAAAGACTCCTAGAATTAATAAACAAATTTAGCAAATGTAGCAAGATACCAACTCAACACACAATAGTGTTCCTATACACCAATAATAAACCCACTGAAAAAGAAATTAGAAAAAAATACCATTCACAGTAGCACCAAGAAAAATTAAATACTTAGGAATTGACCTAATTAAAGAAATGAAAGACCTCTACAATGAAAACTACAGGAATATGAAAATAGGAAATCAAAGAGAACACCAAAAAATGAAAAGATATTACTTGCACTTGGTAGGCAAAACCAATATAGTTAAAATGGCCATACTTCTAAAATTGGTATTCAGATCTAATGCAATTCTAATCAAAATACCAACAGCATTCATCATCCTAAAATCATAAAATTCATATGGAACTAGAAAAGGCCCAGAATAGCAAAACCAATCCTGGGTAAAAAGGGAAAAGTGGGAGGCATCACCATCCCACACTTGAAATGATATCACAAAGCTACAAGTCTTTGACAAAGGAGCCTAAAACATATACTAGGGGAAAGAGAGACTCTTTAATAAATGATGATGGGAAAACTGGCTCTCCACATCCAGAAGATTGAATCTAGACCCATATGTCTCACCATGCACTAAACTAAAATCAAAATGATTCAAAGAAGAAACTTAAAACAGAAACACTTAATTTGACAGAAGATAAAATAGGTAAAACTCTTGAAGCCATAGTCATAAGAAAAGACTTTTGAACAGAACCCTGGTTACACAGAAAATAGTACTAAAAATCAACAAATGGGATCATAATTACAAAGTTTCTGCACAAGAGAAAAAAAATCAATAGAGTTAGAATGGAAAGACAACCTACAGAATGGGAAAAAAAATTTTTTTGCCAGTTATTCTTCAGATAGAGAATTAATATCTAGACTAAAAAAACAAAACAAAACAAAGCAAAAAAACCCTAAAAAACTTGGATCCTCCAAAATAAAAGACCTAATGAAAAGATGGGCAAATGAAAGGAACAGACACTTCACAAAAGAAGTACAAATGGCCAATAAATACATGAAAAAGTGTTCAACATTGCTGAACGTTACAAAAATACAAATTAAAACAGCCCTGAAATCTGTCACAGTCTAGAAAGAATGGCTGTCATCAAGAAATCAAATAACAAATGCAGGCAAGGCTCTGAAGAAAAAAAGAATCCTTCTAAGTTGTTGATGGGAATACAAAATAGTACAGCCATTATCAAAATCAGTTTAGCTAGTCCTCAAAAACCTAAAGCTAGTAATTCCATTAAACACAACTCTTCACCTTCTAGGAGGTATCTTCCCAAAAGAGATAAAGACATTGTATTATGGTGATACACATATACCCATGCCTATAGCAGCACAATTTATAATAGCTAAATCTTGGAAGCAGCCTGTATCCATCAACAAAAGGATGGATAAAGAAAATATGTTACTTGTACCAATGGAGTACTACTCTGCCATAAAGAGGACAAACCAGTCATTTGTAGGAAAATGAGTTTATCTTGAGACCAAATGTTAAGTGAAATAAATCAGAAACACAAGCTTAAATATTGAAAGATTTCTCTTATATGAAAAACCCAAAATATAAATAAAAAATAAGATAAAAGCTTGATAATAGGAAGTAGGGGGAGATAGATCTTTCTGAAATGGGAAAGAAATCAGCAGATGGAGGGAAGAGATAGGGGAGGGAATGAATAAAAGTAAGATATGTTATGTGCATGTACCACCTTCCCACAAGGAATGTAAACGTTATGTAGTCAAACATGGACTAATTTTTTGTTGTTGTTGTGTTTTATATTGTTTTGTTTTTGTACCGGGGATGGAACTCGGGTCCTTGCACTTGTGAGGCAGGCTGAAGAACCACAGAGCTAAATCCCCAGTCCTAGTTTTTTTTTTTTTTTCTAATGATGAAAATAATGGTAAAAATACTAGGTCAGTAGTTTCCTAATGCATCTGATTGGATTGGATATAGAAAGTTACATTTTGTGTATGGACTCCTAAGTGAGAAAAATCTAGAACCATAGCCATTTAGTTCCCACGTGCTCAGGTTTTTTTTTTATTCCTAGGAAAACAAATCATAATCATATCCTAAATGGTGAGTCCTTGAGCCACTCACTAGTGTGCTGCTCCTAGTTTCACCCCAGCCTATCAACAATTCATTTATTAACACCCCAATGCCTGTCCCTACACCAGTAGCTCTGATTCATGCTTTGCTTTATCAACTAAAGAAACTTGCAAGCCAACACCGTTGAATAGTTTCTCTTCAAGTGGCCACAGCCTAAGAAATCTTAAAGAGCTGCAGGAATGTATGTGTTAATCACCAACTGGCAAATTGTGACTCTTACGTGGCACTCGTCTGTAGTGTTGGAAATAAATGATGGCTATTCTTTTAAATGTTTGATTCATTGAACACCTGTCTGAATGGCAAGTCTGATGAAAAGGGCTAGCAGAAACAGTACACCTGCAGATGTGAACATTCTTTTATAAGTGTGTGTGGGCAGGTTTGTTCTTTGTAGTAAATAATAGTAGCAGTAGCTTTTGAATGAAAAATGGAAACAGTCATAAGTAGAAAATGTCTCTAAATTAGTCTAATGTAGAATTATAAAATATGCAAATGCAAATACATAGAATACAAAGATACTAAGTTCTTCACCAGGGGTCTGGATAACAGTGTCATAAGTGCATAGACAACTAGATCCTGCCCTACAGAATGCCTTGCACATATTCTGCCCTGATGACTGGGGAGAGATCAAGATCCAAGAGGAATATGTATAACAAATATCTAGAGGCATTCTTTCAAGTATTCACATGTTAAAATGTTTTAAATATTTTTAATGTTTAAAGATAAAACTTATTGGGAAACAAAATTCAGTGTTATTTTACCTCAGCAGGAAACATTAGATTATAAGACAGGTCTTCTTTATACCATGTAGTCCTGGGAATGTCTATTGTGTTTCCGTTTTATTTTCTACTAAAGAAAAGCTCTTCTTTAAAAAATAGTTATTATTTTGTGGTTCACAATTTGGATGCTGGCCTGCTTCTGCTGTTGTTACTTTCTAATGGAGTGAGGGAAAGTAAATTGCATTTGTGATCTTTAAAGTAAAAATGCCTGCTGAAAAATCAAGGCTTCTTTCGGCCGGGTTAAGTAGATTACAGTTGCATGTGGTCTGACGGTGTGATTTCTGCTTTTTTCCTGGGTCATGCCTCCTCGTAGTCTGCTAGGGTGCTGATGATGATTCCTGGCACCAATTCTCTGAACGCTCTGGCTCTTATAGTGCAGAGGTCATTGATGAAATGTATTTTTCAGAATCAGCTTGTCTGGACAAGCTGGGACTCATAGGGTTCAAAGCTTTCTCATTAAGATTCAACATTATGGTGGTGTCTATCTATCTACCTATCTATTGAAAGTAGATTGGAGAACATGATATCTGTTATTTCTTGCTTCCAAAAATAATCAGAAAGCTTATGTGTATTTTGTCTGTATCCTAAAGAAAGTTTGGAAAGATGGCTTCTTTATTGTTGCTAAAAAAAGGCTCTTTCAATTTTTATAAATTGACAACTGCAAATGTCTTAAAGATATGGTGGTTTTTAAAATTTTAAACTTGTTTTGTTTTACCGAAGTTGCACATGCGAAAGATGATGTGTGACTATTGGGAGAGATGTGGGGCTTGGATTTTTCACCAATTCCTTTTTGCCTACTGCACACCTAAGATGACTGACCATCTATCCAACATGTTGGTTTTAGCACCGAAAAGTCCTCTTAGATCCAGGCCAACCAGGAAATTGATCATCCTAGACACACTCCACCATCAAGACACTAGTGATCTCCAACCCTGAGATAATTTATGATCCTGCCGGGTAGAGGTATTTGTGGGATTCCAAGGCAGACTGAAGATTCCACTTTCTTCAGTCTATTCACTTCTAGTTTACAAATTTTGTTGACCTGTCTTTTCTACTCTTGTCTCTGTTGTACTCTTTGTCCATAAGAATTTCTGCTTTTGTGAATACCATTATTTGTGAGGGGCTTGAGGAAAGGATGATGATAAGCACTGTGTATACAAGATATAGATATAAATTATTTCTAATCTCAAAATAATGATACTGTGGATTTCAGTGGTTTACTCAATTCAGTAACAGAGGTTAGGTCAAACTTCACCCAAGACCAGCTGCTGGGCTATGTGACAAGACAGCATCCCCACACTACTGTGAGTTCCTGAAACTCCATTTCTCATCGCTTTATCTGTATTTTACTTGAATGCTTCCCTTTATTACTTCAGATGTGAAACTTGGCTCTTTCTCAATTTCTGTAATACCCCATTTACACTCATAGATTTCCTGAGTTTAAGATATTTTGGGCATTTACTCTATGGCAGGCAGTGTTCTAGAACAGGTAATATCATGGGGTTTGTGGCATTTCAATGCCTTTTCCTTCCCACAACCTCTATGGGTCACAGAACACATCTGTCTGCACACTGACCCTTCAGTATCTCAGCTTCTACACTGAGGGATACATTGATGAATGTTCTTTACTCCCTGTCATGATGTTTTAAATTAAGAAGAAAATAAAGTGTTAACTTCAGGAATTACAAAAGTCTAGAGAATGAAAGTGTTGGGTATTGAACCCTCTTGCCCTTTGAAGTTAGGAAATTAGAAAAATTCTGTAAACTGACAATTTTCATCACAGAGAGTATCACTGGAAGAAGTTGGATAGAAAATGAATGTCTGGTGTATCATTTCATTGCAATGAGACAAATATCAAAGATGAGGATGAAAGCTTTAGTTAAGCATTTAACATATGCAAACAATTACCTATTATATGGATGAGTAGTGAAAAACAAAACAACAACAAAAACCTCACCCAAGTTTACACAGGAACAAAGGTAGCAAGTATCTGACGTGGGATTCCTTCTCAGACATCCTGAGCACATGGTGTGTGATCTTTACCTGTACTTATAGCACATCAAGAACCCAGAATTGTCTTTTTCACAGATTTGTCTATATACCCGTAATTCCAGAACTGCTATAAAAAGGGGGAATGATACTTCCCTACCTCCCTTCATGCTCTGATTTTTAAGGTTTGGATTACCAGTAGCTGGCTGCTCACCAGCATCCCATAACTGCACTAGTGACCCTCTGGGTTCAGCATCTGTGGTGTGTGCAGAAGCTGCTGGAACTTAGGCCCTGTGTCCTTGCAGTGGTCCAACTGCATTGTCAGGTCTGGGAGCTCTGTCAGCCACTGTGGTTTACTTCCCAGCAGTCCTTGATTGAAATCTTCCTTCTGAGGTCCCTGTGTTCCTCTGCCTACCAGCCCCAGTGCAGACTTTCTTCCCTCTTGGGAGCTCTCTGGAGCCAATCGAGGAGAAAGCTACATCATGATCTGAAAGATCACTAATCTTTGCTATTAATGGGAAATGTTTTTATATCATTTGATAAACTTCATTTTAATTTTTCTTGATATATTCTAGAAGGATAGATGCATCTACAGATTTTGAAAAAATTCAGAAATCATTATAATACATTTTAATGCACATGTACACTTATTTAAAATTTTTCTTTTGTTTTTGTGCTGGGGATTGAACCTAGGGCCTCATTCATGCTAAGCTTTCCCTCTACTACTAAATTACATTCCCAGCTCCAAGCTCTTTTTATTTCATGATGGTGCAAAAGCCGAGCACATTCAGCTGCAGGGAACCACAACTCCTATTTAGCCACCTGATCATAAGAATAAGCAACTGATGCTCTGTCATGTACTGTGTTGATAAGTTTCGAGGTTTGGTAGGTAAGGTGTATTAATTACATTTTCAAGTTATGATGTTTTCAACTTATGATAAGTTTATCAGGACATAATGCCATTTTAAGATTTGGAGCGTCACCCACATACATATATCCATGTGTACATCTACATATAAACACACACATATATAATTAAGCTTAGATCTTACCTATCTTCAACAAGGGAATGAATGCTTTCTGTAAGAAAGAGAAGTTCCCTTACTGCTCCCAACATTCTTGTTTGGAATTAAGTTTTAGATTTGTCAATTTGGTGAAGGGCAGCAAAGCCTATATGTTGTTAATCTTTGAAGTACACACTTGGTCCAGGCAATGAGGCCTCAGTGGATAGGCCAAAATGAATCAAGATACACTCTTGGAAAAAAAAGGACCATTTCACTTTAGTTTTCTCGCTAAGTTCTTTTCTTTCATTTTAGAATGGGGACAATGACTTGTGGCTCTGCAAATCAGGATCTTAGAAGTCATAATTTCTGTCCTCATAACCAGCAAAATACCTGAACAAACTGTAAATCAAAACTCATACATCTGTCAGAGAATTGAGCTCACAGGAAATAGTCCTGTCCCCCAGAATTGGAGAGCCAGGCATATGGATACAGAGAATCACTATTTAACAGAGCAGAAACTTCTATGGGAACAAGCAGTGGGGCTAGGAAATCCTTAACTGTAGCTGAGGAATTATTGGGTCAGTGTGGACAAGTCTGAGAGAGAAAAACTCCAAGGGGTTCCAGCCTTAGTCTCTTCACACTTTTGTAAAGTTTACCTTCAGGAACTCTGTCAGAACATCAGAGTGAACCTCAGAGAAAAACATCCTCATGGTTCCAGCAGGGGAAGGGAAAAGTGGTCATCTAAAAATATGCCAAAGCACTCTCTCTAAAATGAGCTATGGATAGACCTCTTACTGTGATCATGTATGAAAAGCACATGGTGGAGCACCTGTAAGAGCTGTGTTGCTATTATTATTTTTTAACCATTTTTTTCTGTATGTGAGCTGAGAGTTGTCTACACCTAAGTGGGATGGGAGTCTAAAGAGATGCTTAGAGGACAACTGAAGAAGGAAAGCTTGATAAATATCTTTAGAATGTAGGGTGATTTGCCTCTTGAAAATATCACCATAATATGCATACTATCACATACATTCTCCTGTGATTCCCATTAGATATTTATGCTCTGCTCATATAAACAAAGGAGACAAAAATATTGATGAGCGCTTCCCCACTTTTGGTAGGCTCTTTACTTCAGAAGGCAGGGTTAGAATTTAAATCTTCCCTGCCTTGGTCACTTCCCATTCCCTGGAAAGCATCCTTTCAGCTCCAGGGTAAGTTGTCAACACTGACATGAGTTGTGTCTCCTTGCCTCTCAGCTACCGGCGGAAATAATAGTGGAGCCATGGAGAAATTACCGGCCAGAGAGGGTAAAGGATGTCATTATTCTAGTCCAGTGTCCAGGAGAAACAGGGAGGCAGGCAGACATGTGCACTGATGGATACAGCCTGGTTCCAGATGACAACTATTTGGAAATTGTGACTATTATATTTCCTTCTCGGCTATATTACTCACTTTTCTGTTGTTGTGATAAAATGTCTAATATACACAACTTTAAGGGAAAAAAGTTTAATTTGGCTTGTGGTTTCAATCCATTGTTAGCTGGCTGAAAAGCAAAAACATCACAGAAGGGCATGGCAGAGGAGAGCTGTACACATTGTGGTCACCAGGCAGCATCTTGGGGAAGTACCATAGAAAAAGGGGCCAGACCCGAAGGTCATGGACACACACAGAAATATTCTGTATGAATTTCCTAGGCATCTTTATAGCTAATCAAATTGATAACCAAGATTAAGAATCATATTGGCTTAAAAATTTTAGCCTTTACTTTGGAGATCTTTGGAGTGATTTTTTTTCTTCCCCAATGAAAATCATTGATATTTAAAACTATTGTGTTTATAAACTTTTAATTAATATATTCCATCCTTTTAAGCTTTTAATTTCCAAGAAAAATGTATTTTATTTTTATTAATTTACCCTCATTTACCTTCCTGCTGACTCTCAGGTTATTATTTTAGAGTAGATGAGCATAGTAACTTTAAAATGACTTCTTTTAGTTTTTCCCATCAGATCCATAAAATGACTTAGTGTGGTTTAAATCTTTAAGTGCCTTGTGTAATTCCCTCAAAGTAATTTGTTTTTTCCCATTTAGTTGAAAAACAAATATAAAAACTTTTGAAGGAGGCTGTGGTTGCATGCCTTAGAGATAATCTATTTGGCCCCTGGTCAGTAGGACTTTGGGGAAATCAAATTGAGATTTAAGGTGTCACTTCAAGTATGTATATGATCTGTTTACCTGCTATTAAACCATATGACTATCCAAGGCATCCATTCTCAAAAGTTAAGGATTTGCTTCAAATGCTGTGAATTCCATAATGACATATTGTGGAGGTCTTATCCATAGACTTGTATATCAAGCAGATTAAAAAGTTAATTGTTATTTGTGTACAAACTGATTACCATTTTGATCAGGGTCTTAGATGCACATGTAAAGTACAAACTGATAAAATTTAGAAATGACATGAATCTAAAAGGGATAACTAAAACTGATGAAATGATATAAAATTGTCAGATCAGAATTAACTTTTAAATTAGGAAATGAAAAATAAATTTAATAAGGTAAATGTAAAGGTTAACACTTCCATTAAAGATGTAATTTGACTAGTACAAGGTAAGGATGGGATCCATGAGACATGTGTTAATATTTTATATTAACAATTTGAAAAAAGTGTTGTGCATTTTGGGAAACTTCACTGTTAAGTCAAGTGTGATAGAAGGTATCAGTCTAGTTTTACTGTGCACTGACCAGATAAATATCTGCAATATTGTGACCAATTGTGGAAGCCACACATAGGAGTTTGACAATCTGGAGGGGTGTCAATTTTAAAGACAGCAGCCTGTATGGGGTTTCCTGAGCTGAAACTTGGATACATGCAATCAAGAGGAAAGAGCTAATGGAGCCATCAGATGCCTAAAGTTCTCTCAGACAGGAGAGAAATCAACACTGTCTTCATTCAGAAGGCAGAATCTAAAGCACAGGGACAGAGTCCTCAGGAGGTGTACTTTATTATTTGTTTTCCTTTTATTGAGTTTATTGGTACATTTTAGGTATACAGTACAGTTACATTCATTATTGGGATCTTGTACCTTTACATGACAGGTGGTCTTGGTTCTCATTTTTCCCCTTGTCCCTGCCCTCCCTTCACCCTTTCCTCCCTCCCCATTTACAAACACTTTATTTTCATTTTCTCATATTTTTCCCCTTATTACCTTTCCCCTACCCTTCCACTTTCCCTACACCTTTAGCCCTTTTCTTCCCATTTCACAATGTCAGCTATCTCATTAGGATCTTATGTACTATTACAGTTTGTTCACACCAGAGAAACTATTTGGTATTTACACATGTGTGACTTATTTTTTTCACTTAGGAGTATATCCTCAAAATGTATCCATTTTCCTATGAATGATTCTAATTTCTCCTTCTTTATGGCTGAGTAGTATTCCATTTTATAGAAAAACCACATCTTCTTTATCCAGTCTCCTACTGATGGGCAAATGCGCTGTTTCCAAGTTTTAGCTATTACAAACTGTGCCGCTATAAACATGGGTGTGCATATATCACTCTGGTATGATTCTTTTAATTCTTTTGGAAAGATACCCAGAAGAGGGATGGCTGGGTCAAATGGAACCTCTAGTCCCAGCTCTTTGAGGTATCTCCATATTGATTTCCCTAGTGGTTGCACCAGTCTGCACTCCCACCAATAATGGAGAAGGTTTCCTTTCTCCCCACAACCCTGCCAACATTTGTTCATTGTGATTTCTTGATAGCAGCCATTCTTTGTGGGGTGAGGTGGAATCTCAGTGTTATTTTCATCTGCATCTCTCAAATGACCAGTGATGTGGAACATTTTTTCATATATATACTTGCTACTTTTACTTCTTTGTCTGAGAAATGTCTGTTCATTTCAGATGCCCATTTTTGAATTGGGTCTTTATATTTGGAGGGGCTGATTGTTTTGAGTTCTTTATATATTCTAGATAGTAGTCCTTTGTCTGAGGAGCAGCTGGTAAAAATTTTTTCCTACATTATAGGTTGTCTCTTAGTTCTGTTGATGGTTTCTTTTGCAGTGCAGAAGCTCTTTAATAAGATGAGATCCCGGTTTTTTATTCTTTCTGCTAGTTCCTGTGCTACTGAGGATTTGTTCATAAAGTCTTTTCCTATGCCAGTGTCTTCCAGAGTTCTGCCTAACTTACCTTCCAGCAATTTTAATGTTTCTGTTTTAATATTTAGATCTTTAATCCACTTGGATTTTGCTTTAGTGTATGGTGAAAGATAAGGGTCCAGTTTTAATCTTTGGCAGGTTGAGATCCATTTTTTCCAACACCATTTATTAAAGAGGCCATCCTTCCTCCAGTGGGGATGGTCAGCTCCTTTGTCAAAGATGAGGTAGCTGAGTACATCTGGAGTTGTTTTTGTGTCTTCCAATCTGTTCCACTGATCAGGAGGTGTATTTTAATGCAATGTGAGAAAGAACTGTCCAACAACTGGAAACTTTCAGCAATGAATCAGGCTAGTTCATGGCATTTGTGAAGCACTTGTCCCTCTGTTGGAGGGCTAGGCTAGGACATTAACCCGAGACCCTAAGGTACCATGAAAGGCAAGACCATAAGGTGGCATGAAGGGAAGTGTGGGATGTTATACTGCCATGAAGCTTCTTCCTAACTCTATGATTCTTTGTTTTCGAAATGCAAAATTATTGCTATTCGAGAAGTCACTTTCATTTATCTTTTACAAAATATAATTTGTTCTCTGAGAGGTAACTTCATACTCTATTCATGTTTTTAAATTTCAGCTATATTTTTCCACAAAATTTCTAAGAATGTTTGCATGACTTCTTATTTAGAGATGGCACCAGATTTGCATAGTGATGGTCTATAGGCCCATATTCTGTCAAATTGATTCATTTCTGCTCTCAGCAAGATTAGGACTGGCACTCTGTCTTCTGAGGCAGGATTTATTTCATTCTTACAAAGTTTTACAAAATGCATATGTATTCTCAATGCATATTTTTGGATCCTTTGTGAATGTTATTAGGGATATAAATTGGTGAAAAATGGTGAATTCGTGAAAAACAATAAATTCAATCTTCAAGAATAAGTGAGTTAGTTAACTGCCCTGAGGATAATTCTTCTGGATACATACATCCACCGGTCCCCCTTCTTAAACTTTCTCTTGTTCTGTCATCATGTTCTTTGCTGCCAAGACAGAGCATAGTATAGTGGCCCTTTAACTACAGGTTTTGCTGCAAGAGTATAGTTATCTCTATCTGTATCCTCACAGTTTCATTCAAAATTACATATATTAATGATTCCTCTATTCCTTCAGTTCTGAAATCAGTCTAATTTTGAAATAGGATCTGGATTAATAGATTAGCCTTCATCATGTTTTCTTTGACAGCAACTTGGAGATACACAGGGCTCTTTTGGAATACCATCACAGAACTATGGAATGCACCACATAGTAGTAATCTAATAGGCTGAGTAAATGAGCAGTCATAGCAAATTTAAACTCATTTCTAGCTGTAGTGTGGCTGAACATTTTTGATGCAGAACTCAGAATTTAGGCTGTTTCCTAAGAAAAAAATATGCAAAGTGGCCTTCCTTTTTCATGAAAGTGATTTGAAGGCCTGCTTTAGTATCTCCTAGAGAAGATAATAATTGGTGAAGGGGCTATATCTGTAGGGAATGGCAGTGTCAAATGAAATGATTACTTGATTTCAGGGCTTCTTGAGTCATTAGAGTAAAACTGCCGCTCAAATTCGTGGTCAAAAGTTGTAACCCTACTTGCCCTTGGCTGACTGCTTGTGTTGGGGAACATTTATTTACCTTAGCATATGCTCTGCACTGCTGGAGTGTGTGTGTGTGTGTGTGAGGATTTCCTATTTTAAAGGAAGTTTTGTCCAGTCATCAACATTCCTTCCAAGTTGTTAGAATTTCTGAATATGTCCATGTGATTAAATGGACTGAACAAAGGAAAGCTTAAACTTACATTTAATAAGAAAATGTGAGATTAAATCAGAATCTTTATTGCCCTTATCTTGCATGATGTATACAGATATTCCCTTTGTTCTTATTCTTATGTGCATAGTTACATTCTCTTGCAAGAAATAAATATTTGTAGGAGAATGTGTTATTTCTTTTTTCTCTTCTCACTTAAAGTATTCTCTTTCCCTCTGTTTCTCTCTATCAAACACACACACACACACACACACACACACAGAGAGAGAGAGAGAGAGAGAGAGAGATAGAGAGACTCTTGACTTTCTAATTTTAGGCAAGTGATGCTATCTTAGATGAGCTACTGTTTACTGTTTCTAGCCTTTCACCATCTGTAGAGGTTTTTTTTGCCCTCCCCTCCCCTTGATTAGTCCATATTTTTTGTTGGTTTAAAAAATATCCAATGTTAGCTATTCTAAAAGAAAAGAAGTTTATTTAGCCCACAGTTCTGGAGATCTAAGAACCTGGTGCTGGTGCCTGCTGAGCTCTGGGTGGACTTTGGGCCATGTCGCAATATGGTGAGTGGCATCACAGTGGGAGTATGTTTCTGAACAAGAAGTCACATGGTAACACAGAAAGCCAGAGAGATTTAAGGGTCATGTTCACACTTTCTATAGCAATTACTATTGTGGTAACTAACCCAGATCCTTTGATAACAAGATTAATCCCCTCTAATGGTGTGAGCCAGCTTAATAAATTTCTGTCAGGCCCTACCTCTTAAGATTTCTACCTCCTCAAAACTGTCACACTGGGAACCAAGTTTCCATCACATGCAACTATACCAACCCATAGCATACTCAAAAGAAATGATGCATTGTTAATCAGCCTTTATTGGAGTAAAAAATAGAACATTTAGCCTAGAATTGTTCGAGAGAACTTTCTGTAATTATGCCATATTTTGTATTTAAACCATCCAATAGAGTAGTCACTAGCCACACATGGCTATTGTGCATTTGAAATGTGGCTGATATGACTGAAAAACTAAGTTTTCATATTTTATTTAACTTTAACATAATTTAAGTAGGCACATGTAACTAGTGGCTACCATACTGGGTAGCACAATGATTGCCAAAGAACACACAGCATCAGAAAAATATATTGAGTAGATGCAGTAATTACTCAGTGGAATTCATCATTTTATTTTGTTTTCTTTTTTTTAAATTGAATTTATTGGTACATTCTAGGTAGACAGTACAGTTGCATTCATTACTGGGATCTTGTACTTTTACATGCCAGGTCTTGGTTCTCATTTTTTCCCCTTGTCCCCCCCCTCCCTTCACCCCCTCCTCCCCTCCCCACCTACAAACACTTTAATTCCATTTTTACATTTATCATTTTAAATACCTATTTTCTATGTATTCAAATAGTGTTAGAAGTAATAAAACATCATTCTTGATATATGTTAACATTATCATTAAAAAGATGAGAAAACTATCACTATCCACCTAAAGTGTTTATAATTAATAAAAACCATTTTTTATTGCCTGAACATCATTTTTAATTTGAAAGAGACTACATTTTTGTTAGGATGTTGATTTGATAAGATGTCAATAAATGAAACAGATATGCTCTGTGTATACTCCCCTAGGAAATAAGAGAGACTCTAATAATTCAGATAATTTAAGAAGAGGCACCCTGCTGTTCGGTCACTTTGTTGGCTCCATCAGTGAGATTACAAAGTTTCAGAGCCCACTTGAACTGCCCAATTCCTCTCATCTTTGCTTTTCATGTTACACTTAGAGATACCTCCTTTGGTGTCTTTGATTGGCTCTGAATGCTGAGATGAGACAACCACCAACACAGCTGGAAAGAGCTGTACGTTTTGCCCTTCTCTCTTTCAGCAGGGAATTATTGCCATGGATACCAGCATCAGAGGAGGACTGGGAAACACTCTCCACTTGCCTCCCGAGTGTCTGACATTTGCTTGTAGCAAGAAAATAATGAATGTGCTGCTAGCTTCATATTGAGTAGGAGACTTATCCATACCTGTTTGCTTTTTTTTAAAATTTTTACAGATGGCCTCTGCCCAAGAATCCAGGTATGGCCAGAAAGACTCTTCTGATCAGAATTTTGACTACATGTTCAAATTGCTGATCATCGGCAATAGCAGTGTGGGGAAAACATCTTTTCTGTTCCGTTATGCGGATGACTCCTTTACATCTGCATTCGTCAGCACAGTTGGGATTGATTTCAAAGTAAAAACTGTATTCAAAAATGAAAAGAGAATCAAGCTTCAGATTTGGGTAAGTGACTTTGAACGGATGCTGTTCTTCTGTCTGAAGTATTGGATGTGTAAGTGTGTAAGGGAAAAACTTTCTCCCTTGTTCGGTCCCTGTGGGTTCTAAAAGCTTTGATTTCCTGCTGTTTTGTTGTAAAACATTGTTTCAAAGACTTTCAGGTGACAACACAGAAACTGAATTATGGTGTGTTGTCAAGCGATGTTCCTCAACAATCTTCCAAAGAAAAAAGTAAACAAAACTTCTACTGTGTTGGTGGCTGAAGAAACAATAAGTCTGGCTTTGCCTTTTATGATCTGTGTGACCTTGAGCAAGTCTGTGCCACTTCTGGTTATCTCTAGGACAGGCATTATAGATCTGGCCCTTTAGGTCACCAGAAGCAGACTATGGCCATTTTAAAAGAGAAAGGACATAAGCAAGTATAGGGGAGCTGGGGCTAGTTCTTTCATAAAGCCCCAGATTTAACTTTGAAGAGACGATTTGTACTTCACAAATTGTTTTCAGCAATGAAAGCTATGCTTACACATGAAAATGAAACAGAACACTTATTTGAAATAGGTTCTTTTAAAGTAGAAGTTTCTCTGTAAGTTTTGAGACCATTTGACTAGCTATTTACCTCTTCTCACTGCCTGATAAAGATTAGAAATTTCCTAATTAAATAGTTGAATTTGGGAGACTAGCAAACAAGGAACTGAAGAAAAATGTATGAGATAGGATCAACAAATATAAGAAATGTTTAAATTTTTTTAAAAAATTATTACTGCAAAAGACATCCTGCTGGCAATCCTCCTCAAAATACCATCCCCCAATCAAACACATGTATCTCACCATTCTTGCTACTTTCCAAAGCATTTCTGAAAGTCTTCTTTTGTAAGCATCTTTAGTTGTGCCATTGTGGCTGCCTCAATGTTCTGCATGAATTAAAAATTTTATCCTTCATGGTCCTCTTGACTTTGGGGAAAAGCCAGATGTACAGTGTTTGATCTAGGGGAAAAGATGGATAAGGACATACCACGTCTTTTCAAGCTTGTCTTTCCTTTGAGTAGCACTCATAGCAATATTCACGGTGTTTTTATCACAACTTGTAAAGGCATCTAGAAGACTTCCAGGACTGCTTCAGAAAATGGCTAGAACCATTAAGTGCATCTAACACGAGGGGTTGGCTACAGTGTTATCTTAGTTTATGCACTTAGTTTGTTTTATAGTTTGGAGGAAGATGGCTGCATTTGTGTTTGTGTGGTCATGTTTGTCCCCCGATGAGGTGTTTGTGGGGCACTTTTTTTTTTGTGAACTGCACAGTTTGTAGAGCAAAGCATTCATGAACCAGGACATTACTATATTTTGAGGAGGATTAAAGGCAATGTGTCTTTTACTATTGTGATCAATCCCTGTATGTGAGTAATAGGTCAAAAGTAATATAAGAATTGAAGTAACCAAAAAAATCAGTCACACCAAGAGAGTTAAATAGTTTATGGATATCATGGTATGTAGACAAGTAGAATGTTTCTTTATTCACTTTCGTCCCCTTTTTCCTGTTAATTTATACCTCTCCTACTCAAACTCATTGGAGGTATTAACAGATGTTTCCTAAGAGTCTGAGACGTGCAACGACCATATGATGATAGTTCCATGATCTGTAGGACTGATAATAAACTTCCTTTTATAAATGTGGAAAACTGTAAGACAAATACCAGAGTGTAGCATTTAAACTTTTTTAAAATTAGAGAACCTTTTACTAATATATACAGGGCACACGCGCACATGCACACACACACACACACACACACACACACACACACACTGAATTCTCTTTAACACCTTAAAAGTCTTAGATGAGCTGGGAATTTAGCTCAGTGGTGCCACTACCTGCCTCACAAGCACAAGGACCTGAGTTCGATCCCTGGTACCAAAAAAAATAAAAGTCTTAGATGATTCAGATATATACATAGTTGAGCTCTTAGGCAGTTTACAATACATTGTTGCTCTTTTACTTATGCTAAATGTAGAGTTCACAGAAGAACTTGGATAATTAGACTTCAGGTGAAGCATCTTCAATGTTCACGATTCTCTAAAGTAGCTGCTGAGAAGATCCCTGCTTTAGAACTTGACTCAAGTCAGTGACAATAGCAGTAAACATCTCTTGTGTCTTGAAGAAAAAAGAGCAAAATCTATTGTTTTGCATTTGGGGCCTGTTCAATTCTCTTCCTTTTGAATTTCAGCAAACTAACTGTCATGTGATAAATTTCATATTCAGGCTGGGTGTGGTGGTGCACGCCTGTAATCCCAGCACTGGGAGACTGAGGCAGGAGGATCGCTGTGGGTTCGAGACCAGCCTGGGATACATAGTGAGTTCCAGGTCAATCTCAACTACACAGTGAGACCCTGTCTCAAAACAACAACAACAACAAAAAAAAATTTCATATTCAGGCTTAAAAATATCCTGTAACTCTCAGTGGCAATGGTGGATTCAAAATTAAATTAATCTGCATACACACATCTTTTAACTCCATGACAGTATTATTTTTGTTCATATTAAAGAGCAATCACTCCTTTAGCTACTAGCTGCTAATTTCTTCTCTCTTTTTTGTATCTTTGAGATATTTAAAAATGTTTTAGCATCATTTAGATACAATAGCAACACGGCGTATTTAAGCAGTCTTAAAAATTTTTCAGTCTAGATTTCTGATAGTAATTCTCTGTTGAGGTACAAAATCATGCATCTTTACTATAAAGCAGATATGTTTCAAATAATATAAATTATTTATCACACTTAAAATATTTTTAAACACATGTATTTGTCAGCTTTTCATTCCTGGACCAAATATCTGACAGGCAAAACTTAAAAGAGAAAATGTTTATTTTGGTTTACAGTTTCAGAGGGTTTAGTCCATGGTTACCTGACTCCAAGGCAGAAATGGCAGGGTGAAAAGGAATGGCAGAGGAAAGAAAGCTGCTCAATTTATAGTAGCCAGGAAGGCAGAGAGCCAGAGAACAGTAAGAGAAAGACACCCTCCAAAAGCATACCTTCATTGACCCACCTCCTCTAAATGGGCGTCACCTTCCAACAGCACATACGACTACAAATTCATCAATGGATTGATCCACTGCTGACTATAGTGTCCCTGTGACCCAATCGCCTTATGAAAGCCCCACCTCTGAGTACATGAGACTTTTGGTGTTCTTTTAGATCTAAACCAGAACAGTACTCAGTGTGGATGCCAGGGCACTCATTTTTCTTAAGTGTTGATATTCAGTTATTTCTGTCTGTGTCTTGCTCTGTCTGTGAATGCTACTCTTCTGTGATATAACTGAAACCCAACTCAGATTCTTGAGCTGCTTCTACTCTATTACCTCCTCATATTTCTCAATTTCTGTAACTTCACGTAAAGCCTGTGACATAACATTCTGTTCAGAATGGGGTCTAATTGTCCATAATTCAGCACAATTCTTTAAAGACTACCAAGAGTTATTAGAGTCATCCCACTCTTGAATCTCATTCAAGGGCTTCATTCCCTTATTCTAGGGTTACTTACAACCCTGTCAGGGCTCAGCAACTTTGGAGATTTGCACCTTTCTCTCTCTTAGTAACACAGTTTAATGGGCATTAATATCTTTGCAATTAAGACATAAGTTATTCCTCTTTGGGCGGTATCTTAATTACTTTTCTCATTGCCGAGACAAAATACTGGACGTTCACAAGTTAAAGAAGGAATGGTTTATTTCAGCAGCAGTTTGTAGAGGTTTCAGTGCATAATCCACTGACTCTGAGGCAGGATGGCACGGCAGAGGGGCATGGCAAAGGAGAAACAGTCCATGGCAGGGAAAAAAGGTGGCGGCAGTAGCAAAGCAGCAAGTCTTTCTTTTCTGGCCTTTTGAGTGATGCCACCCACACCCAGGATGGGCTTTCCTATTATCCATACCTAGAACTATGCTAATTTCAGTGAGTGGACTAATTTAGTACCATACCCATAATCCCAGTGTAAGACACCCTAGATACAAACAGCTCTGAAAAGCCATACCTATGAGCACATGAGGTTTTGGGGGGACATCTGGATAGAAGCCATAAAAGGTATATTGGGTGTTTTAAAAATATATATGATTCTAGGGGAGTAAAAATTAGTTTTACACTACTGTACATTATCTGGTCTATCAGATTATGAAATACTCAAAAGAAGTATATGAATATATTGTGCATACTGAATTTGAAGTATAGTTGGAGATAGAAATTAGTACACATGAATAATTGTATTCTACAATACCAAATTTTTAAAATTATGCATAGCTAATAGTTGCTGAATAAGCATTATTTATGCCTTGTCTCACAATTCTCAGAACAACTCAACTTTATTTTTATCATCATCCCTATCTGAAGGTGGACAAGGTAACTTAATTAGGGGTATACATGGTGAATGATAGAAAATTCCAGGTTAGGTTGCAAATTCTAATGGTGGGCTTGTTCCTTTAATTTTACTGCCATAATTAAGAAAAAGTCTTAAAAAGTTTAGTGTTTGCGAAGATGACAATTTTGGGCAGTGAATCCTGAGATACTGAAAATATTTCTGAAGCAGTTTGACTATCTCTATGAAGTACAATATGCAGAGGAAGATACAATAAAAAAAATAAAGTAATACAGTTAAGTATACCTAGGTGTTCCTGTAATTCAAGAGATCTTTGCTTTATGATACAAATGCACTGAAAAATGTGTAGTTGTATGTAGTTATTGCTTAAGAATATGGCCAAATTATGTATTTGGGAACGTATTTAACACTGATTGTTTGTCATCTCTTGATGTTTTAATAACCAAATAACTTTTCTTCCCAGCATATAGTATAGGTATGCACCTGTACTAATATTTAACTAGCCCATTAAGATGTCCACATCATCTCAGACTGTTACATATTTCAAAGCAAAAGAAGCAAAATTTGTTTCATATTATGAAAATCATTATGGTTATCCCAACTGCACTACCAATTTTATGAAGACAGCTTGCAGATACTGATATGATTCTGATCACTTTATTAATGTTTAACCATCCATTAAATAGAACCATGTTTAACAAAAACCTAAGATGTAGAGAAGTTAAGCAAATTGATCTCACTGTGTGTTCAGTGCCAGAGCAGAACCTAATATCTAGGGTTTTTGTTAGTTGAGCCAGTGTGATTCTACCGCATGAATTCCACTCTCAAGGTAAGTGCTGTGCTCTGAAAATGATGTCTCACAGGTTGTCAATGGAACCTACTGTCATAGAAAAAATCAATCTAGAGGCAGTATTGCTATTATGTCAGGAAGGAAGAGCTCAGGTGGGATTCTTCCCTCCTTTTTATACCATGATGATTTGTTTTTTCATGCTCTACACAGGAATTTTCTAATTCCACAGAGTGGACTGCTTGATTGTCAACAGTTCAGATTCAAATAAGGCATTTCCATACAACATTGACATCTCTTCCTGGACATGTTATATCGCCTGTCTGTGGAAGTTAATTACTGCCTTGGCATCAACTTGTTTCGAGAAATGTCATCCTTCATTTCTACTTTGCCTTTCACTTGTATGAGTTCTTCTATCCTTCATCATCTTAACATTTGTTATTATACTTTTTTTTTTGTACCAGGGATCAAACTCACAATCTTGCACTTGTGAGGTAGGTAGGGTGCCCCTGAGCTAAGTCGGTGGCTCTGTACTTTTATTTTATTACTTTTTTATGATTCTCAAATGAAAAATTTTCAAAATCTTAGAGATGCCAAATGTTTGGCTCCTTGTTTCCTTTTAGGGTCTATTTAATGCAGTTAGAAATATATTGGAGAAAGATATATGGGGTTTTCACTTTAATTTCAGAAAAATATTTCATAGCTGGAATTTATAATATTTTGCTTCTAATTCAAAAAAAGAGTTTAAATTTTAGAAAGGCTATGTAGAGTAGATTTCTTCCCAAGGAAAAGATTGAAAAATAGTATGGTATCCACTGCTGAGAAGAATATCATCTGTATGTATTTTCAGTGTCTAGGTCAGGCATGTCAGTGTGATTTCTTTGAATAAATGATGATTTCCTAGGCCTCAGAAATTTCCTGTTTCATTGACTCTATATGTTAAAGTCTAAAACCGAGGACTGACTATAATGGAAGGCTTAGCCTGAGAAAGGCACAGCTCAGTTAGGTTGGGAGGAGTCGTAGAAGGGATTACCAATTCCTTACAAATGAGGACAAGGTTTTATAATTCTTACTTTCTCTTTTCCCCATTCTCAAGTTGTTGGGACAGTCATACCCAGAGTGTTCAAAAGCTAAAGCTGCCACAGAGAGGTTCAGGTTGTGCGCAAGACAAGGATGCCAGCTAAGAGTTTAGGTGGGGCTGCTCTCCATTCAAGTTCCACTAGCCTTTTGCTCTTGCTCAGAACTGTGCCTGTCTGCATGAAGGAGAGGCCTCTTCCTTATCACAAAAATGTGATCTGCTCTTTCATTATGAGGCTACTCAAGCTAAAGGGGATTCTGACTCATAGCAACTAAATTGTGTGTCTGTGTGTGTGTGTGTGTTTGTGTGTGTGTGTGCAGGTAGTAGCTATGTCAGAATCTAAAGAAGGAGGTTGTACAACCCCAACCAGAGAAAGCAGCCTTGATTCCCTGAAGGAGGCCTAGGGGGAAAAGGCACTTTAAAATATGTTTTATTATTACTTAAGTATGAAAGTTTGGGAGATTACATATAAAAGAGAGGGGGACATAGTTATGGTGGAACAGGGGGTAACCAGGAATTGCCAGGATGGTCAGGAGAAGGAGGGAGAATGAAGGCAGGAGGCTCATTCTGTGATTTCTGCAGGAAAGAGTCAGAGAGGCAAGTAACCAGGTTTAGGATTGGCTGGTTTGGATAATTTCAGCAGGGTCGGAGGCCCCTGGTTGTTGGGTACGTGGCCCTGCTGGGATACGACCTGTAGAGACTCAGTATGAGACCTTTGTCAAGAGGTGGTTGGGGTGTGAGCTCTGGATGGCCAGGTTTGCCTTTGAAAACCACACTCCTGTGAAGTGTATTGTCCTTAGGAACTGATTAGCCAGAGATTAGCAGTCTCTTTAGGATCAGTGAGGCCTTGGATGTCAAAATAGCAGAATAAAAAGTAAATAAATGAAAGATAGTTAATACAGTGATGTTCTCAGAGTCCTAGAGCCAGCTTCTCTCACCGATTCTACTCTGAAAGATGTGGAATCAGTGCTTTAATCACAGGCTTCATACATTTCTGGGCCTCAGCGTTTGGGGATAGAGAACATTGCGTCAGCAAGAGATCTTACAAACTTTCTAGCTCAATTCACTTACTGATACTCAGTAATACTAATAGTACCATTATAATAGCACCTCTTATACAGTCTAGGACATATTAATAATTTAAGTACTTTATAAATGCATTTTAAATTTTATTTTTTGTCTTGACTCACTAAAAGAAGGTGGTATTATGGCTCTATTTTATAAATGAGAAAATGGGGAATCAGAAAGACAGTGTGCTTTTCCCAAGGTCATAGACAAAATATGTCAGCTGCAAGATTCTAACCCAGGCACTGTGTCCAAGGTTCATGTACTTATTTGGTCACACAGCAAAAATGAGGTCCAGGGGGGTCAAGATTTGTCTGACCTATCAGAGGATCTTGTATAGTTTAAACCCAAGTTAATGCTTTTTTTTTTTCACAAAATGTAATTGATGATTGTGTTCCAGAATTTCCTTATTACGTGTTCCAAGAAAATATTTATAGTTGCCAAAAAATTAGCTTTACACTTACTATCTGTCAGCAGGAGCACATTGTGCGTTATCCATTTTGTGTTTCAAACACATAAATATGCACAGTAGGAATGTCTGGTACACATCCAACTGACTTCTTCCTGCACATGTCTGGATACCTGCTTCCACTGCTGCAGAATATGCCTACAGCCAAAAGCAGGTGGAAGAAAGAGTGTGAGTAAAAGGGAATCAGTGCCTTGGGAAAATATTCCTGCCTGTAATCTGTGGGTTTAGTCCTCATCTAGTGTAGTCACCGTGCTACTTGATTTCAAGGTGGTGTTCAAACCCTGTAGTCTATTTATTAATTTATTTTTAATTCATTAAGTTTATTTGTACATTTTAGGTACACAGTCTGATGGCATTCATCATTGGGAATTTGTATCTTTACATAATGTATCTTGGTTCTTATCTTTCCCCATTTCCCTGCCCTCCCTTCAACCCTTCCACACCTCCGTATTTAAAAGATTTGTTTCCGTTATTTTCCTTTTTCATATTTTTTCCTTTCCATTTCTTTCCTTTCCCTTCCCCTTCCTACTTCCCCTTCCGCTTTGGACCTTTTCTTCCTATTTCATATTATCTGTTATACATTTTGGGCTTCCCTCTCACTCTCTCTCTCTCTTTTTGGTACTGGGGATCAAACTCAAGACCTTGTGCTTGTAAGGCAGGTGCAGTGCCACTGAGCTAAATCCCCAGCACCTTTTGTTTTTGTTTTTGATACAGGGTACCGAAGTCAGGACCTTGTGCTGTCTGAGGCAGGTGCCACACCACTGAGCTTCATTCATCCCTGGCCCCATCTTTTTACATTTTGATCCTCATTTACTTTCAGTTTCTCATACCAGAGAAACTATTTGGTATTTACACACTAAACCCAATATTTTTCTTACAAGGGACCTGCATGCTCTTACCCAGGCAAGCTTCTTGTCAGAACCACTGGAGCCAGCAACAGTCTACAAGGTATTTCTTGGTGCTGGCATATGCATATTCTTTTTCCCATCACATTTCTTGTAACTTAGCATCTGCTTCTCCTGAGGGGTGAGAAAAGCAAGTTTTCATTTGCCCCCCGGGAGGTGGATACTGTGTGTGAAATGTCAAGATGCTTGAAAACATTCGTTCTGTCAGGCAGCTGAAGGCAGCAGTCTCTGCATCCCACTGTGTCTAAAGTACTCATCCCAGCAGTGACAAAATACAGAGGATAGAAAAGACTTTGTTTTGAGCCTAATAGAGTTTACCAGCTATGTGAGAAGAAAGGAAAGCACACATGTAGAAAGGATCACCCAGGGATCAACAAATGCATTATGCCAAGGAACAGAGTGACTCAGAAGGTGGGCAAGGATTTTGGAGTCTTGTGATATGGGGTCCAAATGCTGCCCCTGATTCTCAATAGCTGGTTGACCTCAAGCCCCATCTCCTCTGTGCCTCCACTGATTCACTTGTAAAATAGGTGAGAATGACACCTATCTCTTGGATGCTAAGTATTTTCTATTATAAATGCTCTTTTACAATGTGTTAGTTATTTCAATGGAAAGACACAAAAATATCTTTTGCAAAGTGGACAAAAAGCAGGTGATTATTTGAACATGTTGCTGGGACCCACTTGGAAAGAAACTAAAGCCTAATTAAAATCAGCTTCCTCGTGATTCATCTTTGCTTTCATGGAAACTTAGTTTGCTTGGCTGTGGGGAATGCATGGCACCTGGAAGGTGAGGAGCAATTGCAATGACTGCAAAAGAGCAGTTGTATAGAAGGAGTATGCGGAAAAAGGTGTCGAAACTGGGCTAGAGAAGGGGTCTTGGAGTAGGCACCTGGACTTAGGGATTTTCTGTGTGACCGTGAGGGAAACATCAGCTATCTTATCTATAAAATGAAGGCTGGAGTCATGAAAAAAACAAGCAAAACAAAAACTGGCATTGAGTAATCTCTTATGTGCCAGGCAGAGCCGTGTGTGTTCTATAGGTAGTAAATAATCTAATTCTCACAAAAGACTTGTGAGACAGATGCTGCTCTTACCTTCACTTCACCAGCGAGTGAACTGAGGCACAGAGTGGCTGCCTTGCTCCAGCTCCGATTGCTGACAAGTGGGCAGCAGATCCGAGCCTGAGCTTTGTCTCCTCACACCCTTTGCCACACCCTTTCTTTATAACTACTACTTTTTCGTAAATGCTCTGGACCAGACTCCGCTTATTTATTTTTAATGTTTTCAGCAACTTTGAAATGTTGGTATTAATACTGCTCTTGTGAAAGATAGATGGAAACTAGGACTCAGAGCTGTTAAATGATTTCCCCCAGTCACGTAGTTCTTTCCACTGTTTTTACAGTAATGTTAAGCATTGTAACTCTAATTAAAATTAAAAATCAGGAAGTGCCAACAATAAATAGAGACAGTTTTTTTTTCCAGAAATGCACATGGAAAAAAATAGACAAATAATGCTATTGTTTTGTGCATATCGATTATAGGCATATTAGCCCAGCTTGTCCAAGACTTCTATCCCAAGCAGTTCTCCGACCTTGTGACAGTTAGAATACCATCTTTGGTATCAGAGAATGGCAATTTCGCCTAAACTTTTAGATAATTGAAAATTTAAATTGGCAACACTTTAAACAAATTAAATTTTAGAATGGAAAATCCTTCTATCTAATAAGTTCTGTGCATCTACTTCCCATAGGAAGATTTAGAAGAAGAAGAAGAAAATAAAAATAAGAACATGAAAGAAAAACCCTTTTGTTTATGGTGGTGCTTGCCTGTAATCCCAAAACTCTTGGAGGCTGAGGCATGAGGATTGTAAATTTGAGCCCAGCCTGGACAATTTAGTAATTTGGTAAGCCTCTCGTTTCAAAATAAAAAATAAAAAGGAATGGAGACATAGCTCTGTGCAAAGGCCTTGGATTCAAACCCCAATATGTCTAAGAAAAAATAGGTAAAACACCTTGACTGTCCGAAATATTAGTATGAATAAATATTTTGGGGCTGACTTTTCTACTTAGTATTTGTACAGTGATGTTTTCTGTATTCTTGTCTATTTATATTTTTCATTCTTCAGTGTCCAACTGCCACTTTTCACGTCTTTGCTACATTTTTCTCCTGTTATAAATTTTTTTACATCTATTACATTTTTTTACTTATAAACAAATTTCATTGTCACTGTTTGCCAAATTGAAAGGGAAAGTGGCTCAGTGTGCAAGGAGGATACTGAGAAGTCTAATTTGACTTACAAATGCCTCCTTTCCTATTTTATTGTAATCTCCATGTATTTACAAACCCAAATGTTTAACCAGGGTAAATACATTGAGGTTAGTTTGTCAGCATGCCTCAGTATTTCTGTCTGTAAACTGGGGGCATAATTATACTTTACCTAAAGTCTTATTGCAAAGATTAAGTAAAATGATATTTATAGAATTCTCAGCATGATACCTGAAACATAATAAGTGCTTAATTAAAAAGGTCATTATTAGTAGTCCTATCTTTACCAGTATGAACCTCACCTATCTAATTCGATGCTTTTGAAACTTCCAATGGACTTTTCGAGCCAAAATTTCCAGTTCTAATGCAGGTAACTTATATGGGTAACTTAAATTTTGAGGTTCTAACCTGGCCAAATACCCAAGAATTCTAAGTAAATGAAGCATCTTCTGGAACCCATGTTTCTCTCACTAGCCACTGATAAATTTTAATATGCCCAAGTGCAGTTTGCTGTGTTGCTGACATGTTTCCTGGTCTTTAGATCCATCTGTGCATTTTTTTCTTTTTATTGAGTTTATTGGTACAATCTAGGTATACAGTACAGTACATTCATTACAAGACCTTCACATGACAGGTCTTGGTTCTCCTTTTAAATTGCATCATCCACTGCACAGGACAGGCAAATCCATACAGCTTGTTTATTAAATGCTCATAAAACTGTCTAGCCCAGAACAGAACAATTATGAATCAGTAGATCCATAGAGAGCTGTTGTTAAAATGTTGGGAAAGTATTTCCTCAGGCAACTGCCTAATGATACTGGCAGGCTCTGGTGTGATATGTGAGCTGAGCTATGCCTCTGCCACAAAATCACCTGTTGTTATTTTTTCAGTGATTAGTTTAAAGATAAACTGAACTAACCACTTGTTCTAGCATCATATAAACGATTTATGGTGCAAATTAAATATTTAACTAGTACATATATTTAGTTTTCAAGCAATATTTAAAGAAAAAGTACAGCATTGTGGCAGCTCAACCAGGAGGACGGAAGAGGTGACAAATATGAGCATCAATTGATACAAATCACTCTGCTCAAGCTGCTAGTGGCTATGTAGACATGAGGGTGATTTCTCACCTTAAGGAGTTTCCCACCTTTGAATCAACTGAGTCAGTCTTAGAATACTTATGAAACATCATATGCAAAACAATAGGACACAAAGTAAATATAAAATAAAAAGGAAATGTAAAATTAAAAAGAACTAAAGAGGGAAAGAATCAGACAGGGCTTTATGGAGAGACAGAAGGTAATTTAGGAGAGTTTGGAGAGTTTCCAAAGGTGCTTATGGGGTTTAGGGAAGTAATCAAAGACATTGCAGACCCCAGAGAAAGTATCATAGAATTATTGGCATTCCCTTGCAAATAGGGAAGCTCCGAGGGGCAAGAGAGAACCATAGCTGTCACAGTAGGAGAGGGATGTTACATGGGAGCCTGGGCCTTTTAGAGCACAGTCACTGTGATCAGTTTGGTAACAAAGGCCTCGCCTCTCATTCGTGGGCTCTCTGGCCTCTGGCATTCTCATCTTTTTTTTTTTTTTGCCTGTGCTCCCATTCACTAAACGTTCCTTTTGGATCTGTTTTAGCTTTTCACAAGTCAGCCTTCTAGAGCACAGAGTATGGCTGGTTTTGGTAAAGAGTGGATCACTGAAAGCAAAGGAACATATCCAACACAATGAAGAAAGTAGATTTTGATTAAAGGTATATACTTTAAAATTCACTTAGTAAGAAGGCATATACCCTAAATACTCATGTTAGGGAAATTAAATTATAAAAGTTGTATTGCATTTTCTCCTTATATTCATATCACTGATAATTTGAATAATACAATGCATTTTATAACTTTCATTTTTCATTGACTTTTTACGTGGTATTGCCTAATTTCCAGTGGGCAATTGTTGGAATTTCCGATGTCACAAGATATTGTAGTTTGATTCCCCATATGGTTGCTAATGTCTTCTTCATAATGGTATAATTTGATTTTCACCCAAAACTGGGTATGTCTGTAGGGAAAAAAATAACACTTGGCCTCAGGTTCTTTCACCCTTTCTAAGATGCTCCAGTATCCTCTAAGAATGGTAGACAAATGACCTCAGAACTTCAGCAACAAAAGTCATGAGGTTTGTGGTTTCATCACAGCACCCAGAAAAGCCATGTATGTGGCCCAAAGATAGGAACTCAGAGTGTCCTTCTGCTCTTCCAGGCCAAGCACATTCCCCGCTGCAAGAGCAATGTCTCTAAACACCAGCCTGTAACTTATACTGGCCTTGGACAAAGATGTCTCTGAAGGAAGACTAGGGCAATGCTTTCTTTCATAACTACGCTCACTCCATTTCTAACAAACATTTTAAATTAAAATAATATTATTTATTATTATTAATTCCTTCCCCTCCTTTTGGTAATCTGGTAGACAATAGATTTCTTTTAAAAACCTTTTTCAGAGAAAAAAAAGACAGTCATCTGTCAGTTATCCATTTATATTTGTTTATTATTAGTATTATTTTGGTCTTGGAAGCCCAAATATGTGGAGCCAGTGCCATGGGATGGATATCTTGGAGAATATAGCCAGAGAGCCTTGCAGTGGCTGTGTTTTAGTCAAACAACTGCCAGCATAATTTTCTTAAAGCACCAGATATTTAGGAGTGATTGTTATGTGCTTGCAGAGTACTAGACTCTGGAGTTATCTTCCAGTGACTTAAAGGATAATGGCCAAGAAAAAAAGTAGAAATAAACAAAGGCCATTCAAGTGAGAATAGGCTTTGCTGAGGCAAAGGACTCAGCCACCATCACTTTCATCCTTGCAGAGATTTAAAAGCAGCCAGTGGAGTGGAAAGTTCTGTGTCCCTCATTGTAGGCTGTAGGAGGGCTGTAGGTGGGCTAACAGAAGCAGCCCATTCTATATGATTGGTTAGGGTGTGTGTTTGGCGTTCTTTTATTGGCCCTGAATTGGCAGCAGGGACAAAAATTAGTGAAGGTGCTTGTCATTAATCAAAACCGGCCCCAATTGGGCTGATTGTTACAGAAGTAACAATCTGATCAGTTTTTTAGATCATTACTTGGAGAGAGTAGCTTGGCCTCCTGCAGGTGTAATTTACTTCTAGCAGTCTGGCTTCCTGAGTTGTTTATTATAGATAAAAACATTGGTCTCCTGGGCAGAATGCCACAGATTGTGGGTCAAAGTTCTATTTTCATGCTTGGTGTGGTCATTGTCTGTATTCACTCTCTCACACATAAGCTAAGCACAAGGACACCTCAAGAGCAGACAAAATGACACAGCAAAAAGCAAAGTACTGGATTTCAAATGTCTGACAGTTTGACTCTAGGCAAATGAATTAACCATATAATACCTTGGTCTTCCTTTTCTATAATATTTTGCCTTGTAGCATTGTTTTGAGATAATATAGTATGTGCAGTGTACCTCTCTTCATGCTGTCATATTTTTTTTGACTCATTTCCACTCATAAAAATTATGGAGGACACTGAAGACTGTGTGTACATGGATTATATCTATTGAATACCTTTGCTATTATTTTAGTAGAAATTAAAACAAAAAAATTTAAATGTCTACTAGTTCATTTAAAATTAACAATAGTAGCCCAATGAATGTAAACAAAATAATATATCTTAATGAAAAAATGTATTTTGAAAGTCAAAATTAGTGAGAATACATTTATTTATTTACTTACTTATTTGTGTACGTATATGGTACTGGAAATTGAACCTATGGCCTTCGCACTGATCTATGTTCCCAACTTTTAAAAAATGTTTTATGTTGAGACAAGGTCTTGCTAAGTTGTTGTGTTTCCCAGACTGGACTTAACTTGTGATCCTTCTACTTCATCCTGCCAGAGTGCTAGGATTATGGGTATGTGCCACAATTTTGCAAATTATCTGCAGTGTTTGTCTTAATGAGGATACTTGGAGTTTTATGTCTTCTTTCCCATTCTGTCAGTCTGCTGCTGTATCACGTAACTTCTGAAAACTCCACTGTATGCTCATGAGAACATAAGAATGTAAAAGGCATATAATAACTTCAGAAAGTAGTTTTAACCCTGGAGGCCTCTGAAGCCATTTAGTGTCCCACAGAGCCCATTTAGAGCACCACACCCTGGGTCATAGAGTGTGCTAAAATACACTAATACTGTTAGCAGAGGGTTTCAGTGGTGTTGGTATATGTCACAGGAGCTCTTCATAGACAAGGTCCATCCTTACAGAGAGGCCTTGTTGTCTAACTAGAAAACTCCTACTATTGGCAGGTAAACCCTTTCAGGGGTCTCCAAGCTTAAAACTACTACTGTTGCAATATGACTCCCTGGAGTAACCATCTTAACCATGCTCAGGGGAGGGGCAGGTAATGAGCATGATAGGTCCAGCTTACCGCAGCCCCCACTTTTCTTACAGCCTCGGTATCTGAGTGGAGATGCCATTGGGTTTCTTGGAAGAATTCTGAGAAAGGATCATAGTAACTATAAAGAAGATTCCTGGATTCTGAAATCCTATTCTCTCAAAGTCTATCACAAATGAAATGTCAATTTATATGAAGTTCTACATGACTGGTAAACTAATGTCTTATATACACCAGTGGTATTTAAAATTTAAAGCAGTGGTGTGTGAACCAAATGAGTGAGTGAGCTTTTAGCAGTAAGTTTAATGATGGGGTCACCATCCCTCCACTGGTCCCTGCACTGGTCCACCCATGTGATAGGTTGACCCAGTTTCCTAGGGCATGTTATTGACACTTTGTCTCATATGAGGGGGAGACACAGGCTCATATAAATGATTTCATCTCAGTTAAGCCAACAGATCTGTCCTCTGTTTTGCTTGTTTTGTGTTGGGGGTAGTGCTGGACCTGGAACCCAGGGCCATAAGTGAACACTCTATTAGGCTACACCCTTTGCACTTGTTTTCCTTTTTATGAAGAGGAATAGTTCTGAAAGGTTTTTCTCCCCCCTCCTCAAATTTTCAAAGCAACCAACCCCCAGATTGAGACAAAGCTCAAAGATTTCTTCTTTTTTTTTTTAAGGAATTTGTATTTTTTATTACAGTTGTTACCCATATCGTTATTTAAGTTAACTAGATTTGTTGTGATTTTTCCATACATGCATATATCATGCAATGATTTTATCTACCCACCCTTCTACCCACTTCTCCTCTCTTCTCTTTCCAGCACTCTTGCCAGTCCCTTATAGTCCCTCTTCTGATTTCAGGTGATCTTTTTTAAGTTTCCATTTGAGAGAAAACATGTAATACATTTCTCTCTGGGTCTGACTTATTTTGTTTACCACAGTGTCCTTCAGTTTCATCCATTTTCCTGGAAAATGATTTTACCTCTACCACTAAAGTTGTCACAAATTTATAATCAATTGGAAACAAAGGGGTGAGAATTGGAAACATTTTTCTCGCTTGCTGTGTGGATAGCTCCCGTGAAAGCTCTAATGAGGTCTGTGGCTGTGGATTTGAGAGTTAAACTCTAAATTGAGTTTTTTTTAATGACATAACTATAAAAGGCTGCAAGTAGAGATTAAGGGAGAGAAGGTTCTTGTCCAGGGACTGAGAAAAATCAAGACCTGCTGAGCCATTTTAACATGACCTTGCTGATGACATGACTCGAGCAATATGAAAGTGTTTCTATCTCTGGATAGCATTCAAGGTTATAGTACTAAGGTACGCTTTGAAGATCTCTCCATGATTTCTGGAGCCAGAGAACAACCTTAAGTTGTCTAAAATGATACTGCTGGCTGTAGGGTATTTTGAAAGTAGTTGGGGACAGAGGGTATATATCCTTGGAAGAATAGCATCAAAACTTCAGCTTTCAACATTCTTTGTCTGACAAAGTGTCTACTTGCTCCTTATTGCTGTGTAAGTCACTTTCTTGTCACTGGAACAAAATAGTCAACGCCTGCAACTCAAAGGAGGAGAGATTTAGTTTGGCTCATGATTTTCGGAGCGTTTAGTACATGCTTGCTTGGCTCTAAGGCAGAAACAGCATAATGGAAAGGCATAGTGGAGGATAGCTGCTTAGAAGCCAGGAAGCAGAACAAGAGAGGAGAAGCCTGAGACAAGAATACCCTCTTCCATTTCATGCCCCAGTAACTCACCTCCAAACAGATCCCACCTTCTGATAGTACAATCAACTCATCAACGGATGAATCCACTGCTGAATATAGCTCCCCTGTGATCCAATCACATTCCAAACACATGAAACAGTGTGGAACACTTTAGATCTAAACCATAATTTTCCATCCCTGGTCCTCAGAAAGCTCTTGTTTATCTCATTGTGAAAAATGCATTTAGTAAACTCTGTGAGTCATCCAAGTCTTCACAGTTCCAGCTTTGTCAAAAAGTCCAAGTCTAAAATCTCTGAGACTCAAAACAAATTATTACCTGTGAGCCATTATAAAAATCAAAGAGAAAGCTAAGTACTTCCAACCTGTCATAGCATGAGGCAAAAATAGAAAGGAATCAGACCAAAGGCTAGCATGACAAACATTAAATCCTGTGGCTCTGTGTCCAGGACCTAGGTTGGATGGGTTGTGGTGTGATGTGAGTTCCAAAGGGCTTGAGCAACTCTGCCCTTACGGCATTGATGGCTACATTCTACATGGTCTCTTTCTTAAGATGGTTCTGTTTACTGCCAGTGACTTTCCTCAGTGAAGTTCCACATTTCCATGTCTCTAACTTCTAGGGTTGCTACTGCATCTTGGCTTTACTCTTACAAATTCATGCATTGCCCTGTAGAGGCACATTGCCTGCCCTCTCAGTCCTTCTGTTGAAATCTGGGTGGAAGCCTTCCTGACCCACAACTCTTGAATTCTTCATACCTGAAAGACCATCACCACATATGAGACCCCAAGTCTGCCACCTCCTCAAGCAGTAATCAGGCCTCCTTGGATCATGGTTGAAGTGGCCTCTGAGTGACTGAACAGCTAAATTTTGGAAAATATTTTCCTTGGGTTCCTGAATGAGCAGTACCTTAGAGCTCTCTTCTCAAATCAAAGTCTTTGAATGCATTTAACCTTTTATGCCCTTGGGCCTATGAAGGGTGGAGTCTGGCCAATTTCAGAGATATTGACACCATCTTTCAGGTTGTGTTATACTGAATACTTAATATCCCTCTCTCTCTGGTCCTGGCTTTCACTATACTCTATTGACTCTTAGAGGAACTTTTTTTCTTTTTTTGTACCAGGGGCCGAACTCAGGACCAGGCACTTGCAAGGCAGGTGGCGGAACCACTGAGCTAAATCCCCCTCTTCTCTCTATAAATCTGGAAGAAAATAGCCAGCAGTGCAAATGCTATAGCCAGCACATTGGACTGCCTTTCCTTTTCCAAATTAATTAGTCCACTGTCTTTAAATTCAGACTTGCAGGAGGTCTTAGGACACAAGCCAGATGCAGACAAGACTGCTAATGAAATCCTACTTCTCAACTGAAATCTCCTGAATTTGTTCTTTTCTGGCTCTTTCTTATGAGAATTCTGAAGTCTGAACAGAATCACCCATCAAACTCTATATATAGCTTTGTAGGGTTTCTCTAGCTGGTGTCTGCAAAGGTTTCCAAACTCTTCCTGTAAATCATTTCCAAAAGCTTCTAAGCCACATGGTCAGGTACAGTTACAGGAATGATTCTACTTCTCTTGCACCAATTTTCTTTATTAGTCACATTCCAATCATTGGGCTATGATACACAACACTTATAATTTAAAAGTCGAAAGGTTTATTTTGGCTTATGGTTTTCAGAAGATTCAGTCCATGGTCGATTAGCTACAAGGCAGATATGGCATAACAAAAGTCCATGATAGAGGAAAACTGCTCAAACCATGGAAGCCAGGAAGCAAAGTGAAAAAGGATGAGCTGGGGACAAGAATATGATCTTCCACATCATACTCCCAGGGACCCACCTCCAACCATACTCTACATCCTAACAGCACATTTAGCTACTGAACTCATCAGTGGACAAATCCACAGATGAGTATGACACATCCACGATCCAATTACTTTCTAAACACATGAGACTTTTGGGGGACATTTTGGATCTAAACTGTAACAATCTCCTTCTCTGCTTTCCTTACCATCCTGCGACTTTTCACTCTCTTCAAGATCAAATATAGTTCCACTTCCCAATGGTTGCACACTTTACTTTTGATTTTTCTTCCCCTCCTATTAACTGCATTCTTAGATCTTGAAGTCCAGAACCATTTTCCATTCCTCAGTTTATTTTTCTGTTCAGTGTCTTTGAACATGCCATGATTCAAAATGGAGTTATTCCATTACTATTTCCATCCTAAACAAAGAAAGATTTGTTTCTTCAAATTTTGGTATTTACCACAGTAATTCTCATGTTTTCTATAAGTCATGGAGCTATGTCTTAAAAATCCCAATGACTAAAGGAAACAGACTTCTTTTGTGGAGAAGAGTGTAGAGAGCCCAGAGTATCATTCCTTCAACTTCCCAAAACTTGCTAGACAAAGACAGGGAGGAATTAGCCTGAAAAATCATTTCTCTTTAATGTCTTTTAGAATGAGGGCTACAGGACATCTCTCCTCTACTACTTCTATGAAGTAAATCACCTTGGAAGTTACAGATTTTATGGAAAGTGCAGAAGGTATCATAAAACTAGATGATAGGGAAAAAAGTAAAGCGGAGATATATGTTTAAGACGTCTCACCCACTGTAGACTCTGCCACTACCCTACTGTAACTTGTATATTTGTGTTATCCACACTAACTAGTACGAATAAAACATTTAATAAGAACATTCTTTTCAGATACTGAAAAGGAACAAATTAATGTGAGGACAATAATTATACATTGCCAAATCTATGAAAAGAATCTTCTCAAACCAAATAAAATTTCTCGTATTAACACAGATCCATGAATAAATTGTCGTTTGGATTCTTGCTTTTTATCTGTTTCTTCCACTAGGTTATGAGCTCCTATGGGTCATGATTTGTACATTGTTTAACTCAGGACTCCTAGTATCATCCTGATTAGTCATGATTGGCCCATAGGTGATATCCGTGCTTGCCGGATCTCTGAATAAGCATAGTTATATCTAACAGTGTTAGGCTTGTGCTTACGTACTCTATAAAGATTTAGCTGAGAAGTTTGTTTAGTTGTAACCACAAATTTTATTCATCTATTTTCAGTTTGCCATAATAACATCATTCATCTTTCTCATTACTTTTATTGTTCAAGATGAGAAATATTATTTATACCTTTGAAAAGTTGGGGGGAAAGAAGATGACCTGGAAGAACTCTACTTTCCAAGAACCAGTGTGCCATTCTGGTTAAAGCCATCGCCCTGATGACAACCTGCCTGGGTGCAAATCCTCAATCAGTTCCATTCTAGAGTCTTCCTAGCTTCTTTCACCTTCCGTTTCTTCTTATTTTCTCTAAAATGGACACAATTGGAATATTTACCGTATAATATAGCTATGAGTAATAAAACTTGTACTTAACACTGTACTTCATAGATAGTAAGACCAGTGAAATATTAGTTTTTTGTTATTTGTGGTTTAGACCAAGTAAAAACACATCATAGTTATGCCTTATCTCTTTGAAATGTCCTTGTGTTAATAGCAGACTACTATATCAGATTGCTCCACCCTCAGTAATAGGAACAAACATACCTCTCTGATTCACTACATGCAGAAAGCTAGATGTTGTGTAAGCTGCTGAGTGCTCTCCAATTGTAGAAACTCACAAAACCCAGGTTCACCTTTGTTTCAGAGCAGCAGAAAAGAGCTGATACAATGTACTAAAAAAGTGGTAGGGGTTGCTGATCCCTAGTGCAAAACAAAAAACAGTCATTCATGAAAAAGATTTCCATTTGGGGTAAAAGAACAGTTGTACAAATGGGAGTCACAGAATATCAGATGATTTGTGCAGAAGAGAAACATTTTTTTTTGTTAAAAGTGCATTGTTGATGTTAATTAACTTGTGTACCTCAGTAAGGTGAATGTCTGATGTAAGATAATCTGAGAGTCAACAAAGTTTATTATCCCTGTGGTAAGTATGAATTGAAGAATTAGATGTCTTTATCCATCTATGTTTGAGACACAACACTGAAATACAGTCAGCCTGTTCTGCATCCTTAGGTTCAACAAACTGTGGTCAAAAATATTTGGGGGAAAAATGCATACATTTTTAAATAGGTACAAATTGTTTTCCTGTTATCATTCCTAAATAATACAGTATGATAATGATTTACATAGCCTTTGTATTGTATTAGATATTATAAGTATTCTAGCGATGATCTAAAGTAAACTGGAGGATACTCCTAAATTCAGTGTAGATATTACACCATTGGAAGACTTTGGTATCCCTGTGGTTCCTTGGCCCAATCCTTGCATATCTAGGGATGACCGTATCTTTCTGCATGTAAAGGTAAGCATCTCGTCTCTATTTTTCCAAAGGACAAAGTAGGAAGAAATGTATTAAAGTAGTGGAATTAATAGCTTATGGTAAAACTCATAAGGAAGAATGTCTCTTGTAAAACAAGGGTTGTAATGGAGGAAGGGTGCCATTCATCCTCAGTGGAAGCTTTCTAAATGAATGCATCTAAATCTGAGCACAATTATTTAAAGGATGCAGGGAAGTGAATTAATTTAGGCAGACTCCTGCCTCCAACACAGACTTCTCTTCAGTTGTGTCATCTGGCAAGTGGCACAGATCCCTGAGCTTATAGGAATGATTTCTAGACAACTGGATATTTTTTAAAAAACCAGACAGACGATTGTCATTCTGTGGATCAAATTCAGACTCATTGTTTCTCAGCCTAGAAACCTCCTATGACTGGCCTGGTACATGTGGCTGTTAGGACTAGGGTTTGTACATCTTCCAGTTCTTCTTGGCTTCCTCTTCTGCCCCCAAGGCTATAGAACATTTGTCTCCTGAACAGTTGTCCTTGAGCTTTTGCTTCCTTTTCTGATATATAAATGAAAATAAATGCCCCCTCTGTTACAGCATGAAAAAGCAGTCGAAGTTCAAAACATAGTTAGTAGGATATTCCTGAAGGAAGCATTCACTAGATTATAGACAATGCATGGTGTTGGTAATGGAAGAACAGGAAGAGATTTGTAACATTTGTTACATTTATATTGATTTATGTTACAATGTAACATTACATTTATGTTATATAACATGTGATTTAATTCTGGTGTTCTAATTTATAATTATGTTTGGGAAGTACATTAAAGTGGACATGGGAATTTCCAAGTATATTAACAATTAAATATCACCAAGTTAAGGAAATCTGAGAAAGGATCAAAGTGAACATTATATTAATTATGTTTGCTCTTTTTTTTTTTTGGTATCGGGGATCGAACTCGGGTCCTTGCATTTGCCAGGCAGTTGCCAGAACCACTGAGCTAAATCTCTGACCCAGCTGTTTGCTCTTAAATCTGCAAATTTGGGACAGCTGAATTAATTATTACTATTTTGAATACACTTCAACTTGGATAGCAATCTTTCTTGGATGAAAAGTTGTATAAAATCAAACATACTGTTCACTAGCTCAGTTTCAAGTAGATCTCCCTGATGTTTCACTTTCCTAGAAACTGCACTCCTTTATTCTTCCTTCTTGTACCCCAGTAGATGAGCTCCTGCCTAGCTCTGTTTTCTTTGTGTCTCAGTCCTTGCAGAAACTACTGTTGTGCTCCTACTTGTTCATCTCTGTATACAGCATAGCTTCTGGTCAGGTGTCTGTCATGCCTTTAATTTTGAACCCTACCTTTTGGTTCCTGTACTAACATTTTCACATCTTGATTAACCACCATATTGCTCTTACACACTTGTCCCTTTATTTACTTTTACTTCATTGATTTGCCTTACTTATGTTCTTGGATTGTCTTACTTGACTCTCCATACTCCAATGCACTGTTTGTACTCCACAGTCACCAAAAGTGCTTTCTCCAGTCTATTTTCAATTATGTTAAATCATTTTTCACCCTTCTCTAATGAGGAGAGATTTAAAAAAACTGCCAGACTCCAATGAAAAGTGAATCACCTACAAAGTAGTGAATCACAGTCCTTGGCACTGTCTCTCTTCAGTTCTCAGGACACATTGCTGCCTCAGGAAAGCACTGGCAGACCACTGTGGAGAGGAAGGCACAGAGAGTTTCAACATTCTTGCTTTTGGTTATGGCAAATCTTTTCATATGTTCCTCTTAAATGCATGCCTTTGTATAGTTTGTATATGGTTCTCTATATCACCTTAATTGCTGAAAAGAATGATTGGGGGCATATGGAAATCATAAGTCTTATTAGGAAAGAAACTTTTGTTAATAGAGCAGGTTACTGTTTTTTATTTATCTTGTCAAATGCATAATTAATGAACTGTACCTATAAAAGAACTATATAGCATGTGGAAAAAGTGTTATCTAGTTTTTTTATTCAAAGAACGATTTTTTTAATCTTTCATTGAGTTTATTGGTACATTTTAGGGATACGGTACAGTTACATTTATTGTTGGGATCTTGTACCTCCACATGACAAGTCTTGATTCTCATTTTTTCCCCTTACCCCTGCTCTCCCTTCACCCCCTCCTCCCAAAGAATGATTTTTTACATTTTTATTTCCCAGTTCAAGTGGATTTTAATATTTCTTTTCTAATTACCCACCCTGGGTTTTTTCTTATATATGAAAGCATCCTATTTGGAAAACCAAAAGGCTTACGAATCTTTTCGTATCCTTTTTGAGTATTCTTTTTTTGGGGGGAGGTTCTTTGTTTTTGTGGTATTGGGGATCAGACCCGAGTCCTCATACAGATAACACAAACACGCTTACCCTGATCTACAGCTCCACATAGCCTCTCTGATTTTTAGCATTTAAGATGGCAATCAAGACAAAACAAGAAAGCTCTACTCTATAATTCTGTATCTATTCTTCTTTCTCTTCATTCTCTTCTTTTTCTCTTTTTATTCCTCTCTCTCTATTTTTCCTTCTCTTTCTCTTCTTCTTCTTTGCTTTCCTGCAATTACTGCCTTTAAATGATTAGATATTCATTATCCCTGTGTGTTCTGGTGCTAGACCCATAAAATATCTGCAATTTCTATCCCTGATACTTTTAAATCATTTCTGGAATTTTCCTACAAAAAGACTTAACTGAAAAAGAATAGGCAGCATTTAGAGTAATCCTTTAAATTTTAGACATACTATACATTTCAAAAATAATATATATTTTTAGCAGGTAAACGTTCCTGAAAGAAAAGACAGGAAGAGTGAAAAGTAGTTGGAGATAGTTTGACAGTGTAACTCTCTAGTTTTTCCTATATATGTATTCCATATTTTTTGGAAATACATGCTATATCAGCACCTATATTTTCATTTATAGGTTATGAATCATTTATAAAATATTTAAATTACTTTGGAAACCTGGTTGTAAGTAGGAACTAGGAGTAATTTGTTTTACCAATCTCTTTGTCTAGCTTCTCTATTTTCTGATTATTTTTGCTATTATAAGTAACAAAAATTTCCAATGGTATAAATACTTCACCATATTAAACGCCAAGTAATAGAAATCAAGATGCTTACAATATGCTACCAAGTTGACATTCTCAGTATGATCATTTTACACTTCCAGCAGGAGAGTATGCAATGCCCATTTCCTTGAACTCTGCCATATTTGACATCATTGCTTTTTGATTATCAGTTTTAAATTCAGTTTAGTTTTTCTTTCATTCTTTTAAGTGTCTTTTAAAAATGTTTATTTTCTGCTTGCATTTTTCTTATATAAATTACTAACTTTTCTTATTGCTATGTGACACTTTTCTTCATAAAGTTGTTTTTCTTGAAAATAAATGTTCTTAAATGTTTGCCTTTAATTTTGTTTCTGGCATATTTGGGGCACACTTCAAAAAGATTTATGAAATCACATCTGTTAATTATTACCCTAAAAATAAGTGATTTCAAAAGACAAGCCATGCTAATAACAGTCATCATGAAAGAATATACACACCCTTGTTCTTTTGAAACTATAACCCACTATATAGTGCAAGTATATGTAGTAAGGGAAACTCCAACCCAAACTAAAAACTTGAAGAACTATATTATGTTAGAACAGCAGGGACGCAATTAAAAATCGCAGGACATAGATATTCTATGTCACTTTGGGCATCATGTTGTTATAAACTTTTAAGAGGAGGAATATGAAAAACTGTTAGAAGAAGCAGTTGACATCATACTTGAAAATGCTCTTTCTCTGTGCAGCAGATGTATGTTAGCAGGCACCTCTGAGGTCCTCGCAGGTCTCCTTGGCCTGCTTCTCATGTTGAGCCGCAGCTGGCACTGCACGTACAGTGTCCCAGTCAGGCACACCACACATGCCTGTCTGCACTTTTCCAGGGCTTTCTCTGACAGCTTAGCTGTGTAGGTCTGTGCTGACAAATACGGCCTGGAAGTGAAGTACTGTGAATCCGCCCCCTGCCCATCTCCACAATTAATAGAGGACTGGAGCCATTGGATACATCCTCCAGCCTTCCATCCCACCGGTGAATAATTCCAAAACATCTGCTATATGCTTTTAAGAGAGTCTCAAAACTGCTCTTCTTTCTTAAAAACATATAGCAGATTTTTTGGACACTACATGCACTGCAGCTAGAATTTCCAGGCTCTGTGTACCAAGACTATGTCAAATGATCATTGATTTTTAAAATGCACCAGAGAAACTCATTACATAAAGAGAATCTACTCTGTGCATAGACATATGCAAATGCTCACTCATGCTGTGTGTGCTTTTTGCAGACACCTTTCATTTGTAGTTCCTTCTGACAGTGTGCTTGATTTCTTTCCCACCCCCTTTCCAGTCAATCATGAATAAAGAGGGGGAGGAGGGGAACAGCGCCTCCTGAATCCATCTTGAAGTCAAGCTCATTCCTGCCACTTGGAAAGAATGTTCCTCCAGCTGCTGGAAATAAATTTGTCTGCCTGCCATGGAACTCTTGCACTGACTTCCTCTGTCGGGAAGATAAACCTCAGGAACTGCTGTGTATATACCAGAACTCTCAAAGTAGGATAGCCATTACCGCTCTCTTTCCCCCAATCCTTAAAAACCTTGAGTAGAGGGAAGATTCAGGCTATGAAATTACTTTAGACTGTATTATTCCTGCTTAGATAAACATTTATCCCACAAATGCCAGGAAGGTTGCCAATCACTATTGCAGAGAGTGCTCCATTAAAATGTACGAGCCAACATACCATGAGGAAGTAATTATAAATAATAATTACTTCCTTGTTGCTCAGTGCTGTTTTTATTTGAGGCAGCCTTGCTTCAGGTGTATGTAAGAATGAGCCAACATACCATGAGGAAGTAATTATAAATAATATTACTTCCTTGTTGCTCAGTGCTGTTTTTATTTGAGGCAGCCTTGCTTCAGGTGTATGTAAGATGCAGCTGAAATATCTGACTCTAAAAATATTTTCATAATCATGGCCAAAGGATGCTGAAATGAAAGAAGAAAATAAAAATCAGATATCCTTCAGGGACAGTGTTGTCAGAGGTGCTTTTTCCTGAAGAATGCTGTACACACTTCAAGTATTAGACTAGACAGCAATTGTTTTGCCATAAACCAGAACTCAGGTGCAATATTATATTAACTTTCCAATCATGTAACCAGGGAGACTTCCAAAAGTCACTTTAGTTGAGTTACATTGATGGTATTTTATAATCTTGTTTTAAGAACAAGGAAATAGATATGATCTTCATCAGAGCTTTTCTTGGATTTTGACTTATTTCATTAAACCAAGCAACCTGGAGTCATTTTAGTGAATAAACCATTTCACAACTTTTGATTTCTCTGGCAAGCTGACTGTCATAAATGGCCATCATCTTTATGTAATTGTAGTATGATTTGATAAGTTTTTATCAGAGCAAGAGATAGATAGATAGATAGATAGATAGATAGATAGATAGATAGATAGTGATAGAAAGAAAGATAGATTAATTTAAAAGAATGGAGGGTGGGATATTGCTGGTTCAGGCTAGACCCAGTAGTCAGTACTATAAAATAGCAAGGCCACTTGAATGCTTTCCTACCCATCAGATATCTCACCTCTTTGCTCTTATCTAAGAATAAAAAAATTCAGCCCTGCCAGTTACCATGCAAACAAGCCCAATAAGAGATGTCATTAAGGAATACAAAAACCCATCTGGGAGTAACAATAGAAGAGATTATGGGATTGTGTTCTAATGATCCTTCACTTCAGTACTGGCACATATTCTCAGAACTTCAGAAAAACCAAAAATATCAATATCTTCATCTTATAATATACCATAATTTTTGGAACAAATGTCATACATTTCCTTTTATGCAGTCTGTCTTGAAAATGTGCACAGCCTCCCAGATGTTATTTTTTATAACATTGTTTCAAATTTAGAATACATTTTCCTATTTTAAACTGTTGCAAAGGATGATTACTTTCCCAGTATAGTTACAAAAACTTGCACCAAAAGGCCTATAAAATGCGTATATATACAAAGTAACCTGCACTTACCTTGGAAAACCTTGCTGGTGTAAGGAAGATAAGAGAGAAAAAGGGTTATTGTACAGGACAATTGTCACTATCACTAACGGGATCACTGCTCTCTATTGGCTCAATGGAATCTTTTTCTTTTTGTGCAACTTTAACAAGGAAACAATCCAATGACACTTGCTTTTACTTCCTTTTGAGGATTTCATGGAAATGTGACATTTCATTGACATTAAACAGATTCATCGCTTGCACAGCTACAGCCTTATTTAGGTAGTGCTTTTCTAAAAATTTTTGCAGTTTCCCACATTTTACACATCTTCCCAATCTCATTCAAAGTGAGGGATTCCTCTGCTGTTTTTTTCTTTTTCTCCTCCTCTTCTGCAGATGAGATATCCTCTAGAACTTTTTGCTTTTGGAGAGGATCACCCATAATCCCAGAAAGAGGGAGAGGTGGAGGGGTAAGGGTATGGGGGAGGGAGGGAGAGGGAGAGAGAATATATTGGCTCAGTTGTGATGATCAGGTGCATCACATACTACTCATATTGCAAGACATTGCTCATTTATCAAGTTAATTTATCAGAAATGTTTACTCCTTTTGTGGAGAATATATACAATGTTTAGAAACCAAAGCCCTCTACTATGGAGAAAAAAAAAAAAAGCATAACAACCCTTGATCCTAACAAAGAGTGGGCAACAAAAGCTGTCCATTTTCCAAGGAGGGCAGATTCTGTATTTTGGTTTCAGCTGAAGCCATGGAATTTCAAGGACAGAGAACAAGCCAACGGTGGAATCATTAGTCAAATGCTATACCTAACCCTAAGACTGAGGAATAGTGTCTCCTTTGGCATTTAGAGGCAAAAAGCAGATTTTTGGTCAATGCCAGTGGAGGGTGCCCTTTTCCCTCCCAGCCCACCTGCTGTGGTTTCTCTCTTCCCTTTCCTGCCAAGCTGCCTGGGAGCAGTGATCATCTCCTGTTGCTGTGTTTGCAGTCACATTTCACTTTCATTTGGCCAGGGAACTTGTTCACATGAGGCGGGAAATGATATCCTAATTAACTCTATAAAGAACTTCTTAGGTCTCATCTACCCTCACCCACCTTGGCCTTGGATCCCTTTTGTGTTCCATGGCATTAAGTTTTCCTGATTCAGTTTTCTCTCTCCATTGCTTCCAGTTCACCTTTATTAATAGTTTTTATAGTCCCATTAATATTAGGAATTCCTAGTTTTTTCCTTTGATCTTTTTATTCAGCCTTTACGTGGTTTCCCTAGGTGATTTATCTGAACTTTCTGTATCTCCAAAATCTTACTCCCCGATTTTGCTTTCTAAACCAACCATGAGACCCACTAGACAACCCCATACCACAGCTATACAAACTTCAGTTCTAAAATGGAAATGAGCTTCCATAAAAACTCTGGACTTTTTCTCTCTAATTTCTCTCCTCAGATGTTATGATTATTATTTTTTTAACTACCAAGCACTGGGTTAGTATCTCACACATGTTCTATTATTAAATCCTCATAGCACCCTATCCAGGTCAAAAATCACTATCCGCATGAGGGACAACTGAAACTCAGAAGCGATTCCCTTATAACCACCCGCTGTGTCAGTGACCAAGGTAGCACTTGAATCCAAGTCATAGAGCTCATGCTCTTAAAGCTTAGACTGCTGTCTCACTCACATTCTCATAAAATGATTAACTGAATCTTTTATTGTTCTGTTTTTCACACGTATTGTTTTAGAAGGCCAGTCAGTAACTTGTGGAAAACAAAACAATATTTCTTTGGCAATTTTAACACACTGTGAAGAGATGGAAATTAATAACTCTATTCATTAATTTTGCAATTTGCATTTAGTTTGTCCTGTGACTCGGTAATGCTATGCCCATATTAACGTGGCTCTCAAATTCTGTAAATTAGATAGAAGAACAATTCCTGAATACTGTATATGTAGTAAGAAGAAAAAAGTTATCCTTTATTTTCATCCTAAAAGTAACCACAAGTGTTATCAGAAGCAGAATAGCTGAACATACATTAAAAAAAAAGAAAAACAAGAAACAAAAACTGGCCATCTATTCATTCTAAAAATCACTAAAAAATGATTATTCCATATTGAAACAATGTAAGATGTTTTAAAATGACAGTGCTCTTTCAGCTATGAGAACTCTTTATCTGTCTGTTACAGTGTTCAACGATATGCCGCATACTGGGGAAATCTAAGGATACAACTTGATAGATAGCAGATTTTTATGATATATAATTGGTAATCAGCTATATAGACTATTGGAAAGTGTACCATATTTTCCTTTTGGAAATTTAGGCAAACTGAATTTAGTTGAAAACATATATTAAAGTGTCAGTTTGGTTTCCAAGTTGATTGAAAGTAATGATTTTCTACCTTTCAAGCTATTATGAGTAACCTTCTAAATTCCCTGTTGTAAATTGCCTGTTTCTGAAATCATGCCTTTGTGTGACCACGTCCAATTAATTACTATGCCACTTCTGCAAAGGCTTCCTGCCTCACTTTCCATAAAACAGTTCATTAGCTTTGGAGGGATTTTACTTCAATACTATATTTAGTTTTGCACTCCCTGGGATATTGCAAATAGAGACGTGAGTTCCCTGGGAGGAAACAGTGGGAGTAGAAGAACAATCAAACAATAAATATCTGACTTTAAAATGGCTCTGGGTTGTAAGAAACAAAGCACAATGACGCTAGTAAGTCAACAGCACTGCTTTTCCAGTGCATGTATGTGTGTGTGCGTGTGTGTGTGTGTGTGTATGTGATTATTTCAGGCAAGTTATACTTAAGGCTTCTTCAACAAGAAAATATATTGTGCCACTCAGGACGCAATGTCTGTTGTTCTTGTTATTATGGTTAAAATGTATTAAAGCTTGATATTAAATCCTAGGTGGGTGCATTATTGTCAGCTACTAGACTTAATAATTGCATTCAATGGACAGGTAAAATGAATGTGAGAAAAACAGTTAACGGTGATCACAGTTATGGGGGAAGAAGTAAAGGCGGAGAGAAAAGCAATGGACCTGGAGTCTAGTCAGCTAGATGTCCAGTCTTGGTACCACTGTGTGCATCTTGGTGTGAACCACCTCAGTTTTTTGGGCCTTAGGTTCATTTTCTAGATAATTAGAATATAATGCTAAGTTTCTAAAAGTACCTTTGGCTCTAACCTTCTATGTTTCAGTAATGGTTCAAGCTAGACCATTCACCATGTTTAGAATCAATATTAAGCTTACAGTCAAAGCATCCCATCAAGCAAATAGTATGGCTTCATATGAACAGAAATGACTCATGGAAAGTAGCATTAGGCCAGATCAACCTAACCCTATCATCAGGCTTTACTATCACTAATCCCCATTTTGTAAAGTGAACTAAGACACAGAACTTAAGATATATGTTCGGGAACATACAGCTGATAAACAGAAGAGCCAGGATACTGAGCTAGGAATCCAGTGCTCTTAATTACCAAACATTTCATGATTTAAATGGATGAAGTAAAGTATGTGATTTCTCAATAAAGCTTTTTTTTTTTTTTTTTTTTTTGTACCGGGGATTGAACTCGGGACCTTGCACTTGGAAGGCAGGTGGTGGCACCACTGAGCTAAGTCCTGGCCCTATGACCACACCTTTCATAAGACAACATCGGTCAGTTATATTCCAGAAATTTTACAATATAAACAGCACAATCACTGTCTTCCATATCTGAGTTTTGAAAACATGAAAAAAAACTACATAAGTAATACGTAGAGCTTTAAAAATCACCTTTGTGAATTGGAAGGCTAGTACTGGAGATGGTGGCTTAGGTGTGGACACCCCAGAGTCAGGTAGATTTCTCCCCTCATCACAGAAAGGACTGGACCACCTTGGCTGCCCTGAAACCTGCAGCTTGGAGAAACAGAGCAGAACACCAACACCTGCAGGGATTTTGTTTGTTTATTTTGTTTCCTCTCTCCTCTTAGTAATTAGATGAGTGGGGCTGGGCGGGGACCAGAGAGATGCCAGGAGCCTTGAATTTATTGAAGACCCCAGGTAGAAACAAAACCAGGGCTTGAGAAAAAATATTTCCAACCTATTTCTCTGGTTCTTAATTTATAATTTATTTTTTTTCATTTTCATGTTATTTCTGGTGTTAAAATTGTTCAGACTATTTTGAACAATTTGAAAAGTTGCGACAACCCATGCTAGTGGAGTCATTAATGCAGGCGGCTGTGCTTTCTGTCCTCTGCACACTGGTGAGGGGCCCCAGTAGGAGGCTTGGGCCTGCTCAGCAAGGGCACAGAGTGTGGTAACACTGTCCCCTTAACTCATCCACAGAGCACAAATAAAATTCTGATTTGGCTATGCACTGGTAATAACCAAAGTGAGGAGCTCAGAAATCAAGTAATATTCAAGAGACAGTGATGTGTGATCAAAACCAGCTGTCATTTGAGGAGCTCGATTTCCAAGAGTGACCAAGGCAGTGGAGACATTAGGAGTGAGAAGGGAGATGATGTAGAGGAGGCCTCTTGCATGACTCCAAGGCAGCCAGTAGAAATGCGAGGCTCAAGTGAGATCAAACAGGTCTCCCCCTGCAAAGCATATTAGGCTGCAACATGTCAGCAAGTCCTAAGGACTCATTGTTAACACCACAGCGTGCAAATTGAGAGATAACTGCGTTCTAATTTTCTCTTGTAGCTTCCTAAATGAATTGAATGTGAAGAATATATATTTCCATGACCAATCATATGTCTTGCTTCTAATATAAAAATTTTGTTTCAGATTTATCCAGATGCATGAAATACAATTAGCTGGAAGTATGGAAAAAGAAATGCAGCACCAATTATTTTTTTAAGTAGGACAATTGTTTGGAGTTCTGTGGAGCTCTTTAAAGGCAACAGAGAGCATAATGTTCATGCAACCATCTATCCACCTACGCTCCCCCTGTCCGTGTAGCCTACAGATTTGTACTGTGAGCACTGTGCCAGGCATTGTGTTCAAAGAGAAGGAAGATAAGGATCTTCCCTCCTAAATCAGACAAGAGTGAAACTCTGAGACAAAAATCATTATTTGCCATGTGTGAAAGACTAGATGTAACTAGGCAGTGGGTGTCATGGTGCACTTCCATAGAAGCAGTACAGGGATGTTTTATAGAAAAACCATAAGTTCTCTGAGCCCCCTGCTCAAGCAGGATTAATTGAGCCATGGGAAGAGGTAGGAAATTTCAGGCAGAAGGAACAGAATGAAGTCAAAGTGAGCATTGGGCCCCACGTAGCAGAAACCTTCAACCTGACCATTCAGGGTAGGGTGAAATATGAGTGACTAAGGCTACTCACTCTACCCCAGGAAAGGAGAAAGTGACCCTAGAAACACATCACTCACCTTCCCTTGTCTATCCTGTGGAGATTTTGGTAGCAGGATACCTAGTCTCTGAAGCCCCTGTAATATCCCACCAGTACTAGTCATTTTCTAGTCACTGGGACACAATACCTGTCACCCACAACTTAAAGGAGAGGTTTCTTTGGGTTCATGTTTCAGCCCATGGCAGGATGGAGGGGGCTGGCAGAGGGAAAGCTGCTCATGTCACGGCAGCCAGGAAGGAGAGAGAAAAGCAAGGCACCCAGAAAGCTGATAAATCCTTCCACGTTACACCCCCAGTGAACGATGTCTTCCAGTCATATGTCACCTCCTAAGTCAGCTTTCTCATCCGCATGATTCAGTCATTGTCCAAATGCCCCACTTATGATGCTTTTGAGAGACATTCTAGATCTAAATATGCTACCTCAAGAAAGGTGAGAGCTGACTTATTGACTGATCCCCCCACCACACACACACACACCAGGCAACATGCTGTGTTACTATTTTGGTTTTATTTTGAGTGGTAGGAAGCCTCTGGGGTGGCACCCATACCTCTCCCAGGGCTGGGTTCAGGACTTATCTCTGTTCTCAGCCCACCTCCTTTCACACACCTAGCATAGTGTATTATAACAGGTGCTTCAGGACAGCTTCTGTTTCAGTTTCTTCAGGGACAGAAATCCAAGTATTTATTTGATTCCTTTGTGTCCTTAACACCTGGTACAGTACCTGGCGCATATTAAACTTATTAACATTTCATTGAAAAAAAGGATCTGTAGGGCTGGGGGTTTAGCTCAGTGGTTCTGCTGACTGCCTCGCAAGTGCAAGGTCCTGAGTTTGATACCAAGTACCAAAAAAAAAAAAAAAAAAGTAAAAATATAAAAGGATCTTTAAACACATGAGTTAGATGATTTTGTGAATTTTAAGAAAATTGTTATACATGAAGTTTCCTATGAAAAGCCCTAATAGGGCAAGTTTTACATCAGCAGCCACACAGCAAAGCAGATACCACATTCTCATGGGTGCTTGGTAGATTTCCAGGCCTGCTGTGGGGTTAAGAGTAAAGCACACACCTTTTAGTGGTGTGCAGCAAGCTCCTTGTGCTATCAGTGGAGGTAGGGCATGTGGTAGAAACATGACATCAAAATCAATATTGCCTGCTTCTAAATTTTGCCTTCAGTCTTTTATGATCCATCCCATCACCGCTTGTAGGGGCAGGGAAAGATCCCATGCATCACTAGCCTGAGTTTTAGTGTGTTCATTGAATAGCCAGACCCATAATCGGTCATGGCCGACACATTCAATTAAGGACCATACACATAAGTCTCTCCAAGGTGCCCCTTGGCACCTTCTGCTGTACTATTTTGAAGTGTGAAGAACCAGCTATAGAAAATAATGATCCACTATCCATTTCTCATACTATGTACCAGGCTATGATTATGAGCTATAGGTCCACCCTGAATATACTCAGCTATAAAGAAGCAATGTGTTGCTTGGTCCTATATTCCTCTCTAGGAACTGAATCTCAAGTCAAATTTAGATTTGCTATTTGGAAAAGCCATTGGATTAGGCTTTTAGCCAATTAAAAGAAAAGTTAGCCTTCAGGATGATAAAAGTCCCTATTTTCTGGTGAAGAGAATAATAGGTTCCTTACCCCCAAAACTTGCAGTTATATACTTTGGCCAACAATTTATGCCTTTACGCACCCACACAAGGATATCTGAGAACAGATGGTGTTATTCTGAGTCCAGGATAAGTAAGTACCATAGTAGTCTTTTAATGACACAGTGGAGGTAATCCTAGCCATAAGACTTAACCATGCACATAGCCTCACACGGACATGAATCGGATGCATAGAGACTGAAGGTCACCATGTTCCTTTGACACTGACTGTAAGAGAGCACTTTGAAATTGTCTCATACTCTATAGCAACTGTTTGAGGTTCAATTAATGTTATTTTCTGTATTTTACAGCTAAAAATCAAAAATAATAAGTGACCCAGTGTTGGGAAAATAATACCATTCTTGCATAATGGAAACCAGGAATTTCATCTAAATGTTGATACAGAATAATTGCATGAATATGAATTGATTACTTCCCTGGGCCACAACTATTCTCTCACTGGAAAGGGAAAACTCAAACAAAAAGTTGTCAAAGCCCTTCTAAAAAATAGGTTCAGTATGTCATGGAGAATTCTACGTCATAGACCCCAGGTGATCCCCACAATTACCTTTTACTTTACTTTTCCTCAGCATATTGCTTTTCTGGTAACAATGAGTTCATTCATTCATTCATTTAACCAGTGATAATTAGCTAAATCCTATAGACTCTGTTGTGGATACAAAGATGAACAAGACTCTCTCCTTGGTTTCTCCCCTTATAGAGACTGCAATTTATTATATGACTATGTGAGTTTGGGATCTGTGACATGAATTTCTTGATATACATGGAAGCCTTTTTTAGTTTTCTGTAATGTTTTTATAAATGTAAGAAAGCAGAAAATGAAACAAAACAAAATTCACTCTTAGTTTTTGAAAAGATTTGGCCACAAGACCCAGAAGATTATTTGTTTAAATCATTACCTTAAAGGCTTTGTAGAATGTTCACAGACTCACAGGAAGGCAAGTGAATCTGGAGCTCCTCACATTCACCAGTGTGAAATGTAAGCACTAAATGCTGAAGTATTTTTATGCCCACATTCTCAAACTGAAGTAGTTTAATGCAGTACATTTATTGGGCATGACAAGTCCAGGTGTCATTGTGCTGGTGGGAATTCTGAGCAGCTCTCCTTAAAATGTAACCAGTGCACTAGGTGCTTCCATCTAGAGCCTCCTCAACCTGCAGCTTCAGGGTTTTCCTATCATGGGTAAGAAGATGATCTCACACTCAGTACTTAATCACCTGAGCTGTGAACAAAGCATTTCCTTCAGTTACTTGACCTGGTCTAGTCACATACATACGTGATCTCCCACCTCTCTGAAAAGGAAATCCAGAAATATTCTGGCAAGGCAGCTACTCCTAGCACACAATTTAGTCCTTCAGCCACATTGCCACAGTAAGTGGTTGCTCTCTCATGTTCTTTCAGGGCCCTCTCCTCAGTAGTCTCCTGGGAAGTACCCACCTTCCTCTGTGCATCCTCAGTCCAGAAATTAATCACCCAGAAATGTTTTAGAGCTTACCTGGCATCCTTTCTGATTGGATGGTGATCATTTGGTACTGATTGTTAAATATTTTGTATGTCACTTCTGCACCCAAGTGTCTTTCCAAGTTCCATTTTTTTCAAAATTATGCTTGGGTAGCCACTGTCCCCTTATTTCAGATCTCATTCTCCTAGTCACATCACCTTTGGACTTAATAATTGGAACATCCCTAACATTTTCCATCTTCTTTTGCCAGGATATGGACACATTTATCTTAAGATGCTCACTCAACAGCCATGATCCGTCCCTCTTATTTCATATCCATTTCTCTCCCGAGTCTGCTAACCACCAAAGACAGCAATCCCACATTTCTCCAAGGCACATGGAATCTACCTCGCTTGGCTCTCTGGGTCCCTCACTGTCATGCTTCTCCATTCCAGACACAGACTCCTGGCCTTTCCCCCCTTACAATCTCCCTGTCGGTTTTCTTCCAACAAAGAGATATTGTCATCTCCACCTCATCAAAATCTGTCTGCCGATGTTAAATTTCCTGGGAACTCGGAACTCTATTAGCTAAGGTGATGAACATGTCTCTGCTAATGTTTTAATGGTCTCCCATCCCAGACAGCATATTTGCCTGACAACTGCAGACAGCTGAAGATAAAGCCTCTGGAGCTCTGTCGCAGTGCCAAATGATGCTATTCTCCCCTGCCTATGACAGGCTCTGATGATTTATTCTTTCTCTTCTGCATTTCTCACTTCCTGCCTTTCTGCTTATAATTTACAATTTATATGCAAAGAATTTTCAGCATCTGATTTTTACAGACTGAAAAATTGCATAATGTTGCCCTTGCAACCCTAATTACGTGGATTTAATATCTCAATTCATGTAGCCAGGGACATTTTAAATGAACAAACATTAAATACTGGCTTTGTATCAGTCCAGGTCTCCGTTAAAATTTAAGACAAGATGTATCTTGTGCTGGTGATTTAACAGAGTCAGAGAGAAGAAAGAGAAAATGAGGGTAGTAAACAGAGAGGAAGAGAGGGGGGTAGTGACATAGGCTGGTATAGCTAGAGAACAGAGTAGCAGCCAAGAAAGATTGAAAGAGCCAAATGTAAAATTTAGGTTTTTTTGAATGAAGAATGAGCAATAATGAAGGCTATATTTAGCTAATAATCTAGTAACTCTTGAGTAGAAAAAAAAAATCCCCGGAGCTTGTGATACATGTGATAATTGACATATGTATATTATACATCACCTTAGTATAATGGAGTCTTTTTCATACCTCATTCAACAGCTTTTATAATTATAGTTATAAATTATAACCAGGCTGGGACTTCTGAAAATACAAACATAGTCATATTTGCTAAGTGTCTACTTACAATTATCTATGAGTCCCTTGTAGCTCTGTTTGTGCAGATGGTTGAGGACAGACATTAATTTCCATGATTCCCCTATGAACTGTTGAGAATTGGCTAGGAATATCTTGAGACTCGCATGGAAAATAACTTTCATAATACTCTTCTACATTCCAGCCTGAAAAACACTAATCTTGAAAGCAAAGAAAAATGGAAAACTCAGAACTGATACGTAGAATAGCTTTCATTGTGTAGATTAAGCATGATCCAAAGGAATCGCTTTCTCTGAACCTTGGTCGAACTGGGCATTTGGTTCCATAGGAGCTAGTGATGTCTTTATTGTATAGCTTGCACTAGCATTCAGGGCCTATAATATGCCACTGCCCTAGGGATGTTGAACTTGAATAAATCGAACTCTACTCAAATCCAATTATTTCTCTTTTCCGTGGAACCTGCAGGATCAGCAATACTAGAAACAACCCCAGAGCTTTGTAGCATTGCAGAGTTTTGAGATCGAAACATTGATCTTCCCTAGATGTGGCCACGGAACCGTGGGCTGCTTGCTTAATCCTGAATGTCACTGTCCCCTTCTTTCTAGTTTCCTATCTCTTGTACATGTTTTCGCTCACATTTGAATGAGTTAATATGTGTGGCTGTTAGTAATTCTTTAGATAAACTGTCTGCAGAGTAACAGGGCAAATGGAGGTGATAGAAATGGTAGAGTTGGTGTTCCCTTCAGGGGTGCATGAAACAATACATTAGCAGTAAATTTTGTGACATGTATTTATCTTTTGTGTTTATTAGTATATGTTTGCATTACATAATGAATACATTTATCATGGGGAGTTGGCAAATGTACACAATACATCTTAATTCTTTTTTTTTTCATTTCCTACCCCTCCCCTCCTTCCTGCTCCCTCCAACTTTTGGTCTCCTTCCCATTTGCAAAAGCTCTACTTTCATCATCACTTTTTGCCCTTCAATTATTTTTTTCCATCTTCTTTCCCACCCCTCTCTCCTCCATCTTGATTTAGACTTTTAAAATAGTTTTATGAATGTTGCTGTTTGTATTTTATCCATGTACATAATATATTGGTACAGTAGTGACATATATAATTTATTATGTGTGCGTAAATTAGGGCTAAACATTCTGAGTCTTTTAATCTTAATTCAATCTATTTATTTTAGTATTCATTTAGTCAACATTTTTAGCACCTGTTTTGTGCCACACTGTGCTAGACGCTGAGAACACAGTAGTCAACAGGATTTACATGAGCCTTGCAACTAAAGCTTACAATTCCTTGGGATGGTAATTCTGAGGGTTTTCAATGCTATGTAAGCTTAAATTAGGGAACATGACCTAGACCAGGGAGAGGGCTGTGAAGCAAGTCTTCTGACTTATTATTTTTTTTCAGTTTTCTTTAAAATTGGAACTTATTTTACAGTATTCTCTAATGAATTGTCTTACAAGAATAAAGAATAAAACTTTGACAGTTTGTATTCCCAAAGGAAAAGGATTTTTTTTCCTCATAAAACTTAATGAGTCGTATGTGCCCTTTTTCCACTGTCTACAAATAGATACGAAAGCATTATTATATGGGCTGTATAGTCAGAAAGATTATTATAGCAAAGGTTAGAACATGGCTTAAGGTTGTCTTATTCCCCTGGGAAATAAGATGAAAGATGCTGTTAATTATGTATCGCAACTTTGAGTTCCAAACCTCTGGTACTGGTACTTACACATTTGTATATATATGTATTTTTCCCCTTGATTGAAAAAAGGAAAAGAAGAAAAGAAAAAGAAAGAAAAGATGAGATAAATGTGTGTTGGTAGCTTATGGATTTTTGTGTATTAAACCTCTAAATCAGATAAAAATTTTTAAATAAAACATTTTTTAATAAAATATATGTCCAACAAATTGTCTTCTTAGTTTAAAATTACTTAATAAAAGTGTTATTAATCATTATACTGTGCTTAAAATACAGTTTATACTTTATGTCAATTTCAAGAACATAGACTGTTTTAAATATTTGCTTAGCAAATCAGTGAAAAAGCTGAGAATATAATAAATAAGATAGAATTTTTTTCCTAAATTCTGCTCCAAAAATTATCCATTTATATTCAAATATGTTCCATAAAAATATATGAAACAGTTGTTTTTCCTTATTCTTAGTTTAGAATGTTCTCTTGGCGGTTTCCTGAATTTATTGTTTCCCTATAAATTTTATTTATCTTTAAACAGCCAACTTATTTTTATAATTATTATAGATGTTTTTATAGAAAAAACAATACAGATATACTTAAAGCAGGAAAGAAAGCTTGTCAATGATTTTATTTCAAGCTTATGAACATATAATTATTATTTAGTAATGTATCTTTCTCGACCTCTTTATATAATACTTGGACTTGTAGAAAGAGTTACACCATTTTATACAAATTACATCATGCTGTAAAGTGCTCTTTAAGTTGTCATTTTGTTTGATAGTATTTTATCTTTATTAAATATATTTTAGGGCTGGGGATTTAGCTCAGTTGTTCTGACCCCTGCCTCGCAAGCACAAGGACCCGAATTTGATCCTCAGTACAAAAAACAAAAAACAAAAAATCCATATATTTTATATATACTAAGGATTATAATTCTTTGACATATGAATTGCAGATGTTTTTCTAATATTTCCTTTGTAAATTAATTTTCGCTAAAAAGCTCTAAATGTTTAGAAAATAACACAAGGTGTTAAATATATTCACCCATGTTTTTTTCTAATTTTATTTTTACTTTTTACATTTAAATCTTTGATTTTTATAGAAACTACTCTGGAAAAAGAAATACAGATTCAGGTTTTTTTTTTTCAAGTTATTAGTTTATTGTTCAATTCTGTTGATTGAACAATCATTTCTCTCCTTTGTTTTGGAATGTCATTTTTGTTTTTCCAGTATGCGTTTGGCTAAATTTCTGCATACTGCTTTCATTGATCTAACTTTGTGCTAGAACTCGTCTTGAATTACTCCAGCTTTGTAACATGCTTCAGTATTTGGAAGAGCTCTTTCTTTCTCGATGTAATTTATTTTTAGGCTTTTCTTCTATTCTTTACATCAACCATAGGAAATTTATCTTGGTTTACAGAATAAAAAGTATTGGGTTTTATTTTTATCACATTGAATTAGAAAGCAATTTAGGGAAAAACCGATAGTTTCACAATTATGTGAAGAGAAGTTAGTAAGACATTTAGCTCTTGATGACCGTGGAAGCACCTGAGAGCAATGGGAACTGTTGACCAATAGTCAAACACAACTGCTTTAGATGGTACTTAAAGGTCCTGAGTTCGATCCCCGGTACCAAAAAAAAAAGATGGTACTTAAAGCTGTGGAAAGATAAATTGCATACTATTTGAAATAAAAATTGTCATAGTTTTGTGCATACTAAGCCTCATGTTCTCCTGTTTACCTGTAAGCTATTTAAAGTTCCCATTATTCGTATCATAACTGCAGCTTGAAGAAAACATTTTAGATGAAATAGTGCCAAAAATGAAATATAACACTATGAAAATTCACATTTTCTGACTAATTTAACATTTTCTGCATTTGTTTCTCCCTCACCATCATCTTTCTGGCCTGATCTCTTCAGGTTTCTCTTCTAGTTATATGAGCTGGTGTGGTATAAGCCTGTGCTTTTAAAATTTAGCACAATTTAAGTTTAGAAAGCATTCTTAGATGGAGCAGTGGACTACAGTATGTCATGTAGCTAATAAAATATTGCTTGGAGAGTGTAATTAACCCAACAGAAATCAGTTTTAAAGGCAGACAACAAAAATGCTTTTCATGGTCAAAGATTTATGGTTTGTTTCTGAAATGCTCAGCAAGTTGGAATATATTTTCAGTTGAAATATAATTTAAACTGAGAAATAAAAAATCCACAGCAGTGGAAGATTTAAATCTATATTTTCAACTAAGTTATATGACAGATCGTTTACTCAGCTATATTATTATAATTATAATTTAAATATTTGAAATCACAGGAATAATTTCTACTTTAGAAAGGATAGATATGTACATAATTACTTATAAACTGTATTTTCCAAATTTTGAATGACATTATCAAATTTATTTGCAGGAAATGCCCACTGTGATGAAAATATTTTAAAAGGCAAACTATGTAAAGCAAGCAGCAGTGAAGTTCATTCATATTATTCTTTTCTCTCTCTATCCCAGCTTGCCTTGAATATCTTTGAATACATAGCTGTCTTCCTGAGAATGCTTTAACATATTTAAAAGTAATGACCCAGAAACATTTGTGCATTTATTCTTTTATTCTGCATTATTGAGTATCCATTGTGTCCCAGACCACCTCCCAGTTGGTGAGGGATATGACATAAAACTTCCTCAGAGAGATAATTTTTATGGGGAAGAAAAATAAAACTAAGTAATCAAATATAGGATGATGCACACATAATTTTAAGTGATTAAGACACACATATAATTTCCATGATTAAGAATTTTGTAACGCATAGTGTCTATCTCTCACTGTAAATAGTTTCATTTGTGATAGATACTAAAGCAGGATAAAGGAGACAGAGAAAGGCCTATTGAATCAGTGTTCCTTTCTAAGTCCAAAACTTTCCTCTCATGCTTCCAAGTTATGTGGATTAATGAGAGCAAATCAAACCATCTCTGCAATCCAAACTTACATCATACATTACAGAGATACAAAATCTTCAGGAACACTAGAGTTAAGTTTTCTCCTTGTACCAAAGAAAATAAGCCTCATCCAGTGAATAAGAGTGGAGAGTCTTTAAGTGGAGGATATACATGACCACTGAAATAACTTGAAAACAAAGGTGGTTAGGCTGACCAAATTGTATTTAAAATACATGTTTTTGGAAAGTAGAAATTACAAACAAAAAATGAAAAAGGGGTACAGATAGATAAAACTAAGATGAACTGCTGCATGGGTAAATGTTGGGATGCACAAATTATAGTGTATGGATGACAATACAAAAAGTAGAATGTTAAGGCAAAAAAGAACTAAGGTCATTATGAAAGATGAAGAATACAATTAATGCTTCGACCAAAAATGAGAACCCTACTAATTAATAACGTTTATTTTTTTCTAAAAGAACTGAAAGAGATTATTGGAGATTGAAGCAACAAATAAAATGTTGCAGTAGCAATATTATGACAGATTTGAGATCAAGCATATTCATCCTACTGCTACTGTATACTGTAGTCACAGAAATTCTCTTTGAAAAAAATGTTTCAGAATGGCTGACAAAGTAAAACCTAATTCTTGTACATTTATGAGACTACCTTCTTTTCATGTCACACAGAGGGATTTAGGAAGTCTAAAAGGGGGATCCACAGAGATAGGTGAGGTAGATGGAGGAAAAAAAACAGATTTTTTTCTTTTTATTGAGTTTATTGGTACACTTTAGGTATACAGTACAGTTGCATTCATTATTGGGATCTTGTACCTTTACATGACAGGTCTTGGTTCTCATTTTGCCCCATATCCCTACCCTCCCTTCACCCCTCCTCCCTCCCCCTTTACAAACATTTTATTTCCATTTCTTCATTTTCTCATATTTTTTTCTTTCCCCTTATTCCCTTTCCCCTACACTTCCTACTTTCCCTACACCTTTAGCCCTTTTCTTCCTATTTCACTTTGTTAATTATCTCATTAGGATCTAAAAAACAGATTTTGATCTAGTTACTACAAAAACCAAAATTCAGGGCCAAACCAAAAGAGTGAGAGAAAGAAAACACTTTACAAGATAAAGACCTTTGTCATACAGCATGGTACTGTGGTTAATCATAAAATACTGTATATTTGAAAATTGATAATAGATTTAAATATTCTCACCATAAACTGATAAGTATGTGAGGTAGTAATGTGTTCATTATCTTGAATTAATCTTTCCACAATGTATACATACATCAAAACATCACTTCAATGAGTACCATAAATACATATCACTTTTGTCAACTAAAATAAAAACAATTTCAAAACAATTTAAAAGTAAATTAAAAATACAATGCTAAATACCATAATTCACAGCAAAGTTGTAATAGTTTTTAATATTTCTGCCTTAACATGACCTCCTTTATAAAGTAGAAGTGGGCAGAAACACATTAGTAAATACTGAGAGTCTAAGATGGGTTATGTGGAAAAAGTGAAGCACAGATATAAATGATCAAAGGAAGAAATGGTGCCAAGGTGGGGAACAGACCCACAGCAGCTGAGGGAGTCAGTAGAGGAAGAGTGGTCTGGGAAGAGATGACAGTTGAAGGAGACGTCAGTGCAGGTAAGGACAGTTGTGTGTGGATTTAGAGAAGAGCATGCAGACTTGGAGATCAGCTCCCAGGTGAGAAAAAGCCTGAGCTCCGCCAGAACAGCAGGGCACAAGGGAAAAAAGCCAGATACAGAGGCAGAAGAGGCAGACAGGGGCCAGGTCACATTGGATCTTAGGTATAGGCTGTGGTGAGGTGTTCAGAATTTAATCTGTGTGACAAGAGAAACCTCTGAGGGAGAAGGAAGACACAGTGACATGTGTAGAATGAACATCCGTGAAAAATAATTTAATCCTGCTTTTTTTCTGCATTTAATCCAAAAGAAAAATGGCTATTTCTTTATGCTGTTCTTCTCTAATTGCTGCTTTTATTCTTAACATAAACTGTGGCAGTTATTTAATGTAACAAACTTAGTTTTCAAAAGATTCATGAAAAACAATTTTTAAATGCAAGCAAAAGCTACTAGAATAAAAATTAGCTCTTTATATCAGAGTGATACCTTCAGAACTAATTAGTAACAGAGGGAAGTGTCATATATCATTGTACACTCCAAAAGAAAAAAGAAAAGGGAAGTTTGGGCAGAATAAGAACTGATTTATATATCTATTACATTTCTACTTGATATTTTACTACATTGCAACTATGGCATTAGACAGTTTACCCTCAGCTGCTAATGTAGTGCTCTTAACACACTTCTGTGTGATACCATTACCCCTGTTTTATAGGAGGACAAACTGAAACCTAGAGAGCCAAGAAATTGTTCCAGCTTCAACCTGGTTAATAAGAATGTAGGATTTAAACTCAGGCTTGTTTCTGTTTTCACTAAGGTGAGTACTGGAGAAAAGAAAGATGAAAGTTTAAGAATGAGAAAGGATATGCCCAAGTAGGATACACTTTGGCAGCCTACTAAAATTATGCCACCACTAATGCAAAGATGGAGATATGTGCTATTATTTACATTAATGATTCCTTGCTGCCTGACAAGCCATGCTAAAGCTTAGCAACTTAAAGTATCCAGTGTATTAGGCCTGCCCTTCTGTGGGTCAGCAATTTGGACTGGGCTCACCTGGGTGGCTCTTCTGCACTGGGGCAGATTCTCTGATTAGGCTGGATCTCTGGTAAACAGCAGGTTGTTCTATTTGAGACATTTGACTGACTCTTGGCTGGCAGTGGGGCAGTGAGGCTGCTGAGCCATGTGCATCTCAGGACTAGCAGATACTCTGGGTGTGCTTCCATGGCGTCCTGCCCACATTTCCAGAGGGGTTTGGTGAGGAAGGAGAGAATAAAGAAAAGAGGAAGTATGCAAACCTGCTTAAAGCCTTGACTCAGAGCTGGCCCATCATCATGTCAGACCTCTCAAGTGTCCAAATCAAGTCTCAGCTCAAGAGCTGACATTCAAAGGAGTAGAGAAATAGCTATCACCTCTTGATGGGAGAAGCTGCAATGTTATGTCATAAAAGAAGCATGTAGAGAAGTCTACTTAGACTTAGCTGTTTTTACAGTTTATCCTGTAGAGCAAATTTTTTTCTAATTTATAGAGAGTTAATCACTTGGGAAGTATTTTTCACTATAGCCATTTGAGACAACACATAATGTGTATATACATATAGTATGTAAATATATGCACATAGTATGCAAATTTTATTTCCATATATGTATTCCAAATGAATATATCATACCGAAATTATGTCTCCTATGCTGGAAGAGATTATACCTTCACTGTGTATAATTTCTTTAGCCTCTTTTATAGCAGTGTTATTCTTAGCCTCAAACTGGAAACAATCTAGATTTCCTTCAGTGAGTGCGTCACACTATGGTGAATCTATACCATTAAATACAACTGAGCAATAAAAAGAAATATATTCTTCATACATTCAACAACCTGGATGAATCTTCAGAGAAATTTAGTGAGTGAAAAAGACAGTCTCCAAAGCTCATATACTATATGATTTTATTAATGCATCATTCTTAAAATTAAAAAAAAAAGTTACAGAAATGCAGAATCTCTTCACATTTGTGGTTGCTGGGAGTTAGAGACAGAAGAGAAGCTGGAAAGTAGGTGCAGGTCTATGAAGCTGCAATTATTCTGTGATTTTTTACTCTAATGGTGTCTACCGAAATTGTGCAAGTGTGATAACATCTTCTTGTTACCATTGAAGGTCATAGGCAAAGGATAAATAGGATTTCTCTCTTATTTCTTAAAATTGCAGGTGAATCTAGAACTATTTTAAAATAAAAGTTTTTTTTTGTTTTGTTTTGTTTTTTGCTACCAGAGATCAAACGCGAGTCCTTGTGCTTGTGAGGCAGGCAGCGGAACCACAGAGCTAAATCACAGGCCCAAAAGTTTCATTTTTATAAAGCCCATCAAATCATATTCTTCTCTGCCTCAAAGCTATCAGTGGCTTCTCTTTATACTTAGAATTCAAAATCCCTCACCACTGCCTAATATGACTCCTGGGATCTGGCCTCTGGCACCTTTTTCCAATTCATTTCTGCCTTTTCTCCCTTTAATCACAGTTGACTTCTCTGTACTTCTCAAATCTCCAAGGCCATTCCCACCTAAGGACTTTGACATGTGATGTCACCAGCCTGTGGCATACGCCTCCCAGATCCTGGCATAGTTTACTCTTCCTTTTTACAGTTTCTTCCTTTTCCTTATCTATTCATTCATGTCATTTCAAGTGGAAAAATATGCACACTTCCACAACAGCATTTGTGTATAAAACTTAATACAAAAATTAATGTCTCTCATTTATTCTGACTATGTAGATAAGCAGGTGTGGCATTTAAGGGAGAGTATTGTGTTACATGTAAGAGATAAGTATGTGATGCCCATTAGTATTTTATAGCAAGTATGGGAGGATGATCTAAGGATAATTATTATGTATGAATTTGGTAGCAATTCCTTTGAACTGAAAAGAAATCTTGTTTTTTGTTTGTTTTTTGGTACCAGGGAACGAACTTGGGACCTTGTGCTTGCGAGGCAGGTGACACCACTGAGCTAAATCCCTGGCCCCAAAAACCTTGTTTCTTTAAGATATCCTTTTGAGACATAAAGTACTATGGACCTATCTTTGCCAGACTACACCAAAGCTTGGGCCCTTCCAGGAAACAGAATGCTGTTTATTATTTCCAGAAGTAGTACCAGTGATTTCAAATTGAAGTAGTATAGTAAGTGGTCCATTAAATGTGCTTAAATCTATCTATTTTTATTTCTTTCTTGTTATTTGATCACCTGATAGACTTGCATTTTGGAAAAGTCATTTTCTTAATGCATGTTCCGGGCTTACTTTTCACTGTGGTTGTTAAAGCTCTGTCTTATTCATTTTGTGTCTCTATTGTATCATTATAATGCCTTGCATGTTATAGGCTTTCCATTAATGTCTTTTAGAATGAAGGAAGGAATAAACACAGAATATTTAATTCCATTTCACATGTTTAGAAACCTTTCAGAGTGTACTTTTTTTTGAAACCCTGTGATGTTACGGAATGTTACACTTGTAGGAATTCTTAATGAAGGGCTTGATGGGGAATGCAGTGAGTGCCTACTATGGACCACGAATGACAGACTCTGTCCTTAAACTTTTAAAGGACACAGAGAATCTTTTCTTTTCTTTATACTGCAAACTCCTCCATGTTTGCCACAATAGATTTTTATGAACAGACAATTAGCCATACACTGAATTCAGTGCTCCTGGCAGATGCTGACGTAGAGGGATGAGAGGGTAAAACAATAATAAGCAGCTGTGATTATTAGGTCAAGGATTTTATATGGTGACATTCATTGTCCCACAGGAAATTGGCACAGCCCAATATGATTGACTTCATTTTATCTTGCTTGCAATGCTTGTGCCTCCCTAAGTCATCTAGGGTTATCCGACTGCAATTAAACCAAAAATATTTAAATCACTGTGTACTGGTAGATACCTGTTGATAGAGAGGGCAAGCAAAGTATGAATGAATGGGTGGCACAAAGTGTAAGCGTATGTACTTCTGTGTTTAGGTTACAGATATGCTGAAAAGTGTTGGGGGTACAGGACAGTCTTTCTCAAACTTGAGCGTAAACTAGATTCACAAGGCATGTTGTCAAAACAGAAGATTTTTGGGCCCTGCTCCCAGTGTTTCTGAATCCAAAAGACCAAGATGAGCTCAAGAAGTTGTATTTTTAACAAGCCACCAAGTGATGTCTCATTGGTACACCACAGTCTTTGAAGCGTGCACTGGGCCAGTCAGTTGGCCATGTACCCATGGACTACAGATAGCCTGCTGGTAATATATTTGGTTAGAATGTAGGTGAAAACCACCTGGAGGCATAAACTAAGCTGAAAGCAGGAATGCCTGCCTCTTCCTCAGGAAGGAACTATGCCTTCTCTGAAGGAGGTGATGACTGCAATGCTAATTATGTGTGAGGTGACTCATGGTATAATAGAGATTAGTCCTGGTAAATAGTGCTGTAAACTTGAGCAGAGACATGAGAACAACAGTGACATGCAGAGAACGTCAGACTAGAGTCATAAACCTCTTTTATTACCTCTGAACCATTGAGAATTCTGTCCCAAGGAGACAACCAATTTTTATTAATGTTAGAAAACAAAATCATCTGGTGTCTTTAGAGAGATTACATAATGTGTAAATGCTTGTTGTAATAGTGTGCCAGCCCTGGTTGTTTTCCTAATAACCTTTTACCCTTCCACCCTTCCTTTTCTTTACCGAAATTGCTACAATGTAATATTAATTAGGAACAAAAAAAGAATTTGTTTTATAATCAGTGGAAACAACAATGAAGCCATATTTTATAATAGCTGGGTGCCCTGTTATAAAATTTGATTTCTCAGCCTCCTTTATGGCTATGTAGATCTATGTGACCAACTTCTAGGAAATTGAACCAAGGATCGATTGTATAGGCTTCTGGAATTCCTACTGTTTCCTTGATTTGAGGAAATAAAGGGCAGAGTTAGCTGCATTGTACCCTTGGCCATTTCTTCTTCCTTCTTGCTGGATGTGGCTGTGATGCTAGGATGTGTAGGAGCCATCCTTGAGAGCATTAGAACAAAAGCCAAGTGGAAAACTGGTAGGAAGCTCAGTTCTCATGGGTGTCACAGAGCTTCTCTATCAGCCTTGAGCTGCCTACCCCAAATTTCTGTTGCCTGATAATAACATCCTTTTGCGTAAGCAGGTGCTTTTGTATGTCTGTTATGTGGAGCCAAACAAAATTCCTAGCAGATGAAAGAGGTACCATTTGCTCACTGTATGCCATAATTTACCAAGTGCTAGCCACTTTCACACTTTGACTTTTTATATGTATTTTATCTTTTCATTCTGAAAGCAATTCCACATTATGTATTGTTCCATTTTGGTCCCAAGCTTCTAAAGAGAATTAATAGCATTTAAAAGTACATCATTCATTATTCAAGAGTAAAATTGTTTGGGTAAATTTGAGTTTTATTTATTTTAGGCTAGATTAGATTTCTACTTTGTAGTGAAATTATTATATGCACATATATTGACTTACAATTATCAGTCTTCACCTCCCATTAGGATCAAAACAAGTTAAACTTCTTACAAAAAAAAAAAATAGGTGATAGATCTTTTGCAAAAAGGAAGGGGACAAAAAGGGGAGGGGAGCAGAAGGGGATGAAGAAGGAACTAAGTTGTTTTATGCAATTTACCAACTCCCCACAAGGAATGCAGTCACTATGAACTGCAAAACATGCAGTAATAAAAATTGAAAAAAAAAAAGAAATGATTGATTCTTTAACCTGAGTATAGACTATGGAGAGGGATTGGCTAGAATAGAAATGGCCCCATTATAAGTGTGCACTCTCAGTATATACTATAGCTAACCCATACATGTCCTAAATTAATATTATAATCTAATGTACAGTTTCATTAATTTTATTTTTTGTACTTGGCTACCTTAAAAGTCTGTCTGTGCTAAGTCATGTTTCTTCCTTGCCTCTTTAGAGAAAAGTGATTAGAACATTAAGTAGAACAAATTGACCTGCACCTTAGGGATAAATAAAGAGAGAAATTAGCTTGTAAGGAAATGGCTCACACTGCCTAGAATTTATTTGCAGCTTGGCTATGGGGGTGGAAGGTTAGGATCCTGGGAGAGAAATTGAGAATCTACTTTTAGACTAGACTTTCATATTAGTCTGGAATTCTAGTTAATTATCTTCAAAATTTCTTTGGTGCTGAATGTTTCACAAAATCATTATTAAACTCATCTAATAGTTTAATAAGTTCCACAGTCAAGTCTCCTGTTGGAAGAGGATCACATAAGTTTACAAAATCACATTTTCTGAGTCTACATTAGGTGTGTAGTTATGAGGCATAGGCAAGGTCAGAGCTTAGAAACATCAGCTTCTGAAGAACTCATATATGTAATATACTGACTTACAAATAAAAACAATATAGATGACAGAGGCTAGTAGGTGTCAGTCTTCTTGCTGTGTCCTCATGTAACAGTATGTTGGCAGGAGGATTTCATATCTCCATTTTTTGAATAAGGGAATAGTTCCATTATTAGGGCTTTGTCCCCATGTCTAATTACCTTCCAAAGGCCCCATCTCCAAATACTGTTATGTTGGAGGCTAGGTCTTTACCATATGAATTTTAGAGGGGACAAATTCAGCTCATACTAATTTCCATAATATTTTTCCATATGGCTCAGAGGATTTGTATACTTTTGTAACTGTAGTCTCAAATACATACTGACCCTTAATTGTGTCCTTTGGTATTGTTGAAATCAAATCCCCATCCCAAATGTGGTCACATATGCTATCATTTCCCCCAGACAAAGAAATAGAAATTCCTCTGTTGGGATGCAACCCCACATCTGAAGCACCTGATGGCCAGCAGCACCAATTCATCCTGAGGGTACTATAACATGGCAGAGTCAGCACTGGGTGGGCTTATATCACACCTAACTCACGTCCCAACAACCTCCTTTAGCCCCAAGTCCACAAACCATCTGACAGTGATGGTATCCACTCCGGATCTCAGGTTATCCTGTGCCTTCCCAGGAAAAAGTAGACTCAAGAGACAGTACTGGTTTGAGGGAGCAAGTGTGGTAGGACTCCATGCCAGCACCACTGATGACCAGTTTTTAATCTGCCTTAAATGAGCAGCTTTTAAATTTACCTTAGCTAGTAGCTTATCCTGTCTGTACCTTGTTATTTTTTTTTACCTCTAAATGGATTAGCAACATTAGCTCCATGCAGTTCTAAAATAATCAAATGAACAGTTCATGTAAATGTGACCTGGGCTTCATGCCGGCACTAGAGTCTACCGTGATCCAAAATCCTGCTCATTCAGGCAAGACCAGGGATCGAGTCAGCCAAAAGCTCATCATTCAGTTCTCATTAAAACCGAGCTCTTCACACATCTTATCTAGTCTTTAGCCATAAGTTTATTTGGAGAATTCTCAAAAGTTTACTCTTTATTTGGCCTTGCCCTGTATTGCTTGAAGATTTGAAGGACAGGCAGCCCCCACCCACTTGTGCTATCTGCATTAATATCCCCCATTAATGTACATATCCACAAATTATCATTGTGCCTCTTCCTTGCATTTTCAGAATTCTCTTTATTTTGGGTGAAGTGACAATCAGTTAACCTACCAAAATTTTGATAACAGCTTTTCCATTCCCCCTGTTCATGACTCTCTAGGAAGCTTGGTAATGAGAAATCCCTCTATTCAAAGCTTGCATACTCTTCGGAAAGTATTTTTTTAACAAATGTTGTCACATCTATGATGAAAAAAAGAACTTTCCTACATTGTTGGTGGGGATGTAATATGGAAGTCAGTATGGAGAGTTCCCAAAGAACTAAAATTAGAAATTCCATATGACCCAACTATTCTCCTTCTAGGCAACTACCCCAAAGAGCTTACGACACCATACTACAGCAATACATGAATACCAATGTTTATAGCAGCACAATTAATAATAGCTAAGTCCTGGAAATAGCCTGTATACCCATTAATAGATGACTGGATCAAGAAATTCTGTTATCTATATATAATGTTGTCACAAATGTGAGATATTTGTAGGAAAATGGTCACACAGAGAATATATGTTGCTTGAAATAAATCAGACACACAACCTTGAATACCATATATCTTTTATCCCTTATCTGAATAAACCAAAATAAAAGCCAAGAGAAAAATAAAGGAAGGATAGATTGAGAGAAGGGAAGGGATCTCTTGCAGATGAGAAGGGATCTAGGGGACCAAGGGTGAGGGATGAGGAGGAGGGGATGGGAAAATAGATAAAGTGAAGATATGCCAGGTACGGGGACCTAATAGCCTCATTGAACATGGACATTATAAGCCCTAAACATGAACTAAGATTAGTATTATCAATGAGAATGAAAAGGGGAAAAGGAGAACTAGAGGAGGCAGGAGGAAAGGAAAGCAAGGGGATTAAAAAAAGCTGTATTATGTACATTTATCAACTCCCCAAGATGATTGCAAAATGCATGCAACTGCAAACGTGTACTAATAAAATAAAAATTTTTAAAAAGACAAGCACTTTTCTAAAGGAAGGATTTAAAACATTTTTTAAACATTGGCTCAGATATAATTAAAGAAAAAAATGTGTTAAACAACATAAGTGCTTTGTACTCAACATCTAAGGAAAAGATAACATTTCTCCTCAACTTTCTGTCCCTTTTTGGTAACTTAGAACTTCTTGAGCTATTCTGAATGTTTTAATATTCTTAGCCAGACTTTTGTAAGGACCTGCCAAATTTCAAAGAAAACTTATGTAATTATGTAAGGGTAAGCATGAAAATGTGCCTTAAAAATGTGGATGTTATTCAAGACAAATCATGTATTTGTCTCCTCAAAATTTGGGTAATATAAAACTAGCTTTCTGTTTTAATTATCTGCCTGAGGTGTAACTGTTAAAGCAAGTGAAACGAGGCCTTATCCTGCTTTGTGTGACACCATGGAGAACCTGGTCGACTTCCATATTGAGATCAGAATCCGTGGTCTCCCTTCCGCTGCTCACTCTGCCCTCACCCTGGTGATGCTTCCATACCAGTCAGTATGGAATGCCATCAGTGCAGTCAAACTCACGCAAACCTCTAATGATGCAAGTGGACGGAGCAGGGTAGATCTGAATTCTTGCTTGTAAGTTGCAAACCCTCTGGACCCTATTTTTCTTTATCACAGAGCCAGTTGAATCACTTGCCTCTGAGGTTTCTGTCAGTGCTCATTCCCTGCTTCTTCATATTCACCATCGAAGTGGTTGCTTCTTTTCCAGAATAATAATAATAGTTGTCAAAATCCTTAGATTTGTTGTCAACAGACGTTGTTTTAACTGCTTTATCATTTTATTTATTTATTTTTGGTGCCGGGGATTGAACTTGGGACATTGCGCTTAAGAGGCAGGCAGCAGAACCATTGAACTAAATCCCAGCCCTGCTTTATCATTTTAAAAACTTCTCACAACAACCATATGCCCCTTATTTATTATCCCTCTTTGAAAAATGAAGAAACTGCAGATGGAGACCACTGGGTGACTTACTACTCAAGGTTACACTTTTGGCCTGTGAGAGAGGGTGGCTTCAAAATGGAGGCTCATGGGTGCAGAGCCAGCATGAATAGCAGCTATGATTTCTACCTAGTATTCCTGCAGCAAGTTGCTCACTTTTCAGTGTGTTTTCCTGGATTTGAGACATTTAGCCAATATTTACATAATTTGGTATTGGAATTATTAAAAATACCTAAAACTCTCTTGTCCCATTTATTTTTTTTTAAGCTTATTTGCCTTTAAGTTCTTTTCATTTCTCTGTATCAGTCCCTGGCTTCAGGTGTATAGATCACCAACTATATAGGGGTTTAAGGTGTGATATAATTTAAGGGGAAGAGTTTTGGGTAGAGTTGATGGGGCCCAAATTTAATTCAAATTGCTATTTGCATCTACTTTTAGATGTGCTGACATCAAAACTCTTTGCAAATTTATTTTCATAAGCTACTAGTGAGATACAATTATTATTCCAAAATACTGAGAATAGACTAATTCTACTGGGAGAAAGAAAATGAAATAAACATAGGTTGACAAAAAGAGAATCATGCATATAAAAATGTCCTGGAAATAATTTTAATAATAACTAAGAAATACACACTCACCAAATCATCTTTACACATTTTTTTCCAGCTTGGTATATTATAAACTATCTGTCATCATGTCAGATTTCATGATAAAATATTTTAATATGAATTAATATAGACTTTTAAAGAGAAATTGCTATTTAAAACAAAATAAATTAAAAATAAAAGCTTCCAGGGTTTTCTAGTGTTACAGAGTCAAAATAGCATTTTGTAGAGGAGTTTGGATCCTTTTGTTTTCAGCCTGCACTATTAACTTGCCAAGTTATGCTTTGAGACTCAGTTTCCTCTTTTATGAATGAGGATATTAATCGGGATGAGTCTAAAAAGTCATGCTGATACTCATCACTATATCTGGTGGTTGAAAATACGTAGCAGTCAAACTTTGGGAAATTTGACCCTGGTGTGTAGTCTCATTCTTGCCCTTTCTTGGAGAATGAGCGTCATTTCGTTTGTTTATTTTTTCCAGCTTTATTGAGATAAAATTAACAAATACAATTGCATATATTTAAGGTTAAAACATGATGATTTGATACAAATATATACTGTAAAGTGATCATAATATTTCAACCATGAAAATAAGGACATCCTACCATTTATGACACAAAGAACCTCTGTTTGACCAGGGGGCCTCTTTTAAGTTAATGAATGCTCTGAGAAATGCAGTCCACTTAGATTCCAGAAATACCCTATGTTAATTCTGTCCTTCAGCACCACATTTGTATAGGAGGAAAAGATTACACTGTATAATTGTTATTTGTTGGTACCTATCCCCGTTTAGTTAGCTGGTTCTTCTAGAGTTTATAATCCAAGAGTACATGTTAAAATTTAATTTTAGTAGACATATGAGTTTCTTGGAGTTGGATTAGTTTGGAGAAGATGGAACATGTGGGAGGGGGTCCCCAAAACAACATAGGGTGTATTTAGAAGTATTTATTTTGTTCTAAGCATTACTCAAGGTGCTCTACATGGAGAAACTTATTTAACTTGGTAAAACCCACAACACTTAATCCATACCCTATGAATGTCCCTCTCCCTGATCCTGTGTGATATTTTTTGGCAGGACTTAACAAGTATCTAATTAATTTTATGTAATAGTGTGATAGCACTTTCAGGTATTAGAAAGTCCAGTCTGATCTAAAACATTTCAACATAGACCCAAATCAAAGTTCGCTTCCTATATCAAGCCTGATCGAAGTTGTAGCTGGAAGGTAGGGATGGTTCCGTTCTTCTCAGAAACAGTTATATATACTTATCATTTCACACCTTTATGACAAGGCCTTATATTAGGCCTGACTTTTTCCATTTTATAGAAACTAAAACTTAAAAGAGCATACTTTTTATAGGAGTGGAGCCATAGATGTTTGCTTTTAAAGCTGATTTTTTTCAGTGTCCTATATTATCTCTAAAAATGTCAGTCACCCTTGTCATTAGGATATATGTGGTGACAGTGGATTTAGAGGACAACAGTGGATTTAATTCCCTTAAATTATGTTTCTGAATACAAGCAGATAAGATTTTCATTTATGCTCAGATGCTATTTTTTTATGTACATTTGTTTGGTGGGACAGAAAGACATTGTACCCTGAGTGTTTCCCTAACAATGCAGAAGTATTTAACATTAATGCAATGGTGGGAGGCTTATGACTCCTCATGTGAAATGTAGATGCATTTTCCAACACTGACAAATATTCCTTCTAGAATCATATAATCACAGAAATATGTCATATTTAAAAATAATTTTGCAGATGATGAAAATATTTCACTTAATGTATATTTAGATAGTTAGAGATTAGGTCAGTAATAGTATAGGCAAGTTGCAGAATAGACAATAGAAAAGTAAGTTTGGGAAGATGCCAAGTGTCTTTTTCAGCATGAAATCTTAATATAGACTTGAGAGGATCTCATAGATATGGAATAACCACATCAAATTGAATGAGCACTATGCATTGTTTAGTGAGACTAATGAGGTATCTATTTGAATGTTCTGTGTGAATGGTCTCTGAATAGTACACAGAGATTTACATCTTAAAGCATGGTTAATGTCATTCCTCAAGAAAAACCTATAGAGCATGACTTGTTCCTTTGTCTTTTTAAAATATATATAAATACAGTTTTTGGTGAATCCAGTGATTCTTAGGTATTTAATTGAAAGCTAAGTAATATGGTTTGATGTAAACCAATCAAAGTCTCATGGATCCTACTTAGATTTTTCTTTCTCCTACACAAGAGAAAGTGGGGGAAATGGGATGTAATGGCAAAAAGTCATGTTTTTCTGTTTAATCCATGTGAAAAATATATGATTAACAGTCAAATAGACCTGCCCAACTACAGATAGTACAGGAACCTATGTGGTCAATCCAGTCTTTAGATGAAAACTAAATATACAAAAGTTCTTTACAAACCTCAAGTCTAATTCAATCCTGAGTCACTTGATAAAGTAATACAATGAGGCATCTCCATTATTTCCTTGGGCTCAGAGGACCCCTCTGAGTTTATGCCTCAGATCTGTTAGTGAATCCATCATCCTCAGGACCATAGGGAGGTTTCATGTTGAACCTAATATTCTGTCACCACTGCCTGTGTGTGCAGCCTTCTCTGCTAACCCCAAGCAAGGTTTCCTTCAACCACAAACTGGCCATAGGCTCATCATCTACCTTTGTATGAGGCTTCTCTATCCCATAAACCAATTTTTGAGACTAAATTTCAGATGGTATTAAGGATATCTCTTAGAAACCAAAACATTTATTTTTCACCAAATGTATCTTCTCCCTATCCTTCCTTCCTGGGCTATATCTTACTCACATCTCTGCAAGTAACACTTTTCAATTAGACATTTCTAAGATGCATTTGTAAAAACGTATTTAAAACTTTCTATACAATGTAATTTAAGATTTCTGCTTCATTCTCCCATCTGTGATTCAGATTTTCTTCTCAGCAGAAAACCTCACTGTTGTATTGCTTCATTTCCACACATGGCAAGCATTCAAGCAGAGCAAATGGGAGTCACAGTTCCTTTGCAGTGAGAAGGAATGTGCTTCCCCAAAAGCCATCAACATCTTCCACCAAAGGCCATTTGTCTTTTGTGCTTTTTGTTGTTGCTTGCTTTTTTAGCAAATCAAAACGCAAGTCAGTAGCACCCGTAGCCATCATTGAACACATCATTGGATTTGATCATTTAAGGCTAAGGATTTCTATAAAACATGCCTCTCCATGAATCTGTGATAGCATAACTTCAAAGCTCCCTGTGGTTCTTACCCAGTGTTCTGGTTTCCTATGGGTGACTCCCCAGCTGGCATCTACTTCCCCCACTAAATGTTAATCTTGGGCCTTGCTCCTTCTCATACAGCTCAAGCCTCACTCTTTTAATCAGTCCCCATCTGGCCCATGAAATTCTTTGTGCATCCTCACCTTGAGGCATGGGTGGAAGGACAGGTATTTCCTGATACATTTTGGCTCTTTGCTCTGCCCTGTAGTTTCTTCCCACCACCCTTTTGCTTTTAGGCTCATTTCAATGAAAATAACCCCTATGTTACCCAAGTTCCAGGGGACATAGGTTGGTTGCTTTCTCTGAGAAGTTCTCTGATGCCTCCCTTATTGTAATTCTGTCAAGAACTAAAAACACTGCAGCACTCAGGCTATCTTCTCTCCAAACTTTAAAGAACTTATGGCCTCCCTGAATCTTCAGCCCTTGCTAGTCAGGACAGGCAAGGGTTTAGAATTCAGACTACAAGTGGGGATGGGCAGAACTCAAGCCTTTGTCTCTCACTTTGTAAATCTTCTATAGATAAGGCAGCAATTTGATTAGCCTGGGAAGATTCTTGGTGTCACATTTTCTCAGTTTGGAGGCTTCTGCTGAAATTCCACAACAAGAGATTGTTTTGTTTTCTTTTGCCATGCAGACTTTTAAAAAAAAATAATTTACAGTATTCAATATGATCTATGTTTCTATGGCTTCTAGATTATATGATTGCTTAGGATGGCCTTTCCCATTCTCTATTAGTTTATTAAAGCCACTGTAACAAAGTACAACTGGACTGCATAAACAACAGAAATATATTGGAGAACATAACTCTGAAATTATGGTGTCCTCAGGGATTGGGTCTCTGAATGCTCAAGGGAAGGATCTCTCCCAGCCTCTCTCCTGGCATCTGTTACTTCCTTATCTTGTGGGAGCATTTCTCCATCTTCAGCTAGTGCTGTCCCTGTACACATGCAAGTATCAAATTCCTCCTTGTGAGGACACCAATCTTACTGGGTTAGGGCCCTCCCTACTTCCCTATGACATTATTCTCAGTTAACTAGTTACATTAGTAAATGGCCCCCAATTCCAAACCCAGTTATATTCTGAGGCTCTAAAGATTAGTGTTTAAGCATATGAATGGGAGGCACAATTCAGCCTATAATGCATTCTAATGTTTATTAAAATTGCCCCAACTTTCTTATAGGACTTTCAGATAGCTAGCTAGCTAGCTGGATAATTTTCCTCATCTGGGTTTAATAAAAATGGGATAAAACAAGAGATGCACCTCAACCATTTTATAGAAGAGTGACACTGCTTTACTGTCTTATTATGTTATTTTCCCCAATACCTAGCAAACTGCTTAACACAAGGAACTGCTAAAAAAGCATTTAAAGTTCAAACAGATCATTTGTACTAGAGAACCAGATTCTTAACTTTATAACTAGATGATAGCTTACCTATTTGAACTGATAACAGGCTATCTAGAAATTTGATTTCAGGCTGTGAGAAAATCCTAGAGAAATGGCAAAGCCCATATCTACAGTGACCCAAAGGACATTACCTTAAAGAAATATGACATTTTCTATTTATTGAACACAGTTCCTGTGACAAATCTTCTTTAGTAGCGTAGAGGACAGGGTAATGACTTAGAATTGAGGGCTGATTTTTAAAATAGACCTCAACTTTGACTGGGAGGTAATAGCTACAGTGTGGTGTGTGTGTGTGTGTGTGTGTGTGTGTGTGTGTGTGTGTGTGTGTGTGTGTGTGTGTGTGTGTGTGTGTGTGTGTATGATCTGTGTGTGGAGAGAAAGCAGGCAAAGGAAAGACCTGGAAGCAGTGATGGAAGCTCATGAAAATATTGATAAGCCAGCACTGTAGAGCAATGATCACAAATCATTGTTTCAGATCTATTTTAAATCTTAAATCTTAGAGAATAATCTTACTTTATGGTGCTAAATTAGTGTTTATTTTTAAAGAAGATAGCACAGAAGATATTAAAAACTAAGTTTTAATGGATACAGGTGATACATGGATTATGTTCAATATTTGACGACAAATAATTATGAACTTAGAATAGTAATCTGCAAATAGCTGACATTTTTACAGTATGATTTATATTCACATTCAAAGTTGTTATAGATACCAATTCATATTTTGAAAGAAGTCAGGAGTTAACCAGACCACTGATTAAGCTCTGTCAGTGAAGATGGTTCAGGTGACCACAGAAGTCACTGACTTCATGAAAATGATTAGGAAAAATATAAAAAGAAAAAAGAAAGAGATGAAAGGTCACCTCACCAGGGATTTAGCTCAGTGGTGCTGCCGCCTGCCTCACAAGCGGAAGGACCCGGGTTCAATCCCCGGTACCAAAAAAAAAAAAAAAAAAAAAAAGTCATCTTTCAGGAAAAGCAACATATATTTTTCTTTTGAATAAAATGTCTCAGAGGAAAATATTAGTATGCTAGCTTTTATAAACAAATAGCTTATTTTGATACTAGCAAATTTTTTCCTAACAGCCTAAGAATTTATTTCAATTAATTAATTTCAATTAATTGTATTTATTTTGAATAAAAGTATAATGCTGCTTCTTGCTTTAAAATTTGGAATCAGAGCCAGAGAGCCCAAATATGAATAGTCAGCAAATTTATATAGTCTTTTCTTTGCATGGTGAATTAGCACAGACAATATTTTCTTCAAAGTCAGTGAATAGCAAACGTATCCCTTAAGATGTGAGATACTTGTTTTTCAATACAGAAGTGGTGCTCAGCTCTTTCTTTCAGATGTTTGGTTTGTCAGCAGATTTCAATTTTTGCTTGTTTCTTTGGGAATACAAAATCCTCCATGTGAATATTTTAAATGGCAGATAGTCACTACCTTATAAAGTGAAGTAGGCAGGGGAATTAGATTTCTTTATGAATGTTGGGAAATTAACCTTACCTATAAATGGTGTAAAGGGAAATGTAGCACTAATTTGCAGAAAATAAAGGAATCAAAGAAAGGAGTTATTTAATTTTTGAATGAGGGTTCAGAAGTTTCCCATTTAAATAGAAATGTGGGAAATGGGACAACCCAGAGGCAATATAAGTAATGTAGCTACTTGTTAATTTGTCTATTGTATTTCGCTTTAGTAACAGCAGAAGAACAAGACCACCTGAAGAGGCTAACAAAAGCAAAGAGATGCAGACTTTATTCACCTGGGCAGAGGTGGACTGATAGCAAGGAAGAAGTCTTCAGTCCCGAACATAGAAAAGGCAGGAAGCCTTATAGGGCATTAGAAGAGAGGTCTGGCACGTCTATCACATATAGGGTCAGAACAGCGATGAAGGCAGATGCATGGATATTTTCAGGTGACTTGGCATTGAAAAGATGCTGAACTTTGTAGTTGTTGTCTTTGTCTTGGGAACATCCCATCCTGTCTTCTGTGTTCTTTGTATCTGCTCCAAGACAGCATGGCTGTTGTTGGGCAGAGACAACACCTGCATAAGCTGCCTGTTTTGTTGTGGGTATTTGTTTGTTTGTTTGTTTGTTGTTTTGTTTTTTTGTATCTTGTCAAACAGTAGCTTGGAATTAAAGAGCATATTCATTAACCATTTCACGACCAGATCAAGCCTGACAGCTTTGAGGTCCTAGAGCCTGAAAAAGGAACCAATTTTGCCAAGTATTTTGGCCAAGAAAAACAAAACAAACTTATAATGCCTAAAACCCAGATCAAGAATAATTCAATGTAGAGTATCATATCATCAGCAAATGATGACAGTTTAACTTCTTCCTTTCCTATCTTTATTGCTTTAATTTCTTTCTCTTGTCTAATTGCTGTGGCTAATATTTCCAGAAGTATATCAAAAAGGAGTGGTGATAGTGGGCATCTTTGTCTTGTTCCTGATTTTAACGTGAACGTTTTCAGTTTTGGGCCATTTAATATGATGTTGGCTGTTGGTTTTTCATAGATAGCCTTTATTAAGTTGAGATATACACCATCTATTCCATTTTTTTGCAGGGTTTTTAATCATGAACGGGTGTTGAATTTTGTCAAATGCTTTTTCTGCATCTATCAAGAGGATCATGTGGTTTTTGTCCTTGACTTTGTTAATATAGTGTATTACATTTACTGATTTATGTATGTTGAAACATCTTTGCATCCCTGGAATAAATCTGACTTGGTCAGGATGTATGATCTTCTTGATGATCCTCTGTATTCTGTTTGCTAGTATCTTACTAAGGATTTTTGCATCTAAATTCATTAAGGAGATTGGCCTGTAGTTCTCTTTTTTAGTTAGGTCTTTCCCTGGTTGGGAATCAAAGTGATACTTGCTTCCAGGAATGAATTTGGAAGTATTGCTTCCTTTTCAATTTCATTGAAAAGTTTGAAGAGTGAAGACAGTAGTTCCACATCACTGGTCATTCGAGAGATGCAGATGAAAACAACACTGAGATTCGACCTCACCCCATAAAGAATGGCTGCTATCAAGAAATATCCCCCACCATCCCTCTGCTGGGTATCTTTCCAAAAGAATTAAAAGAATCATATCACGGAGATATATGCGCACCTATGTTTATAGCAGCACAGTTTGTAATAGCTAAAACTTGGAAATAGCCCATTTGCCCATCAGTTCGAAACTGGATAAAGAAGATGTGGTTTCTCTTTAAAATGGAATATTACTCATCCATAAAGAATGAGAGATTAGATTCATTCATAGGAAAATGGATACATATTGAGAATATACTCTTAAGTGAAATAAATAAGTCACACATATGTAGATACCGAATAGTTTCTCTGATATGAATAAACTATAATAGTACATAAGATCCTAATGATATAATGGACAATGTGAAATAGGAAGAAAGGGGCTAAAGGTGTAGGGAAAATGGGAAGGGTAGGGGAAAGCTAATAAGGGAAAAGAAAAAATATGAGAAAATGAAAAAATGGAAATGAAGTGTTTGTAAAGGGGGGAGGGAGGAGGGGTGAAGGGAGGACAGGGACAAGGGGAAAAAAATGAGAACCAAGACCTGTCATGTAAAGGTACAAGATCCCAATAATGAATGTAACTGTACTGTATATCTAAAATGTACCAATAAACTCAATGAGGAAAAAAAATATTGGAAGCCCAAAAAATGAAGTTACACCAGTAACAGAAGCACTACATGCTTCCTCAGAAGCACAAGGACCCAAGTTTGATCCTGATACCAATAAATAAATGAATAAATAAATAAATGAGAAGCAAAAGAAAAAAAAGAATGATTCAAAGTCTAGCATGTAGGAAGGTTGTGACAGAAAGATTGCAAGCTTGAGACCAGTTTGGTCAACTTAGTGACTTAGCAAGGGCCTATGTAAAAAATAAAAACAAAAAGGGGCGGGGAATATAGCTCAAGACAAAGACCAAGTTTAGTACCCAATACCACAAACAAATGTTCATAAATATCATACTTTTTTGAACCTGGAATTGTTGAAATAAATTGGGAAAAGCAATGACCTGGGTCCCTGTAGGTTGTACCAGAAAACAAATTTTAAAAGTTGCTAAACAGCTATTTAGAAACAATTAGTGTTGCATCAGGGATTTAGCTCAGTGGTCCTGGCACCTGCCTCGCATGCACAAGGACCCGAGTTAGATCCCTGGTACCAAAAACAGAAAAAAATAGTGTTATCTCTTGTATTAGTTCTCTATTACTATAACATTATGACCAGATGACCTGAACAACACACATTCATGACGTTACCGTTCTCAAGGTCAGAATTATAATATCAGCCTCACTGGACCAAGGTCAGGTTTCAGAGGGGTTTCAGCTGGGAGAAAGTCAATTTCCTGGCTTCTCCAGCTTGGAGTAGCTCCTGCATTTCCGGGCTCAGGACCCCTTCCTTCCTCCACCATCACACTTCCTTCTCCTTTGACTTTCCTTATGAGGGCTCTGGTGATTACACTGGGCCCACTCAAGTATTTCTAAACAATCTCTTCACATCAAAATCCTTAAAGTCATCATGTCTTCTGATTCCCTTTTTACTGTAAGTTAACATATTCACCTCCCCCCTTTCACTGTAAATGAACATATTCACCTGTTCTGAAGATTTGGATGTTGAAATCATTAGGGGCTATTTTGTAGCCTACCACCCCCTCTTGCTTCTCTGTTTACAAAGCAGTTATATAAATCTTAAGGGGATAAGGGCTTTGTCATTCATAGATCCATCAATAGAGAACGAGTTATGTTTAGGGGAAAATAAAAGATATTTATGTTTCTTTTTCTCTCTTTCTCTCTCTTTTTTGTTTTTTTTTTTTTGAGGCAGGGTCTCACTATGTAGTTGAGTCTGACCTGAACCTATGTAGTCCAGGCTGGTCTCCAACTCACAGAGATCCTCCTGCCTCAGCCTCCAGAATGCTGGGATTACAGGTGTGCGCCACAACACCGGCATAACATATTTATGTCACATTGTTTATATCAAGACTTGCTTGGTTATAATCTATAAAATAGGTGAAAAGTAATGAGCACAGAAAGAAGTAGTGTAGCATTGTTTCCATTTTAATTATTTTTAAACATATGTAATTCATTAATAATAATTGTATGTGTTCAAAGTGATAAATTAAGATGATTCAAAACTATTAAAACATGAATATTGGGATCTTGCCAACATGAAGATTGGCTTTATCCTTAAAATAAAGGAAGTGAAACTATTAAAATAGAATATTATTTTTGAAAATTGAATATGCAGTTGAACTGTAGAAACACTCATATTGTGATGAGGTACTTTTATTTCCCAAATGAGAACTTTACATTTAAATGGCTACTATTAAGCAGTCTCCACATAAATTAGGATGAAGTAGCTTAGGACTCCTGAGTAAACACTTTTTACTTTAGTTGCTTCATTTCCAGCAAGAATGAGGTATGGCTGTTAGAACAAATATTTAGTTTGAGCTGCCATGAGACACGATGAATAGCAGAATCACATATACTTGAGGATCATGGTTGGGGTTATGGGTACATGACAAAAAATTAGAGATGAAATTTTTGAAGCTATAGTTCTGAGTCATTAAATGCCAGACTGTAAACTGATACTTCATGCAATAGGAAATGAGGACAGATGGGGATTTTACATAAGCTTGGGATACTTTTCAGATATTGATCTGTCCTAGGTGCACCTTGACTTGATTAGGACTGGAAGTGAATTAGGAACTGAGCAGATAGTAGGTGAGGTAATGCTAGAAAAGAGGAAGAAACACATCTGAAGTATCTTTGTAATTTAGCAGCTTATTAGCTCTGGGTACAAGGGAAAAGGTTGACTTAGAAAGAATAATGATAAAAAAAAGGGTTCCAAGGTTTGGATTTACAGCATCAACAGGAAGTGAGATGTCCTGAGGACAAACGTGTGTATGTGACCCAGGGACATCTGAGGTTTAGTTCAGAGGATGTGGAGTATGGGCTGCAGACATGTCGATGGTGACAACTGAGCTGGGCATAGAAAGTTCAGGCAGTGAAGTCAGGATTAGAAAGAAAAATGAAAAATGAGCACCAAGACCTGTCATGTGAAGGTACAGGATCCCAGTAATGAATGAGACTGTATTGTAGACCTAGATTGTACCAATAAACTCAGTAAAAAGGGGGAAAAAAAGAAAGAAAAATGATCCAACAATTTGAGGTTCTATGTGTAAGTGACTAATTGTAAGAGTAGCTGTAAGACAGACTTTCTTATTTATCTTATAATTAGGAGTACATTTGAACTTAAGTCAGCTGGCTGCTGCTACTGTGTTAAAATAGAATGAAAAAATGCCTGAGACATTATTATTTAAATGCTTTTCAAAACTATCTCAGAAACACTAATAAAGTTTAGGGCGGTTGACTTCCACTACATCGATGAAGTTTGATTCTTCAGCAATCCCGCTTCCTACTGTATATGACACATCACTCGATGAAGGCAGTGTAATGGTTTGTGGGATTTGAGAGAGTGGGATTGTTTGAGATCATTTCAGGATCACCTGATCCTGGGTCCATATATTATCTCCAGGTGTGAAGATTCACTAAACATATTCCTGATGATTCACAACTTCACATAACTGTAACACAATGACCCCACTATCCACCTATAATTCCCTTTTCTTACGGTTTTCTTGCACAGATTATTCCTTCCTTAACAAAAATAGATAATTTTTCCTTTTGCTCATACTGAATTGTCTTTATGTCTTTACAAATATCTTCTTCCTACTTTAAAATTTTTTTCTATGAAATAGCCATTGGCATTCATAAAGACACTGTTTATCAGGCCACACAATGTCTTGTCTATGAAGGCCCAGTGGTTAAATTCACTTTGACCTCAGAATAAGAATATATGTGGTTCTCTTTAGTATGGTTTATTATTTTATAATCAAGACACTGAATCTTGTATCTCTTTGCATCATATTTATCTTTTTATTCACTGCAGAAAAGTATAGTGAAAAAATTCTATCCACCTTGACGTGTTAAATCCTAAAAATATGTAACTTGAGTAATAACTTTCAATTTGGGTCTTCATCTTAGATTCTTTACCTATTCCTTTCTTTCTGGTCTGTATTTTGCTACCATCTTTAAAAAATAAAATTATCTTTATTGCATACATTTTTGTGAGCAAGTCAGAATTATTTTTGGAATCAGCTACACATGCCTGCATTTTGGTTATATCTGCAAACAGACACATTATCACATTTCCTATTGCTGCAGTAACACAACCATAAGTTCAATGACTTAAAACACAAATGTATTACATTACAGTTGTGGAGGTCAGATATCTAAAGTGAATCTGTGGGGTTGCATTCTTCCTGGAGGCTCTGGGAAGAATCCCTTTCCTGGTACTTTTTAGGTACAAAAGACCATTTATATCCTTTGCTTCATGGTCTGTTTTCCAGCTTCAAAGCCAGAAGCATAGAATCTTCTTCTTTTCTTGAAATCCTGTCTCCCTCTTATAGAGCCAACCCAGGAAGTCCAGGATGATCTTCTCATATCAAAATGCTTAATTATACCTGAAAATTATCTTCTCAAAAATAAGTCGACATATTCATAGGCTCCACAATCATCGGAAAAGGACTTGGACATCCTTTAGACATTACTTTGCCTACAACAGACAAGAACTTCTCTGAGGGAACTGGGTTCGTATGGCATCAGCTAGGATAATGAACTGTTCACACATTAATTTAGTATATTCATTGGGCTTTTACTGGGTGACCACTATGAGACAGTCATTTTTCTAGGAGCTCAGCAAATGAGGATACTATTGTGAATGGATTCACTAAGTTTCTTGTTCTTCAGGGGTTGAGATCTCATGTGACACAACTCCAGGGATGTGAAAATATATACATGTAGATGATGATACAGTGTCAAGGAAATGAATGGGTAACATGTTTGATGAAGCTCCTCTAGTGACACTGACATTATTATAAGTACAAGTTGAGGTTGTAAAATAAGAGGTTAAATAGAAATACACAGGAAAAGAGACTTCTGGTTAAACAGGAGCATGAACATAGATATTTCTCTCCTCTACTAGCTACATCCCCAATAAAATGGTGGCAATGTAAACTAGTACACGCGCTATGAAAGCAATATGGAAATTCCTTAAAAAGCTATAAATAGAAATTCTGTTTGACCCAGGTAGAAGGCAATAGAATTAATATGAGAAAAGGAAAAAATGTAAACAACATCTTTGTAAGTAGGTGTGGAGGGTTTGGGGGGCAGGGGAATGGGGGAAAATAAGAACCAGGATATATTATGTAAAGCATAAATATCCAATGATGAATGTCATTATATTGTATATCTAAATGTACCCATAAAATAAATTTTTAAACTAATGTAGCAACCTTTGGGAAAAAAAATACATCATTACAATGACACATGCATACCCATGTTTATAGCAGCACAACTCATAATAGATAAGTCTTGGAAGAGACCTGTGTGTCAGTTGACATATGATTGGCGAAAGAAAGTATGGTATCTCTCTACAGTGGAGTACTACTACTCTGCTATAAAAACAGGTAAATTTGAGTCATTGGCAGGAAAATGGACGCACCTGAAGACCATAATGTTAATGAAATAAACCAGACACACAAGCTCAAATATTACATGGTTTCTCTTATATGAGAAACCCAAAGTATAAATAATTTAAAGAGCAAAATAATGGGTAGATAAAAAGAATTGTGGTGCTAGATACTTTACTAATGAGAAAGGGATCTAGAAATGGGAAGGGGAAAAAGATGAAAAGAGGAAGTAAAAAGAATTAAGATATGTCAGTCCTCCATGATGAATTAATCACTATGTAACACAAACTTGTACTAATAAAAAATTTCTTTTTAAAAAGGAGACTGATTAATTCAAGATAAGGGGAAGGTAGCAAAGTGGTTGTGAATTGGAAAGCTGTGGAAAGAAATGTCAAGAAGAAAGGAAAAAAGACCTGAGGAATTATATAAATAATATAGAATGAAGGTCGGGGGTCAGCAAAGAGAAGGAAGTGGTAAATATTTTGGTTTGTATGTTCACTCATTTTCATTGACATAATAAAATAAAAATGTCATTATAAAAATGCAAAGATCCTAATGTAGATTTGCTTTTATACAGTGGATATATTCACTTTTTGATGATGAAATTAGATTCTCTACATGTAACTGGATAAGGGGGTGCTACTGGTTATCAAAGTGAAAGATTATGAACAGAATGACTGGCCTCGTTTTTAAGTTAAAAAAAAAGGAAAAAACAAACAAAAGTAAAATCTCATGAAGTTAAGGGTGGGAAAGAAAAAGGAATCATAATTTATCAGCTTCCTTCCAGATGATGAAGTTTGTGTCTTATTTGGAGAATGGGCTCCTCTCTCAATCCCAAAATCTACGATCTCCTTCAGGGAAGGGATGTGTTTTAGGCATCTCTCTTTCCACTCTGCCCAGTATGGTGCTTAGAAAGTGTTGCTTATTGATGATTGTTGACTGAATTGAATGGAATTAAATACTACATTTCTTCCCAATTTTCTTTTCCCACTTAAAAATTGAATCTTACCATGGATCATTTTTACTAACAAGGACTTAATCCTAATAATTTATAATATGATTTTACCTAAAGAGTAAGATAATATGGAAATCTGAGCCAATTATCTCTACATGAAAACTTAGGTATATTATTCAACTTACTTACATACCCAACTGTGTACAAAACTGCAAAGAGAAACACCCAAACACTAAATATAGGAATTAACAATGGTTGCTTCTAAATAGCTCTCATTTTAGATATAATTACAAAAAATATTAACAACTGGCCAGGCATGGTGGTGCACGCCTGTAATCCCAGCACTCGTGAGGCTGAGGCAGGAGGACAGCTGTGAGTTTGAGACCAGCCTGGGCTACATAATGAGATCCAGGTCAGTCTCAACTACATAGTGAGACCCTGTCTCAAAAAAAAAAAAACAACAAAAAAAAAACAACTGCTCTAATTTTGATCTGTGAATGCTTTTGCTTTGTTCTGCTTCTGATTTCCACCCCCGCCACACACACACTTGCATATAATTCTTAGGTTCAGCTTTTTTAATAAATCTGGGTAAAGGAGAGGAAGACTCCTTTATCAATATCTTTGACCATAAAATAAATTTATAAATAGCAGAGTTACCTCTTGGCCCATCTAATTCTCCAACCCCGTGCCTACTAATACAATCAACAAAGCAGATTAGTAGTCTTAATGTATTTAACAATATCAACAAAAATACCACCAGTGATGATACAAGTCCAATAAATACTTAAAATAGACTTGAAAAAATATCAGTTTTAAATCTCAAAATGATTTCTAGCTTAATGATCCGGACCGCAAAGATTTTTTTCCATTGCTGTCAACTCCAATAAACCCAACTCCCCAGAAAATAAAAATGACAATATAATGACCTTTGTTTGTTTATTTATTTATTTATTTATTTTTTGGGTACCGGGGAGTGAATTCTGGTCCTTGTGCTTGTGAGGCAGGCGCCGGAACCACTGAGCTAAATCCCCGGACTGACCTTTGTTTATTTTAGAATTGATTATGGTTCATTTTGTCCACCCACTAAATATCAAAATAACCTGCTGTCTTTGCAAAATATGCATTTGCTCTTCAGATCACGTTTTATGCCAAGTTTTCAAAGAGAAGAAACCATGCCAGAATTCATTTTAAACCAAGTTCTATTTTTTATTTCTTGTGCATAACAATTATATAGCAGTTTCATATAAGTCAATTTCTTCCTTTTCATATATGAATTAACTAGAATAATGCTAAGAATGAAGTTAATTCTGAACTAAAAACAACCGCAAAAACACTTGCATGTAAATAAAATCCACTAAACATTTCAGCAGTAAACATGCTTTATGGGGCACTTTCTGCTCTGTGTTTAGGAGATATTTAGTATATGAGTGTTAGTAACTCTCACCTAGTCAATTCTGTTGAATAAGTTGAAAAATAGTGGAAAAGAGGACTCAATCTAGCTACAGAAAAAAAGGCTTAATATTGGTGCAAACTATATTTACTATAATGAGTTTAATCCAAATGTTAGTGTGGTTGATCCTATATATAAGATGTACTCAGAGGGCTGTGGACTTAGCTCAGTGGTTCCACCGCCCGCCTCGCAAGCACAAGGACCCGGGTTCAATCCCTGGTACTAAAAAAAAAAGATGTATTCAGAATATACTAAGAAAGGGTACAGGTGCACGTTTAGATGCTACTGGTCTCCTTTATAGTCATATAGTATTTTGCCTTTTTCAATTAATAGAAACTTAGATTTTTACCATCGAGAGTACTTGCAGCCTAATTCCATGATTATCTATATCAGCTTTGTACGTGTCAATTTAGTAATCAGTTTAGATAACTTCCTGAAATAATGCTAACATAATTTCTTAAATAAGTGTTTTGTTAAAGAAAAATTATATGGCTCAAGTGAGTCTCTGGTTATAACCATTCTGAGATTTATGAAGTGGGGGTAGTGAAAATCACAGTAGCTATGCCTCATAGTCTTGGTCAACCAGTTATACGATGAACAGGTGCAGATGTACTTCTTGAGGATAATCAGGATCTTGCCTCCCTGTGTTCCCTTTGCACATCTCAGGAGGGACAGAAATGCCTTGTGATCTGGCTGTACTCTTAGTCGCCTGCTGATCTTTCATAAGAGGATGAGAACTTTCTCTGTGTGTGACTGGTAAAGGATGCCATTTAGTGTTTCGGTGCCATCACAGATCATTTTCCTCCAGATCAGATTCTTCTCCCTGTCACCCATCATTTGTCAGAAGCCCAGTGTGTTAAACAATACATAGGGAGGTTTGTGTGAGCTGACTATTCTTCTAACATGCTTTACAACCCATTCCTGAGTATAACTACTATCAAGATAGATGATGCATGTGATTCCACCCCAATGGCCTCCTCCTACTAGAACGACGTATCAACTTACACCATTTTCTAGAAAAGGTGGTATTTGTTGTGAAGTAAGGAAATAGCTACATAGATCTACCCAGTACACTCCTCTGCACTAAAAATAAATACTTCTAGTAAAGTAATTCTATATTTGTTTGAGATGATCTGACCTTTTTAAACTTTGAAATATTGTTTTAAAAATGAAATTATAGTAACAATCCTATTTGTTAGCAATGGATAGTGTAACACATGATACCCAAATGAAGTAACTTAAAACATAAATATTTCTCTTGATTTCAGCAAGTTGGACAGAGCCCTTGGACAATAGATCCTATCTCTTTCCATGGGATGTCTGCTGAACCAGAACATCCAGACTGCCTTTTGCAAATGTCTGACCCTTCGGCCAGAATGGCAGGACTGTGGGGGGTTGCTACAGTGACTCAACTTGGGTCATATGTTTGGGGTTGCAGATTTTTCTATCACCCTGTGTTTAATTTTCTTCCATGAATTCTCTGAGTCTTTCCCTCTGTCTCTGATCTTTCCACATTATCTCTGCAACAGGCCACCCAGATTCTCAAATTGTAGTTTAGGCTTCCCTAGAACATATAACTTGGAGCAGCCCAGCAGCTTAGTGCTAACTAAGGCTGAGAAATAGCACTGGGTTATTTTGCAACATTTTATAGTAAATGCAAGTCACTGGCCCAGCCCTAGTTAGCCCACTATAGAGGACCTGAATGTCAGGAAATGTAGTTCATTGGAGACAAAAATTAATTATAAGGCAAGAGGCCAGTGGTCTTAGTCACTTTCCCATTACTGGGACAAAACACCTGGCCTTCACCACTCAAAGGAGAAGTTTATTGTGGTTCCTGGTTTCTGTCCATGGGAGCTGGCGCCAAGGCAGAGATGGCATGGTGGAGGAAAGCTGAGAGAGAAGGGAGGAGAGCAGGAAAGAATACCCTGCCCAGGTGACACCCCCAGTGATGCGCCCCATCCCGGCCCCACCTCCTAACAGCACGTTCAGTTGCTGAACACATCAAGGGTGAATCCACTGATGAGTAAAGTAACTCCATGATGTGATCACCCTCTAAACACATGAGACTTGGGGGACATTTTAGATCTAAACCTAAAACCAGTATTGGTGATAATTTGCAACAGTAGATTTCCATGTTAAATAAGCTGCCCTTTAGCCATTTTTTATATCTAGTTTATTAATAATAACTGAACATAAGTCACAAAGAACCCACAGATTAAAATGGTTTGTACCATTCTTCTTTCAAATAGTTTATCTTAAAAACCTTTGAAAAGCTGCCTGGATATTCTTTCATAAAAGTTTCATAAATAGGCTAGGGAGTTAAAGGGAACAAAGATGCCTTGTGCTGTGGTATGTTTAAATTCTGCACTAATTTTGTAGCATGTCATTTTGTACGGGGATTTAAAGCCATGATCACTGGTTACAAAGCTATCATTTTGGCTTAGAAGATTCAAATAATTTGGTAGACAATAAATATGATTATCTTTATTACTGTTGTTATAACAAATATTAGAGGAAAGAGAACTAAAAGTGTATGGAGTGGTCATAAAATCTAATGAAAAACTTTTCATGATACCATGGAAGTATAAGCTTGGAAAATCAAATTTATTGTACACCTAGAAGAAAATCCTAAGTAGTATGAGATGGAATGAAATCAGAGGAATCACTGAAGAGAAAGTGTCCTTATATATTTTTCCCACACTTGATAATTAGTTCTAGAATGTGTTGTAGTATAATCTGCTTCAGAAAAGTATCCACAGTCTTTTCCCTTTGTAGATGACCATTCAATTTGCCAGTTCTAGGAACATTTTGGGTATAATTTCGAGATATTAGAAATCTACACACTGAGTAATGCTAAACCTACACAACTCACTTCCTCAATAAGATGAACAAATTGCTACAGAGAAAAGAATTAGGTAGCGAATTTCATATTACTGGAATTGTAAAGTAGTTAATGTTGGAAAAGACTTATCAAAGAACCAATATTGACATTGTTTTGCAGTATTGATAAATGGATGCTACTCAATACTGTCATTGATTTGAAAGACACATGTAGGATATCACAGCTCTTGATTTACTAGTCAATTATATCCTTTCTTGCCCTATTCTGAAAAGCTTCCAGCTATACACACCTAGGCATAGGAAAAACTTGAAAAGCTTAATGGTCACATTGATCATGTTCCTACTTTGATGCCCAAAAAAAGGAGTTAACAAGTGAGGGGCCTGATGAGAGGCTAGCACAGGATATTTGATCCTACCTTTGGGAAATCATCTTTGTTATACCCCTGGGCATTAGGGAGAAAACACCCCCATGTGTCTAAAATACACCTGAGACATATGTCCATTCAATTTTCTAAAAGACTGAAGATTCTGTAACACCCTTGAGATATATATCTAGTAACTTTTGACCTATTGTAGTTGACTAACTTGTTATGTACAAGTGAAATATTTATTGAGGATCTGTTATGTGCTAAGAAGTTGGATTTTTAGACTTTAAATCCCAGTCCTTGGACCAAACAATAGATAGTAAGGTGCTGAACATAAACATAAATGTGAATGAAATCTCTTCATAAATGGAATTTATATACTTATTACATAAATAAAATTATAGTTTATTTTTCAGTTTTCTCTAATATGTTGGGCACTTTTGGTTCATAAATCTTTCAATAAATAGCTGTTCTTTAGCATCTAATTTTCATATATCTGCTCTGTGATGGAATTTTAAGACTGAAAATAGCACTAAATTTTAAAGAGTAAAGATGATTTAAAATGCATCTTTTCTCTCTTAGTGCTGTATTTCTGTATTTGTTTTGATTCTTTTACTGATCTCTATTTAAGCTGGGATCATAGGTCATCAGGCTTGCATACAGTTGATCCCTTGTATGGTGTCTTGGAAGAGATAAAGTAGTCAATACTTGGAATTTATGGAATTCTGTTCCAGTGAAACAGAAACAGAGATTCACATAATGGCTGTGTGCAGTGAGACCATTGTCTTGTGGATTCTGCGTCAGCCCTTCCCTTCTGTGTGGTGAAGTAGCACCTTCCTGGAGCATTCACATCAGCTTCACCTACCACTTTTGGTGAAGGATCTAGGACAGCAACAAGAATGTGTGATGTGTGCTGAGAAATAGCTCTGTTTCGTGAAATCCAAAAGCAATAAAAGTGGATTCATGGAAAGAGCCTGTTTGGTTTGGTGATCTTGACTTCAAAGGTGAGATGTTGCATCCGTCTCTGCTGTTTGACTGACAAACGTGAGGAAGGGATGTGAGCAAGGGAAATTGGCAGATGGGCTGAGTGGGCTGCTGTGCTTCCCTCAATTCAGCCCCTGTGTGGTTCCATCTGGCAGCCCAGTCCCTTTACCGCCACAGCTGACGGTCTGTGCTAAGTAGAACTGGCTTGATCAAAAAATTTACAAAGTAACTGGGCACAAATTACCTGGGTGAGGAAAGTTTTTTTTTTTTTTTAATTAAACTAATTGTCATTTTCATACCCTTTAAAATCAATAAAATTGCCGGGTGTGGTGGTGCACGCCTTTAATCCCAGCACTCAGGAGGCTGAGACAGGGGGATTGCTGTGAGTTTGAGACCAGGCTGGTCTCCATAGTGAGTTCCAGGTCAGATTCAACTACATAGTGAGACCCTGTCTCAAAACAAACAAAAATAAATAAATAAAATCAATACAAGTATGAGTTAGGCTTTGATATTTACATTTTTTTGTTTCTTTTACTTTTCAGTTTTATTACATTTTGTTTCTTATGGTTGATTTTGGTCTTTTGACTCAACACCAGAAGTTAGGCAGTCCCATCACTCTGTATTCTCTCTCTGTCCTCACTTTACCACTCCTCCTATTTGTTGATCAGACCATAGCTTTAAGTAATCACCACAGCTCCAACAAGAGTTTTCAGTTCATTCATACAATAATTTAAAAATATTTACCATACAAATACTTTCTATGTGCCGGGTTTCTGAGCAGGAACTGGTGGTAGAGTGGTGTCTTGGACAGAGTTCTTGCTCTCCTTATGTTTGCCCTCACATAGAGACACAGATAGTTTCAAGAAAATAAATACAAAACTTCAGACTGTAATATAAATGGAGCCTTTCGATATGAAGTGGGCTCAAGGATGGGAATGCACTTCAGATGATTCCCTTTGAAGAGGGGTTGGAAGATGA
>NW_022900913.1:43741129-43771166 GCF_012274545.1 Fukomys damarensis
TCCAACAAGATTTCAGTTCATTCATACAATAATTTAAAAATATTTACCATACAAATACTTTCTATGTGCCGGGTTTCTGAGCAGGAACTGGTGGTAGAGTGGTGTCTTGGACAGAGTTCTTGCTCTCCTTATGTTTGCCCTCACATAGAGACACAGATAGTTTCAAGAAAATAAATACAAAACTTCAGACTGTAATATAAATGGAGCCTTTCGATATGAAGTGGGCTCAAGGATGGGAATGCACTTCAGATGATTCCCTTTGAAGAGGGGTTGGAAGATGAAGACTAAATTATGACAGAGAACCAGCCTTGGGAGAGTCTGTGAGAAGAGTGCACCACGTGTAGAGAGGAGTAAGCTGTTCTGGGTTCTGTTCAAGGAGAAACTGTGCTAGGGTTGTTCAAGGTGAGAAAGGTCAAGGTGTCAGAATGAAGAGTAGTGGGGAAGAAGAGAACATGGAGGGGGAAGATACAAATAATCATATATGTCCTTATAGATCATGTTAAAGAATTTGGATTGTATTTTAAGTTTGATGGGAAGATATTGGAGGCATTAATCCATTTATACTGCAAACTGAATTTTTTTTGCATTTTTGCATGGAATTCAGATATATTACCTAGAACAATTCAAGGAACAAGTATTTGAAGAGAATACATTTCATTATGTTCCATTGTTATGGCTGTTCCAAAAATGAATCACTCATCATTAAAGGATTAAATTTTTTAATTATCTTCTATGCTGTTGGTGAATGTGTAGTGGAATTTGTTCTAGCTATAAGAGGAGATCTTGGTATGGATAATTACCAGGAATAATAGACTGAATGGCATTCAAAAGGGGTCATCACGTACAAAATGTCTTTTCAGGGAGGCCACATAGAGTCATATCATTGAAAGTCAGTGGTAGTCAGGGAGCATAGCTTACGCCTTTCTCAGTATGTGTGGAATCTAGTGCCCAGCCACACAGTGAATACTGAGTAGGTTTTCGTCTCAAGTGTTTGACTTATGCATGAAAGAGTTTTAGACTACAGTTCATCTATTTTCTATTTGTCTATGATGTCATTGAAAAAATACATCAGAGAAATCAAATCTCATTTTACCATGATTAGATTAGTGTAAGGAACTGGCCTTCTTATTCTTTAATCATAAATGAATCATTCCCCTCTTCTCTTCATGAAATGTGATTGTGTTCGAAGATTCATGGACTCAGCCACATTTTAGATTAGAAGATCGCAGTCTAGACTTAAACTAAAGCAATAAAATGTTCCTCAAGTTCAGAACACCCAGAAATGAGTAGGCCTGCTACATGATTCCCATTTAATAGACTAATCTGTTGGAACAGCCATGAACATAACTCCAAATAGCTGGATACTTCAAAACCAAGAATGTGTGTAATATAGACTACAACAGTAAGTTTGTGTATATAATTTAAACTTATCCCAAAATATAGAGATTTGCCTGTTTTGTTGCAGTGTTTTGTAAGCCTAAAGTTTAGCTAATAGAATATTCAATGTGTTTTAAATGGCTAGAGCATACATTTGTCAAAAACAATGAGTTGATGTACCACGAACCAGAAATGTGAATTCATATTCGCTAGGAAGAAAATAATGTACAGGGAAAAGTAAAACAAATAGATTGATCTCATATTTATAAATGAATAGAAAGTTCAGAGTCATGATATCTTTAACCAGTAGTTGGGATTTCATTTTGATTTTGGTATTGAATAGGTACCTGCCACCAAGAAAATTTAAGTGAGGAAAACATTATGACACTTCGAACATACTGTGTTAGATCCTGGGTTTGGAATGTAATGTATCATTTTTTGAAGTAGTGACAATGGCACTGCATTCAAATGTAAGTTAGTAAACAAACAAAACCTCATAGACAGTACCCTTGTTGTTGTCATGTATTCCATGATACTCTCCTTAAACTAACTTCTCTGGTATTGCTTTTCCATTTCTAGTCCTCTTTCAACTTCCTTGTCCAAAAGAGATTACTTAGACAATGGTAGTAATTCCTTAACATAATTGAAACTTGAAATGCTTTTAGAATCTTAAAAACAAATTTCTTAAAACCATGCAATCTGCCAGTCCTAGGAATTTAAATTATAATATATCCCAGGGATAAATATTTTTGGTTTGAAACTGAAAGATAGGCCTTAATATAAATGATACAGATTTTCTTCTTTTACCCAAATCTATCAGAAAAGCATCATTTTGTATTCCCTGTGGTTTGATTAAAATAAGTACTAATTCAACTAAGCAACAGGCCTAAGAAATTGAGAGATGCAGCCTAGTGATTACTTCTGCTTCGCAAGTTTCCCTAAATGGTCCAGGATAAAAGGCCTAGGTATTGCTGCGTTAGAGACTAAACCCCTGGGTACAGATTCTTGTCATAAATTCTAGTGTCCAACCCAATGCCAGATCTGGAGGACTCAATGACTGTTTGCCTGGTGGCCTGCCACTTTTAAACTGGGCACTGAGCACAGCTTGTGATGAGAAGACAGAGTCAGACTTTCCTGAATGAGCGCAATACCCCAATCTGCCCCACTAAGACACACTCCTTGAAAGAAGGGCTTCACTGTTTTATCTTTTCATTCCTAGAGTCAGAATGCTGCATGGCTTTTGGTAAGTTTTGAGGAAGTGTTTTATGAATGTATCTTAAAAACTAATAAAAATACTTTGGGAGAAAAAAAGCAATGTCATGCCAGGTATTGTGTGTAATTGAGTTTGGGGAAATTTTTATATAATATTAACATCGGAATCATTTGGATTCTCTAGATGTTTACCTTCTATGATGTTAAAAATAGAAAGAGCCAAGGAACACCCTGTGTGTGTTTATGTGAGTGTGTGTGTGTGTGTGTGTGTGTGTGTGAGAGAGAGAGAGAGAGAGAGAGAGAGAGAGATTAATTCTGTGAATAGAATGTAACCTATTCAGTGTACTTTGGAAACAGAGAATTAATCTGAGGCTATAATGAGCAACTATAAGCATGTCTTTTTAACTCTGAACCATAACTTGCTTATCTGCAGAATGGGCATGACAGTCACATGAATTCACTCAGTCTGAGATCAAATGAGCTGATTCATGTGAGTGTACTTTGTGATGAAAAAATGCTTCATACTTTGCACGTCATCAGTTTCTTGTAAAATTTGTAGATGGTAATTTATGCATGTGTGTATAGACAATATGTAGCATATATTTAGAAGATGGATGCTCCTCATTCTAGTTGACTAGGAAAGGAGCTCAATATAGTGAAACATTTAGCAATTGTGCTTCCAGGGGCAAGGTGAGGGTGAGCCTGGCAAGAACAAATGTCAGAATGTGGACATTCATTCCTCCTCTCTGGATGATCAAATAGTTGAAAGGAGGCAGCTTTTGTAATATTTCCGCTTAAAAGTCTTAGTTTTTTTCTATCACATTTCACATTCAGTTGTTCTTCGAGTTTTACTCATTACTTCAAAATAGTTTCAGAATTTTTCCCATTCTAAAGGAGAGTTGCCATCCCCATTACATTATTGTTCACTCATTTGGATTACCTCTTTTTTAAGTAAAAACATGATTTCTTAATTTTTGGATTCTCCCTCCACAAATCCATTCTTATGGAAGATGTATTTGTTTCCTTCTGCCATGAAAAATTAATCAAATTGAATGGTGTAAAATCATAAAACTTTACTATCTTACAGCTCAGGGGGTCAAAAGTACAAATGGGTGTACACGACTGTGTTCCCTATGGCTGCTCCAGGGGAACTCACTTCTTGCCTTCTCCCCATTCAGAAGCCTCTGCTTTCCTGAGCTTATGGCCCCCTTCCTCCACCTTCAAAGCTGGCAGCACAGCAACTTCAAATCTCTTGCTCCCTAACCTTAGCTTTTGTTGTCACATCTTCTCTGACTCTTTTCCCTTCCTCCTTCTCTTACAAGGATTTTTATATGGTAAGTGCCCACCTAGAAAACCCAGAATGAGCTCCCCATCTTGAGATCATTAATCATTAATTGTGAAGCCTATTTGGACAGGACAGGTGACACATTCACAGAGTCCTGGCTTGAATGAAGAGCCATAATTCTGCCTGTCATAGAACTAGAGTAATCTTTTCCTAAATGGAAATCTGGTCCTGCTGTTGATGTGTCTGGGGCACTCCACTCATGGCTTCCCAGGCCTTAGGAATATCTTCAAACCTTGTTTGACCTCAACCCACAATAAAATATGTTTTCTCCATGAACCAATTTACGTAAAACTCATACAAAAATCTCCCCCAAATGATACTTACTGTATATATGTACTGTGATATTTTCTCTGCTCCTATTGCTTCTCGAATGCTCTCCTTGGTCCACTGCACTGAGTTGCTAGGCCTCTGGTGGGTCATATGTCATAGTATAAAGGTTACTGACACTAAGACTGTGTGCACTGTCTAAGCAAGTTAATTGTAGATCCCAGCTAGGCCATCTTCTCTCATATCTTGTGTACTTTAGGCTATCCTTTGTCAGGCGAAGCTGCCATACCCCTCTCTGCAGACAGACTACCTCCTTAAGAAGCCTGCCTTGATTGTCTCCAGGCAGTTAAGAGATCCTACCTCTACACCTGACTTCCAAGCTTCCAACGATGTCTCTGTTGTGCACTTGCTAAGTTGTCTCTCCTCTCACTCTCCTCTCCCTCTTTTTCTCTCCTCTTCCCTCCCCTTCTCTCCTTTCTCTGTATCTACCCTGTGTCTCAATCTATTTTGTTCTCCCTTTCTTCCTCTCTCTTCTTTCTTCCCTTCTGAGACACTCTCTTCTCTTTTTCTGTCTTACCAGAGTACTGAAGTGCTAGATCTTTCTCTTCTTCCTCCTGCTTTTCTTTCTCTTTCTTTCCCCTGATTTTTATCTTTTTCCCCTTTTTCTATTTTTCTTTCTAAAGGAAATGTAATGCATGCAGTAGCCTTTGTAGGAAAATTTGAAATGATACACAAATGAACAAAAAATAATGCCTATTTCTCAGTACTCCCTCCTGAGATAGCTACTATTATATTCTGTGAATAGAATGTAACCTATTCAGTGTACTTTGGAAACAGAGAATTAATCTGAGGCTATAATGAGCAACTATAAGCATGTCTTTTTAACTCTGAACCATAACTTGCTTATCTGCAGAATGGGCATGACAGTCACATGAATTCACTCAGTCTGAGATCAAATGAGCTGATTCATGTGAGTGTACTTTGTGATGAAAAAATGCTTCATACTTTGCACGTCATCAGTTTCTTGTAAAATTTGTAGATGGTAATTTATGCATGTGTGTATAGACAATATGTAGCATATATTTAGAAGATGGATGCTCCTCATTCTAGTTGACTAGGAAAGGAGCTCAATATAGTGAAACATTTAGCAATTGTGCTTCCAGGGGCAAGGTGAGGGTGAGCCTGGCAAGAACAAATGTCAGAATGTGGACATTCATTCCTCCTCTCTGGATGATCAAATAGTTGAAAGGAGGCAGCTTTTGTAATATTTCCGCTTAAAAGTCTTAGTTTTTTTCTATCACATTTCACATTCAGTTGTTCTTCGAGTTTTACTCATTACTTCAAAATAGTTTCAGAATTTTTCCCATTCTAAAGGAGAGTTGCCATCCCCATTACATTATTGTTCACTCATTTGGATTACCTCTTTTTTAAGTAAAAACATGATTTCTTAATTTTTGGATTCTCCCTCCACAAATCCATTCTTATGGAAGATGTATTTGTTTCCTTCTGCCATGAAAAATTAATCAAATTGAATGGTGTAAAATCATAAAACTTTACTATCTTACAGCTCAGGGGGTCAAAAGTACAAATGGGTGTACACGACTGTGTTCCCTATGGCTGCTCCAGGGGAACTCACTTCTTGCCTTCTCCCCATTCAGAAGCCTCTGCTTTCCTGAGCTTATGGCCCCCTTCCTCCACCTTCAAAGCTGGCAGCACAGCAACTTCAAATCTCTTGCTCCCTAACCTTAGCTTTTGTTGTCACATCTTCTCTGACTCTTTTCCCTTCCTCCTTCTCTTACAAGGATTTTTATATGGTAAGTGCCCACCTAGAAAACCCAGAATGAGCTCCCCATCTTGAGATCATTAATCATTAATTGTGAAGCCTATTTGGACAGGACAGGTGACACATTCACAGAGTCCTGGCTTGAATGAAGAGCCATAATTCTGCCTGTCATAGAACTAGAGTAATCTTTTCCTAAATGGAAATCTGGTCCTGCTGTTGATGTGTCTGGGGCACTCCACTCATGGCTTCCCAGGCCTTAGGAATATCTTCAAACCTTGTTTGACCTCAACCCACAATAAAATATGTTTTCTCCATGAACCAATTTACGTAAAACTCATACAAAAATCTCCCCCAAATGATACTTACTGTATATATGTACTGTGATATTTTCTCTGCTCCTATTGCTTCTCGAATGCTCTCCTTGGTCCACTGCACTGAGTTGCTAGGCCTCTGGTGGGTCATATGTCATAGTATAAAGGTTACTGACACTAAGACTGTGTGCACTGTCTAAGCAAGTTAATTGTAGATCCCAGCTAGGCCATCTTCTCTCATATCTTGTGTACTTTAGGCTATCCTTTGTCAGGCGAAGCTGCCATACCCCTCTCTGCAGACAGACTACCTCCTTAAGAAGCCTGCCTTGATTGTCTCCAGGCAGTTAAGAGATCCTACCTCTACACCTGACTTCCAAGCTTCCAACGATGTCTCTGTTGTGCACTTGCTAAGTTGTCTGTCCTCTCAGTCTCTCCTCTCCCTCTTTTTCTCTCCTCTTCCCTCCCCTTCTCTCCTTTCTCTGTATCTACCCTGTGTCTCAATCTATTTTGTTCTCCCTTTCTTCCTCTCTCTTCTTTCTTCCCTTCTGAGACACTCTCTTCTCTTTTTCTGTCTTACCAGAGTACTGAAGTGCTAGATCTTTCTCTTCTTCCTCCTGCTTTTCTTTCTCTTTCTTTCCCCTGATTTTTATCTTTTTCCCCTTTTTCTATTTTTCTTTCTAAAGGAAATGTAATGCATGCAGTAGCCTTTGTAGGAAAATTTGAAATGATACACAAATGAACAAAAAATAATGCCTATTTCTCAGTACTCCCTCCTGAGATAGCTACTATTATTCACTTATTCCTTATTATTATTCTACTATTATTTTCACTTGTTCATTTTAATGTCTAGCTCTACAAAGCTTCTTTGACAACAACAAATTCTTACTACAAAACTTTATAACTTGCTAGACATAGCCTTAACATTGACCTGGATAGTGAGTAACAGTTATAACCAGAAATCTTTGACAGAAAAAAATCCAGGGCCACCTTCACATTAATTTAATGAATACTCAAGATGTATAGTAACTAAAGGTGACTCCCTAAGAGGAGGAGAAATGTAAAGCACTTTTAATAAAGGAAAAAAGGTCTAACTTGGGAATTGTACGTGGCATTCAAATTTGATCTCTTCTGATGAATAACATCAAATTTATTCTTTTCTAATCCTATTTCTGAGGGAAGATGAAGATTTATTTGGAATTACTGTGAGTTAATATCCCTCAAGGCAATTTTTCCAGAGATTAAGCTGAGACTTAGAAAAATTGCATATTTCTTCTAAACTTCTGGTCCAAGCTCAAAGTGAAGTCCTCAAAGCATCACTTTAGATTTCCTAGAGGGCTAATAAATGTGCATATACTCACTACCATACCTTCCTGGAAACAGTTTTTATGGTGGACTATGGGAATTTCTACTTTTAACAAGCTTTGACGCATAATAAAGCTTGAGAACCACTGTGCTGAAACTTGTAAAACCCTTAAAAATCAATGTGCCGAACAGCTGTTTAGAGACCCTATAGTGTATATAAGTATTCCCTAGAAATGTATTCTTTTAAGAAGGCTTAACCTGAAAGAGTCTTTAGAATTGAAAGAGACCTTAAAATATACAATTTCATCCTGTCTTTGTACAAATAAGGAAATAGATAAGACGAAGTGCCCCCACCTGGCTCCACGTCACGGAGCTGGTTTGTGGAAGAATCAAGCCTCTTACCTGGAAACAAAGTGTGACTCCAAGACCAAAGCTTTCTGTCCTCTTCTAGAAAAAACTCTTTATTTTATCTGCTAGATTGCCTATTACAAGCCATTCATTGTACTAAATGCCATTTTAATCCTTGCTTATTTATTTAGTTTCTAAAGACAAATCCTGAAATCAATTTCTTTATAAAAACACAGGTTGGTGTTTAGAAAGAAGCAAGCCTTCATTTGACATAGTTAAGAAAACTGCAAAGCCATGAACTCTCCTTTGGTATCCGCATCCTGTCTGTAGGTTGGGTGTAATTTTTTGTCCATATTGCTTATGGTTGCCTGTGGTACACTTAGATAAGAGCAAGTATTGTTAACTATTCTGCAAATATAAAGTGCATAGATATCTATATTTCCTAAAAAGAAAATAATTTCCTTTATGTGAGGTGAAAATAATGTAAAGAGCTGCACAAAATCTTAATTATAGAATTCTTGAAAGCAATGAGAATCTTGTAGTAAAGATTTATAAAAGCAGTGCTGTAAAATGGTTGGCTGAAGGTATCTGATGTTGAGAGTTTTCTGTTTCAGAACAACAGCCATAAAAATATTATCAGGTGGTAGAATTGTTTTTCCTTTATCTGAATGTTTGATGCTATATTTTCAAAAGTCTAAAGAAGAGCTCACTTTTCCTCTTTTTCAACTCTATAATCTTCTTTCACTTTATGGTTAGACATTTAACTCTAGAATTAAGAGTGCTAACCCCATGACTAAACACAAGGAAAGCTCATCTGTGGGACGATATTAATTAACTCACTAGCAATTAACACAATAAGACACTGCAGTTACCACACCAGAAAGAAATTTAAGCAAAGTAGCTGTGTTTCCTTATACTTCATTTCAGATAAGAAGGTTCAGTGAGTCAGAGTGCAGTGTTATATTTAGAATCACTACTCAAGCAAAGGAGAGATGTCTTTTTTTTTTTGCTTGATCTCTTATGTTTTTCTAAACATCTAGTTATTTATAACATCACATTATACAAGAAGGTTCAGTGAGTCAGAGTACAGTGTTATATTTAGAATCACTACTCAAGCAAAGGAGAGATGTCTTTTTTTTTTTTTGCTTGATCTCTTATGTTTTTCTAAACATCTAGTTATTTATAACATCACATTATATGTTTCACAAAATTAAAGTAGGAAGATATTTGTCTCAGTGAGAATCTTGGCTTTCCTAATATTTTAGAATAAACAGCTAACAGGATAACTATACATCTCATGGATATTTATTATGTTCTTATTTTCTTAGTAGCCAAAGCAATTTTTGCCTTCAGGATGAAACAGCTCTCACAAATGAATTTTATTTCTGCCGTTACAGAGAAGTATGCATCCAGTCCAAATATGAACTAGGTTCTTCTGGTTTATGGTCCCGAGTTTTCCAGTGTTGTTGTTAGGTGTAGTCACTGGGAATCTACAAAGAATTAGCTTCCTTTTACAATGAACTCTTAAAATTTATTTTGAGAATAAATTTTATATTGTGGCATTTGAATTTTTTTATCTATTAGGAAAAGGGGTAAGAGGTACTTGAATTCAGAATCCAGAATAAAATGCACATGTGTTTCAGTGAATATAACAAGGCTAAGGTCAGTGGTCTTTTCAAAGAAGAGTGCAAGTCTTTAGGAACTGCGTTTCTGGAACAAAGTAGCCACCACTCAACTTCCCATTGGAAGGAATCTCATAATAAAATTACTTATTCCCAAGCACCTTTTCCTCTTTTTGTACCCCCTCTTTTTATCCTTTCCTTTATGTGGAAAGGGGCCCGCTAGGTCCTAAATGAATTTAATTTATGTCTGACAGTGAAGCAAATTGAATTTTTCGTATTAGCGTGCTCATGTATCTAGCTTTCTGTGATGAGCGATTAGGCTGTGTTGCTTAGTCCACCTCCTGTGGCTGTCACATTGCTGCTGGTAGCCTTGCCACTGGTGCACTGAATCATGGGTGATATTGGATATGACATCTTTAGGGCCTCCAATACAAAATCGTGATTTTACTCCTCTCCTGATGTTTCTATGATGATCTGGGGGATATTAATCTACTGTCATCAATCACTGAGTGATCTAGAAATGAGCATAAGGACCGTACTGAATATAGAAGCCTTTTGTATTGAGCTCATGGTGACCATCCTGAATAGTAAGCTTGAATTCCTCACTACAATTAAGAAGAGAGATCAGTAAATCCTAGTTGCATGCTGTGGGAAAATGGCCTTGGAATTCTGAATGCCTTTGTGGATAAGCATATTTTTCAACTACTGCTTTGGATATTCATTCTAAACATCTTATTTAAAAATAAATGACTAATCTCCCTTATTTCCTATCCTATTTATAAATTGGAAAAGCAGAAAACCAGTAATAAAAGTCATTGGAAAGAAATATATATACTTGTAATACAATAAAGTATATACACTTGTAATATAATGAGAATGTCTTTTTTATGTACTGTTGGTTTCAGAATATCTCTGCCTAGAAGTTTCCACCTAGGACTAAAAATATCTCTAACATTTGACCTCCTGTCTTTTCCCAGATATTTAATAATTCCTCTACTTATTTGTAGCTATAAAACCGTTACCTTCCATTGTTTTTGCAATTTTTTTTCAAAAAAATCTATTTTTCACAAATGATCTATAACTTGCCTCTTGGAATTATATGGTTGGTAATCAAACCCTTTACAAAAGGCATAAATTTATTCTAAATATACTTGACTTTACTTGTTGGTCAATATGCAAACATCTCCACTAATCATTAACTCATTGATTCATGAGCAACTTATTTTGTTATTAGTAAGTTTATCAATTTCAAATTAAAGCTCTGCACTTTCCAGTCATTTGCATTGAAGAAAAGGTTTTCATCCCTTTGTAAAGCACTGCAAAAGTGAGGCTCTGACTCCACTTCAGACATTATTTGTCTGCTTTCTTCCATGGCAGTTTGCAGTCTTTATTTGTTTGTCTCTGTTGTTGGGCTGCCTTGGGTGTTTTGTATTGAAATGGATCCTCTGTCAGAAAGAAAGTTTAAAGCTAATAAATGTTCTCCCCTGTCAACTTAAAGCAATTTAAAGCAAATAGGAAGACAATAGCCATCACCTCATTTTCATCTGAGAAAGAAGATGATTTTGTTGCATAGCATAATGACTTATTCAGACAAAAGTGATTAACAGTGGTTTATAGTCACATCCTTAAAATGATTTAAAAATTAGATTTCGCAAATGGGGTAGGAGAAGTGGGAGGGGTAGGGGAAAAGAAAGAAAGAAAAGGAAAAAGGGAAACAAAGTCTTTTTAAATAGGGAGAAGAGGGTTTGAAGGGAGGACAGGGGAATGGGGAAAAAATAGGAACCAAGATACATCACGTAAAGGTACAAGTTCCCAATGATGAATGCAACTGTATTGTATACCTAAAATGTACCAATAATGAAAAAAAATTCACACCAATACCATTTTCACAATTCTATAAGAACTTAAAATCTAAACAATAAATGTGAACTATTTTAATGTAGAAAATATTTCAACTAGCCAGGCGTGGTGGCACAAGCCTATAATCCCAGCACTTGAGGGGCTGAGGCAGGAGAAACGATGTGAGTTCGAGACCAGCATGGACTACCCAGTGAGTTACAGAGCAGTCTCAACTACATAGTGAGACCCTGTCTCAAAAAAACAAACCAAGAAAAAAAAAAAAAGAAGAAAAGATATTGCAACTAAAAAACATAAAATGAAAGGGCAACTGAGAGTTACATCAACTGACATGTCTGAAGTTCTGGGCTAACCAAGTTACTTGTCTTAATACGTTTGGCATAATAACCTTAGACTTTCAAAAACGTCATCTTACAGTTGAGAAATGTGAGTTTAACTGAGTTAACTGATTTGCCCAAGGTCACATAGCTAGTAAGCACTGGCACCAAAATATGAACAAAAGTCATCAAATTCAAGAGTGCCTACTCCTGACCGTACTGGTAAAACTATCAGCATCAGAAAGATCAAGGGTGCTTAGAGAAAGTACAGATTCCCAATCTCAGCTGTTGAATATATTAAGGAGGCCCTTCTGAGCATGCAGCATTATGTTAAAGACCACAGGTGAGCCAGGTGTGGTGGTGTACCTTATAATCCCAGCACTCTGGGAAGCTGAGAAGGGAAGCTTGCAAGTTTAAACACAGCCTGGGAAGCTTAACCATTTAATGATGCCCTGTCTCAAAATAAAAAATGAAAAATAAATGGTTGGTTATGTAGCTCAGTGTGAAGGCATTGGGTTTAATTATTAGTATTAAAAACTCACCAAATGTAATTTGTAAATAAACAAATTAGAAAGAATAGGTCTCCTAAAGCTTCCCTGAAAATAAGAGGTAAGGGCACTTCCCTCTCTTCCTCCAGGACAGTTCTGAGTTTCATCAGAATTCATTGCTTGCTTTCAAAACAAAATAAACCCTGTCCCATCTCCTCCAGCAGCTGCAGCAGTCTTTTGTTAGTTACCAAGAATCATCCCTTCACCTTTCTATGAAGATGTTGGATCCAGGCAAATCCATCCTTTGCCCATCTGCCTACCTCTTGCATTGTGAAGTAACTCAGCAGGTCGAGCATGTAGTTGAGTGGCTTGGGGTAGAAGGAGGAACACAAAGGGATCAGACCTTGACCTTATTAGCACAGCATGATCATCAGAGATGGCATAATCCAGCCGGAGTGGTGCCCAGCTGGAGCAGTTTCTGTCTTTCCTGTAGGAGCAGGATCAGTGATGCTGGTGCATCTGCTCGCTGACTCTGCTATCAAGCTATGCGGGCAGCAGAGTCTGTTTACATGGTAAGAAAAATGCATTGCTGGCACACAAACTTTAGAAGTTCTGGGGCTGAAATGAGAATTTGAATTATAGTCAGAACACTAACTCCTTCTCGGGCTTCACATGCCAGCAGCTATGGCGACAGTAAAATTTTAATGTGGGAAGGATGCTTTTATGGGCTGCCAGATTGCTTGGCAAACAATTTCCATCTATTTGGTCTATTTGTAATGCAGTGATTTTTGTAATTTTTTTACGATGAAAATAAAAGACTGAATTTTGCCTTATCCTTGGGTTTTATTTCACTACCAGTAATAACTTTCCAAGTCCTACCTAACCTTTCTTCTTAAATTTAAAATGTTAATGTATTAGTGTTTTATATACTACATAATGTCTGTTTATCTTTCTCATTTCTCTTTTATGCATAAATTAATACAGGTGCTTCATCATTTGTGATTTGTTTTTACTCTTATTTTCTCTTGATTTGGAAATAGTGAAGTTGGTTGTTTCATTTCTAATGATTTCTCAAAATTTACTTTTTCAGTCTTAGCAGAAAATTTAAACCCTAAATAGAATACAGATTGAGTAAATTTTGTGGATATTATTATATATTTAGTCTGTCAAGTTTTGATGCATTGGGTCTCTGTTTTCGATATTGTTTTCTTTGGGCTTCATGGTCAGGTTTTTTTCCTTTCAGAAAAACAACCAAGGTAACCATATGAAAGGGGCCCTGAGAACAGTGGCCACCCTCTCCCCTCCCCATCCTTGACTTTCTACCTCCAAAGAGGGCACTGCGCACCTCACAGGACCTCTGTCTTTCTAGCTTCTCCAGTCCTTGCAACCAGGGATCATTCTCCATTTTCCAATAAAATCCTATTCTGTCTTGAATGAGGAAGAATTTCTGCTCTACAAAGAAATTTTTAGATCCTCAAAGGTCACAGAAAGCCTCTCTTCAGACCTCTGAGGCTACTGAAAACTCCTTAAGCTATTTCACAGGAGGGCTGTAAGACCAAAGGTATTTGCAAGAGAAGGCTTTGTTCTTTCACCCACACATTCCTGCTGCTGGGGGATCTCATTTATTGCATACTTATTATTCAGGAGAACTCTTTATAGATACTATTTAATCCTTACAACAGACTTGAGAAGATAGATAATGTTATCATTATTTTAGCTAGAAAGTAAAAGTTCAGAGGAATGTAATTATTTGCATAGGGTCATATAGCTGGCACCAGGTCATAGATTACAGTTTATCTCTTCCTTTCCAGGTTATTAATCCTGCTCTAAAATACACAACTGTCCTCAGTAACCCTCACCCTCTCTCCATGCTGTAATATAAATGGAGAGAAGTGGTGTTGTGATTAAACTGCTCAATTGCAGCACACCTGGGGAATTTTTATTTGCAAAATGAAATTTCTGTAGTACTTCAATATTATTTTGCTCCCTATAAAGAGAAAATGATTTTTTAAATGCACAAAAGATAAACATCATTCAGGCCCTTCACTTCCTGAACAATATCTCATCTTTCCTGTTGTCTTTATTGCAGTTCAGACTACTAACTCTCTCTTCTCTGGCTGCTGACCTCTGCCCATCACTGGGAACCTCACCTCTTCCTGGAGTTTAATTCCAGGTTACATCAATTTGTTTCTTTTTTTTAATGCATAAGCATAACTATGAAGATACACTAAGAAGATAGTAATACAAGGAGGACAAGAGAGCAGAAATATTGAAAGTCTATGAGGCATCTTTAAGAGGTGAGCAGAAAAAGACCTTGCAAACTAATGGAAGAAGCAAATCTAAAGGATGTAAAAAATCAAGGGAAGCAGACCCTAGAAAAATGTATTGAAAGAAATAAGAGTTTATCATGTATACCACATTTCAAAGAGCAACTAGGATGAATGTCAAAATTAACAATATGGCAACATGGATGTCATTGATCACTTGAGCATGAACAATTCCAACTGTAGGAGCATTAGGACTGAACACAGCTAGAATTAGTTGAAGAATGAATAGAATTTGAAACAATGAAGAAAGCAAAAGAGAAAAAAGCATATTCATGAAATATCAAAAACGTATGCAGAACAGTTGTTAAATAGGCAAATTCAAAGAAAAAAGAAAATACCAGTTGAAATCCTCAATATTTAGCCTATTCAGAGGAATAACTAGACTTAGAATGTGTACAGAAATCTAAGTATTAGTAAGAGCTGTGTCACTTTTCAGTGCTGCAACACAGGTATATAAACTTTTGCTTTGCCCTTTATAAGGTGATATACTATTTCATAATAATTGTGTAATATGATATATGTTAATGTGTAAAATTCCATGGTGGTGCACACACCTGTAATCCTAGCTAGCACTCTAGGAAGCTAAGGCAGGAAGGACACAAGTTTGAGCCTAGCCTGGGAACTACAGTGACTTAGCAAGACCTTGTCTCAAAATAATAAGAAAAAAAAATTTAAGGACTGAAGATATAGCTTAATGTGAAGGCTGTGTGTTCCATCTCCAGTACCGCGCGTGCACACACACGCACACGCACACACACACACACACACACACACACACACGCATAAAGCCCTGCTTAAATATATGTTTTTGATTTTGTAAAATTTCTTTTTTTTCCCTTAAGTTTATTGTTACATTTAAAGCAAACAGTACAGTTACATTTATCATGGGGATCCTGTACCTTTACATATGTCTTGGTTCTTGTTTTTACTCCCACGCCTCTGCTCTCCCTTCACCCCCTTCACCCTTCCCTCTTTACAAAGACTTTGTTTCCATTTTTTCCCCATTTTTTTCTTTTCCCTTCCTTCCTTTCCCTTCCCCTTCCCATTTCCCCTTTAGCCATTTGATTTTGTAATGTTTCACTGGTGGGTAGTTCAGTAAACAAATCTAGACCCTTTAGTGTTAAATGTATTTTGATGTTACTTTTATTTAAACTCTGTTTTCAGTCATGCTCTGTTCAATGGGTTATGTACAACCCCAAAACATGAACTGACTAGGTCCATCACTGCTAACAAATGTAGCACTCTGGTGGGGGACTTGGTAGTAAGAGAAGCTAGATGTGCATGGAAACAGAGCTGTTTGGAACATCTCTGTGTTTTCTGCTCAATTATGCTGTGAACCTAAAACTTTTGTAAAAAAAACAAATCCATTATTTAAAAACAAAAAGAAAATCTCAAGACTGTTAACTGAGTTCAAAACGTCCTTTTCACATCCAATCTACCACCCATTGTCTTCCCTACTGTAAATATGGCTGCATTCCCAGAGAATGTTAGTGCAATAAGAGGGGTTTGATCCACCCATTCACCCTTTCAGGGCCTCATTGTCTTAGTTCATGCCCCAGCAGTGAGAGGTGGAAAGAGTGTCAAGAGTGAAAGAGAAAGCAGATGTCTACTTAGCTGGATATTCAGTTGCAGTTCTCTCTTGGCTTCTCCCGGACTCTTCCTGCAGACCGTAGCCTCTGTGTGACAAGCATACTGTGCTGATTCCCGTGTGTAAAGTCTTCAGGGAAACTTGCAGGGCTCTCCCAATGCACAGTGCCCTGACATGGGAGATTATAATGTTCCTTTAGCTCCTTCTTGCTCCTGTCTTCCAGCTTCTCATGCCTCATCCAGGAGTCAGGCCTCTTGGAGTTGGGCTAATGACAAAATGTCTCAAGGACAGCTACCTGTTGTGGTTATTGATCATGGGAAACTCACATGAATTTGTCATAAAGCTAACCTCTGGGAATTCAGGCTCTGGATTACCTCCCCCTCCTTAATCCTGCTATCTCTCTCTGGGTAGCACATACCCTTATACAAATACAGATCAACAATTCCATTTCTGAAGCAGATACTATCCAACCAGCCACCTGGCTCCTGGCTTGTGAGAGTGAACTATCCCACCCCTTTGTAAGGAGTCCAGGTTGAGTCCTAGTCAATTTTAGGACAACAGTAAAAATCCAACTCAAATTATGCTATCTTTAACACACTTCATTTTATCTGATGCAAACATTTTTTATTCTGTGAAGAACAACCACCAACCTTGGCTAAAAGTCCTAAACTGTCTGCATTTAAATATTTTATGTCCCAGCTTTTGTAGAAGTTAACGTAATTAAAATCCCACAGGGAAGAAGTATGTAAAAAAAGATTAATTAGAAACAAACCAAAACTCATGGTTTTCCCCTGCCTTCATATTAAACATTCTTAGAAAACAAGCCCTTAAATAAAATGATGCCTTTATGTGGTTTAGGTGGTGAATTCTATTTAAGATCAAGAAGAAAATTCATCTGAGTGTTTGATTAGTGTTTACTGAAAAGTGCCTCCAACTTTGATGAGCAGAAACATGAGACTGGTAGATGTGTCAGAATATTATTGATAATGGAGTCAAAGGCCTCCTATAAAAGAACTATGCTCTCTGCCAGGAAAGATGAATTGCCATGGTAACACTGCCATGAAATAATAGGTCAAGTTTTATCCTTCTGCCTCGGGCTGATTTTATTAGGTTTCACTTAGAAATGGATGGCATTGTAAAATGGAGGTTTCGGTATTTCAAAGCTAAACATCATGACAAGAAAAATATGATCAATAGGGTCCGTAGGTGTGAAGAGGATGAATAGAGAACAATAGGCAGGGAGAACATTTAAATTGATCAAAGAACTCTTTAGAGGCCAGTTTATTAGTGCTGTCTTCTAGAATGTGGGCTTGTTTTATAGCTGCTTGTAAAAAATGTGTGTGTAAATGAATTCACATTGACTGTAGAAGATTAGTAGGAAAACGTGGTTTGAAATTTTTATTTTAATAGAGGATTAACTGCTCTGAAGAAAAAAGTTCTTATTGCAAAAACAAATGTATGACAAAAAAGCATAAAATAGTTAAACTCCCTGTTTTGCTTGCTATTTTATGACTAAAGTTAATGCTTTTTTTTTCTTATTTATGGAAATAAAAAAATAAACACAGCTGTGGGGAAGAAAATAGCTTACAGAAGAATGTAATTAATTGACATGTTGCTGTTCTTTGGTGTTAGAGGATGTTGTGATACAGTATATATGTATTATGATTGTAAATGTTTTTAAAATCATACCTCAATCATTTGTGGATAAAATTCCAACATGAGGAAATGTATAATTTTTGTCACACCAAGCAACCACTGTTTTGTCTAATAGGATGTGCATTTGAACAGATATTGATAGATAGGTAATCTAGTATTTAAATCATGATAAACTAAACTACTTTTTAAAACAGAATTAATTTTACCTAAGTTGAATATTGTAGTGCATTTTAGCATTGCATCTTTCCAGATTTCACAGTGAGACTATTCTAGACATCTCCATAAGACTATCTTCAATTTTCTTCATCTTTCATCTGTAATGTAGCAAGGGATATGTGGGTAGCTGTGAAATTTATATTGCTTTCCCCCTGACCCTGAAGATTGCAAACTGGAGTCAGCAACTGTATTAGTTTACTGAGGCTGCTGTAACAAAGAACCATAACTTGGGTGGCTTAAAAACAGCAGAAGTTTATTATCTCACAGCTTTGGAAGCAGGAAGTCTTAAATTAAGGTGTCATCTGGGCCACGCTCTCTGAGAGCTCTAGGAGAGGAAGTGCTTCTTGCCTCTCTCCAGCTTCTGATGGTGGCCTACAGGCCTCGGTGTTCCTATATCGTAGATACATCACTCCAGTGCCTACCTTTACTTGGCCTTCTGCTTTACACATTCTGTGCCTATGCTTTCTCTTTTATAAGACACTAGATAAACAACTAGTGACATCCCAATCTGTTATGACCTCACTTTAACTTGACTGCATCACCAGGGGTCTTTTTTCCAAATAAGGCCACATCACGGATACTGAGGCGAGAATGCCAATATATCTCTATAGGAACACAATCCAGCCCATGGCAGTAACAACGAGTTGGAGGGCTCCATCTGTCAGTGAATTATCTCCATTCTATTTTTGAATTGTTCTGCTGTTTGGTTTTTAGGAACATTTTTTCATAACCTTAGTATTATAGATACATAGAAAATATGGTTTTCTAACTAATAAAATTCTTAAAGGATAGAATTTTAGAATATATAAAATATGCTTATCAAACAAAAAATGTGTTATATACCTACCACAATTTCTGTTTACTAGAGATTTGGTGAATTATCTCATTAGAGTTAATGTTAAACCATGGCAGGCTAACTATCTTCTTTTGATGATTCTAAATAATTCCTTCTGGTGCAGGGTAGATAGCAGTGTTCTATGGTAGTTAAGAAATCACGGCTTACTTGAATGATAAGTAGCTAAGTATTTATTTCACTTACCATGTTTGTGTCCATTTGGAAATTCATTAACAAAAGTATTTTGTTTTGGGTTATAGCATTTCCAGCCCTTATCACTGTTCCTCTTTATAGTGTTATGTACTATTTTCTTTAGATTAATTAAATGACTTTTGTTTATTAGTTAACATCAATGTGTCTTTTTATTGGGTTTCTCCAACTACAAAATTACCTAATTTTTCGTGTGCCAAGGCTTTTTGTCCTCCAATCTATTTTTCTCTGTCTAGACAGTCAATAAATGTATTTTGATGTGGTAATATTTTTTAGTTATTTTTCTTTACTAATGGTTCATACAATTTAGCTTTTAACTCAATACAGAATTAACCATCAAAGCAGAAAACAAATTACAATATAACTTATACCTTACAAATGAAAGCAATTCCATCAATCTTAAAGCTGTATATTATCTCCACATAACTTCAGATGGTCTTGAGAATGCTACAGAAACAATTAAAAAGTTTCCCTAGGGAGGTGTGGTACCAAAAAAAAAAAAAGAAAAGTTTCACCAGGGAAAAACTTTAAAAGCAGAAACAATACAGAAATGCCAAAATTCTCACTAAAAATTTCCTCACTACTATTTATCAACCTACTAATCTTTTCTATTTTACAATTCATTTCTTGACAGATATTCAAGTATTTGCTAATTGAGCCTATCATTAAACCAAAGAAATTTTTCTGAAAAAAACCAGTAGGTTATCAAAATATTTAAATTTAAATGATTTTTTTTTCTTTAAAAAGAGGAAAAAGAAAGCTATTGTTCAGGGGATAAAATTTCCATCTTCAGTTACATTTCTATCCACATTTTCCCTGCAAGAGATTTCCAGTTGTGTTTTTCAATCACAAGAAATCTACATTTATAGAAAATCAGCAGGTATTTCCTGTTATTGGAGCCAGCTAGGGAGCAGAACAACGCCAAGCCAAGGTTTGGAACCAGCTTTCTGAACAGTGGGAAGAGGCACAAATTTAGTCAGTTATCTTCTGAGCCTGTTCATGTTTAATTATGTTAGTGGCACTTGACATTATAAAATGTTCTTTTCTTTCAAACATAGCCTGTCATCATTAGTAAATGTCAGATGTAATGAAGTGTTTTTCTGACTTATTTTCTTCCTGATATGATGGAATCAAATGCTAATGAGTTCATAATTCAGAAATTGTTTTCAATACCCAAAACCAATACAACGTCAACATGGCATCTGCTTATTAAATTATTTTTATTCTTTATAGTTTCTTTCTGTTCAGGAAGAATTTTCCTCTTTGTATTCCTCATAACACTTCTACTTGGTGCAATTTCTTATTCTCCCTGAGAGATTTTAGGTGACTAAAAAATTTCAGTTAGATTGCATTTCTGGGTTCAAATCAGACTGATGTTGAAGATCTGAACCCTTGCTGTGACCTAAGTACTAAGTACTATTTGAAAGCTTCTATTTTTCTCTTAAAAGCTATTCTCTCTCTCCCTCCCTCCCTCCCTTTCTTCTCTTGTTACATAATAGCTATCCAGTTCTGTAGTTTCTAGCATCTTCCTGTAGCATTTCACTCACTGTATAATGGAGCCATGATCTCTGCTCTCTCAAAGATTAAATACACTCAAGATGTGAAACCGATGCATTTTATAATACAGAAACTAGTTTCCTCACTGTCACAATAAAATTAACATCCTATGAAAAGGGACGCCATCAGTAGAAAAGGTCAAGAAGAAAGATATAAAACCACTGTTTCCCACACAATACTATTCAGTGTCTGTGTTGAAAACATGCTTGACAGGACCGGTCTGGGTCACCATTTAGCAGGGTCTGCAGTGCATTTGTTTTCTTGCCTCTTCACCTGAATTTAGAAATTAAGGGAAAGCTACATACAGAGGAGGCAGCAGGTATAGAGTCCTCCAGCCTGTATGAACACTACTCAATCAATACCAGGAAGACATTTTGCCATGAAAAAAGGAAACTATTTAAATTTACTTCACAATAGTCATACACACAAAATATACGTTACGTTTATAGATACTATATCCTGGAAAATATGAAGTCAAACCCAATTGTACTTATAAAAAGTACTTATAAGTACGAGAAAATTCATACTTATAAGGGATTCTGCTAAGCAGAGAGCAAAAATATAGTACTACAAAAAATCTGATTATATTTTGCTTTTTAAAAGCATACGCTTTGAATGCTTTTTGTTGTGGTGGTGGTGGTGGTGCTGAGGATCAAACGCAGGGTCTTTTGTATATGATACCACTGAGCCACAACCCCAGCCCAGTCTTTGGGAATTTGATTCTGCCTTTTTATCCATTCTCTCTCTCTCTCTGTCACACACATACATACAGATATATATACACACATATACATATATGTATGATATATACATGGATGTGTATATATATGTAATATATATATATATATATTACAATGACTACAAATATCCAAATAAATTCAATATTGCTGGTTCATGCCTAATGAGTTTGTCCCAATTATATGCAGTTTATGATATTCCTAGCATCCACATTTTCATGTTTGATATTTATAAAATAAATACTATAATAAACACTACAATAAAATATTCTAATAATTGCCTGGTACCCAATATAATATTGGGATGTAATTAGGAAGTTTTCTATTTATATTATTATAGTCATTATTCAACTATTTTTACTAATTAGCCATCAATCCACCAATTTATAAATAAGTTTTATAATTAGAATATTTAACATTTTACTGATTTCTAATACCATTATATATGTCAAAGATATTGATATTTGCTTTCTGTTGTCCAATGCTTTCCAGCTTATCACTTGATTTTCTGTCCTTTTGACTTTACCTATAACATCTCTTCCATGCTTAAAGAATTGTCAGATTCTCATGGGCTAAAATATGTATTTTCTTTTTTGTTTTCTGGATTTGGAAGTATGTTCTAAAAGATCATTTCTACTGATTTGGTCTTGTTTTCCGATAATTTTGGTACTATAATCTGTGTCTATACTACCTTTGAAACCTTATTTTCCCTAATATCAATCATTTAATAAACATTCTGAGAAGGCAGTGTTATCCTTGCTCTAAGAGTGGCATATGATTATCATTAGTTTCATAAAAAGTCACATTCTTGACTTTTAGTTCCATTTTATACCCCACATTCTCCCAGAATCATTCACTGATCCCCAACCATCTTTGATGTTACCTTTCTAAACTTAAATTACAAGAATCAAGATGCATCATGTAAAGGTACAAGTTCCCAATCATGAATGTAAATTTACCAATGAAAGAATTTAAGAGAAAAAAATAAAATGTCAAAAGGAACATGGTACACCAAGTAGGAAGAATTGTAAACACTCTCGCCACTCTGGAGTATAAACATCTAAGCAGGAGGAGGCCTGTAGATGAGAAATCACAGATCCAACCTGATCCTGTCCCAGTAGTGGCTAGAGGGTTACATGAAATAACTCATGTGCGGTGCTTCACACAGAGTGTAGCAAACAAGGAGTGGTCTATAAATGACAAGTACTGGCTTTTGTTCTTGTCACATGGGGAGGCAGGCTAACCCACAATGGGAGACAGCAGCTTACATAGGAAATTGTTTTCACTTTTTAGTAAGTAGAAGTCTTCAATGTCATCCGATACTTTAGCTGTCCCTTCAAGGCTTAGTGAATCTTAGGGCAAGCTATATGCACTCTGCATTCAGAGCAAGCATCTCAGAGATAAGCAGATAAAGAGAATACACACTGAAGTCAAAGATAATATTTTGTCCAAAATACTAAGCACCTAGAGAGCTCTAGGAAAGAGAAGTTAGATGGTGCCATTCTCCCAGGATGGTGGCAAATGGAAAAATCGAGGAGCATTTGGGTAATAAATGATATCTCACATCCAGAGAGAATGAAGGAGTGAGAGTTGGTTGAATTAAGGTGCAAATTCTTCAGCTGCCCTACATGTGACATATAACAGAGGCATTCAGGTGATGATATCTGCCTCTGATTCCCAGATTTAACTGTTACATGCTACCTATGCTGGCATGGAATCCCTGTATTTGTAAGCTGCTGTCTCCCATTGTGGGTTAGCCTGCCTCCCCATGTGACAGGAACAAAAGCCAGTACTTGTCATTTATAGAGTACTCGTTGTTTGCTACACTCTGTGTAAAGCACCACACATGAGTTATTTCATGTAACCTTCCAGGCATACTGAAGTCCAGAGTGACCCATGTTCCCACAGCCATGGGGAAAGCAGGAATTTAAACTCAGTTCTAGCCATCTGACTGAAACATCAACACAAAGCAGGTGTACTTATTCCCATTTTACAGTTGAATAAACTGAGATTGAACTGTACACTCCTTAAAAGCACTGAAATTTTCATAAACTTCCTTTTTCTCCCAGTAGTTTGTATTCGTTGACAAACCACAAATGCATAATGATGAAGCTAATATACCACTCTGGGTTTAAACTATGCAGGATCACAAATTTTAATCAACACAAAGCAGGTGTACTTATTCCCATTTTACAGTTGAATAAACTGAGATTGAACTGTACACTCCTTAAAAGCACTGAAATTTTCATAAACTTCCTTTTTCTCCCAGTAGTTTGTATTCGTTGACAAACCACAAATGCATAATGATGAAGCTAATATACCACTCTGGGTTTAAACTATGCAGGATCACAAATTTTATATATACCCCCCCCAAACCCACAATTTTTCACAGTATTTCAAAGCTACCATATAAAAATCATAGGAATAACAGCATGAAAAAAGATAGCTATTCATTGCACATGCATTTTAAACTCTATGTTGTGACTGCTTTTGGTATTATCAATCACCTCCAAAAACTGTGTTGCCTTATTTCTGAGAGATTCTCATTGTTTTTTAGGACACAGCAGGCCAAGAAAGATACAGGACTATTACCACAGCCTATTATCGTGGCGCTATGGGCTTCATTTTAATGTATGACATCACAAATGAAGAATCCTTCAATGCTGTACAAGACTGGTAAGTTGTAGCTGATACTCACCACTAATGATCATTTTCTATTTTGTTCTTTTTCCCCAAAGCAGTGAGCACACTGCAACATTACCTGTACATTTATCATATGGTACAACTCCACCCATGCTTCATAAGCCAAAAAAATGGCTCAAGACCATTGTTAAGAGGTTGGTAGGAAGTCATTTTGATGAATTGTCTTCATTTCCTTGATTTCAGTGGATTCATCCTGTCATCTTTACTTCTGTAGAGACAAGTACACTGCTGTTAGTTTTAAAAGGAATAAATAATAATGCTGATCTAAAATAGGTATCTAGAAATGAAGGCCCATGACTTGTTCTGTAAGTAAAGTTTCATTGGCACACAGCCAGGTTCATTTGTTTATTATCTGTGATGCTCTCCTACCACCACAGCAGAGTTGAGGAGCTGCAACAGAAACCGTATGATGCCTAAAGCATGTTCTATCTGTCCATTTACAGAAACTGGTTGACTCTTTGTCTACAAGAGTTGTTACATAGGTTATTCAAACAGAAAAGATAAGGTTTATGGTGAAAGGAAAAAAAGAAATCTAAACCCTTGTGACATAGCTATATCAAACCACCTGAAAAGACCTCCACCTCGGTCAGTGTGATTTGCATTAGAGGCGGGGGAGCTTCTTGTTGCAGCTGTGGCATCCTTCAGCCTGTCCCACCAGCACCTTGCAAGGAGGCAGAGGGGCCTAGGGGAACAGTAATGAAGTCCAGCAGCAGGGCTGTGTGGAAACAACCAGAATTGTCTTGGGCTTTGTGTAATATTAGGAGAGAAGTGGTGATGCCTGTGACTGATAACACATTTTGTCTCTAAATAGTCACAGCCCATCTTATGTAAGCAAGCATTGAATTAGCAACATACAAGCAGAGCAAACGGCATTCCTTTTTTTCTGTTTTCCGTAGCAATATTATCCAAAATATTTTTTACATGCATATCATCAGCTCTATGAGGCTCAGATGTATTTAATTGTTTCCTTTAAAAGCTAATTGCTCATCCAGGAAGACACGCACTTACAATGCATGAAATAATACCATTGCCATAGTAACTCAAAAAAGAGATAAAGATTTATAAACTGAAAAGAATAGGTGCAGAACCTATATGAAAAATAATTTCCTTTCACGGGAGACATAGAAGAAAGCTTAAGTAACCTTCCTCGAGGTAAGTTGAATACAGTATTGTAAAAAATGCCAGTTATTCTCAAATTAATGCATAAATTTGAGGCAATCCTAATTAAATGCCAACAGATTTGATATAAAATCAAGTGAAATAGTCCAGAGATAGGGAGATTCAGTTTATGATAAAATTAGCATTGAAAATTAGCACTAAAAAGGATCGTTCAGATAATAGTGTTGTTATAGCTAGTTAATTGCCCCACACAGCTGTGGCACATATATTTTCATACAAAGTGGTTACCTTAACCTTGACTTCCCCCACCCCACCATAACCCGGAAATGACATCAGAGCTTCCAGGATGGAAGTGTTCTTGAAAGAGGTTTCAGACTCCAGACTTCCAGAGGACATTTGCACTCATAGTTCTTGCCCTGTTCTTTCAGTGAGTTATTTGAACACTAGGAATAAGAAAGGGGTATCTTGAGCTCATTAAAACCAAATGGCCGTGATACCAGGAGCCACGCCCACCAGTACTCAACTCTAGAGTCAAAGGACGTGAAAATATGCAGCTTCTTCATATTCCCTCACACCCTTCCCCCGAAACCCCAGTCAGACTGGCTTCAACCCCCCACACCCACACCTACACATCTGCATGTGTCAGCAGACCCATGTGCCCCATCTCAGCTTTTATCCACCTCAAAGTCTCTATTTATATACCCTCCCTCTTTCCTTCTGAAGCTGTGATTCTTGTCTTTTGAAAGGTGTGTTTTTTCAGATAATTCTCACCTCTCTCTGACCACTCTTCCTCCTCCCACATTTCCCCACCTGCTCCCCAAGCTGAGGGCAAGGAAGCCCAGTGACTTTTTTGTGACTGTGTTTGTGTCTTTGGCTCTCTGTCCACTCCCATAACTTCTACCAAGTGGCTCCCAAATGTCTATAAACTGTTATGTTGCATTTTCAGGTGCCAAAAAGTATTTCTCCACCTAGTTATCCTGCTGGTTCCTCAAAATCAGTGCTCGTCACCTGAAACTGCATTGTCTGGCATTGTTGTTTCTGTTTGTTTCACTGGAATATTCCACTGCCCAGCATGCACTGTGAATCCAGATCTCTCAGCCACTTCTGTATGAGCAGCTCCTGCATACTAATTTTTTCTGAATAGTCTTTGAATTTTCTCCTGCCTTTTCATTCCTCTTTGATAATCTTTGTTTAATTTCTTCTAGTAATCTTTTGCTTCTACTCTGATTGGTACCCTCTAACCTTCACTTAAGACTGCCTTCTGTCGCAATCCATCCTATCTCACTGCTGCTCTGAGGTTCTCCCAGAAGAACACAGTAATGAAATCATAGAAAATCCCCACTCAAAACTCGCCTCTTACCTTACATTTCCTCTTGAATTAATTAAAACTTTCTTTGGACTACCATTCAGAAACGCTGCATTATGACAGCACTATATCTTCACAGCTTCATCTTTCACTAGTCTAGAGGCAAATGAACCATTTGTTGTGTCTAGAACCCAGACCAAACTTTGCCGATTTTGTGATTTTTTTTTCTTTTACATCACCCTCAGTTTTGAATATATTTTTCTACGATCTCCTTTTCCACTTATCCCCAGTCATCTAAATGTATTGACAACCAACAAAAATGGCATGCTATTAATCAAAACATACCACTTGTTATTTTCACTCACAATTACATGATAATTGACTTGATAGTCTTATTTTTAATTTATTCTGCCAAAAATTTGTTGAGCAACTACTCTTTTACAGCCCATTTTCCAGACATTGTATTTAGTATCTTAGCCAACATTTACTATATTGGTGGTTACACCATCACCCAGTTTTCTAAAGTTTGATTTCCCCTTCTTTCACCCGTCTCATTAACTATCAGGTGCAGCCATTTTGACTTTCTGATTGCCTCTCAAATCTGTTCCTCTCCTTTCTCCTTATTGCTACTGTGTTACTCCAGAGTATCATTTGGGAACTTTGTATCTTCACCCCTTGCCTTTCTTTTCAAAATAGAGTTGTATCAGCTGGGCTTGGCACGCCTGCAATCCCAGCACTCGGGAGGGTGAGGTAGGAGGATTGCTGTGAGTTCAAGACCAGCCTGGGCTACATAGTGAGCTCCAGGCCAGTCTCAACTACATAGTGAAACTCTGTCTGAAAAACAAAACAAACAAAACAAAACAAAACAAAAAAGCCAGTTGTAACTTGGTACTCAATTACTTTGAAACTTGTCAAATTTGGTACTCAACACATTTTGATATGAAAAATGTGTCTCGATATTCATCATTTATTGGTACTGGCCAGTCAAGCTAGAACTTGCCAGTGTCAATGGCCTCTTGACCCATTATCCTTTCCAGTCAAAATAATTTGTTTGGTACTCATCACTTTTGGCACTCACTGAACCTTACAGAGCTAATTAAAGACCATTTCTGAGGTACCACTGTAAAAGTTTTAGCAATGTCTTATGATCTGCAGTAGTGATTCTGGAAGAATATGTGACTCGCCCATGTACATTTGGCCATATGTGAGAACCTGGGCTTTAAACTGAACCAACTAAACTAAATGTCCCATGAAATTATGGACAGATGTATTTTTTAAAACTCCCACAAGTGACTCTGAAACCCTTTTCTGCCTCAGAACGTTGATTTAGAAAGAAATCCCAACTCTATCACGGTGGGCAGTGTACCTCCACACATCTACGTCTTTGGTGTCATCTCCTACCTCATCCTTCATTGGCTCTGTGTTCCACCCAGACAGAACTTCCCTCAAGAGAAACAAGCAGAGAAGCCTGTGGAAAGCACAGCACATTTTTAAAATCACCAGTCTCTAACCCAAGTCCCATCCTTCTACTACATCTCTGTCTTCTACCTAGAATCCTTCTCGGTCGCCATTCCAAATCTGTATTCACCTTCTCATCTCAGGTGTGTTGTCAACTCTTCCGTGAAGTTGTAAAATCCACCTCTCCCCTTTTCCAGACCCCATCTCTATTCACAGGGAACAGTGCTGCTCACTCTTCTCCATGCCCCAACGTTACCATAGTGCTTTCTACAGATCACATAAAGTTCCTAGCACACGTTGTCATTAGTCAATTACGTTGTGTCTTTTTATTGAATTGTGCATCCATCAATCATTTTTTGCAGTACTGAGTACAGTACAACCTAATATGTTGTTTTTTTTTCTACTTTTTCTTGTGGGAAAATACATGTAAAACTTGCCATGCTAACAATTTTCCAGTATATGGTTCAGCAGTACTGTTTTAGCATCATCCGCTAGACACAGGAGGAAGAGGCTTACATGTCGATACTTTATTCAGAAGGAAGACAGAGCTGAGGAAGGAAGAGATGGCTGTTTAATAGTTTGGAAGCTGCATTGAGGCTTCTGGTGCTCTTCAGATTTGGCTGAAATTTTGCTGAAAATGTGTGTAATCATGGTCATCAGATTCATTTGGCAGTTCCCCACTTGTTTTTACCATGAGTTCATTCAACAGAAAATTGCATGGAGTTGCTGAGGAAAGAACAGTCAGCTATGGCTCTATGGTCTTGGGGATAGAGGCTACCCCCTCTTTTGAAAGCAAAGTAGTCTGTGCTTTGACTCTTCCGTTGAGATTGTGTTTAAGAAGTAAGTGATTTGTTAAAGGAACAGATCTCAACCAAGTTAACATATATGGATATATGAAATCGCCATTTAACACCCCCCCCAATTGTTTTTCTGATGAATGTAGCCAGAGTTATTAAGTTTTGGTTGGAATCAGACATCAAGTATATAGAGCAGGGATCAGCCATCTAGGTTCCTTCTGAAAGTCTAGCTCTAATAGCTCAGAATGTCTACACATATTGTAGGACATTCTGCTTTGACTTAGCATCTTCCCCTTCCATGACCCTAAGATCTTTCTGTTCTGAGTGCACGTGATCCCCCGGCTGCCGCATTTCCTGTTGGTGAGTGACACTTGCTTATATCCCCCATCTCATTTATTTACTTTCTGCCTTTATGACACAATGAAGAACTATAAATATGAGTTCTTTTTAAGTAGGAAATCTGGTGAGCAGATTGATTTTTTTTTTTAACCGTCAGAGTGAATATAAAAGTCTAACACCGTCTTCCCACCAGTTTTAAATAATTCATTTCAGTGACATTCCAGGCATCACTGCAGATGTCCTAGAATTAAAATGAAATTTCACCTTCAAATATTTTCCTCCTCTGCAGTTTTCTCTTCCTCTTTCCTCTCCAAAAATATAGAGCAGAATTAAGGTGACATCACATTAAATATAAGAGAACGTTGCTCTGGTAATAACAACTAGGATAAGATGAGCACTTGTTAAGCTTTGGCTCAGAGCTTTCTACTTTCCTTAAAGGCTCCTGGCAACTGTTTTGTCAGTTTTATCACAGTTCGGAAGAGTTAGGGTCAGATTAGGACAAGGTGTTGACCCCCGATTTTCACCATCACCGTGCTGCACCTCAAGGACCTGTTTTCTCTCCCTATGTGACAATGAATACATTTGTTATTGTTTTTCTAATCCAGCCACAAAAGAGTTGTCTTGTACAGAAAATCCAACATAAAAACAACTTAGACTCAGGAGCCCCTAATCCACGGTCCCTTCCAAAGACAAAAACACCCCATCTCCTCCTTTGTCTTATCCATCATAGTAAGTAACACCTCCAAGAAGTTGAAGTTAATCTTTACTACTCACTTTCTCAGACCTTACATCTGTATTCCCCAAAATACTGTTGTTTCTTAGATTAATTTCAAAATGCTGTCTTTATTCATGGCAGCAAAGTTGCTCCAAACACTAAATTAGTCAATACTGAATCATTATACCATAACAGAAATACGTATTTGCCAACTAATCAATACATCAGCATATTTTATATGTTTT
>NW_022900913.1:43771825-43782894 GCF_012274545.1 Fukomys damarensis
ATAAATGTAACAGTGCTATTTCTCATGCCTAGAAGAAGCTCTTCTCTGTGAGACCACATCAGTCTTGCACTTAAAAAACACCAGCCTTGCATGAAGTCTTCTTTAAAAGGTAAAATAACTAAAAACAATCAGATGTATAAAAGTAAAGAGTATGGCACCAAACAGGCTGTGACACACAGGAGTTACAGTATGAGAGTTGAAACAAGAAGACAGGACATGATCTGCTCAGCCTCAGCTGGGAGCATGTGTGTTGGGCCACTCAGATATTTTACTATTCTGAGCATGTGTGCAACTATGTCTGAAAGCACTATGACTATTGATTTTGAGGTTACAAATATATTTTAGCAAGAAGGCAAATTTACAAATACTGAATCCACAAGTAAAGAAAACCAACTGTATTTTTACAGTCCTGCTACTTGTAACCACTTCCATTACTTTGCTATTATTTTTTAACAAAGCAACACCAACTGGGTATCTTAGATAACAAAAACATATTGTCTCCCAGTTCCAGAAGATAGACATTGAAGACTAAATTGTTGGCAAGTTTGATTTTTTCTGAAATTTATACTGAGAGAATCTGTTCCATGCCTCTCTCTTAGCTTCTGGTAGCTTTGGACATTCACCCAATGTCTCCTCATCTCTCCCTGTCTCCATCTCCTTTCTCTCTGTCTCTGTCTCTGTCGCTGTCTCTGTTTCAGTCTCCGTCTCCTTCTCTCTCTCTCTGTCTTTCTATGTCTGTCTTCCTAATTGTTGTCTTCTTTGTGTAAGGACACAGTCATATTGGATTGGGGCCCATCCTAATGAGGTCATCTTAACTTGATCATCCAGACAGTCCTTCTTAGCCGGTCGTGGTGATGCATGCCTGTAATCCCAGCATTTGAGAGGCTGAGGCAGGAGGATCGCTGTGAGTTCGAGACCAGCCTGGGCTACATAGTGAGTTCCAGGCCAGTCTCAACTACACAGTGAGACCCTGTCTAAAAAAAAAAAAAAAAATCTTCTTTCCAAAAAGGTAATGTAGTCACATTCATAGGTGCAGGGTCTTAAAGCTCGTCATCTTGAGGGACAGTTCAACCCAAAACACATTGCTGCCACCTGTTGTGCCACCATCATCTCCTATCAGGATCATTAGAATATCCTAGGACTTTCTGCTAACCTCACACCTCTGCCTCAGTCTGCAGAATCTTCCTAGGACAGCAACTCAAGTGACTTTTTCAAACTGTAAATCAGATTGTTTCAACTCTGTTCCAGCATGCCACAGCATCTCACGTGTCTTGGATTAAAGCCAAGGCTCTTATAAGAGCCTAACAGACTTCATGCGATTTACCCACTGCTTCTCCAACCTCCCCTTCTGCAGCTCTTCCCCTCTGCATGCTGGTGCAGCCATACCAACATATTGGCTGTTCCTGGAACAAACAAGGCACAACAACGTCTCAGAGCATTTGCATCTGCTGTGCCATTGCTGGAAGTGTCTACCACAGAGAGCCTTATGGTCTCCTTTTGCCTCCTTCACATCTTCAGCATCCTGTCCCTTCTTGGGGAGGCCTTCGTGTTTTCCCCTCCAGATTTCATGTTGCAGCTCTCTGAAGCCCTCCTGTCCCCTTCCCCTGCTTTGTATTTGTGGCATAGCCTTGGTCACTTGCTGACATATTTGTAATTTATTTCCTCTTGTTTATTGGCTATCTTCCCAACAACACAAGCTTCAATGGAACAAGGATCTTGGTCCCTTTTATGAATCTAGAATAGTTCCTGGCACAGAAATAATTGCGTAATGAATGACTGTATGAAAGACAGAAAAATATAGAAGAGCAGGTATTATTTAGTTTGAGTTTCTACATTGTAGCTCATATCCAGACACGTATCAATTAAGTTTTCAACAAAAAAAAATTGATGACTTATAGATGAAATACTTTCAGACTATTATGAAAAAAGCAAATCAGTGTCCTCAATTAAAATTATATCAGGAGGCTCTGACTATTTACCAAAAATTTGCTTTTCATTATAATGAGATGCCTTCCCAGTAAGAGGGAAAGGATAGGGAAGTAACATTCATAAAGAGAAGCCAGACTTATATATTAGGCAATGTGACTTTAAGTTATCTGGCTGCTTACTGTAGCACATACCATCCCTAAAACTGTTTTGTTTTGCCTGTGGGGTGGAGTGGTATATGTTTAGCATCGAAAAGGAGCCAGAAATGTCACCAATCCAATGGGAGGTATCTGCTCAGGCCTCATGGCCTCAGTTCATGGTTTCTCTTACTGTTTCTGTTTAATCAGACAAATTTCTGCCTTTGGGTTCTGGTTTTGTTGGTTGTGTTGTTACTGTATTTACTATATTTTGTACTGGCTTCTCCCAGTGAATTCTCTGTCCTGGACTCTGAAGAATTCAGCTCTGATAAAAAAATGGAATGCTTAGGGCCGGGGATTTAGCTCAGTGGTTCGGTGGCCTGCCTTGCAAGCGCAAGGACCCGAGTTCAATCCCCGGTACCAAAAAAAAAAAAGGAATACTTAAATTAAAGATGTCTTTATTAAGCATTTCACTTACCCACTATCAACCCAGAATAGAGAAGCAAACCTGGTTTTATGTTCTGTATGCAGAGAAAAGTGTGTGTGTGTGTGTGTGTGTGTGTGTGTGTGTGTGTTCAATCTAAAAAATAGCAAATGCTTAAAGACTGAAGTACATATCAGCAGTTAATGTGTTGATGATGTGTGTAGGAGTAGGTGGGTGGTTGAGCAGTGACATTCTTCCTGTATGACTGTGTTTTGGTGTCTAACTAACCTCAGTGTACTTTGAAAATGTTAATATTCCAGAAATATTAGCACTAAAGTGAAGATAGTAGCCAAATTCTAGTAGATGCAGCTTTACCTCAGTCAGGAGATTCAAAGATTGCATAAAACACCTGTATTCTTTACTAAAAGATCGTATGTAAATAGGATTGCTGTTTGTTCTGCTTCACTTAGACTCAAAGATACTTTCTGGCAGGTCCTAATGTGCAATTTAACATCACAATATTCATTGTAAATATCAGTATTCTCTAACAGAAGTTCATTGGTCTCCATTGCAATATACTCTCTTTTCTTTGAAATTAGTTACCAGTGTTTAAGGCATAGATTTATCTTGAAGGACAGTAATTATACTTGTCACATAACTCTTCAGGGAAAGAGTTGTGGTAAAATTTCAGTTTTCCAGTTGTAGATATTCAGCTTGTTTTCTGTATGGTAAGGATTATTTTAAAACAAAGCTGTAGGATTTTTAATGAACCTGTTTAGAAAACAGAATTTTAGGTTTTAAAAATGAATGGTTACATTTATCAGTATACAAAGGTTAATGTTTAAATTGAAAAAATTTATTACACTAAAACACACATTGCTGTTAATCCCCCCCAAAATATTCCCTTTCGCTTTGAACACACATTCCTTCATCGTCCTTGACATTTTTCTGAAGCAGTTCTGGAAGTCCTCTTCTGCGTGTATGCTATTGGGGTTGCCTCTGCATCAGTGATGGTGAACCTTTTAGAGCTTTCAATGATACATACAGCCCCCTGTGGCATGCATGCTGTAGGTTTGCCACCACTGCTCTATGCTCTGAATTGATTCAAAATCTTTACCTTTCATGGTCATTGTGACTTTGCAGAAAAGTGAGAAGTTACCCAGTGCCAGATCCAGTGAATACTGGCTGAGGATATACCATGGTGTTTTTATTTCACAGAAATTGCCATAAACATTTAATCAGCATGAGGTGATAACAAAATACAGTGAATGTTTAAATTTTTGAAAATGGATTACAATGAAATATATATTTCCCCTCAATATAGTCACAATACTCTCTCATGCTTTGAACACACTTATCCCATTGTTCTTGGAAATGTGTCTTTTACTGCAGTTATGTGTTTTTTTTTAATTTAAATATTCACGATATCTTCAGGTCACTCTTTATGTTCACGTCTACTGGGAACATGCCCTCTACTGTGTGTCCTAACCTCAGTATGTTTAGGGCTTCCTGATATATACTGTACTATTGGACATTATTTTCTGTTTTTCCCAATCACCAAATAAATAGGAACTCAGTCGTGCACTTTTAAATGAGTATAAAGATTATATCTTCCACAACCCTCATCGGATCTCTACTCATTTCCAAATCTGTGACACTGTTTGTTGAATATAGGGCTCTTTACCTGAGAAATTCTGGAGCCCTATTGTTCTTGTACCTTTGGAGGAGGGAGCTTGGTTGTTTATATTTGCAGTTCTATGAATTAAGATAATTATTCTAATTATTGATTACAAATGAACATCCCAACACAGTCCTCAAAAAGCAAAAAATGAAAGAAAATTATTCAAGAGACAGAGTTAATATAATAGAACCACATTAATTATGGGAGGATTACATTTCATCACCAGAGAACACTGGTCCTAGTATATGAGGCCTGTTACCATTAATTTTAGGTAGAGTCCATGGCAGTATTCCCTCATGCTTTCCCTGTTACAAATTAATTTTCAAAGCAACAGTGAAAACCTCAGTGTTTATATGATACCTAACCAGCATCCCACCATGTGCTTCCGTCTCTGTGACCCCACCTCATGTTCTGTGCTCACAGAATAACATCCGTAACAGTTGTTGTGCAAAGTCTATTGAATCATATAACCTACTTTTATTTATAAATATCAAATGACTTTTTTTTCAGCTTTAATTGAGTTTATTGGTACATTTTAGGGATACAGTACAGTTACATTCATTGTTGGGATCTGGTACCTCTACATGACAAGTCTTGATTCTCATTTTTTCCCCTTACCCCTTCCCTCCTTTCACCCCCTCCTCCCCTCCCCATCTGCAAACACTTTATTTTCATCTTTTCATTATCTCACATTTTTTTCTTTTCCCTTATTACCCTTCCCCTACCCATCCCACCTTCCCTACACCTTTAGCTCCTTTCTTCCCATTTCTAAATGTCAGTAATCTTATTAGGATCTTATGTATTATTGCAGATTATTCACACCATCAAATGACTTTTTAAATAGTTTTTTCCTCTTATAGTATAGTAAAGGCAACCATTAGAAGATGGCAGGAGAAAGGGGAGCTCTCACAAGGCCTGAGATGTTTCCTAGGTGGTTTCCAAATGTGTTGAAACTACAAGACTTTAGCAGTTAAAATGTTTTTGAATGGTCATGTCAATATCTATCCACTCAGAGTTCACTAAACTCAAGGCTAAGGAGACAGTTCTCCATGAGATTGACCTGATTTCAGATACTAGCTACAAGTTTTGTGTCCCCAAGGCTACCCTCACTTTAGACCAGCAGGCTACAAATTGGGGTTTCCTTTGACTGGGATTTCCTAACGGACCAGACTGACTCACAGAACTCAGGCAAGTGCTGTAGTTATGATTACATTTTGTTTATAGCGAACAAGTAATGATAGATAGCACCAACCAAAGAGAGAGAAGCATACTGTGAGGTCTGGAAGGGTTCCAAACAGTAAGATTCTGAGGTCCTCGGGGACATGTTACCATGCTGGCACACTGATTGATATGTGACAATACGTAGACTACAGACACCCGAGGAAGATTACTCAAGCTTTTATGTCCAGAGGTTTCATTGAGGTTTCGTGACATACAAATAATTGATTGAATCATTGCCCAAATGGTTGAACTTTTCTAAGCCACTTTCCTTCCTTGGAGGTACCCCTAATACCACATGACTCAAAAGTCTAACCATTTAATCACATTTTTTTTCTTTCTGGCATGGCCAATTTCTGTCCTGTTCCATTTCATTAGCATAAACTGAGTTTTTCTTCAAAAAGCCCGCCATGAAAATTGAAGACAATCCAATCACCAGGAATTTTCCAAAGGTTCAGAGATTACCTCTCAAGAACGCAGAAGAAAGGCCAGCCGAATTATGACACTATGTCTATTTATTTCTTCATAGAAAATAGTTACATGACACTATGTGTATCTATAATGCGAATTACAAAACACTTAAAAGTATACTTTCAAAAAGTCAAATTAAACATAGGGTTTATTTAGAAATAAATAAAAACTAGAAGGTATTGCTTTCTAGCACCCTTGTCAAAGATCATCTTGTGGAAACTACAGTAAATAACCCCATCACAGAGCCCATTGAGGCTGGGAAAACACTGCACATCAGCAACAGTGACCTTAGCCTGTCTCAAAGGCTAAGAGGCCCTCTTAAGACTGTTATTTGCATCTCACTTTCCCCTGCTTTCGCATGTCTTTTTCCTACTCTTGCCCTTGTGGTGCCCAGATTTTACTATTCAAATCAGTGGCTTCGACAACACTGATGTGAAACACAGTGATAAAGCCAGTATGACAGGGTCATTATAATGTAGCTCTTATCAAAATACCCATGTCAAAATGGTCTTTTCTTATTAACAAATAGTAGGGCAACTAATATTTTGACCTGTATCTTGTCCATAACCCCATCTCCGATCAGACTCTCTCTGCTTCATACCCTCTGAATCCCACAAGACTTGAATCTAAACAGGACACTTTTGATAGATCTGCTCCCCAGCATTCAAGGAGATAAATAAAATAAAAACTAGCTATGCCTCCTGCCCCAAACCCAACCCTTCCTAACTGCATGTCAAATATTTAAGCAACTTGGAAATATAGAGACTTTGCCATAATCACAATTATTTCCTTATCATTCTATTTTTGATCAACTGTGAATTTTAGATATGTGTATTAGTATGGTAATTTATGTAAATCTTTTCCTTAGCATTTTATATTCAGGAGATGAGTCCTTTCTAAATTGGTGGAGCAGAGTTTTGCATTCTATGGCCATAAAATATATATTGAAAAGTACCAGATATGGCTTAATTTATGCAGCTAGTAAAAGCAGCTTATCTTAGGAAACATTTCCTTAACCCAGGAAAACCCTCCCTCTCCCTCCTCTCACCCTCTCCCCTCCCTCTCTCTCCTCCTTTTCCTGAATTTTAACGGAACAGAGATAGAGATCTGAAGGAGGGATGAGAAAGACGGAGAGAAGGAAGTCCTTGTGAGGACAAGGTTATATAGTTAAAGCTCTGTTTTGAGCTGGGACAGAAGCAAACAGCAAACAGCCTGGAGATTCCGGAGCTGGTGAGGAGAACTGTGAAGATGTTGCAAACCTCTAACTGAAGGTTCTTGCCTTCAAGTTAGAGGAAGCTAATGGCCCAGACACCATGTAACTTTGGGAAATTAACAGACCTGAGCCTTCCCAGCCTCACTTGGCTAAATTAAAAGTGAGGTAAAAATTCCCACCTTACAAAATAGCACTGAGAAGCAGAGAAAATCTAATATAGCACTTAAGGTTGTTTTCCCTTAGATTTATATCAGACAGTAGTAATTCTCAAACTGGACTGTGTAATAGAATGCCCTGAATATTTTTTGAAGGTATATTTCATCCCCTTTCAATTCAATCGTAATTTCTGCTGTTGGAACTCCAGAATCAGGGTATTTTAAAAATCTTCCAAAGTGAATGTAAATTGAAGTTACATTGAAAAATGTGAGGGGGTGAAGGGAGGGCACGGACAAGGGGAAAACATGAGAACCAAGACCTGTCATGTAAAGGTACAAGATCCCAGTAATGAATGTAACTGTATTGTATGCCTAGATTATACCAATAAACTCAATAAAAAGAAAAAAAAAAGAAAAATGTGAGCTTCTCTCAAGGCAGTAGTTTTTGGTCATGTGTTATTGGAATTGGATTCTCGGGTATTTTACTAACATCCTGGAAAAACAAACATATCTTACATAGCTTTTTAGCCTTTTGTATAGCCAGATTTTGCAGATTTTTTTTCTTTTCTCTCATTGAGTTTTTTGGTACATTTTAGGTATACAGTGCAGTAACATTCATTATTGGGATCTTGTACCTTTACATGACAGATCTTGGTTCTCATTTTTTCCTCTTGTCCCTGCCCTCCCTTCACCCCCCCTTCCCCTCTGCATTTACAAGCAGAATTATTTATCTGCAACCAATACATTAAAATTTGGACTGAAATTTAATGCTGATTTCTAGTATGCTTCAGATAGTCTTATGATTTGCTAGACCTATAACACAAAGTTTGGATATTCAAACCAAAGTATTTATGTCAGCAGGATTCAGCTAACAAGTCTTGTTCATTGTCAGCAAACACAGGGCCATAGCAGAGCCAGCAGCTTTCTGAGACGAGGAATCCTGCTAAGGGTTCTTCCAACAGAAGAAAGATAGGCTCGGTCAAGTTTCCCCCTTGGAAGGGGTAAAAGATGCAGTGATGAGAAGTAAGGTGTTCCTTTCAAAGATTTGTCATCAGTGCTACCTCTGCAAAGGTTACCAGACCCCATAGAATGCCTTACTAATGGAATAATAGAGGTAGACGAAGGAGGATTGATGTAGAGGAAGCAGCAGGCATGGGATCAGGCTTGTCAAACGTGGTAGGTAGTCATACGGTTTACCAGCAGTGTGTGGCATCTCCAGCTAACTTGGCCTCAGGCAGGATTCTCACAAGCTCAACACACGTGGTAGGTTATTCAAAATGTAGGGACGGGTGAGTATGGCACTATTTGTGCTTTCATTTTTGTCTCTGATGAGATAATTATATAAAAAAGAGATGAGGCTGATTTCTGAACTTTGGAGGCATGGGGGTATGGTCACATTTGTGGCTGTCTAAATGTTGTATTTTTTAAACACTTTAATATGAAGCCTTGAATATATTGAGTATAGTATGCAAGATTCCATTCAGCTCAGGAGGGTTTTGTTTATTTCAGTGGAGGAAAGAAGCATACCAAAATTAACCACGTCTTGTGCACTTGGGCTTCAGATCTTTCAGGGGAAATAAGGCATGTGGTGCCGTGTCATCAGGCCAGGATTGCAGAATGATTGCCTTTGCAGCCCATCTCTCGGCCCTGCCTTCACTTTCCTTCTCCCTTGTTGCCAGTGCTTTCATGTGACATTCTGATTCTCAAAGCCCCATCCTTCCAGGCCTACAGGTCAGGAAGTAGGGGTTTGTAATCCCCAGGCACTTTTCTTCACTCTGACCATACCAGACCAAAAGCCGTCACTGAAAGGTGTTGTGCTCCCCGGTACCTCTGTTGTTCCATCAGGACCGGGAGCTCCTTTCCCTGCTGCTGTCCTCTGTATCCCTCTCCATTCTCTACTGCTCAACTCAACTGCACTTGCTTCCCTGAAAGGAATTAAATCCAGACTGAGCCCAGCCATGAAGCAGGTGTCCCTTAAATGCCCTCCTTTCCTATCCTGTGGTCAGCATCAGTTGCGTCTTTGAGACTGCCTTAGTTAGCACTGTTCCTTATATATCTCACAAGTGCTTACTTCACTCTGCATTATATGATCATTGTTTCTTTTTCTATTCCTATTTCTTCTACTATGCCATAATGTTTTTGATGGCTAGACATGAGTTAGGTTTATTCAGAAATTACTCAAGGACCTCTTGAAAAATTTCATACTTAGTAAGTATGAATTAATAATCAGTTAATAAATGAATGAGTAGATGAGAAAATCAGTGTCCATGTCCATTCTTACTCTATATAATCCCCTTTTCTCCTTAAAGAACTATTTTTTGCTGCTTGCTTTGATATTTTTCAGGGACTAATCAAATTAAAGCAACTCACAGGATATATAAGGTGACAATGGATTTGGTAAGTAGATAGGAACATTTGCACTTGAAACTGAGAGGTTTATATGCCAAAACTAATCTCCAATTTCTAAAGGATTTAAAGAGTATAAACAGGATGGGTTTTTTTTCTTCGATAGGGCAAAAAAATACAAAAGAAAACATCTATTTTAGCCCAGTTGCCAGTATTCCCTGGATCTAGTCTGTCAAGCAGTGTACACAAGGAGCAGCATTATTTTGTGACATTCTTGGGCAGCCCCCCTCCTTGTCACTGCCTTCCCAAATGCTTGCAATATGTGAGATTTAACGGAAACAAAGACATCACTTTAAGAGAGAGGACGGATTTTATGATGAGCATTTTAGCTGGGAATCAGGAAGCAGCTCATGAAGAGGTTTGCTGCACATATATGCACACACACGTAACCACCCTTCTGATACTTCAAGAGACTACATGTGATAGCTCCAGCTGAACATTAAGGATTTTGATTTATGACTCCTCCTTAGCAGCCACTGCACATAGACCTGATTCAGTACCGTCCTGCATAATAATTAACTCATCCATAAAGTACATGTTTGACAGCCAGAATGGAAAGCAATATTTGCTGCATTCTACCTCTGCAGCTGCAGGGGGAATTCACACAATTTTTCTGAAATCAAGAATCTTGTGTGATTCTTGCTGAACTAGTGTTTCAGCAAGTTGCTTCTTAAATCAAATGTGCTAACAGATTCTGAAAAGATTTCACAACTGCCACCCTCTTAAAGATGTAGAGATACTTACTGTTTTAGTAATTGCTGTTGATGTTTATCTCATTGACTGTTTCCAGATAAGAAAGCTGTTTAACAGGTTTCTTGTGCTTTTAACAGCTAAGGTGTTTTAGAAAACTCAGACCAGTAACTAGAAGGCAGTGGAAAGGAGCAGTGAAGCAGTGACTTTTAACGTTCTTAATTATTCAAGTCATGGATATCATCCCAAGAATTAAAAATAGTCTGACTAACCTGGGCATGGTGCCCCATGTCTGTAATCCCAGCACTCAGGTGGCTGAGGCAGGAGGATTGCCACTAATTAGTGACCAGCCTGGACTAAATAGCCAGCCTGAACAATATAGTGAGACCCTGTCTCTCAATAAGTAAGTAAATAAATAATTTTTTAAAACACTAAGTAGATATAGCCACCATTGATCCTGCATTGACAACAAAACCATTTTTATGATTTTTACCTTTTTATTTTTATTTTTTTGTTTGTTTGCTGGCGGGAAGTTTGTAATTTATTTATTTATTTATTTATTTTAATTTTATTGAGTTTATTGGTACATTTTAGGGATACAGTACAGTTACATTCATTGTTGGGATCATGTACCTCTACATGGCGCGTCTTGATTTTCATTTTTTCCCCTTACCTCTGCCCTCCCTTCACCCCCTCCTCCCCTCCCCATCTACAAACACTTTATTTTCATCTTTTCATTCTCTCACAT
>NW_022900913.1:43783651-43813085 GCF_012274545.1 Fukomys damarensis
AGGAAAGATAGCCTCTTTAATAAATGGTGTTGGAAAAACTGGATGTCAGCCTGCCACAGATTAAAATTAGACCCTTATCTTTCGCCATGCACTAAATTAAAATCCAAATGGATTAAAGATCTAAATATTAAAACAGAAACATTAAACTTGCTGGAAGGTAAGTTAGGCAGAACTCTGGAAGACATTGGTATAGGAAAAGACTTTATGAACAAATCCTCAGTAGCAGGGGAACTAGCAGATAGAATCAACAACTGGGATCTCATCTTACTAAAAAGCTTCTGTACTTCAAAAGAAACCATTAGCAGATCTAAGAGACAATCTACAATGTGGGAAAAAATTTTTACCAGCTGTACCTCAGACAAAGGACTATTATCAAGGATATATAAAGAACTCAAAACAATCAGTCCCCCCCAAATATAATTGCCATTTTTTTTTACCAAATATTTTCTAACTGCAATTTATAGGCAACAATCACACAGTTTATAATACTATATGGAGGTTCTTTAATAGGACTTACAATAAAGATGCCAGCTACAGGCAATGAACACTCAGACTATCTAGTTAAATGTGAATTTCATATAAATAATGACTGTTTTAGTATACATATTCCTGTGCTACATTTGGGAAATAGTTTTATAAGAAATCATTGTTTATTTGAAGTCCAACTATAACTGGGCATTGTATATTTCATTTGGTAATGCTAGGTTTTAGAAATCTGTAGACAACCTGAGTATAGTAGAAAAAAATTAAAAGCACTCACATTCTAAGATTTTTTTATTAAATTTCCCTTTTCCTTCTTGCCATCTGCCTTCTATTTTCTGGAGGTTACAGATGGTAACCAAAAATGTGCTATTAGTTAGTCAAAATATTTATTATTTGTGGCAAATGCATGTGAGCTTCCAGAGACACAGTGGGAAGCCATCAGAAAGACTCCTATTTCCCTCTCTCTCTCTCTCTCTCTCTCTCTCTCTCTCTCTCGTTCCCCCTCCTTACCCCCCTCTTCTTCTCTTGCTCTCTTCCTTACCTCTACTTCCTTCTCATCAACATACTTATACACGTACTTGTTAATCATCTTTATTAATTATCTTTATTTAAATATCCTTTTAATCAATTAATACAATTTTAAAATTCTTCCCTTTAATAAACAAAGTAAAATTATAACTCTGACAGTACTCAGCACTGTCATTTATCTTCTATTTATTTTAAATAATAGCAAGCATTACAATCAAACTCTTGAAATCTCTGTAAATGAGACTTGATATTTTCCATGGCCAATCCTCCTCTATATTCAATAAACTTTTAAATTCTTTCAGCTATATGAACAGTAGATTTAGAGTCATCTTGCAGGAGCCTACACTTCTACTCCATGTGGCCATAATGAATTGCAGAATGGAATGACAAAAGCAAAACAATTGTGAGAGAGGTGAAGAACATTACTGCTCAAGTTAAAAAGTAATTTGCTTTCTCCATCACTGTTTTGATTTTTAATGGGCTTAGTGCAAAATCCTGTGGTGGGGGGCAATTTAGCAAAGACGGTAGAGGCAGAAAAATAAAAGAAGCCTCAGTTTCTTTAACTTAGAAAGAGAGACCCACTCCCCTCATCAATCAAAAATATTCATTTTGGGTGTTAGGGACACAGAAATTAAACTTCCATCATGTTGGAGCCATAGGCTTGTTTGTTTGTTTGCACCACAAAATAGCTTCCTCCTACTTTATAAGGTGGGTCTTGCTTTGTGCCTCTTCACTTTTCTCTATTACATCCTGCTAGAAGAAGTCCAGACTGTGGATTTTATAGTTTGTCTGCCCTTTCCCATCTTTCTTTCCCAGTATTGAGAAAGTGCTCTAATTGAGGAATTGGGATTCTTAAAGAATATCAAAGGTCTTATTTCTGACTGAGTTTTCTCTTCCCTTAATGAAGATCTGTCTAGCACCTATTCTGCGGAGCACACATCCTGCTAGGCCTGGGGGCAAAATGATTACTTGATGATTTTTCAACAGAAATAGGCAGATAAAGGATAAATGACAAGGAAATGCAATAAGAAATGTTACAGCAATAGGAATAAGTATCTCTACTTGAAGCAGAAATAAAAAAGGCTTCATAGAGAAGGTGACTTTTACTTAGATGCTACAGGATTAATAGGAGATTTGACAAAAGATGTGACTCACTTTTCGTAACTTTTAACCATTTGTATGTGGGATTTAGCTCAGTGGTTCTGCTGCCTGCCTTGCAAGTGCAAGGAGTTCGACCCCTGGTACAAAAAAAAAAAAAAAAGATGTCACAGGTGGTAAGCAAGTGCTCTACCACTGAGTTACGTGCACCAGACTAGATATTGCTTTGATGTTAATGTATTGGCTTGTCATAGGAAAGTTTGTCATACTCGTAAGGAGTAATTTCCATTGTTGTATTTTTAAAATTATTTTATTATATTAGTATAGATTTGCAATACATAGTAATTGCACTCATTGTTGGGGAATTCATACATGTATACAACATGTCTTAGTTCTTTCTTTATCCCCTTCCCCTCTTTATCACCCCTTCCTTCCATCTCTTGGTCACCTTCCCTTTTGCAAAAGTTCTATCTCCCTGAACTATACTGAACAAAGTTTTCAGTTATTAATCTATCACTAATAATTTACCCTTTATTTCAATACCTAGCTTTTCATTCATAATTTTTTAAGTTTGAAGTTTTTTAAAAAAGTAATCCCTTCATCCACCTGGAATTTGTGATTATATCTGAAAAAATATTTCATTGATTATGAATCTATACTTCTTGTCCATTTTATGTCCATTGTTTTATTCCTAACTATAATTTATTAAACTTATAAGCATAGTAACATTCCAAAGATCTCTATTTTGCTCCATGTTCCAGGCTTCTATTTTTAATATGTATCACACAATTTTGACAACTGGCACTTCATAATCTATTTTTGTAGATGATCAGGAAAGCTCATCACTGTTAGTCTTCCTTCTCATTTTTCTCATTTTCATACAGTGTTCTCTCTGGCAAGGGATGAATTCCCAAAAGTCAGAAATTTAGAAAGTGATCAAGTGATGAGAAGCAATTGAAAGGTTTAGGAACAAAGAAATAAGTAAGGTCTGTAGTTGGTGCTTCTTATTGCTATAGTAAGTGCTTGAAGGACAGTAATCTCATTATTCTTCATAATTCTATGTAAGCCTTTGGAAAATAGATGCATGATAGATGCATAGAACTGAGTCACTGACTAGCACTGGCACTTTGCATGCTAGTAACTCCAAGAATGAATTAGGAAAGAGTTACAGTTAGCAGCTACTGGTAATAGTTATAGAAACTCTGATAAATATTCATTAGAAAACATTGAAACTCTTAGGTTAAAAAGGTTTTGAAAAATCAGAAAAGAAATTAGGTCTCTGAGTCTCTTGAAAGTGATTGAGTATAAGCATTCTTTTAATATATGTGGAAATTATTCCCAGTAAGCAGTCTTTTTAATCAGATTATAAATCTTTCACGTTTTACCCTATGCAGTTTATTAAAAACTCACGTCTTCATTTTAAAAGAAATATTTGAATGAGTTTAGATGTAGAAAGGATGCTATATTTTTTAAAATAAAAAAGCAACATCATGTATAGAACTCAGCTATCATCATGTTTGTGGCTCTGCTACTAGAACCATGCATAACAAAATAATAAAATAAGATAGGATTGTAGTTTTGACACAGGAATCCAAAGGTAGAATGAGGAGTGTCTAGGGTGTTCACTATCACATGTCTAGAACCAGAACTGTGCATTAAGACTCATAGTAGGCACTCCGTTTGTCCAGTAGTTGAAGTGTTGTCAAACTGAGTCACAGCCAGCAAAGCAGCTCTTGGATAGATAATCATGGTCCAGTTCAGGAAGACTGAGAGGAAATCAAAAAATGAAACATAAGATAGATTAAAGTAAGAAGGTTGGACAGAAACCAGGTATGTTGGTATGAGAGGAAAAAGGGAAATTGACTTTCTAGCTTTAGTGTGGCCATATAACATCTGCGTATGAAGTACAAAGAATATTTGAGATTTATTCATTCCTTCTGTTGTCCTGTAGCTTAAGGACATTTTTGAAAGCACTTGGAAGTGCTAAAAGAATAAGCTCTAGTTGTGTTAGTCGTATGTTAGTCTGTGAACGACTTGACAGTGTATCTGATGATGTAAAGTATTTACCATTTGTAAGACTTAAAGCTACTATTTCAGTATTTTTATAGTTCTGGGTTGGGGCTGGGATTTAGCTCAGTGACACCATGCCTGCCTTGAAAGTACAAGGTCCTGAGTTCTATCTCCAGTGCCACAAACAAAAAAAAGAAAATAATAATAATAAAGCTGTGGATTAATGATGCAAACATAAGTCAGAGAGGTAGTTGTTGATTTTCCTTAATTTGAAGCCTGGAAAACATTCCCTTTTCAGCTACACATCAGAACAAAAGGGTAGAACTAAGAGCATTAAAGTATGAAAATGGACATGAAAATCAACTTTCAGGCTCAGTCTGATTCTTCTAGACTTGGGAAATTACTAAATGTATTTGAAATTGTAGACTTTTCTTAAACTGGTAATAAAATTGTTCTAGAGATACAATTTTTTAAAAAATTCAGTCTATGATTCATAAAAGGTAAATTCCAGATAACTACATACAAAAAATCATGTCTTAAATCTACTTAGTAACTTTCAATTTCCTGAACTCTGTAAATATTTGGCAATGAATCTGTCAACTAAACAATCAATATCCCTCTTTAAAAATATGTCAGCCATAATTCACAATTAATAATAGAACAAATTCAGTGCTTGGAAAAAAAAAAACAAGATATCAGCCCTTGATGGTAAATAAGGGATTTAGGAATTCAGCCAAACAAGAAAGCTCCTAACAGGAATAATCTCAAAGGAATATTCCTAATAAGCCGTTCTGAGTTGACTTTGGGCAGAGCATATGGAGAACCACTCTGCAGAAAGCCCATTCAATGGACCACAGAGATTTGCAAAGAAAAAAGCATGTTCTGTTTGGAACACTTGCATATGTTTATCTTGAACTCCTACTTTTAAGGTTTTGTGATTTATTACTAGCGATTCCAATGACGGGCAATTCTCAGTAATTGTCATCGTGCTTGAGTATAAATAGTACAGTGATTGCAGATGGACTTTCTTCAGCTACAAAGTGAAATGCCAAAATGAAACAGCTGTTACATCTCTGGGGGGAAATCATAAGCCCCTTCCCTACATTGCTCTAATTTATTACTTTTTATCTACCACCTAAAATGCAGATTTATTAATCAGTTTAAAATATAGTAAGCTATTTGAATAATTCAGTCATATACCAGCTTTCCAAAAGATTAAATTATGGAAATTCACTTCCAATCTGAAAATAGGCATTGATGATCTAACTACTAGTAAAGAATTTGACAAAACACTTTGATGGTTGCAGGGAGAGCAACCATTTCAGATTATCGGTCAGGCAAGGTCAGTTTTAATGAGGACCTTAAAGAATTATAAGAACCAAAACAACCACCACCACCACAAAAAAAAGAAAACCCCCTACATTGGTTAATAGAATATTTTAAGCCTGTTTAAAACTTTATCCAAGATTAATAAGTATTCATTGAATCAATTTGGTATCTGAAGCTTGTTTTGCTGCTGAAAGAAAAAAATCTATCTGCTCAGGTGGGTGTCCTCTTTGGAGATTGTATGTATTTTGAAATGTGTGAACGAGACCAACGGGGATCACTAGTTTGTTCTCTATGCAGAGGCATCTTTTAGCTGAACTATGGAGCTAACTTTCTGTGACTCACAAAAGCAAGAATTAAAAAGAGGCACATGCTATTTCCTGACTTCCTAAATTATATTTCTTAATAGGCCACCATTAGTTTTAAGAAATGCTCACTAAAGTCCCACTCATTTATACAGTAAACCTTCAGCTGTCCAGAATCTAGTTCAGAACACCCAGCTCCCTCCGACTGACCCGGCAGCTCTGGAGGAAATCCTGCACTATGCCAGTCATCCTTCAAGGCAAAGAGAAACTCCTGAGCATCTGCATGAGAATGGCGGGCACCCGAAAGATGGTGGGAGGAGAAGACAGCAGGGAAAGAACCTCACCGGCCAGTTCTGAGCAATAAAGAGCACAAAGGCAAGAGGGACTGAAGCAGAAGGGAAAAGAACAGAACAGAGGGAGTGAAGCAACACAAAGGCAGTGTGCTGTCAGCTGGTTATATTCGGAATGAAAGGCACATCCTGGGCTGAGGGCAGCTCTACATAAGAAGACACAGGGCAGAACAGCTCAGCCCCAGAGCAGGACCCAGTTCTTCCCGTATCCAAACTGTAGCCCTTTCAATATTTCATCTTTAAGAAGAAGGAAGGGAAAGAATAATTGCTTGCTAATCATAGTGAGCCAAAGCTTATTCCTCCCCTTGTAAGGGGTTGAAGAGTGGAGTCAGGAGCTGTGGGCAGTCAGTTTTCGAAAAGAGAGACAGGGACAAAACATTTTAGGAAGCTTCTCTTCACAAAAGGCTTAAATTCTGGTACCCAAAGGGTTACCTCTTATCTGTATGTTATGCAAAGGAAACTATGCAATAAAATCTTTTCTCCTCGTTTGAGACTTGTAATTCCAAACCCAGTTATTATTGACAAAGATGTTTAGAAACCGACTTTAAGTAACCGACGTAACCTAAACTATATACTGGTGGTGGTCTAGATATCTTCACAGGAGCAAGCTCTATACGGTGAACTAAATCCTGTTTTTATTTCTAGCTCAGCTTTTCTTAATCTAAGTATCACAGCCATCTCAGGGGCTAGATAAATACTTGCTAACATGCAAAGAGGCCATAGTCAACGTGATCCTCCTCAACACAACCGAGGGCCAACTTTGTAAAGAAGATACTATGCAGAGGTGCTTTTTGCTTTTGGGATGCAACATCTACTTTTCACTGTAAATGATAATTTCCCCAGACCAAGTATAGACAGAACAAAAATTTTCACAACTGTACTAGACACAAAGAACCACAGCAACAAAGAGGAACCCTAAGTAAACGTTCTTATCAGCCTATTAACACCCTGTTGTTCCTTTTTGAAATATAGTGAACAGAGCTACAAAAAATAAGAACAAATTGCACAAATGGTCTCCTATGAAGTATTTATTAAGAGAAGCACCTTCTGGTGGTCACTCCCATAGTGGGTCACCTAGCATCATTCATCAAGGAGCACACTGACTCCCTTGTTTGTTTTGCTTTCTTGGCTTTTTCTGTTCTTATCTATCATAAATCAATGAAGTCTCTTTTTTCAGTCCAAGCTAAATTCCAAGAACACGGACACGGAAAATGAAAAGAAGAGACAAAAACATCAGATCATCTTAAAGATACTGAATTTAAGACAAGCAATTGGAGCTGACAGCTGACACATAATCAACTGGAAGTCACTCTCTGATCACTTCCACAGCAATCCCAGAAGAATAGCAGCCATACCAGGCTTGTGACAGGAGAGCTGTATTCGTGAGGGGGAAGCACACAGGCAGATAATTTTCAGAAGGAACTGAATGATAGTCATAGTTCCTGATTCCTTATTCCAGACCAATGCCTTTGATGTCCTGGTTTAATGCAGTTGTAAGCATGAATTAATCTAGGGTATTAAATGCTTAATTGGCAAATTCCAGTTAACATTTCCCTTTAATCTGGAAGTCTGTTTTTCTCTGACATAGATTTCTGTTTCTTGTGGAAGGATACACTTGTGTGTGTTACATATCATGAAATGTTGTTACTGTTGGGGTACAATTACAAACTGTAAGTTACTTCTAATAATCACATATCTGAATGTGGAACTGAGTGATAGCTGCTTGGGCTACTGTAGAGAGTCTCACAGGCTGGACCAAATTCCTACCAAGATGGTAGGCATACAAGACCATGCAGGAGTGGCTGAGGGCATTTTGGAGACTGCAGCATTGGAGGGAAGAAATGCCAGAGCTTGTGCTGCAGGAAAAGGCCCGCTTCTCCTTGGTGATGGTGTTGTGTAGACAGGGCAGCTGTCTCTCCATTCTAAAACTTCCCACTGGACACAGTTTTGGAACTCAAACAACTGCTACGTGTGTGGAGTGCTGAGTACTGTGCCAGTTTTCCAGCTTCCACGTAATCACTGACTTAATTTTACTGACCTTTGAATTTAAACCAATTTTTAGGATACAAAATTAGGCAGTATTACAGTATATAATACAAAGAAGAAAGATATAGCAAGTCATATGACATATTACAAGTATTTTTAACAAAATAATCTTATGATTATTGATACATCTGATAAATATATTTCCCCTTTTTACTTTTTTATTTTGAATTAATTTTGATGTGGCTAAGTGGCAAATTTATCTTTTGCCCAGAATCACTGACAACTGATATTTTTTATAATTACTTTTGAGATTCATTTCTCCCCTACCCCCATTCTTTCTGTCCATATATATTATATACATATTATTCTACATATATTTTTGGAACACAGTGAGGGTGTCACATACACCATGAACCTTTCCCCAAAACTTCATTGCATATTTCCTACAAATGTGGATATTCTCTTACTTAGCTGCAGTAGAGTTAGTAACTTGAATATATTTAACATGGATAAAATGAATTTCTTTCATCTTTCTTTACATTTCAATATTAATCTGGTAGTGTCTTTCATAGCAGTCTACCCTCTGATACAAGATCCAATCTGTGGTCAGATATTATATGTAATTACCATGTCTTTTAGCCTCTTTCAATGTAGATATTTCCATAGCCTTTCTTTGACTTTCTTCACATTGACATTTTGGAAGTACAGAGTGCCACACCCTTCCATTTGGTGACAGTAATGGGGCTTGAACTCAGAATTTTTGCATAGAGCCACATCACAGGCACCTTATTATTTATCTATCTATTTATTTATTTTTATTCTGAGACAGAGTCTTCTAAGTCACTAAGTTGTCCAGGTTAGGCTCAAACTTGCAATCTCCCTGCCTTAGCCTCCCAGAGTGTGGGAAGGACAGGCCTGTGCCACCAGGCCCAATTCCTTTCACTTTTTCTTTTCTTTTCTTTTTAACTAGAACAGTCACTGTTTGGTATTTCTCTGTTAGTCCCTTGTGACTACCTTCGGATTATGCTTTCTCTGTTGGAATGTTGCAGAAGTGGCATTGTGTTCTCTGTTTATCACATCTTGATGCACATAAGTGTCTGTCTGTCCCTTGCTGGTGGTGTTATCCTTAATTACCCAGTCCATAGTTTTCTGAATTGCCCACTAGATAATTACTGCACAGTTTTATCCCCTGAAACTGAAAAATAAGCTGTGGGAAACATTTCAATAGCATGTTATTGCCCTCTAGATTAGCCTCCACTGTTGAATCTTGTCTCATTCAATCATTAACAAAACAATTGCAAAATTAAGATTTTCCAGTTCCAACCCTTCCTTCACATTTGCCATCACCTCTTAGAGTTACAGTCAAGTAAAACTCTATTTATTTGTTTGTTATTCATCCATATGGATCTATGAATTTTTTCAGTATTTTTTAATTTTTAGCAAAATTTTAGTGGAATGCCTTTTTTAAACTCATTTACTCAATAAATATTCATTGTGTGCTCACCACATGCTGGGTACTCTAATATCTTCTGGAGATACAACTACAAGTGTAAATACAGTATGAAGACATATGATTTAGATATTTATGTACAGAAACTTGAAGACTGCTATCTTTTAAACATAATGGATTTCTTGGTCCTTGCCCATGATCCTACGCCATCTAGTTTGCAGTAGCCTCCTTGCCTATGGCCAGAGAACACAAGGGCCTTCGCTTTCTTCATGGGTTCTGCCTTGGGATTGAACACTGCCAGGCCGGTGGCTATATGCAAGTTCCCTCTACAACAAGATGCAAAAGACAGAATAGCCAAAAAAAAAAACAGAACTAATATATATTAAACCTCATCTCCCTTACTGAATCATAATAATATGCACTGTGGGCCCAGATATGAGAAACAATGGTGCATAGGAGACGCCATACATCTTCATATTGGAATGGATATTTCCAAAAAAGGATAAAACAATTAGACAAGAACTGTGATGTGTATCACCGTGTTGGTTAGTGCAAAATTCTGAGGGAGTTTATATTAGGGGATTCTAACTCAGACACAGAGGCAGGCTGTCTGCACATTTATGCAGCATGTACAAATTCACAAAGAAAGTAGGCACATATACCCAGATTTCCTAACCCACCACGGCATTCCCAGTGTCTGGTACATGGCTGACACTCAGTAAGCATCTTGCAAACAGAGGGTGAGTACATGCCTAAGGGATACTTCATTATCAAAATAAGCTTGATAAACTTCTTTATAATATTTAGTGTATAAGGTTGACTTTCTGTGCTATCAAATTTCTATCTATATTTAATTGCACACTCAAGAGAAGCACATTATTTATACCTAGAGAACTGCCTTCTCTCACCAATTTGAGTTCTTCCAGTTAATTGAAAGCCAGGTTGACTCGGCCTGGGTTCATTCTTAACAGCCAAAATTAAACATCGTAATGTTGATTAATTAGTGATGAGTCATATAGCTTAGAAAAGCATAAACTACATGATGGCAAATTTAGAGGATGGAAATTAGGTCACAGGGTAGCAAAGCATTTACGTGCTGTCCTTATTAAAGATGTCACTGCTGGGCTGGAAATAATACAAGCAGCAGCAGAAAAAAAAAAAAAGAAAGTATTTCTTCCTTTCTCTTCTCTCTCCTTCATCAGATAAGAAACCTTATCCAATCCTAACTCCCAGCTCCCCTTGCCTTTATTTGCTACCCTCTTGCTTGGAGACCCATTGCCATTCAATAGATTGTAATAGGTTTGATCCTGGAAATGGCAACATCATGAGTAGCATAAATGTGGGATGGATTTTTATTTCAATAGGATTCAGGTATTGTTACGGCTTGGATTTAGAATGACCCCTCAAGCACTCCTGTGCTCACAGGTAGGTGGGGAACTGGAAGGAGACTGGATCACTGGGGCACTGTACTCATCCATGGATTAATCCACAGATGAGTTCAGAGCTAAATGTGTGGTTAGCAGGCGGGGCCCGGTTACAGGTGGGTCACTGGGGGCTTGATCTGGAGGGACATCTCCCTCCTTTGTTCTCTGCTCTCTGGCCACCATGAGGTGAGAGGCTTTCCTCTGCCACACGCTTCCACCGTGTTATTCCTGCCTTACAGCTAGCTGACCATGGACTAAAAGCATTAGCCAAAATAAACCTCTCCTCCTTCAAGTTGTGAGTGTTAGGTATTGTTCTAGAAACAAGAAAAATGTCTACTACAGATGTCTATTTGCATGGAAAATTTAACCTTTTTGTTATCTACCATGACCACATGGAAAAGTTGTGGATATTTGGGATTATAAACTCCCTAGTGTAACATGAGAGTATGAGTTTCGAAGTCAGATGCCTGTGCTGTTCCAAGTACTACTACTTCATGTTTTAAGTGTATGTGATTATTCCACTGTAAAATGTGAATTTTAAAAATGCCTATTCCACAGGATCATTGTGAAGATTAAATAAATTCATCTAAGTAAAGCGCTTAGCATGGTAACTCAGTGATCCTCTAAACCTCATTGAAGCATTACAATTCTCAAATTCAGGATTGCCAGGAGCCCATACTTGACTAAATATTATCCCTGATAGGATGTATCATCTAGATGAGCTGGTTTTATTAATCAGGAAATTAATTTTATTAACCAAGGAGACTGTGCTCCCTTCCTGTGTTGTGTTCGGGACTCAGACATTTTGCTAATATACACTAAACAATCTTAGACAATCAGTTAATATACACTGATTAAAAAACAAGAAATGCTGATTACTGAGAACATATTTTTGAGAGGTCACCATGGCCAAATTTCTCTACTAATTGCTGTTGTGCACTTCAGCAAGACTTGACTTCCGCCTTCACCTAATTTAAGCCTGGCACATGGAGACATGTCTAGCAACATCAGCAGAGCAAGTCGAATAATGAACATGAGAGACAGCAGAGGCTGTCTGCAGAGGTCAAGACTCCCAGTTAGATGGGGGTGTTATGGACATTTTAATTTTCCAAAGGAAGCAAGGAGCCATGTTTTGTTAGTGATTGTAAGAACAGCAAGTGTTTTGCTCCTTATAGGCATGTCTGACCAAAGAACTAGAGGAAGGGTACAAGGCAAGCTACTTTATTGTTTCATTCCTTGGACTATTGACTGGTGGAGTTTGTTTTTACTGTAGATATTGCATATTTTTTAATCAAAAAAACTGATAGAGTAATTTATTTTAGTAAATATTTTGAAGATAATTCCCTGAAAATTGTTTTTCTCATATTAGTGACTTTTTAACCTGATAGTTATATAATTTGTTATTTAATTAAATTAATTAAGATAAGCATCAGATATATCCATCAATACTTTTTTATTTAATTTGGGGGTGATAAATACCTTAAATATGTAAGTTACTTGCTCTGAAAAAAACAATAGGTCAATTTCCAGGATGTTGTTTGATGTCAGAATTGAAACTGTTTCCAAGGTAACCAATAATATCTCCAGAAAGCTTAGCTAAGCTTGTGATTCTTTCCCCATTTTGAATGCTCAGCTATTTCCATTTCTTTATGGAAACCTTAAACTTTCACATGAACACATGCGCATGTGTGCTCACACTGCTTCTCTCTCTCTCTCTCTCTCTCTCACACACACACACACACACACATGCGCACATACACACACTCTAATTCTTTGCTTTCCACCAAGGACAAAAGATAAAGATACAGCTAAACTAAATAGGTGCATATTAATCTTTATTCTGTTTAATGCAGTTCTTTCATTATCTTTTCTCTCTTTATATGCAATAATGATGATAGCCAAATGCTGTTATTATTCCTACTAGGAAGCATATTAATTTTATATGAATTCCAAGACAACTGATTTTCAATTTGTGACCTTTGTTCTTGTTTGTTGTGTTTTTCTCCAGCATATTGAAAACCAAGAAAATATTAATAATGTTTAGTGAATTGATGTTAAATATTTTTGCTTAATTTTCTGAAGCAGCCAGGGATCTAGCTCAGTGGTTCTGCCCACTCCTTGCAAGCTCAAGGATTTGAGTTCTATCCCCAGTACCAAAAAAAATAAAAAAGAGAGAGAGAGAAAAATAGGGCCAGGGATTTAGCTCAGTGATGCTGCTGCCTACCTGTTTGCAAACTCAAGGTCCAAAGTTCAATTCTTGGTATAATAATGATAATGATGATGATGATAATAATTTTCTGAAGCAGCCCTGTTCAACAGAAGTATAACATATGTAGCATGATTCCCTAGTTGCTACATATAAAAAAGAGAGATATGTAACATTAATTTTAAATGCGTTTTAACTCTGTTTATCTAAAATATCATTCCAACATGTAATCAATGTAAAAATTAATAAGATGTTTTCTATCCTTTTTCTACTCCATGTTGAGAATCTGCTGTGCACTTCCTGTCTGCAGCACATGTCAGTTGGACTAACCATAGTGCAAGTTACCATTAGTCTATATAGCTGCATGTGACCACATTGAAATAGATATCCAGAAAAAAGTTACTTCTTTAAAACTGCTAATAGCATTTTATTACTGGGATATTTAAAAGGGAAGGTATAATTTTGAAAGATTTTCTTGCTCTCCTGAAATTTAGTTTATCAACAACCTGTTAAGTTGACTTCCTTAATAGAAATTTTTTTTCACATTTCAGAAATTTAATCATACTTCTGATGAATTTTCCAACTAATAACCAGGCATCTAAGGAAACTGTAATTTAAATACTTTTTATTTAGTGTCTCATAAAATATAATTTTCACACAGACATAAAATGAATGTATAGCAAAATAATTTATGGAAAATTGTGACTTACATACAGATATAAAAATATATGGTTAAAAATGCATTTATAAGATATGAGGGAACCAGGCAGCTGTTAAACTCAAAGAAAAGTCAAAATGGTATAAATTTATATGGAGTAGAGCAATATAGAGATGAACAGCATATAGTGACAAAATTGCTTTTACTTTCCAGAGGAAAGCAATTAAATTACAACTACATAGAATAGAACTTACATAGCTATCAATTACTTGTAACTGATACAAAGTGTTGCAAAATAGCTCAAAAACAGTAAGTGGTACTAGAATTCCTTCATTTTAGGTTACTATAAATGATTCATGAACTTCCATTGAAACACAAGTTCTTTTTTTTTTTTTTTTTTTTTTTTTTTTTTGGTACCGGGGATCGAACTCGGGTCCTTGCACTTGCAAGGCAGGCCACCGAACCCCTGAGCTAAATCCCCAGCCCCATGAAACACAAGTTCTTTATACATAGTCTGATACTCAATTTAAAGCCATCTCAGCATCAGGTCCTAACTTTGTCTCAAAATTATAGAGTAATCTTGGATAAGTCAGAAAGCTTATGCTTCCATGATAAACCAAGGAATAAAATTTCGTAGTCTACAGGCCTCTTTCCAGTCATATGACCCTTGGAAAGGAGATCACCAAAAGGGTACTTCACCTAACTACTCCCCCCCTAGATAACAAAAACAACAGGAAGTAGAGCAGGCTCCCTCCAGAAATCGGTCTCCTGATACTAGTTAAATAATTCTGGCTCTCTCCAAGCCACCTCTCCATCCTCTGGAGATGTCGTCACTGAACAGATATTGTAGGAGTTTACAAATTGTCACAAAAGAACAGGATGACCTACCTCTTCATACATCCCAGTGCCTATGTGCTTTCTTTCCACTCTCTACCTCCTTGGCTTACAAAACAGGAATGCAATAATAATATTTGGCTTCCCCAAACTTAGAAAAGAAATGCATATGATTTAGGATGAGAAACAGTTTGTTATCCCGTGTCAGCCTTTTGGTTAGGATCAAGTGTATGAAGAAACCATTTGTTTTCATTTTCATTCTAGCAAGCAGAAAATGTAATCGAGCACTATGGCTACCTAATCAGAAATAGCTGATAGCATCGTGCAAGAGCATATTGGGAAATTCCTTTTAGGACAGGCTGCTATAGTGGAGGGGCCATGGATTAGAAGTTGGAAACCTCCATCCAGGTCTGCTGTTTTAATTCCTCCTTAGGAAGCCTCTTAACTTGTCCTAAATAAAGTTATGTCCCATGGTTAGAGAAGTTTTATTTGCATTTCCTTTAAAAGTAAGAAGAAAACCATTTAGGCGTCATTTCAGTGAGCATGATTCTTTTGGCATCTGTCAAATTGTCTTTGTTTTTGTTTTTTTTTTTTTGGTACCAGGGATTGAACTCGGGTCCTTGCACTTGCAAGGCAGGCCACTAAACTGCTGAGCTAAATCCCCAGCCAAATTTTGGAATGTCTTTATAAAGCTCAACTACATCACTGTGGAAAGGATATAGAAATACAGCATCAAATTTCAGCGAGGGGGCAGTTTCCTCCACTTGTTCCTTTGGGTCAAGATGAGGAAACTCATCTCCTGCAGAGCTACAAAGGCCTACCCCTGAAGATGTTCCTGAACTGAAGCTCCATGTCATGGAATGCCCATGGCCATAGCCTTTAGAGCCTAACACATGCAGTGTGCTCAGTTTAGCCTTGACGTTTGGAGAGTAGCTCTTCTGTGTGGACAGAGCCTTGAGCTGGAGGGAAGGAAGCAACAAGGTCACATGTAGACCTCCCAACTGTCCATGTGTCAGATAACTCTACTGGAAGCCCTGTAGGACTTGATTTCTTCAGAGTGGCAATGAAAGATATGTCACTGCAAGTCCATGAACCATTTCTATTAAACAAACCATTAAAATGGCATCCAGAAAACTCCTTGACAGTAAATGTTAAAGATTCACTGGAACTAGGAAGCTCTTCAGAGAGAAGAGGCTTCACGTGAATGTACAATTTATTTTGTCAGTTGCAGTAATACTCCTTTCTCTTAGACTGTGGTGACTTAAAAAACATCTGCTCAGAATGACTTAGCTCATTTGTCTCTTTTTTTCCCTCACCCAAAGAGAGTATCTTATATCTAGGATTATCAGTGTGGAGACTTTCAAACATCACTTTCATGCATCACTTTTAATGCCATATAATATTCCATTGTGTGGACACATCATCGATCATTTCTCTAATCATATTTTTGAATATGAGATGAAGAGATAATACTGTAATAGGTCCAGAAAGTAGACTACAAGCCATAGAAAAAGCAGAGATAAAGAAATATGCTTTGTATCAGTAGATGAAAATTTAAGCAATGTTAAGTTCCTTGAGTTCAGCAAAAGGCTAAGTGAGGAGGTAGGATACTCAGAAGCTTTGGTGTTAATAGAAGAAGGAATGTGTTGACAAGACTATGACAATGAAGCTCGGGCATGATCCAGAGATCACTGGTTGGGTTCAGAGTCTGAACAGTCAACAGAGCTTAGCTCAAGAGAGAGCCTTCAGACTAGATAAAAAATAAGACCTGTCTGTTTAGGTAGATGAATACAGGTGATGATAGTCTGCTTGGGATACGAAGGCCACAGCAGCCAGAAGACATCAGACAGGAGGTGACTCCAGAACTCCAGTTGAGGGGCCAAGGTACCATGGAGTTGATGTAGGAAATGGAAAATAGATTCCGGGCATCTTTGTAGCATCTTTGTGTAAAGCACTAGTGTTGGCCCACGAGTTCAAGCCAGAAAAGGGACTGAAGGCAGAGGCTCTTGGAAATTATCTAGGTTAGTGCTCTGGAAATCATTACTTCTGCCATCCAGATCTTCTCCCTTTGCACAGACAAGTGTCAATCCTGTGCCTTGGTTCCCAGAGTAAGCTAAATTCTGCTGATAGGCTAAAACTGAGTTACCTGTGAAGTCTTCACAGGTCTACAATAGGCCAAAACTTTGTAACAAAGGCAGGCAGTGTTTTGAATAGTTGAAATGATACTGGCAGTCAAACTTCAGAAAGTAGGCCAAAATAATTCATGTACTCTAGTTTTATTCCACTATATTTCTGGAAAGCAACCAGCAACTGATCCTTAACTTTATTCTCATTTCATTCATTCACTTCATTCAAGCAGTAAATATTTGCTGAACATCTGTTGTGTGCCAGACATTCAGTTGTGTGCTGCAAAGAAAAAATTAGTCCTAGTTTATTTCAAATAAGCAAATGACTAACATTTAGCCATAATAGCAGTAGAAAAAGATTATAGAGATATTCAGGTCAAAAGTGAAACATTTTCCTTTTCATTTTGGCAAAGAAAGATAAACATCATTTTACAAATCACCAAGAGCCTCTACGGTTAGAGGTGATAAAAGTCTGCTGATATTTCGACTGGTACTTTTTACATATGTATTCAGTGGATGCAAATTAGAAAAATGTGATATTCATACACACCCAGTATTTATTAATGACCTATGGGAAATATAGTAAGGAACAAATGAGTCATTGAAATCTATAGCCTCATAGCAGGGGAAGGAGATAGACAAGACAAGCATGGAGCAAAAAGAGGTATATAAAACATAAAATGATAATGTCGTGATAAAGTGATTATGAGGCTACTAGTCACCTATGACTAGGTGGTCGGGGTGACATCTCTGAGGGACTGATTATTTAAGCTAAACTCTGAATGACAACAACAGGCCAGCCTCTGGGACAGCAGATCTCAGCTGTCAGTTTGTGTAACATCCCTGTGGCTAGACCACATGCAGTGAACCTGCAGCACAGCAAGAAAGACCAGGAGGAGGTTGAGGAGACAGAAGTGTGAGGCAGGGACCTGCCATGAGTGTGCTGACTTTGAAATACTTGTGGGGGACATAGCGAGCCAGGGAGTGAGCAGGGGCCACTTCCCATCAACCACATTCTCAAAGTGAAAGGATGAGTGACTTGAACTGAGTGCCAGCCTCCCCACAATAATCACAATAGCACCAACTGAGGGCGGTTTAAATTACACTTTGTCCAAATTTGATTCATGAATTGGTTTTCCATATTTCTATATGGTTAGATAGATCCATTACCCATTTAACAAAGATTTCCAAGTGCCTACTGTCCACCAGGCACAAAGAGGTCTAGCTAGAAAAACAGAAGACAAAGATACAAGTAAAAAAATGAATAAATAACAAAGTAGCAAGCGGTGCTATGCCAGAAAGAAATGGAAGCTGAGCGAAGGATACAGTCCGGGAACTCTTAGACAGGACGACTGGAAGAATGACACTGGGGCAGAAGGGAGAGTGAAGAGAAGTCGTCGGCCAGGAGAAGGCTGGGGGTGACAGGAGGAGCTTCGTGGGGGAGAAGCCAGCTGCGCAGCGACTGCAGGAGCTGCAAGGACACCAAAGTGGTTGGTGGGTAGACAGCAAGTGCAAGGGTCTGAGGAGCAAGGGCTGGATCAGTGGGTGCGGGGAAGGGGGCCTTTGGGCATGATATTCTGCGTGTGATGGGAAGCCATATATTTTAGTTCATTTTCTGCTGCTATAACTGAATACTTGAGACTGGATGATTTATTATTAAATATGTTCAATTTGTGAACAAAAATGTATTGGCTTGCAGTTTTGGAAGCTGAGAAGTCAAAGCTCAAGGAACCTCTATCTGGGGAGGGGCTTCTTGGTGCATTATTGTGTGGTGAAAGGCAGAAAGCCAAGAGGATCAAAGAGGGAACCCAAGCCCTTCTTGCAGTGGCCCTGATGTATTCTTCAGTGTGGGACCACCCATGAGGCTCCACCTCCAACACGGTCCTATGGGGAATTAATTCATTATGGAGGACACATTCAAACCACTGTACCACTGGACTGTTGTAACACTTGGACTTGGATAAGATCACGCCCACCACTGTGGATGTCATACTAAGGGAATCCAAAAAAGGAAAGCAGGAGCTGTATGTACCCCTGCTTGTTCAAGATGTGACGGTAGCTGAGCCAAGGCACCAGCATCAGAGGAAAGGGGATATGGTCTGATGCAGGCTACCTGCACACAGCCCTGATGTGACAGGAGACAGGATGGCTCTGAGTTTCTGGACCTGTAATGGCAGTAGCAGTGGGTGGAAACGGCGAGGAGAGAAGCAGCTTGGGTTGGCAGTGGGAGTCTGGGATGACTGTAGAAGTTAGCAGCATGTGATTCTACCTGGGACAGCTCACGTTTGCAATTTTAACTGAGTGTACAGCACAGATGCCAAGTTGGCATTTCGATATTTGAACGTGTCGCTCCGAGGAAAAGTCAATATAATGGAATAAATTTAGAGTGCTTGGCAATGTCTTGGCCCACCTTAAATCAGTGTGGAAGTGTAAGAGCACTGGTGCTTCCCATTTGGCGTGGATGGGTGAGGGCGCACGCCCTTCTTCCATCACGGTCGTTCTTCTCCAGGAGTGTGCTTGATGTTAGAAAGACTACATCTGTCTGAAGAAAACAGTCCCAATCCTAAAAATCATATATTTAACAAAAAACGTAGGATTGTCAGATTTGATTTGATTTGAGGAAGCTTCTGAAATAGTGACTTAATCTCCTATTAGTGCATTATTTATTTCTGCTTTTATGAACTTGTTATTCAGTTGCATCCTCATATAGAACAGCTACTAAGAAGTGAAATAGTTTTTGTACGATCCCTTAAGAGAAATTTAATCATCTGTAAGGTCCTTCAAGATAGGAATTTACATTTAATATTCTCCACCAGGGAATACTAGTAATATAAAATGTTTTGATCAGATTATTTCTGCTAAAATATGAATTCTAAACAGTTTTAATGAAAAACTGCACCTACATCACCTGTAAAAATGTTTCTACACCTAGACATGTCTAGTTTAGAAAAGTGTTCTATATAATGATGTTATGATGCATCCCATCATGATAATTGCAATTATCTTTACTGGGTTCTCTCTATGTAATTTAATTATTCACTTCAACACAGAATAATATTATTAAAGAATGGGGATAGTAATTATTAATATGTTCTACCCTAGGGTGACAGTCAGATGTTTAATTAATGAACCAACCTCTCTCCTGCTTTAAGGATGACTCACTGATATGATGGGTGTAATATAGCAAGGCTGTTAGATATTCTGTCATGCAAATGCATTATCCATTTTTTTTTCAACTAAAGTGAAAAACAGTCACTGACTATAACCCAGAAATGATATTGGCAAAGAGACTGAATAATCATAGAACAGCTTGGAATCCTGTTCATTCTGGACAACTGACAAAATGCAGATGAAAAATATGGCTCTTCAGGGCGTGAGCAAGGCTGAATCCAGCTCATGTTTTCTTCGAAATGGCCTAATCGCTTGCCTTTGGATGTTTCTTATTTTTGAGCATTTCTTGAAGATAAAGTTTCCTGAATCTGTTATCAGAAAATATCCTTAATAAATGGCATTTTATTATAGTTCTTTAAAGACTTTGGAACCTTTTCAATCCTTCAGCAGGAAGAAGTCACATTTAAAAAGCCATCACAAATGTTACAGTGTTCTAGTCTAGCCCAAATATGCTCCATAATAAATATTAACTATGAAAATTATGTATAACCATTATTTTTTTCTAAATGTATCATTTTATAACTTCTGAGGATTCTTGAAATTCATAGGAAGCAGTTAAAGCAAAACCCAATAGTTTAGGAATGTACTGGATGCCAAAGCCCAAACATATACTCACATACATGAAACATAAACTTCACAGGATAATTAATAAATCCATACTTGAAATTAAGGAACAGCTAAAAATTATTTAAACAATATTTGAGACAAAATTCTTAAAATATTTCTCTGTTTGCTTGTTTTTTGAGACAGTTTCTCACTATGAGGTTCATGGTGACCTTGAATTCACTGCATAGCCCTGGCTGGCCTCAAAATTGTACTGATCCTCTTGCCTCGACCTCCTAAATGCTGGGATTACAGGCCTGCACCACCACACCCATTTTAAATCTTTTAAAACTCTTGGTTTAAAGAAAGAAACGGTACGAGTCATTGGTTCATTTTCCCTTCTGGTATGAAAGAAAAAGTAGAAAGTTAAGAAAAGTTTCCTCTTTTTGGTAGTTTAAAATTTTTAAGTACTTAAACTCTTTTGTTGTTGTTGTTTTGTTTTGTTTTTTGGTACTCTGGACCTTGTGGTTGCAAGGCAGGCGGCAAAACTACTGAGCTAAATCCCTGGCCCAAGTACTTATACTCTTAAATATTATTTAGCAACAAAGTAATCTTCAGAGAAAGTAAACATTCAAAGTTACAGTTCAACTTTTCAGGACATAATAATTTCTAGAGTGTAAGTGTATCAACATTTTTATAAATAACACTTCTGCAAAGACAGATTTTAAAAGGACCAGAGATTAGAAAACAGTGATTATAGTTGCTCAAGACCACATAGGAACATAAATTAAGTGTGATGCTATTATGAATGTATAAATTTCAAAATTCTTCCTTGTGAAATAAAATAGCTTTGTGTCTTTAGGAAAAGTAGAAATATCTTTACTTTCTTTTCTGAGCTTATTTTTCTTGGCAGATATTAAAGGGAGAGTCAACCTTGTAAGACTGAGTAATGTGATCCCTTTGTTAGCACCAAGAGAAGACGGAAAGCTTAGAAAATTTAAACCCTTAGTATGGAAATAGAAAAGAGCAATAGTGAAACCCTATTTGAACAACTGGGGAGGTGTGATGGGTGGCTGTATTGGTAACCCCAGTAAATAGTTTCTCCTGGTATTCACTATAGTTCTCCACAATGGCTCTGGGCTTGCAATATGGAGCATACTGGCTAATGGGGCATGAGCTAGCAGGATGCAAAAAAGTTTGATAAGTACAACCTTGAATGGCAGCACCAGTAAAAGTAGCTCTGCAGTTGGCCACCATGGATCCATGAGTTTGACATCCACAGATTCAACCAATCTGAGCTGGGAAATGCCATGTTGCTGCTGTATACTAGATAGGCCTACCATGATTACATCTGTACTGAATATGTACATAATTCTTTCTCCTATCTACATTACCTAAATGATACATTATAAAAAATTTTAAAATAATAATACAGTATAATAACAGTCCATGTTTCATTTACATTGTATTCGGTATTAGAAATAATCTAGAGAGGATTTGCCTGCATCATTTGATTAATCTTGATCCAGAAGTCTACCTAAAGAAATTATCCCAAAAGAGCAGTATACTCACATTATACCCTATGGAGAAGAACGATCAGGGTATACTAAGTGGGATATACTGAGCCAACAGTGGGATAAGCTAACCTGACAAAATTTACTGACATTTTCTAAGCCAGTCACACAGAGAGGTTGAGACAGGTGAGTCTAGGACCAGAAGACTAATCAGCTGTAGATATGGCTCAGAGTGGAGTACTCTGAGTATATAGGTCCTAATAAGTATCCAAAATTATTGTAATGAACACTTGTATAGAGAAAGAGGTGTGAGAATCTCACCTCCATTGGTAGCAGTGTGTCTTTGAGAATCCACTAAGGAGTGGTAAATGAACTTAGAGTTGTACTAGAGTTATTTTCTCTCAAAACACAACCACTACCTGTGGAAACGAAACAGTACAAATCTACCACAAAATAGGCCAGAAATGTCTACTGGACAAAAAGAGTCAGCTTTAAATAAGTCATTGTGTAGAGGTTAGGTAGGTTCTTTTTGGGTAATTCATGGAAATAAGGAGAGAGGAACCCAAAGACTATCAACATTTCTCATATTCAAAGTCTGTGAGTTGATTAATACTGGATCAAATGAGGTCAGTACTGATTCAAGAGCTCGGGGGAAGGAGGCACAGCTGTCAGTTGGTGACGCTTCCCATCAGTGAGCCGCATCAAGGTGGAGATGAGTGGACCTTTAGGTTTAGGGGCCTTCAGGGTGACCCCCTGTCCCCTGATCCCCCCAACATCCTCACTTCACATCTGCAGGAACAATTTATTCCAACCATCTGCTTGTCTCTACTTTCTGCCCCCAGGCTGTAAATGCTGCTGAAGAAAATCAGATACCTGTGCCAATCAGCACCACAGAAACCTCAGCTGGGCCTGCTACACTGCTCAGCAATCTTTTCACATGTCCTAACCACTTTCCATTTCCAGTATCCAGAGCAGCTGTTCCTGTGGCTCTTTTCTACCCTCATTCCCAGCTTCTGACCTTGCTGATGCCTTACAGAGAAAAACAGAAGACACCCTTGGCTGGGATCTAATCAGTCAGTCAATTCATCAGTCAATGTGTTACTGAGTGCAATTGATAAGTACCAGTTTCTTTTCTTTTCTATCCTAGTATTAGGACCAATCCTTTCTTCCTTCACATGTACCCATAAGAGAGAATTCTCTTTCTGCCTTGAAAGGGACATCTCCCCTGCATAAACTCTTCACTCAATCTGCTTCTCTCTCTGGCAGAATCAAGCTCTGTTCTTCTGTTCTTCATGAGCTTGATTTTCTGTATCTCTCATTCCATTGTCTACACTTTAGTCAACACATGTACTTAAGTCATCAGAAGTCAGGTCCTGAAGAAGCAAGGGATTCTTTGTATCCTTGATAAAAGAATTCGATCAAATCCTGTAGGCTGTGCAGAAGCACAGGTAAAATTTATTGTAAAGTATATGCTGAGAGAATTTGCCTTCAGTGAGAAGGTTGATACTGACACAAAGGCATCTGCAGCAAGGGAGAGTTTAAATACATTTATATGCATTCCAGAGTCACTTGGGATCAGGGAAGTAGGCTAATCACGATGCTTTCAGCATTTTATTTAGAAGTCATTTTGGAATTGCGGAAGTCCTTCTGTCCATTTTAAATGGTAAATGTTTCTCAGAGGCTCTAATCATGCAAGAAATTTATGAAAGATAAGTTCTTAATTTAGGCAAGGCCCCAGCTGAAGGCGGGAGGTTTCTTAAAGAACATTTCCTTCCATGGTATTATTAGTTTGTCGGCTATGACACCCGGGTGTGCTACATGCCTGGCTTTGGAATTGGACAATCAGGTATTGGAAAGACTATGCACAATGTATAAAATTAAAATGTCATTGTTCTCTGTGGGATTACTTTAGGTCTGAGACCTAACAAATGATTATACACAATGAATGTACACATTGGCATGTTTTGTTTTATTTTTCTTAACTGGCAACACATGCCAATTGCCCTCTGGCCTGCTAATATCCACTTCCTAACACAACCTTTTCTGCTTCTTCCACCTAGTACATGCTGAGCACTACTTTCATCACTATGGATTAAAAAAAACAACAACATATAAAACTTCTGCCCTTTAGTGGAGGAGAGGGAGATGGTAGCCTAAAGGGAGAAGTGAACTTAACATGGGTATGTATAAATACCTTAGAAGAAATATGAGCAGGGAATGGAAGGGGCATTAGTGGGAGTGCTACTTTCCATAGAACAGCCAAGGGTAGGTGACATTTAAGCCAAGAGCTGAAGGAAATGAAGGAGTAAGCCAGATGGAAAATCTGTGTTCAGAGCAGAGCAAAGAGCCAGTGTGCAGGTCCTTTGGCAGTACAGAGTGGTATTCGTATGAGTTAAAGAGCAACAGGGAAGCCAACTTGAGACTGGAGCTGAGTGAAGAGTAGAACTGCAGTTGGATATGAGGCCAGAGGACCAGGCCAAAAACTTTGCCTTTGATGAGAAACTGGGAAGCTCATGGGAAGATTTTATGTAGCAACATGACCTGATCTGACCTATTTAAGAACACCTCTCTGGCTGCTGTGCATCAAGAAACGGGGGCAAAAGAAGAAGCAGGCAGCCTATATAGAGGAGGTTACAGTCTTGTGTCCTCATGTACCAACGTGTTTGTCAGAGAGCTTTCACTTATTGCTCCCATGCTCTCCATCCTCATTTAGTCCCATCTGGTTTATTTCTCAACTGCTCTTTTAAAAATGCTCTTGGCTAAGGTCACAAATAACCAAAGCACCAAATGTCATACCCAGGGGCTTCTGTTAAATATCTGAGACTCCTGTCTGATTCCTCAGGGCTAGCATGAGCCCAACTGTGTCCTGACCTATTAACAGTCACACCGAGTAGGACAACCCCATTGGAGAGAGTCCCTGAGGTTGTGACGGCTGCAGAGGTCTGTGTCCCTTTCTCATTTGCTCCAACAAGGCTGGTGGACATACGAGAAGGCAAGTGACAACAGCATTCTTTGGGGTGTGGATCCTTTTCATAGCCACATGACTGGTGTCAAAAGATGGGTTGGAACTGCCAGGTCTTCTAATTGCTTGAGACTATCCCAAAATCTGGAGCACTGTATGAAGGGTCTCCATTTTAAAATTTGAAAATTTATTCTTAAAACTACCTATGGGCCAAACAAAATACGTATGTGAGACGTCCATAAGCAGTAAGTCACCAGTTTCCAAATCTTAGAGAAACTACTGAAGACTATGATGCAGATCTTGGGTTCTGACCTGCCCCAGTATCTGTAAGGGCTGAATAAATGCTGATGGGAAGTGTTGCTCATTATTCCTCTCACTGCCCCCCAAATTCCTGCATGCAATGCCACTCAAGGTTTTGACCTTTCCTTTACTCAAATCTTGTTTTCTCTTTGAGATTTTGACATTCCTTTGTTTGCTCAGGGTCTTTTCAAATTGAAGCACACACTGACTTTTCTGCCTATTGTTTACCAGCTGACTCTCTTCCACCTTGGGTCTGATCAGATCTCTCTCCTGATAAGTCAGATTCTTTACTGGTCCTCTCTTCAGGACCTCACTCCCTTGGCCATTGTCTAGGTCCTTTCTAATATTCTGGACCACATAGATCTAGACCCAAATCCATATGATCTGGTTTACATAATAAGTGAGCTTAAGGATGTTGTAAACATCTCTTGTGTCTTCCTAATTCCTATCTTGGGAAGTACCTATGTTATTGGGTTTTGAAGGATTATTTCTCATAAGCTTATATGAAAGAATCTACTACATTAGCTATATGATAAGAAACAACCAACTTAAAAAGCTATTTCTTTCCCTTTTCTCTTCTACCACAAACCATCGCTCTTCCCCAAACTCTTTCATGATTTTTTATCTTCTTCCCACACTTTAAATAGCATTGCTGTCCCCGGAGCTCTGCCTTTGTATTCTCATCTCAGGCTTTATGCATCAAGAGTGGCTCCTTATGCTTCTTTAACTTCAAAGAATGTCAGTATTCCAAAGACATCTAAGTGTTAACAAAGCTCACCTTTTAAGATCTGAACTCATCTTTTACTGATCATCTGAGTGCCCAGCTACTTCTGCACTTTCCTCAAATTCAACCTAAGTAAACTAAGCACACTGTTTTGTTGTTTTGTTTTTTCTAAATTTTTTGTTATTCACACTACTCACCTTTGTTCCCTTCAGTATTGCTCACCATAGTAACACTCACTGCTGAAATAGATCAAACCACAAAATCTTCACGTTGTACCCCAATAGAGCCTGATTGCTTACTCCCACCTATCAGCTATAACCATCCATGTCTCTCCCAACAAAGGTATTGTGTAGGGTCATTCTTCTCCATGCACATTCTAGAGCCAAGCTCCTCCTGTCCCATGGTGCTGCTATCTTTAACACCTGACCTGGAAGAGTTCTGCAGATGGAGAACAGAGAGAATCCACAGGCTGAGATGTGGTATGTATGTGCCACTTCTGTCCACAGTCTCTCGGGCAACACTTGGATACTGTGACCCAAAATAACTGCAAAAGTTGAAGGAGTGAAACTGGAGTTCAATCTCCAGGGAAAAAAAGAAGAGATATAAATAATAGCCATTTCTATGGTTTTGCCCTGTTTTTCAGTCACCCAAGACAGAATCTGAAAATCTACCTCTACTTCATGGTCTCCCACTCTTCACTAGCTTTGGACTGCTTGATCAAGGATAAAGGCTACCTCAGACCTTTCTATTTCTCTTCTTCAATTCCTTCTGCAACTCACTTGATACTGTGTGCCAAACTTCCTTCTTCCTCTGAACAATTAGCTGCCCAGCTCTGAGTGTGTGCCAGGAGTGTTCCTTTATCTAGAGTGCTCAGCCCTGCCTCGGTCACCTCAAAAATATTCTTAGAGCATCAAGAACTATCTTGAATATCACTTTTTTCTTAGAAGATTGCCCAAGTCCCTTAGTCAAAAATCAATGTGTCTGTTATTCCATAGCAAATTATGTAAGCTATAGCATTTTAGCACTTTTAATTATAGCTAAATTTACATGTCTATATCTCACATAAATAAGATTGAGATTTGAGGGAATTAATGTGTCTTATGTATAATTCCATTGTCCAGATTTAGTATTCCTCAATCTTGTTTAAAGCTTCTAAATTGTAGATACTTGATTGATGTTTGATAAATAAATGAATGAAATAAGTGAATGCAAGTCAAAATTTTATTTCTATTCTTAGAAAAAAAACTTAGCCCATCATTTTTTCTGCATTTCAGTTTATTATTTATGCTATAGAAGCTACTAGATGCAAATCACATAGGAGATTATAAGGAGAGATTATTAAAAGCTGCATTTTTCATTAGTTAGCCAATTTTTCTCTGGAGTTTATATAGAATATTGTACTAAGTCTTGAAATATACCTTAAAAAGAGGGGTGGAAGTTTCTAGGATTTTACCCTTATGGTCTAATCAGTTTTACAAACTGCCAATTTTAGAATCACGAAAGATCTACTACTAAGTGAAAGCAGTCATTTATAGGCTATGCAGAAGCTACTTTCTTCCTCCACTTCCTGTTGCTTACCGTTGTGCTCAGTGGAAAAAAGGAATGAAGGCAGAGCAAAGCTATGGCTCTCATTTTATATAGTTCTGCTGGGTTCAAACATGGACAAAGGCTAGAATAGACTCTAGCACTGCCTAATAATTTCATACTGCCTTGCTTTTCCAGTCCTATTTATCATAAATAACTAGGTATGAGCATCATCATTAAATGTGTTATGTCAAGAACGCGATCTTGTTTTCTAGGTTCTCTACCTTTCATGTCCAACTAGAGTATCAAGGTAGTGGATCAAAATTATTTATACTATGGCATCATAAATTGTGTCTATGCAAGTGTCTCTAAAATATGTCTTACATTTAGACTTCTCTTCTGTGTTCCTTGTATCAGATGACTTAGCCTTTCCACTCAGATGACCCACAAGAATTTCTAATTCAGCATGTCAAACACTGAATTAATTACCCTCAACTCCAACTGCTCTTCTCCTTTACTCAATGCGATTTCTCTTCTCATTTACTCAATTAATACCATCATTCTCCCAATAAGGCTGGGTAAAAATACAGGATCATCTTTAACAGTTCATACATGCCATCAGTGATCATTTGTTAAGCCACATTCATCCTCTCTCTACTGAACCAGCTGTGGTAAATTCTCAGTGCTATTCTTTCTGGAGAGAACTCTCAAATACAGGCCGCTCAGAGCTATGCACTTATAATGTCATTCTTAAAAAAGAGTGTCCAATTCAGTGCTGACATTGCAGGGTTACAAAGACAAACTGACCTCTTCCAGCCCTTGCTCTGGCCCTTGACACTTGTGTTACTGACTATGGTGACCACCAAATCCAATTATTCACATAACCATGACTGGGAATCACTCTGGAAGGATTTTGTGAAGTCAACAACAACTATAAAGATCAAACTTTTGGATTTGTCAAGAGGGAACCCATTGTAGATAGTTGGAAAGATAGATATGCAAGATTTAGAAGAGCCAGAACTGAATCATTAGTAGATTGTATTACTGGGCCACCGAGCTTCCTAAGTATTAAGTCTGGGAGAAGTGAAGCATTATGAAATATTTGAAAAATTCTAAAAAACATGCTTAGCTTTTTAAAGGTACATAGTCGAATAAGCAATGTAAACAATAACTTGAACATAACTCAAAGTAAGGATCAGATATTTTGAAAGATCCATATTTACATAGAGAAAGGAAAATGCTGTGGATAAAAGAACAACACTCTGACATACAGGGGCCAATATCACTGGCATGACAAGTTCCTCTCAAGTGTTGGGTTATGAACACCAGAACGGTATTTCCTCATGGCCCAAGGTAAAAAGCATTGAGGAGTAGAGGGAGAGAGGTCTGTAGTATCACTGGTCTGCTATTGGCAGCGAATTATGGCAACAATGGTCAGAAAGCAAAAAGAAGATAGGGTCCACGGATTCCAACAAGTTGAAACTGTTGACTGAGAAAGACACAGAAGCTCTGACTGAGTGACAGTCCCCTCTCCTGAAAGGAGGAAGAATTTCTAGAATGAATAATTTAGACAGACTCCAGATTTGGTTTCCTGAGAATCAGCCTTGTGATTTGAAAGAGCTCTGCAAGATAGTGCGTTTGCACTCACCAATGGGAGAGGCTGAGTATTAACACCTTAGGTAGGTAAATATAAAAATTATTTAAAACACTTCTCGAATATCAATATCTCTCTAAGCCCTCCTCTCTGGGGATGTAACCCTGGTCGGAATTCCTCTTTCTAACTTCATAGGATCCCTGTGCTCATATCACCTAAGTCTGGATATCTTTCTCCTCTATCCAGGCTTGCTAATACTTAAATTTTGCTATTTGCTTGTGCACTTGCTTCTGGTAGTGCCATTATGAACTGACTGCA
>NW_022900913.1:43813120-43820150 GCF_012274545.1 Fukomys damarensis
TGGGGACTGGGATGTAGCTCAGTGGTAGAGTAGCTGCTTTTTGCATGAGGCCCTAGATTCAATCCCAAGCACTGAAACAAAACAAAACAAATGAAAGAAAGGGAGGGAGAGAGGTGAAAGAGAGACAGAGACAGATATAGAGACAGAGGAGGGAAGCAATGTGTGTATGTCTGCATATGGGTACGTGAACTTAAATGGTATATCTTAATTGAAAAAGGGAGAATGGAAACTCTCCCTAGGTTAACTTTCTTAAATTACTCCTTCATTCTTGTTATCGTCCTGCTCAAAATCTATCACGGGCTCCCTAGTACCTTAATTTAATCCCCTTAGCATGTGGGGCCCCTATAGCCTCCATTTACTTCTCCTCTAGCCTGGCCACTGGGCCTCTCTAGCTCTCCAGCCTACCCTGAGCAGAAACAGAAGGCCTTCCTCCAACCCTCTCCCTTCCCACCACCCCAGTCCCTGACTCCCGTGTCTGTCTGTCTCTTTTCACTCATTATTCAAGGCCAAGCCCAGATACCACTTTCTACATGAAACCTCTCCTGGATTCTCCCTTCTAACTAATCTGTACCAGACATTACTCTTCTAAATTTTGTGGTATCTTTCACTACCTTTTATTGAATGCCTACCTTATCAGCTCCTCTGGCTTGAAATCTTCCTGAGAGAGAAAAACTGTCATAAATATGTTTTCGCACCACTTGTCCCCATGATGAAAAGTGCCATTTCAATACAGATTTGGTGAGTGAATGAATAGAAATCAGAGACCCTTGCCCATTGCCTCCTGCTGCATCATAGGTTCAGATTTCAGCTGTTTAAACAAGCCAGACTTGGAAGAAAAGAGCATCCTTGGAGAAAGTGAGCCTCTTCTCTCCTCATGAGATGGCACAATGCCGTACACCCACCAAAACTCCATGTGCCTTCCTACTTCCTCTGATAGCCAAACCCAAATCTTTTATCATGGGCTGTGCTTAGAATTCCTCAGTGCCTGCTTCAATACTTTCTGAATAGTATAAGTAGAAACTCCAAATATGAGCATTCATTATGCCCACTGTTATTATATATGTAATTGCTAGTCATTGGCAGTGACTGTTAAATATTTATTCCTGTACTTACACATTATGGATTCCTTTTTAGTGGCTGTGACAAGTTGCTTTCTCCTAAATCCACCCAGACCTGAAAACTAAGTTTTAATTTTCCTGTTCAGACATCATTTCAATAATAATAATAACAATAATAATAATAATACTTTTAAACTTTGTATTTCTAAGGTATATTTGAGAATTCTAAAGTATTGTGGGAATATAAGTCATGCAAAGGTTTGAATCAGTTAGTATATCACTAGCAATAATAACTTTGTATCCAGAAAGTAGTCATAGCCATCAGCACCTGAACAAAAGATAGAAGGACTTGAATTATTTCTCAGGAGCCAGGTTCCACATTTGCCTTTCAAATTTAAAAAATGTAAAGCTTTCTTTTCCTCGAAGCAGCCTTGATTGTATTATGCCCTGTAATGTTATTTATTTCAGTTGCTTCTGTTCTTTCCAGGTAGAATACCGCATAATCCCTCTTGATTTCCAGACTTGGGATGTGAACTTGCCTCACTACATATTCATAAACATTCCCTTTTGCTTCAGCCTTCTCTGCACCAGTGTAATATTATCATGTCTGAATGTGTTTTCCTGCCCTTATTTCATCCCGTTTCTGTTAGAAATTAAATTTAGTGAGAGCTTGACACGCATGCATAGGAGCTTATGAAGCACAGATACTCCACAAACCCTATTGTAACACACAGAGATTTTTTAAGAAAATTTTCGATGAGACACTCATCAAAGGAACTGTTTAAAAGTGAAAAATATCTTCACCTCAGGCTTGGCAGAGTAAAATGTATATTATTTTATTTTTATTGTGAGAAATTTGGTATTTTGATCACTCAGAATAATAGATATCTGAGGCACAGGAATAATGACACAGTGTGTTATTTTTTTAAAACAAAAAGACTCTCTGTAACCAGCACATCACAAATGAGTTTGTATTTTCTTCCAAAGGATCATGATCTATTTATTAAGATATATTCTGAATAAGTAATTTGTGTCTCTGTGTTAACTATATTTTAAGTAGTTCTTCACAAAGTACTAAGGGAGTAAAAACAGAGTGCTTTCTGTACAGAGATTGCATTGCGTCAAATACTTCTAGAGTAAATATACTAATAATCACACTGTGACCTCATGCAAGGGCTTGTTCTTTGGGAAGTTTGGGCCAGACATAGCCTGGGAGTGGGGGAATTAGTCAAACATCAAAATATTCTTTGTTGTTCTCTCCTTTCTCTTGACTTCTAGTGGCAATTCCTTTTATACTTCCTTAACAAACAGGAACTTTGACAGGTTATTGCTTTTGATTGAACTCTTCAAATCCTTTCGTGATAAACAGAATTTCCATGCTGTTAGTAGACCAAAAAGTAGAAATGGGAAATATATTCAGTTGTGAGCCAGAAGTCTGAGGGACTCCTGACATGTGAGAACACGTAAGAAGTGTCGTTATTAGTAGCCCTGGGATATGGTGCCCAGTTCTTATCTGGAGACAAGGTGTGACTGTTAAACTGGGCTGTCTATCAACTTGATTGGCTTAGGAGCTCTCAAGGGACTGGAGAAGCAAACCTCCTGGAGTGTATGAGTGGGTTGTAGAGATGTGACCTGGATGTTTTACCTGATCCCTGGTCCCTAGCACTGTTCCCCTACTCTTCTTCTCAGCCATCATGAACAAGCGTCTTTGCTCTGCCATGCCTTTCTGTCCTAATCTTTCTGCCTCAGAGCCCACTAACCCTGGACTAAACCCTCTGCAGCAATGAGCCAAAATAAACCTCTCTTTCTTTAAATTGTGGGTGTCAACGAATGGTATAGCATCACGGAAACTGAGGTTTTCGGCAAGATCGATGCCCAGCCACCCTTGACTGAGTGAAAGTCCATGTGCTGCTGTCTGATCTGAAAACATTTTTAAAAAGCAAATGGGACAGGGGCTGGGCATTTAGCTCAGTGGTGTCACCACCTGCCTTGCAAGCATAAGGTCCTGAGTTCTATCCCTGGTACTAAACAAACAAACGATCAAACACAAATGGGACAGACAACAGAAAGCCTTACCCACATCAAATATAAGCGATGCAACATGTACTTCACATTTTTACTTTGAATACCCTAGATTTACATGTATGACTGCTTTTTCATTAAATAAAAATATTTTAATTTGGTGTAATGGCGCACACTGGTACTCCCAACATGGAGGCTGAGGCAGGAGGGTTGCAAGTTGGAATCCAGCCTGGATAACTTAATGAGACATTGTCTCAAAAAACTAAAAATTAAAAAGGGCTGAGAGCTGGGTATGGTGGCGCACACCTGTAATCCCAGCACTTGGGAGGCTGAGGTGGGAGTATCTCTTTGAGTTCAAGACCAGCCTGGGCTACATAGTGAGCTCCAGGTCAGTCTCAACTACATAGTGAGACCCTGTCTCAAAAAACCAAAAAAAGGGGGTGGGGGACTGGGAGTATGCCTCAGTACAGAAGCATTTGCTTCACATATGCATGACCCTGAGTTCAACTCCTAGAGACACAAAACTATAAAAACAAAAATTTTGTGTTATCAAATAATATAATTACCTAATAATAATAATAACTAGTAATAGTAAATTGACATATTCCCTTTACCACATAAATTTCCTAAGTAGGGAATGCTGGCTGAGATGGAGAAGTCAAAATGCATAAAGGGTGAGTGTAAGATTAAAAGATCGTATGCCTCTTGCTTCCCATTACCTCATCACTGCGCTTGAAAAGAGCAAATGAGCTTTTAAGAATCAGGAGCATCCTTTCATGTGCTGCATGAGGTAGAGGGGAACGTGTCCCAGAGTGTGCCTCAGTGAGAAAAGAAAGCATGGGGCTGCCTCCCCCACTCACGCTGTTCCATCCAGGTGCATCCCACAGAAACCAGTGGAAAAGGGAAGAGTGAAAAGCTAGACTCCACTCAGCAGCAGCATGAAATAAGCTGGATTTTGCATCTGAAAGCAACAGTGACCAACTGTCCCAGTTTGCTCCTGTGAGGGGAAATCCCAGGACACAGGACTTTCATTTTTAAAACAAGAACAAGTCTTGGGCAAACAGACAATTGGTCATCCTGCTAACCCAAAATCTAGACCCTTCACCAAGGAAGTCTTGTAAGTTCCAGGTGTTAAAAGGTGGCTGCACCTTGCAAACACCCAGAGCATGTTTTAAGCAGCTGGAGCTGGTTTCCAACTGATAGAGAATGATTGCATCAGCCTGGCCCTTGGCATTGCTGACAGCTCCCTATATCCCAAGATGATCCTAATATGCAGGACAATTTTGCACCCTCTTAATGAATTTTTCCAAACAATTTAGACTCTCTGAGCCTCAGTTTTGAATTTTGGTTTTCTATTGCATATTCTTTCGTAAAATATTCAAGTATCTACAATTTGAAATGTTCTCATTAGTACAAAGGAATCAGTCGCCTGAGGATCTCATTAAAGTGAAGGGTTCTGATTCACTACCTCTGGGAGGAAGCTTGAGAATTTGCATTTCTACAAGCTCCCAGGTGACAGTGAGACTCCTGGCCCCTGGACTACACATTCAGTAGTGGAAGAGAACATTGAAGAATGAAAACGATTGCTCAGAATAACTTCCTCTTTCCTTTAGAGATCAGTGGACACATCAAGTTTCATTAAGGGAAACAAGAAGGCATGTAGGTGGAGACACAATGAGTATAAACCTCAGCTCTTCCTGGAATTTTGAACCCTCAACCCTACTTTCAAGTTTGAGTCCAACTCTAGAATCCAGAGTTTACAGGTGGATTGGGAGAGGCCCATTGACCCATCATCCTTTTCCCAGCAGCTCACCCACAGATGGGGTAGGCGACTCCCCAGAGGACAGAAGGGGAGCACCCCCTCTCTTCCCTCTCCTCCCCCTTCCTTAGTCCACAGCCCATGAGAATCTCATTTCTTCTCTGCCTGTGGTTCTTCAAAGCTTTCTGTGTATATCTCTATGAATTCACTAAATTCTCCCAAAGTTTTAAGCTTTTGAAAGCAAAGCTCAGACAAACATGTAAGTTATTTATACTTTCTTCTGGGTCACGTTGCTCCCCTGAGGCTCTGAACTCAGCTGGCACCACAACAGAGGGGGCAAGGAGAGGGCAAGAAAAGGGAACAGGCCAATCCCAGAAGAGAAGAATGTGAGTCCATGTGACAAAATATGGACTTATATAAGTGAGCACAATTAGATATACTATATGTTCCTTTCCTCAAACACCCAAGATGCTATTACTACGTACAAGTATACTACATCCGCCTAGGGTAGAGCTAGAAAAGCACCTGGCTCTTTGAGGATATTGGCTGTAAGCTGAAAGGAAATGAAACAACTCAGAGGCAGGAGGTCAGCTTACAGATAAGACAGCGAGAGCTGGAAGCTCAGTGCATCATTTCCAGAAAATAGACTTTCTCTACTGCCAAGAGGGTGGAGCAGATGACCGCTGCTTCCCACCTTACCACAGTGCACATCAGTTAATAGATCCGAGCTCCCCGTGCCCGTGGGTTCCCCACCTGCATCCCTGGGAAGTCCAGAGTGTTCAGAGTTTAAAACATCCGTGCATAGAGCTGTGACAAGGTGCGTTCTGGCTTTTCTGAGCAACTGGGTTCCTTACCATTCCCACATCAGAGATCAGAGACATACACTCCATGTAAACTATAAGCATTTTTCTATGAATTTCAGTTATAATGACTTTGCAGTAACTCTCTAGTAGATTGTAATAAAACCCAGTTTTATTAGAAGCAGTCTAAGGCATGAATTTACTGCATTAAAAAGTCTTTTGAGAAGAAATGTATAGAAAAATGTTAGAAAAAAAGGAAAAATGTTAGAAATCATCAACTGGGGAGCAGAGACGTGGGTACTTTGGTTGTTTTTATACGTTCATCTATATTAATTTTCTAAGAGAATATGTTTTGCTTATATAATTTTTAAAGTAAGGTTTTAATTATTTGAGAAATGTGGGCAATTTGAACTCCTGGCTTAGACTCGAAAGCGTAAGAGTTGGGACTATTCCATCTACTAACAGGCTCCAGAGAAAATGCCACCCTCACTGAATCAGCATTAGATATTGTTAGGGGTGGATTTTGTGCTATAGGATTGGCTGCCTGTAGGCCATGTGCTAGAGGATTGGCTGCCAGCCTGAGATGCTAAGGTGAAGTGGAGTAACCATTAGGTGATGGACCCTCAGGGATGAGGCCCCGGGGGTGTGCCCTTGAGGGGTTATAAGGATATCAGTCCCTCTTCCTCACTAGTATTCCTGCTGCCAGGAGTGGAGCAGCCTCCTCTACCATGGAGTCCCTTCCATGATGTCCCTGCTCACCACAGGCCCTGAAACAACACTCCTAAGTGACCACAGACTGAAACCTGTGAAACATTAAGCCAAAAGAAATCTTTCCCACTTAAAGTTTGAGTTCTGCCATGCATGTTGTCACAGCAATAGAAATCTGACTGATATACATACCATGAACAATAAATGCAATAATAGTAATACTAATAACACCAGGTACTTTTTATGTACTTTGCTGTGTGTGACCATAGTTGTATTTAAGAACTGTTGAGGGTTTGTTTTCTCTCATTTTGTTTTATTTTTGTGGTACTAAAAATAAAACTCAGGGCCTTCATACTGAGTTGTATCCCCAGCTCTTCTCCCTCCCTCCCTCTCTCTCTCTCTCTCTCTGGATTTCACTAAGTTGCTAAGTTATCCAGTCTAGGCTTAAACTTGTGATCCTCCTGCCTGAGCCTCTCAGAGTGCTGGAATTACAGACCAGGGCCACAATACCCAGCTTCCTTCCTCATTCTTACAATGTTAGTGCAATGAAGTTCTCAGTTGTCCTGATCTTTTTTCCAGGGTATTGAACACTCCGCTTCTCTGTTTTTGATCCAGAACAAATGGGGATTAAAGCCTTTCCTTTCTTTTCTTTTTTTTTTTTTTTTTTTTTTTTTTTTTTTTAT
>NW_022900913.1:43820242-43838662 GCF_012274545.1 Fukomys damarensis
TTTTTTTTTTTTTTTTTTTTTGTAAGAATAGGTGCTATAGGCAAATCCCCAAATAAACAGGAGCTGCAAGAGAAATGAAGTTTGAGGGAGAGAGCCAGAGGGCAAGAGAGCAGCTCTCATCTGGCTTCTGCCAGCCCCATGTCATCAGGTCACTGATTATTTTTTCACCAAGCTAGCTATTAGCAGTAGGCCAGAAAGCTTTGAACTTAACTGATGTACATAAAGCAAGCTGTTCACTTAATCTGCACATTTAATTCAGCTCGTTCTGCATGCTGCTCTGGCCTGGCTTCCTTCCATATAAGGAGTTGCGGTATCTTTCTGTGGCACCCCCTGCCTCTGTCTTGAAAACCCGCCAAGGATGGCTTTGTTTAATGCATGTGCTGATGGCTGCAAACCCCAGCAGCACAGACCCGGCGCTGCCTTCCACCCCAGCCAGGTAAGTCCAGTCGATGTGTGCCATTTTTCTTGCCCCCTCAGATAGGAACCTGCTAAATTTGGTTATTTGGAGTTTAACATGAATGAGTGAAAAGGAAATCAATTTTAATTTTACTTGTCTGTCAGAATATATCGGGAACAAATGCACCTATGTGTATGTGATTTTCTGTTTGTGAAAGCATAGCTGGACTCTGCTTTCGTGCACCTTAAGTCAGATTTGGTAAAAGCTTTCAGCATGCTTTTTAATGGAGCGTGCATTTTGAGCGCAATAATAAGGTGCATAGCTTCGCGAGATCGGTGATGGGGAAGGGACAGGTTTTTCCTCATGTGTGTATAATGCTCTCTCCTAAATAAGTACTGTCAAAGTCTGTGGATAATCATAGTGTTATTGAAAGGTGCCATGAGGTTAAATAGATGATTTGAATTTTAGTGTTCCCGCAAATAAGAAGTGCTTGCTATAGAAATCTCAGATTTGGGATAATGGTATGTAAATGTATCATAGTCCCATTTCCCTAAGCGCCTTCTCTAGTTTAATGCCTGTCAAGGTACTGTGAAATATCTTCAAAGCCAGATGATGCCACCGGAGTGAAGGGAAGTTAGGACATTGAGAAATAGAGGGCAGTTTTTGCGCTGAGGCCCATAGGCCCTGGCGTGGTGGGGGAGGGGCGGGAAAGCGCATAGCCTAGGGAGAAGCCACGGTGATTAAAACGCGGGACAGAGGAAATGTATTAGAAATACAAAATTTGGAAAATGAAATTTAAATGCTTAGCCAGGCCTTGGCGGGAAAAAGCAAGGGGCTGCCGTCTTGTTTGTTATGCCTTATTGCCACAGCTCGACTGTGGACACCAGCTGCCTCATTTAGGATCCATTCTTCTCACAACATTAACCAAGGTGAAAATATTATAAAACCCTGACAGTGGGTTACAGAGGTTTGAAATGTGTAATCTACTTGGGGATGGCTTTAGATCCCATGCCAGAGACCCTTCAGTCTATTATTTGAAGAATGACAGAAATTTACTCATGTCATTGTACATGTGAGTATGTACCCTTTTTCAATAGTTAATATCAGTATATTAAACAGCTATGAAGTAGTCTTATTTTTGGTGTTTTATTTGAAGTATTTATTGCCCACAGCATTCAGAAAGCTAATGTTACTTCCATTTTTGCCAGTAAGAAAAATTAAGACTCAAGAAAATTCAATGTCTCCACCAGGGCCATACAATTAACTAATGGAGGAGATAAGATTTGAACTCATATCCAGCTGAGAAAGTACATGTTCTTTCCATTTTTATGCAGCCCCTCTATTTAATTTGAAATTTTAATTTAACAATAAATAGGAATAATTTGGAACAGATATATACAAATTAAAGCATTTTCTTGGGAAATTGGAACCACAGTTTAAGTTAATAATTAAATCCTAAAATGTTTTGATTTGTTGCCTTTTCCAGTAGTTGAAATATTAGCCAGACATACTGGGGCATTATTTCTCAATGTTGGTTCCACAGTGTGGCAACATAAGGAACTTATAAATACAGTGATGTCTATTCTCCACTTCTAGACCTTCTAATTAAGTTGGGCTGAATTGTGGCCTGGACATCAGAAATATTTAAAGCTCCCTAGGTGACCCTACTGTGTAGACAAATAGGTATTTTCCCTTACAACCTGTCCTGAAGTTTAAAGCCATTAACTAATTCCTAGCTATCTCTACCATCTACTAATTCCTACTTATCTCTGTTTTAGTATCTTTCAAGCATCTCAAACTAAAAATGTTTAAAACAGAACTTTCTGTCATTTCACTTAAACTGGAACTTCCTCTTCCTACATGTCTTTTTTAAAATTAATATGTTTGTGATATATAATTATTACATTAGTTGTGGCGAATTGGTTATATAATCAGGAATACATGTATATATATTTTTTAATGTAAAACACTAGTTACGGTGTTGATTAAATAAATTTCTTATTCTAAGTTGCTTTTTTAAAAATTCAGTTCTAAAAAAAAAATAAGGCATGCTTAATCACTGGATGGTTAGTGGATAAATTCACGGTTCTCCTATAGAATTTTCAAAGCTTAGCAAATTTAAACACCTGTTAGTATTACACATGTTGTGACAGCTTTCTTCTGAATGCCCAAGAAATAAAATGCTCAAATTAAATTTTGTATCTTGGAAAGTTAATTGAATTGAACGTATGGGTCTTAATGTCCACAAAAGTGAATAGACCCATTAAATTTCAATTAAGTATTAGTGGATTTTTTACCTCTCCAAAGTACAGCATTTATGGAGTTTGAAACACACAAGGAATGTCAGGTTCTGGGGAAACAAAGACCAGTACAGCCCTCCCTCTGTCTTCAAATATTCCCTACTGAATCAAAGGTGAATCACCAGTGAAAATGATTCATGTCAGTGAAATGGTACATGGCGTACGAGAAGAACAAATGAATGTCTCTGTGGTAGCGGGGTATATTGCTATTATAATAATTTAGTGGAAAACCTAACTCAATTTTCCTGAAGGGAAAAATAAAAAAGCTATGGGCTCAAATAACTGAAGAGTCCAGAGGTAGTCTATCATGAGGCATAAGTAAATTCACAAGTTCAATTATGACCACAAAGTTCTCTGTCTCCTTGGATTTTTTTCCTGCTCTCCCTGACCATGGTTTGCTCTACCTCAAAGATAGTTTTATTCTTGGTCAAATCTTTCTGCATGGCGGCTCTGACAAATCTGGATTTCAATCCCTCAGTCCACCAGCCATTTTCTCTCTTATAGCAGCTTTTGAGGAGCCTTGTGTTTGAAGCTCATTGAACCCACTCCTGTCACTGTGCCCAAGGGGACTAGATTGACTAAGCTTTTACCACAGGTTCACCCTGTAATCAAGGACAAGCTGGCCACTCATATGACTGGGGACTCCAGGAGGAGGACAGGGTTACTGAAAACATGGGGGAAAAGAGCTCCATGCTGGGCCGAACAGTCAGAAAATGCTGGTCAGTCTCTGATAGAAACTACCTTCAGATAGAAAGATACCTGCTTTCTCTGCAGATAGAAATATATCTCATTGATCTAGGGAGCTAAGAGTACTTTCAAGAAGGTGCACTTTTGGATGAATCTTGGAGAATGGACTAGGATGGAGAAGATAGGAATTTTAAGAACTTAATTTCCAATTTTAATAATTTTCTCAAAACATAATTCACAATCACTGCTATCTTCCTCACTATATAACTCTAAGAAGCTACTTAATCTTCTGATGCATCAATAAAAATGTTTGGACTCCTTAAACAAACATCTGATTTATAATGAAAGACACCATGATTTCAAGTCTTCAGACAATCAGATTTCTACCATCAGATGTTATCTTATGTTTTTGTTTTTTTCACAAAAGCATGGAAATATTTCCAAGAAACTACAAAGCGAGAGTTTATTTCCAGGGTTTAAATATCTAGTGTTTCATGAGCTCTTTCTTCCAAATTATAAACTTCTCCAGTGCAAAGACCAGCCTTTTTGTGTTATTTCTTTGTATGCTTCTCCAACTACAAAATCAGAATGAAAATGAATATTCACTATATTTTTCTTACCAGTGAATCAAAGCTTTCTTGCTATAATATAATGAAAAGAAACTTTATAATGACATGGAGGAGCAGTTTGAAACTGGGAAAAATTTCTTTCTGCCACTAGCCTTCCCGGTAATTTTGGGGAAATCATTTAAAGAGTTTACTTCTTTCTAAAATGGAGATAATATTGGCCAGTAATAACAAAGCCTGATAATAAGACTGTTATAAATAGCAAAAGGAATGTGAATGGAATAGCTTTGTAAATAGCAAGAAATAATGGTAAGAATGTCACTGTACATTTTTCAAAGTATTATATGAGGAAATTAGATGATAATATGAATTCTTTTTTTTCATGATTGCAAGGTACCCCCATTTTATGTGCATTAAATTCATCAGCAGGGCTTATATTATTGTAATTTAACATTACTGGTAAAGTTCTGTAACTGCTTACTTTGGAAATATATGAGGTCAATGACTTCTGCATCTGGAACAGTGCCAGGAATTAAAGACAATGTAGAAGGAATAATTCCTAAGCACCTAGCAATAGTGGCTTCAGGTCAGTAGCAGCCTTAGAGCCATCAAGGGCAAAAGGGCTTCATCCTAGGGCTGCACAGGTGCCCTGGGGAAGTGAAGAAGTTTCTCGGGCTAGCAGTGGTGGTCAAAACTAAGCATCTGATGAAGCTGCGAGCACATTAAAAGGTAGGTTTTTGTAAAACATAGAGAAAGAGGCAATGAAGGAGAAGAGAAAAGCAAGAGCTGTTAGGTGTGGCGTGGAGATTAGACCCAGAGGCAGCAGCTGTGAACTGCAGCTAGGATGATTTCCATGGAGAGGCAGTGGAAGGGAGTGACACCGTCCTAGTACCTTTGACCCCACCCCACTCCACCAGAGAGGACTGTTCCCTAACAACCCCTCCTACCTACCATGGTGACATTTTCACTAATTAGAATGGATGTGTACAAAGAATCACAATCAGAAATAAACACAGTTTAATTTCCTTACACTGAATTTCATGTATACATAATCATGCCAGTACAAAGAATAATAAAGGGAGTTATCTTCAGCTGAAAACAACTTTGGTAACTGCTCATTTGTATGCCAACAACTTTATTTTCTTGTTTTGCTTTTTGTTTTATTTTTAAGCAATCTGAAAAAATAAATTTCAATTTTTAAAGATATTTTCAAATTCCATAATGTATTTTATGTGTGAACTAAAATTTTCACTCACAAAACAAAAATATTACACCTTGTAGTCCACATTCTGTTTTACTGTTTCTAAATTAAAGCATACATTAAAAACTCCAAGAAGATGGTGTTTTCCAATTAAAGCACATCTTTAAAACTCTGTATAGGAGGACAAGCTGAAATATTTCCACTTCTTTGTAAGCCCTTCACTATTCAGTAAGTATACATATTTATGTGTGAATGTCTGCATACACACAGATGCTATTAAATCCCAACAATTAAATGTTAAAAATTAGACTGACAGGAGATTTTTGAGAGGAAGAATATTTTATTGTTGACATTGTCCTATGTTTGCTGTCACGTGGCAATAACAAAAATCATTTAGAAAGTTTTATTGTGTGAAAATTATTGTGTATAATGCACCTTCTCTTATCTCAAACACAAAATTTTTCAGATCACTATGTAGAGAAGTAATACATACACAACCTCAAATTCCTCAGTCCTCAGGGGCTCAAATCCTACAGGCTTTGCTAAACTGTAGGGCCAGGCTGAAATGAGCCATATGGTTTTCCGTTACTTGATCCTTCAAAATCCTATATACTTAGTATGGGCTAGGGCTTTAGCTCAGTGGTTCTGCTGCCTTCCTTGAAAACACAAGGACCCAAGTTCGATTCCTGGTACCAAAACAAACAAACAAACAAAACCTATATATATACTTAGTACCAAAAGAGATTTCTTTCAGAATTCATTCATAAGGAATATTTTCTTTCTATCATGTTTCCTGACATTATAGTTATTGACTTCATTTTTGTCTCTCTTTTTGGGGGGCAGAGTTCAAAATAAATGAATATACAGATGTATACACATATAGCTATAGACACACACATGTAGATCACATAGTCTGGGGGAATTGATCCCAAAAGTGAGGAACTTTTAAAAATGTAGTTCCTGGATGTTGACTCTGAAGAGGTTGACTCAGTATGCCTGAGGTGAGGTCAAGAGTGTTCACTGTTGAAGACATTCCCGTATTTCTAATGATCACCCAGGTAGAGGACTCAGTATTGATGGATTTGCAGTTTTCTAGTTTTTGTGTTCATGATATTCTATTCCAACTACATTTCTATGATCCTGATTTTATTTTTCCTATTTTGTCATTTTATTGTCCATATTCCTTTTACACCTTGAAGATCCTCTCAGTTCAGAATTGAAATTTAATTCATGAAGGAGGAAAAATCTCATTTCTCTCCTCCTGAAACCATGCTTTTTTCCCAAGTGCATATGCAGAATGCAAAACTGCAGGTTCTAGAGGTCATGAGTCAGATGCAAATTTCTCAGCAGGGTGTACATTAAAATGTAAGACCTTCTGTTCTTATAATAGGTCAGTAAAGAACTTTCCGTACCAGCAATGTGGTGAAAAATTCCACAGTGGTTGTGATATCCTCATATGCAATATTCTAGATTCTCCAGCATGTAAGACTGATTCCCCTTCTATTTTTCTTCTTCATTCTTTCTTTCTTTTTCTTTCTTTCTTTCCTTCTCTCCTTTCCCTTCCCTTCCCTTCCTATCCTTCCTTTCTCCTTCTTTCTCCTTTAGACAAAATTCAAAATTTCAAAGGAAAGAGAAAGGAAAGCACAGAACACAAAACATAACACAGGAGCTTCTTGATGATAACATAACCATTGAATTTTCTAGATGTAGTGTTGTATGAAACAGAAAACAGCAATGTAGTAAATTTCTTCTAGGCCCTCTGTTGATGTTGGTATGTACCAACTTGTGGTCCAGATTGTTCCGTTCTTTGATGTCATCTTTTGTTGTCTGTGCATACTAAGTGCAAATCAACATGAATCTTATCTAATCAATTTTACCGCGCAAGATCATTGGTTTTAGTTATTTATTTAGCATCACTAGGTAAGTGCAAAAATATTCTGACAAAGAACTAAATGGTGCTTTAATTTTTCTCACACTTCTGTTAAAGGTTTTCTCCTCCTTTGACAGGTGAAAGAAGTGAGGCTCAGAGAAATTCAGTAAAAAGTATTCAGCTAAAAAATGCGGCTCCCAGCTGGGCGTGGTGGTGCACACCTGTAATCCCAGCATTCGGGTGGCTGAGGCAGGAGGATCGCTGTGAGTTCCAGGTCAGCCTCAAGTACATAGTGAGACCCTGTCTCAAAAAACAAAACAAAACAAAACAAAACAAAACAAAACAAAAAACAAAAAATGTGGCTCTTGTGCTTTAGTGTACCAAGAAACCTCCTCTGAGAACTTGTTTCAAATACTGATGTCTCCCCAGGGCTTCCCCTTCAGTAGTTCTGAGAGAGTCCAGAATGTTTCAGTGGACTCTCCAAACAAGCAACAAGGCAAGCTTGATGTGGAAGTACCCGGATCATTTAGAAAGGGCCTGTAGAGTGGGTCTCCCTTCTGGACAACAGCTCAGAATGCAGGACATGAAAGACAGTCCCCAGTGTTGTGCTATTCTATTACATTACTTTTTCGTTTGTTCTGTTATGAACTTAGGATATAGAAAGCTATTCCCTAAACTGCCATTCTGGCCAGCTGGGTAACTTTAAATTAGAAATATTCATTTTTTATTATTTAATTGGTATATGTTTGCAATGCACAATAATTACCCAACCAGAAATACTCCTGAGTATAATTTCTTATCTTAAAAAGGAAGTACTAAAAGTACATACTGAATACCACTTAGGACAAAGGACCAAAGGAATAATGCAAAAATTAAGGAGCAAGTGGGAGTTGAGAGAAAAGGCCCAGGAGGAAAAAAGACAGGTGCAGCTCTGTCTAGTGGGTCTTCTGTTCCCAGGTACTGGGAATTTCCACTAAGTGCAGCACACTCACCAGGAACTGAGCCAGCTTTGGGACAAGAGAAATACTCCTCACACATACACATCCTTCCTCATACTTTCAATGAAAACTACATGTTTAGGGTTGGGGGAGGCAGCTTGTATTTAGCTAAGAAGCCCATTAATGGTTATTTGCCAAGTCCAGCAATTATGCAATATAAAAATTGCTCTTTTTTCTCTGAAATCTCAGGGTCACTAGTGGCAAGATATATAAATTCTAGAACTCAAATCCTGTCTCTAAGATATATATAAATATCCTCCAGCTCCCTAAGTGAGTTCATGTGCATCCTAAAGTCTTTACTAATTTAATGCCAGTGAGGGGACTTATCAGTAAGGTTATTGGGTTCCTTCAAAGACCAAGATGAAGAAATTAGAAAATGAACCAAAAGCTTATTGTGCATTGTGCCTGCCTTGACTCAATAGTTACTGCTTATCTCCCAGTCTGCTGGTTTAGTTAATGGCCTCTCAGTGAACTGGAGCTGCCACTCATCTGAAAATCTGAGCCTCTCCCTCCCATCCAGAGGTTAGGGAATAGGGTAGTGAGGGTTGCTGGATCTGTGGGTGAATAGGGGGACCAGCAGTGGAGGTGCTCCTGTAGTGGGTCTTGAAATGGAGGCAGGGGTCTGAGTGGGATGTGGGCAACTATGAATCATTTGGCCAATCTATAGGCACTGCTATAGCTTGGATAGGAAATATACCCCAAGACCCGTGTGTTAAACGTGGGTTGCCTCCCATGGTACTGTTGGGAGGTGGTCAAACCTTTAAGAGCTGGAGCCTAGTTAAAAGAAGTTAGGTCACTGGGATCATGCCCTGGAAAGGGGTATTAGACCTGCAGTCCACTTCTGTCCTCTTTTTCCTTGTTGGCTGCCTTGAGATAAGCAGCATCTTCTGCTTCACTTCTCACCATTCCACAAGCTCAAAGGCTATGGGACCAAGTGACAACAGAGAGAATTCTCTAAAATTGTGATAAACCTTTTTTATAATACGTTTTCTTTGATATTTGTTGTAGTAATGGTAAGCTGACTAACACAGGTGCTGTTTAGATCACCTGTTTAGATCTCTAAGAACGAGGGATATCTAACCGCAGGCCTAGAGAACACGTGGGAATTCTTGGGTCAGGTAGCTCCATCATTGTCTCCCCACTGGACAAGGTAAAATTTGAAGATTAATTAATTTGCACTAATCTCTGACATTAAATTGACACTGTAGTTTCTGGCACATAGGATAAAATAATTATAAATGATAGCTACTACTTGTCAAATAGTTGTAGTATGGTCCAGGAGTTTTAGATACTTTTGTTCAAATGCTCGTAAATCTAACACAGGTTTTGTAACATAATGAAAGTCAAAAGAGGGCACTCTTATTTATAGAAAAACATCAGCTAATATAGGAAAAAAGGAAATTGAGATTATAATATCACAATTTCTTTTACCATAAATGTAGTGTCTGAGTTATACAATGGATATTAAAATATATTGTTTAAAAGGTTTTTAGAGCATTAAAAATTTATACAGTCTCACAGCATTGTTTCACAGTTGCTAATTTCAAAGGAAAGAAGTTTTCTTTACAGTGGAAAAATATGACTAAGTACATTATTAACCAATTAAGCCACATTAATATCACCAGTAATGAGAAAAACTGAAATTAACTGCTTTATGGTATACATAATGGGCAGTAGTCAATGCAGTAAATATGGTATTCTTACTGAAATGTTTAATCTGACTCTAAATATAAGAAAACAGATTTAAATTTGGGAACATCATACAGTGAGCCATAACTAGCTGAGACTATTCAAAGAATGTCAATGTCATGAAAAACAAAAGTTAAGGAGAGCAGTCTAACCTAAAATAAACTATAGAGATAACAGCTAAATGTACTTTCTGAACCTTAACTGGATCCTTGATGAGAAAAAATATTGGTACTGGGTTCAGATTTATTGGTTGATTTAATGCATCTTTGGTTACGCTAAAGCATGTCTTCTGTCCTTCTGAGATACTTGTGAAGTATTTAAACGTCATCAAGTCTACACTTTACTCTCCAATAGCTCAACCACCTCCACAGTGTTAGTGAAGAGACAGAGAGCAAATGAGGCAAGCTGTCAACAGTTGTGAACTTGGGTGAAAACTAGATATGTGAAAAATACTTGTCTACATGCTTGAAATTGTTTTTAAAAATAAATAGTTGGGAGGAGAGAGGAGTAATATTAATCACACTTTTTTTCAATATGGAAATTTTGCTTGAGATCACCCAGCTAGTACATATTAGAATAATGTTCAAACCCAGATCTTTTTTACTTGACTAACCCCTTCAACAAATACATTTTGGCCCTAGAATAGTTTGTTTGAATGCAATCAATGTGAAGTAATCTTTGAAAAGAATGTCATTTATTTCTCCAGGTTCCTCATGACTGGACTAGCCAGGGACCCCTTGCTGAGAGATGGGATTGGGCTTGACTTTTCAGGTTTTCTGCTCCCCACCCACTATTCATCCCAAAGGCGATTCCTTCATCTATGAATATTACATTTTTGTGAAACTTAAAGAAAAAAATTCATTGAAAATGTGAAAAACAATTCGTAAAAGATTTTTTCCAGAAAGCTGTCGTTATTACAATGCATCGTTTCTATCATGTTAAAATGTGCGTTAGAGCTGAGCGTGGTGACTCACGCCTGTAATCCCAGCACTTGGGAGGCTGAAGCAGGAGGATCATTGAGTTCAAGACCAGCTTGGGCTACATAATGAGTTCCAGGTCAGTCTCAACTACATAGTCAGACCCTGTCTCAAAAAAAAACAAACAAAAAAAAGGTGCATTAGACACAAATACAAAAACCATGAAACAATTCACCATTCTTCAACAATTTGAGCAAAGATAAAATGCCTAAGGAACAACAGGGATAACCTGCAAAGAAAATACTCTTTAAGCACTATTTAAAAAAAAAAAAAAAAGAGCACAAATGGATAAGTGTGTTCAGTTATGTACATTGAATTGTACCTTTGGCACTAGGAATCAGAGCATTGTGTCACATACCATTAACACATATTATAAAAGTGCATAGTGTCAGAGGAATAGAACCACCAGCCTTCAAAAGCAGCTATGTCAACTAGGCAATACAATACTCTATACCATGTCTCTTTGTTGTCCATCATTGAATACACTGGCAGCAACTTTGAAATGAAAAGAAGAAAGGAGCTGTAACCCCTTTTATTTTCTCTGTTTAAAATCAAAACAAACATCAACTCTGTTGTACACTAACATCTTCAAAGTACATCATTTGTACAGAGAAGGCCTAGGAACAAAAACACGTTGACAGAGATCAGACAGGGGTGAGAGTGCCTCACACTGCTTTCTAATGGGACTCAGGCGGGGCCGCTTCATAATCACTGGCACTAAACAAAGTTGCTGAATTCTTTGCCAGATACTTGAGGAAATCATGAAGATAATTCAGTAATAAAGTAAGGCTCTTCTCATCCAGAGGTGTATAGGCCAGCATTGCTTCAATTCGTACAAGTAATCTCAGTAGATATGGGGCTCCAGACCCCTGGGACATGGATGCATCGGGGTCAGCAAGAATTCGGTCAATGTCAGTTAATAATTCCCTATATAAACTCTTGAGAGATACTGAGATCTAAATTAATCTTGAACTTCATTATGGCAGGCAACAGAAGACAACCTTGAAGACAGTTTTCACAACTGGCACTGTCATACACAGTTATTGTGGGCTGACTTACAGGAATGCAAAGGAATGTTTAAAAAAGGGGGCATTTTTCAAATCACTTGGTCCTGCTCTTTTCAAAGAGAGCAGCTATATATTTACGAAAACTGATGCATTTTATCTGGTCCCTATGAGGCCACAAATCATATAATAATGTACTCAATTGAATTTAAAAGTATCTCTCTCTGGTAATGCACACATCACATCCCTGAATTTAAATAAAACTGCCTAGACTCCCCAGTGAATGGTGTTTGGAAGTTTAAATTTCCTTTTATAGCCCATGTTGCTGCAAAATAACATGCTCTTATGACATTTGAGTAAGATTCTCATTTAAATGTCTTCAGTTGGTATAACCAGGCACAAAGAGAAAACGTTCTTTGTGGTTATGGGCAACAGCCCTTTTTCTCCATGTATGGATGTCCTCTGTTTGTACCCTAGATTTAGTATTTGGATTCTGTGAATTGCTGACAGGAGCCAGAGCTTTTTTTGGAAAGTGTTTTGTGCAGAAGGAGGGAAAAGCTCACAGTCAGCTAGTGGTGTCATTAGCAATTTTCTTCTTTGTAGAGCAGGAAAATATAATCAGGGTTTTTAAGCTATTAATTCTATAAACTAGCACTTCCCTCCCACTAGGAAACATTTATTTTCTCCATCCCTGAAGATGGGTGTTTTTTAATGTTTAGGCAAATCCCTGCAGGGTCTTTGTCTCCATCCGAATAATGAAAAAGCTGTGCTCAGGGCTGCCTGTGGAGAGCATATTGGGCCACCTTGTGCTGCCTCTCAGCTGTGATACAGGAAGGGCAAAGGACAGAGAAAATCACATTGTATGGGAGACCTTCTGCATTTTTTTTTTCTAAAGGAAATTCTTTAGCAAGCTTGAAGTCATGAGGGAAAATAAAGAAAACATGGAAGAGAGTCAGCATGCCAGGAACTAAGCTTAGCTCTGAATGACCTTCAAGGAGTCCCTTCATCTCCTTATGGAACTAAAGACAACAATATGGTTTGCCAGACTGTTTCAGTCCTTCTTAGTGACAATGCAGTCTTACCACATCAATTTGGAGTCACTTTCTTCCACCTGTAATGATTGTCACTTTTGTCATAGTGGACGTATGTAGCAGATATACTCTCACTTGCATATACTTGGGTACATTTCTGAGGATCAACATAGACAACACCCTATCACTGCAGCTGCAAAAGCCCTTACAGGAGTCTTGCGAATAGAGCATACCTTGAGGACTGTGGCTGTATGTCTGTTTCCCTTCTCTAGAGCTCTTAGTTCTCTGGACGTGGTACTTTCTGTCTCGTGGGCTCTAGAGGAATTCTAGCAAAGAAAGTTCCAAGCTGGTGCTTATGATAAGCAGCAAGGCTAGGAACAGCTGTGTCATCCAGAGTCCCAAGGATGATTTCTCAGCCCTGAGCAAGACCAAGTTTGTGTGAAATGGTGAGTGATGGGATGGGAAATTAGAACAGCATGCCCCATTCCTCCATGGGTTAATCCACCAAGCTCGTGAGACAAGTGGAGGGATGTAAGAGGCAGTAGGTCTCGTGATACCCATGTAAAATGAGAACCAGTGGTAAGCAGAGCATGGCAGCATGGAGGTAAGGTTAAGAGAAAAACCTAGCCAGTCACTGAAGATGAGATTTCTGGGGGATTTTGAAATTCTAAAATCCTGGTGTTCTTTCTCATTGATATGGCATCATCTCACATTCATACTGTGGGTAATTATACAAAACGAGATTTTAAGCTAATATCTCAATTCCAGGAAGGGAATCTTCAATTTTGTGGCTGGAGATCATCTCTCTTGAGTTGTAAAAGAGCAGCAGGTCATGGGACTGCTATTACTTTGCCCAAAGCTGAGTTCTCGAAATGATCCAATGTAACAACTTGTGATAACAAAGCAGCTTTGGCAGGGACTGGCAAAGACTGGCTGGGGATACGGTGAAGTCACTCCACAAGTACATTGTGAAAAATGCCATGGCCTCCATGCTTTCAACTTTCTAGCTATCGCTCCCGTATCGACTGTTACTGACATTATATTACAGCAAAGAAAATGTAGAACTGCATTCTTTTTCCTCTCCTCCATTGAACCAGCATCCAATCTACACTAATACAGAATGTGTCAAGATTTACCACTGACCCACATTGTTCCTTCTGAGTGAAGCAATAGACAAAATATATTCCTATGAATCATAAGAATAATATTACAAAGTTAACATAAATTTAGAAGCTGTTTTTTAATCCATAGGGTATGGAAAATTGCTGTTTCTAAAAGTTGAAAATGCTACATAGTTATACTAAATCCATCTTTTACCCACACCCAGAAACCCCCTCCACCCTCAGCTCTATGAATTCAAGAGCTTTTATCTTATTTGTGATGGAATTATATTCTTTACTATTGGGCCAGAGCACATTAGTTCCAGGTTCTAAGGGATAACAAAGAGGCCCTCTGCCACGTTTCTTTATTGTTAGTGCTTAGGAGAAAATACATTTGTAGGGCAGTGACTATGTGCATACTCCCGAAGGACAGAGAAATCATGCAGAAAACTCACATGTGGAATTTGCAGGAAGAATTACCAGCTTATGCCTGACAGTCACGGCTCCTGAAATAGGAATGATCAGGCTGAGACTGGTGCATTTTAGAATTGCAGGTCTTAGAATTAAGTAATCAATACTCGATTCTATCTGCTGCTGGAAACTGAGCTCTAAAAAGTGTTTTGTAACCTTCTCTGGTGGGCTAAGATTCTGCACAAAGGGATGTGTCTCAGAGAGGAGTATAGCAGTGGATAGGTGCACATAAGGGTCTATACTGCATTCACAAAGGTTTGGAGAGAATCTTGTATTAAGTAATATGAAACCTGAGTGTCTATAACAGCAAAAACCTAAAATATAAGTCTAAATGACATAAGGCACTATTTTCTGTCTTGTTTGACAGCAGGACTAGGAGCCAGGAGACCTTCTACAAGGGCCATCACGGACACGAAGTATTTGAACCTGGCAGGTGCTAATCACACCTGCATAGTGGAAGCTGGGTTCTGGCCTCGACGACATCCTGGAAAGTGGGGCATATAAGGGGGTTGAGGGCAAGCTCTTGCCTTTTAGGCAAGCAAGATAAAAGTTACACCTTCATTCTGTACTCAATTGCATTGATCAGAGATGGTTACAGCTGTCTCCAGCTGTTAGAAGACTGACACATCTTGTCTGTAGCTTTTAGCCATGTCCCAAGGACAGGAAAACTGATTTGGAAGAGAGGAACATCAGGCTACAGTCTGGCATGCAGTTCTCCCTATCACATCATTAATATTTTCAACTGGGCCTCTGATAGCAAAGCGTTAAACAGGAATGGGAATAGTCATTATGATGTAAATACCGATTAACTGCATTAGGCTAAGCATTTCGCTTTTGGGTTTTCTCTGGTGAAATTATAAATACCTTTTTTGGGGTTTTTTGAGACAGGGTCTCACTGTGTAGTTGAGACTGACCTGGAACTCACTATGTAGCCCAGGCTGGTCTCAACTCACAGCGATCTTCCTGCCTCAGCCTCCTGAGTGCTGGGATTACAGGTGTGCGCCACCATGCCCGGCCTATAAATACCTTTTTATTTTTATTTCAGAGACTGTCAAAGGACATCCCCTGGGGTATGCATAAATTTATCAGCTAAATCTATGCTATTCACTGTCAATAACTAGTCCATTTTCATACAAACCAATCCTGTATCTGTAAAACTCAAACAGATTCTGATCACACGTGTCAGTCCATTTTCCCATGGCTACCCTGCATGTACAAATGATCCAGTACTTTGCTAGTATCATATCTGCTGCACAGTCTTAGGTGGAATGATTTATGGTGCAGTCTTGTTGAAAAGCACAAATGCCCCATGGAAGAGAGCTAAAAGATCAGGAAGATAAATACACAAAGAAAAATGAGCATTTAAAAAATTCAGCTTCTTCTCCAGGCTACTTAAATTCCTATAGACTCGTAGAGTCTAGCTCATTGCTCTTTTTGTAAATCTGATTATCTACCAGAGATTTCTTCAGGAGAAATTTTTGGTAACATGTCTTAAGACAAACACCTTTTTCCTTTTATTTTAAGGACGGCTGGCAAAAAAGTAATGACCAGGCATTTTTCTTGTCTCTCTCTGGTCTTCAAGTGCCAGGAACCCTGTGGATTTTGATCAGCTTTTAAAATCAAAATGTTCCCTTTCCTGTGTGCTTAGCATTCCTCCTGTCTTCCCCAGGCCTCTGATCTTGCAGAAGCCCCAGGAATTGCTGTTTTACTTGAATTTCTTCCTCCACGGGCAGACTCCCAAGCAGGGAAGGGGTATGAGCCAACTTCTGAGAACTGAAATCAAATCACATGAGTTACAGTTGCTTTCTTACACCCAAAGAGGGTTTTTTTCTTCTTTAGTGCCATTACTAACATATCTTTAGCACCTTATTTGCAATATTGGCAAGTTTCATGAAGAACATTCAGTGAAATTTGGCTGAATTACCATAGGAGAAAAAAAAAATCACTGTGCACAGTGTGTGTGCTTGTGTGTGTATGTGTGCATGTCTTTGCATATAAGAATAAATTCCAGCAGTCTTTCTTCTGAGCAAAGTCCATACATAAGTGCTCAAACTAGCATCCTTTCTTGCTGAAGGTGCTGTACTTTTTTATTGCAATATCCGCTGATCTTTACTGGATGTTCCATATTATCTGTATATACTAAAAATTACTATAATAAAAATGAGCAAGGGCTGGGGATTTTGCTCAGCAGTTCGGTGGCCTGCCTTGCAAGTGCAAGGACCCAAGTTCAATCCCCGGTACCAAAAAAAAAAAAATATATCAAGGGTCAGGGACATACCTCAGTGGTGCCACGCCTGCCTGGCAAGCTCTAGGTCCTGAGGTTGATCCCTGGTAGAGCACACACACACACACACACAGAAAAATTCAAAATTAGGGAGAGGTACAAGTATATTTTTAAGCACACACCATATTTTTATTGTTAGTGTATATTTATAATGCATAATAGTTACATTCCTTTTGGGGAGGAATTTTTATCTGGATTTAATTTATCCAGTTATCTAAGTTCAATTTCAGGATTAGAATTGTCCATTTTTACCAAACTCATTTATTCAGTCACTTACTAAATATTTAAAATAGGAGAACTGGGGACGTGGGAAGGGTAGGGGAAAGGAAATAAGGGAAAAGAAAAAAATATGAGAAAGCGAAAAAATGGAAAAAAAGTTTTTGTAAATAGGGAAGGGAGGAGGGAGTGAAGGGAGTGTAGGGATAAGGGGGAGAAATGAGAACCAAGACCTGTCATGTAAGGACACAAGATCCCAATGATGAATGTAACTGTAATTTATGCCTAAAAAGTACCAATAAATTCAATGGAGGGGGGAAGAACTGCAGGTCCCAATAGCCAAAGTGATTTGTCAAAATAAATAAACAAATAAAATAGAACTATTTAAATTTTGGGGAGAATACAAAGAAGTTTAAAATACTCTCGCTATTTTCAAAAACCCAACCCCATCACTCAAAAATATATATAGTGCTTTCAAGCAGTAAGTGACTAATATTCTTTAGAATTAAAAGCATTATGGATAGCAGGTCTATAAGAACTAAGAAGATGGGGAGTATCATTTGGACAAGATGGAATCTGAACTGGGAGTTGCGAGCTGGACAGAGTTTGAGTAATGGATAAGAAAAGGATGCTATTCCAGGGAGAGAACAGAGACAGCTACACCCAGCTGAAGAGCAGGGCTCCTCTCAGGAAGCGGGAGTTAGTAGGAGAACAGAGGAATACCGGGAAATACCTTGGGAAGGCAATATGAGCAGTCGGCCTAGAAAAGCAGAGGTAAGGAAGGAACATGTAACCCAGTGCCGAGCCACCACCCCGAGAATTTACTCCACCGACGCCACTGTAAGCTGAGGAAGTGAGGGGGCCATGGCGGAGGCAGGGTCGATACACAAACCCATATGTGACTAGGGACCGAGCATTTTATGTTTAATTTCACAACAGAAATACTTGAATTTCTAATAAAAGGTTTATCTATTATCTTATTTTTCCCTGTTCCTCTAAATACAATGATGGTAGGTATGTTATTTGTACCCAACAGAAATTTGGTAAGAGGGGTGAGAAAAGGAAATATCTAATCTTCTGAACTCAGCATTCTCATAGGAGGGAAGGGTGCCCGCCCTGGAGCTAACCTCCCTAGAACTGCATCCCATACCTCCATTTATTACCTGTGCCACTCAGGGAAAGGTGCTTATAGCCCCTGCATCTCATTTTGCTCAACAGTGAAAGGAAGAAAACATTCATTCCATCTGATGGGGTTATTTTGAGTATCAAATGAGAGCAAATATGTGAAATTCTTTAAAAACCTCCTATTAAAACTCCATAAATACTAGCTGTTGAGATTATTCTAAGAAAGAAAGGAAGCAGGCAACAAATTAGTTTTAGGCTAGGAGGAAGGAGGAGAAAGAGTGAAAATCAAATTATCTTAGATAGATTCAGTGATAGAATGATAACAAAAATACTGGGAAACTACAGAAATCAGAAAGTTTAAACATATTCCACCTAGATTCTCACTCCTGTGGCCCGTGGCAAACAGGTTGATATGTTGTTGCTTTGGTTTAATTTGAAAAATGCCACTCCCTCCAAAAAAAAATCGTCATCCCTCAAAAAAAAAAAAAAAAAAAAAAAAAAAAA
>NW_022900913.1:43838746-43883940 GCF_012274545.1 Fukomys damarensis
AAAAAAAAAAAAAAAAAAAAAAAAAGCTTATTTGGTGTGACATTTTGAGTATAAATTTTGAAAGTTACTTGCTGTTTTGTGTTTCTTCAAAGCCACCTAAGTAGCTACCTTGATTTCATTTGAACCAGTCAAACCCTAACATTCGAGCTGGACAAAAGCAAAGGATAAACTCACTGGACACATGATTATTGAAGAAAAGAAACCCAAGCCAGACATGGTAATACTGCTGCTGGGGAAGCTGAGGCAGGAGGATCACTTAAACCCAGGAGTTTGAGGCCAACCTGGGCAACATGATGAGACCCCAAGGGAAGGAAAGAATGGGGGTAAGGAGGGAGAGAGCAAGAAAAGAAATAGGCAAGGAGAGGAGAGAGAAAGGAGGGAGGAAGTCCCTTAGTTCTATTAGAAATGGGTTTCTCAACCAGAATACTCTTGATATTTTAGGTCAGGTAATTCTTTCTTGGGGAATGGGGGCAGACATCCTGGGAACTGAAAGATATTTAGCAGCACTTTTGACCTCTGTCCAGTACATGTCAGTAGCACTTCCTTCTCCCAGTCATGAGAAACAAAAATATTTCCAGATAATGTCAGACAGCCTGTGGAGGACAAACTCATACCCAACGAAGAAGCACGATGTCAGAATCATTGGCCCATTGCTCATGTTTTTGAAGCAGAAGATAGTGACAAAAATTGGCCCTGGTACATTTAGCCCATAGCCACTCAGATAAGAACCAAGGCTTCTGTCTCAGTGGGCTCAGTGGTCACGATCCAACCACCTCATGGGGCAGTGCTGATGGCAAGTAGGTGGTGGAGGAATTGGGGGTGCATTGATATCTTAGCGAGATTTGAAACAGAATGGCCTACTATTACTATCATCACCTCTTTTCTCCTGCAGAATGGGAAAATAAATGGAATAAAAATTTGGCTGTTAGAGTAGCCATTTTTCATTTAGGAAGGATGACTTCAATTTTTATGTCACATTTTCACAGATAATAGGCATGTGATTCTATTAGATACTTGTTTCTTGCTTTTGCTGGTGTGATATGTATTTTAATATTGAATTTTATTTTTTATTAACATGTATTCATTGTACATATTCATGCATGTCGGTGTAATATTTCAATATATGCATATAGGGCACATGATCAAATGATGATATGCTTTTTAAGGTGGCGGCAGCAGGGTACTGTGGCCTGCATGGGAAGCAGGCCCTTTCTCACCAATGGTGCTGAGTCTTCACTTGCAGAGGTCTCTTGTTGTGATTTGTGAACTCCAGAAAGGTCAGTTTTAGCTAAATGGATATGTGACATAAGCTGTGAGAACACTGAAGGCTGCATACTGTTATAGCTACTCTGCTGTATATTTTAGGGAACTCGGGTTGCTAGAATAAAATACCACTGACTGAATGACTTACACAACAGGAGTTTACTTCTCTCAGTTTGCAGCCTAGGAGATTCATGACCAAAGTACTTGCAGAGTCACTTCCTGGTGAGGATGCTCTCTGGTTGCATTGGGATATCTCTGGGTCACCTCACATGGTGGGCAGAACATGAGGTGAGATCTCTTTCGTGTCTCTTCTTATTAGAACACCAAGCCCATGATGGGGGAGCCTGGCCACATTACTGCATATAAACCCACTTCCTCTCAAGGAGCTCACACCCATATACAATCACACTGAGGAGCAAGGCTTCAACATATGAATTGGGGGGGACACAATATTCAGTCCACACACAGCATGGTGGGTACTCACCAATAAAATAAATAAAAAAGAAAAAAAGTATCTATTAAAAAATAACAATAAATATAGAAAAATGCTAAATGTAAAACAAAATTAATTTGCGTAAAGTTCTAAAACTGTTGAGTTTACTAAGATGTTTGACGTCACTTTCGTTGGCATTAGGCAAAGCAAGTCAATTGTGAAAAGGTAAAACATGATACAGCATTGCTTTAGTATTTGACACAAGGCACACAGAAAAGCTGCAGAAAGAATAAATATTCTTATCCCATTCCCAAGGAGAAAATCAAGTGCTCAGACCTGAAATTAAAGACAAGAAAATTAGATATTTTCTCAGGAATGAAAAAACCAACATTTTCAATGAAATTACTGAAGTACCCTTGCACCTCCTATTCTTAGGTGGACCTGATAAGTAAACCCATAGGGCATATCTTATGCTGATGGGTAGCTAGCTCAAGTGGTCCGTGAGTTTCTTTCAATTTCCAATTTCTTTGATTTGTGACACAATTAAGTGATTTATAATGAGATGAATAATAGAATTACTTGAGGGATACTACTTATATGTAATTTCTTTTTGATTCAGACTTAAATCTAATCATTTTTGAAAAGCCTTTCCTTCTCTGAATTGTTTTCTGCTACATTGTGGGTTCTCTTTCTTATTTATTTGCTGTAGTAAGAGTTTATTCGGACAACTATGATATTTAAAAGCAAGTCTGGCCATCACCACAGAAGATGCTATGTTTTCCTGAGTATTAGCAAATAATGTCTATCCTGCTATCTCAATTTAGCATTTCAACAATGAGATTTACAATAATTCCATCTATAGAGCACGATCTTACCGATGCTAATTCCACGTACAAGCTTGAGGGTGATGGTTTTCACCTCTCTAGGCACTTGCATTAATAGGAAAATATGATGTCACAAGCTTCTTCTGTACCCAAAGACATCTACGCTAAGGAAGAGCAGGCAGAAGCACAGCCTGATTCACGTGTGTGACACACCCAGGGAATGATGGTGCTCAGTGTAGCTGGAACGCTTGTATGAATGGAAGGAAATACTAAATTCTTTGAGCTAAAAATCACTTATTTTGAGTCACAGTATTTAATATTTACCAAAACTCATTTTCTTTTTGATAAAAAGAAGCCCTCAGAGGCAGAACTTTGATGAAAGAAAAAGGGGTTTCTAGTTTTGGAAGTTCATTTTCTCAAGAAAAATACCTAGTAGAAACACAACTAAGAATTGAGAACTATAAAGCCCTGAATCATGGTATTTTGTAAAGTTAATAATAGGGAAAAAAGTAAGAATTCCAGAATCTACCAAAAACTCCCTAACTTTATATTTATACCTACTTGGCCTTGAAACTTGAAAATGAATTCACACTGGAGACATTCATAGCTAAGTGGATGCACATTGAGGCTATGCTCGTAAGTAAAATAAATAGGACACATGTGTAGGCACTGAATAGTTTCTCTGGTGTGAAAAACTAAGTGGAAATAAGGATCAAAATGTATAATTGATGATGTGAAATAGGAAGAAAAGGTGTAAAGGAGTAGGGAAAGTGGGAGGGGTAGGGGAAAGGAAAGAAGGGAAAAGAAAAAAATATGAGAAAAGGAAAAAATGGAAACAAACTCTTTGTAAATAGGAAAGGGTGGAGGGGGTGAAGGGAGGGCAGGGGCAAAAATAAGAACCAAGATACATCATGTAAAGGTACAAGATCCCAATGATGAATGTAACTGTATTGTATGCCTAAACTGTACCAATAAGCTTAATGAAAAAAAAGAAAAAGAAAATGCATTCCAATCTGTGGGACCCCCCCACTCATATGTTGAAGTTCTAATCCTCAGTGTGATGCAATGTAGGGGTGAGGCCTTTGAGAGGGGATTAGGTTTAGATGAGGTCCTATGGGTGACCTGCCCCCTGAGCCATTATGGAGTTGGCCCTAAAAAAGAGACAATAAAGTTCTCTTGTGCTTTCTACAGCATCTAAATATCCTGGAAGCTTCCCATCTCTGAACTGAGAATGGAGCCCTCACCATAAGCTGAACCCCCAGGTATTCTGATCAGCTACTTCCCAGCCTTCCGAAATGTATGTTGTTTGAGTCCTTCAGCCTCTGATGCCCTGTTATAGCAACCTGATGTGCCTATGACATGCTCCATAGTAGTTACATTACTGTTTAGCTGCAGTTGATCTTTCCGGATTTGTTAAATCATGAAGAGAACCTCTAGTTACATCGACTTTACTATTTACTGTCCTTCCATTTGAGATTGCCTGTGGTGGATGAAGCCAGTGAAGCCTCCACCATAGCTGGAGAAGTAAAGCAATTTAGGTTTTTTTGGTGATACATCCAGAAAATACTGGAAATGGAAGTGTTGCTATTAGCAGAAAAGTCTGTGTTTTCTCCTAGAAATGACTGTGTTTACTGTGTTAATTGGAGGTATGAATATTACTCAGTATGATCCACAGAGGAAGCAGAGTGATATTGGACAGTTTCTTTTAAGCAACCATAAGGGGGCACACGTACACTTCAAGAAATGAGGTTAATATGTACAAGAGATGCATCTCACTTAGTCGAAACATTGCTTGTATGTATCATTTAGTTGATCAGTTGTTTTCACAATGGGAAACTCATTTATTTTAATGGCAGACTTCTGGAACTCCTCCATGGAGGAGGCATGACCATATTGTTTGTCCGAAGAAATGGGAGTGATCATGATCATTCTGGTCCTTCAGAGGCACAGTAAGAGTAGGACTTAATCTGAGCATCTAAACTGAACAGAGGGTTCTGTGAGCCACTTCTCCACATAGCAAGAATAAGGAGTGTCAGCAAGGTGCTGTGGTTTGTGTGCACAGTGCAGGATGCATTATTTGATGTGAGATCTGAAGAACTGAATAGCAATCACCATTTGCAGCTAAGGACAAATGGCAGCTGTTGGGCTTGGCCTTTTGATATTTTCTGCTTTCCGAAGGCCAGAGTTCTCTACAATGACACAACTTCTTTGCCCTGATTCGTTTGAAAACTGCTGTCATTTTAAAGGTTAGATGGTGTACGTGTGTGTGCATGTGCTTGTGTGTGCACGTGTGTGTGGGTTTGTGTGAGGGGGATTAGCATCCAGCAATTTTAATGATAGTCCATAGCAAGGCTTCAAAAACATTTAACGGAAGGAGTTACAAATGTAAATGTGTTGCTGAAAGAGAACAAATAGTTTTCACTCTTTTGAGCCCATTTTACAAGAACTCAGTTCCTAGGAAAGGAACAGCAGCCCCTACTTAGGTCTATTATTTGGCCCTGAGCTTAATCTGTCCTTGCTCTCTGCCTGTCATTTTCCTGTCCTCCTCGGGCACCACTCCTTTCTTCAGGACACAAAGCCAACTGGATAGCCCTGCACCTATCCCCACCCTTTTTCTCTCTCCTCCCCTCAGGGCAGTCTGTTAAACTCACAAAAATGATGGCACCGCAAGCGAAAATCCCCAGACTCACTTTCTGTCCATGGCCACAAGGCTTCCACCTCCATTGCTAAGCACAGTGTTGCTAACCAGCTTCAACTCCTCACTCCCAGGAGAGCTTCCCCCAGCTCTTCATCCCAGAGACTCCAGCACCCTTGAAGCAGCTTAATGAAAAAAAAGAAAAAGAAAATGCATTCCAATCTGTGGGACCCCCCCACTCATATGTTGAAGTTCTAATCCTCAGTGTGATGCAATGTAGGGGTGAGGCCTTTGAGAGGGGATTAGGTTTAGATGAGGTCCTATGGGTGACCTGCCCCCTGAGCCATTATGGAGTTGGCCCTAAAAAAGAGACAATAAAGTTCTCTTGTGCTTTCTACAGCATCTAAATATCCTGGAAGCTTCCCATCTCTGAACTGAGAATGGAGCCCTCACCATAAGCTGAACCCCCAGGTATTCTGATCAGCTACTTCCCAGCCTTCCGAAATGTATGTTGTTTGAGTCCTTCAGCCTCTGATGCCCTGTTATAGCAACCTGATGTGCCTATGACATGCTCCATAGTAGTTACATTACTGTTTAGCTGCAGTTGATCTTTCCGGATTTGTTAAATCATGAAGAGAACCTCTAGTTACATCGACTTTACTATTTACTGTCCTTCCATTTGAGATTGCCTGTGGTGGATGAAGCCAGTGAAGCCTCCACCATAGCTGGAGAAGTAAAGCAATTTAGGTTTTTTTGGTGATACATCCAGAAAATACTGGAAATGGAAGTGTTGCTATTAGCAGAAAAGTCTGTGTTTTCTCCTAGAAATGACTGTGTTTACTGTGTTAATTGGAGGTATGAATATTACTCAGTATGATCCACAGAGGAAGCAGAGTGATATTGGACAGTTTCTTTTAAGCAACCATAAGGGGGCACACGTACACTTCAAGAAATGAGGTTAATATGTACAAGAGATGCATCTCACTTAGTCGAAACATTGCTTGTATGTATCATTTAGTTGATCAGTTGTTTTCACAATGGGAAACTCATTTATTTTAATGGCAGACTTCTGGAACTCCTCCATGGAGGAGGCATGACCATATTGTTTGTCCGAAGAAATGGGAGTGATCATGATCATTCTGGTCCTTCAGAGGCACAGTAAGAGTAGGACTTAATCTGAGCATCTAAACTGAACAGAGGGTTCTGTGAGCCACTTCTCCACATAGCAAGAATAAGGAGTGTCAGCAAGGTGCTGTGGTTTGTGTGCACAGTGCAGGATGCATTATTTGATGTGAGATCTGAAGAACTGAATAGCAATCACCATTTGCAGCTAAGGACAAATGGCAGCTGTTGGGCTTGGCCTTTTGATATTTTCTGCTTTCCGAAGGCCAGAGTTCTCTACAATGACACAACTTCTTTGCCCTGATTCGTTTGAAAACTGCTGTCATTTTAAAGGTTAGATGGTGTACGTGTGTGTGCATGTGCTTGTGTGTGCACGTGTGTGTGGGTTTGTGTGAGGGGGATTAGCATCCAGCAATTTTAATGATAGTCCATAGCAAGGCTTCAAAAACATTTAACGGAAGGAGTTACAAATGTAAATGTGTTGCTGAAAGAGAACAAATAGTTTTCACTCTTTTGAGCCCATTTTACAAGAACTCAGTTCCTAGGAAAGGAACAGCAGCCCCTACTTAGGTCTATTATTTGGCCCTGAGCTTAATCTGTCCTTGCTCTCTGCCTGTCATTTTCCTGTCCTCCTCGGGCACCACTCCTTTCTTCAGGACACAAAGCCAACTGGATAGCCCTGCACCTATCCCCACCCTTTTTCTCTCTCCTCCCCTCAGGGCAGTCTGTTAAACTCACAAAAATGATGGCACCGCAAGCGAAAATCCCCAGACTCACTTTCTGTCCATGGCCACAAGGCTTCCACCTCCATTGCTAAGCACAGTGTTGCTAACCAGCTTCAACTCCTCACTCCCAGGAGAGCTTCCCCCAGCTCTTCATCCCAGAGACTCCAGCACCCTTGAAGCAATCACTTGGACTCTTGAAACAATCACCGCAAGTTTTTCAGTCAAAGTACCTCACTGTGACCACTTCACCATTAGTTTTCCAAGCCAAACTATGTCTCCAGGGAACATAGCAGCCTAAAGATAGGGGGTGTATTCTATTTAATCCCATCTCCTATTACAGTGCCCCTCAAAGTGGTCTGATGACCAAAGGTATCACAGCCCCTGTGTCTTGTTAAAATGCAGATGACCCAGTCTGCCCTAATTAAAATATCTCAGTATAGCATATGGAATCTGTTTCAGCAAACCTTCCTGGGGTTGCCTGCTGAAGTTTGAAAAGCAGCAACACCATATGCTACAGACACCAGTGTCTTGTGCACAATGGTATTCCATAAACACTTGCTGATCTGGGTATATTTGTATGATCGCAGTGTGGAGGTGGCCTGCAAGCTTCCTGAGAGCAAGTCCACATCTTTCATTATTGCTGCATCCTAAACTTTTTGTCTGATGCTGGACATTGCATTTGTTGGGCTGAAATACAATCATAGTGTTTCGTCTTTCCTTTTTTTCTATGACATTAGCCTTATCTAAATAGAGGTTACAAAATAATAAGAAAAATGAGAATGAAGATTGTTTATAAAGAATGATTTTGCAATACTGTATCACTGTCACAGAGATAATCAGTGCTATCAGCTTACCAGTACTATGAATAACTTTCTTTTATATAATACTGGTTTTAAAACTCTTCAAAATCTTGCAGAAAGATGAGCAAGTTTGTTCTTCTCTCTCATATAGTACAGGATGCAGAGATTTAAAAAAAGCCCAAAGAATTTTCCTGGCTTTCTTAATCAGGCAAAAAGTAAATTAAAACCCAGTATTAGGAGGTCTTACTCCAGTGGGAAACTTTGTATTCCAATTCTGCTATAAAGTGTCTAAGTGTTTCTGGAAATTTACCCTAAAATGTCTGCATTTTATGCCTTCTTCATCTGCAAAATGGGGAAAACAATAGTATATAACTATGGGGTGGTTGTTAAGAATCAAATAATATCATAATATATACAGAGCATTGAATGTATTGCCTTGGCCAAAGCACACATTTAATAAAAGAACCTACTGTCTTATTAATATGTATGTATTATTCTGTTTGTATTTACATATTGTTATATGTATAATTATTATGTATTTATGGTTATTGTACTGCACTGACACCCAGAGAGTAACCAGTTCTCCATGTGTGGGTTAGCAAGGACCAGGGTCTTCTCAATCTCAGAGATTGCTAACTCAGGAGGACCCTAAGGCCTCCAGTCTGACTTTCCCAATGGGAGTGTTTCTCATTTCCACCCTCTAGTGGATCTTTACTTAGGCGAAGGGTGGAAAATCTGTGGTCACAGTGCTTATACCCTTCATAGGTATACATGCCTTCCTTTCATCAGATGTTATTGCTATTATGGTTAATTTTTAAAATATTTAAAAGGTAAAACAACTTCCACCCACATTTATAATGAGCATCAATGATATTATTTAAATAATGATTCAAAGATGGAGCCACTGCAAAGTTGCAAGACTCCAAGTGTACTTGGTGAATACAGAAGGGATCATGATACAGAAACATATTTATCAAAAGTTGCAGGACATATTAATTTTCATGGGGCAGTGACCAACTAGATGCCATCAAACATGATTCATTTGCACTTCTTTCCATCAGCAAGATATCAATTTTCTACAACCTATAGAGTCATTCAGTAGCTCAAAGATGGTGAAAGGTAGATGATCTGGAAAGCTATGCTACACTGGGCCCCTGGTTATCTTTTTTGGCTACCTCAAAGTCCTCCACAGTCCTGAAAGTGAAGTCTCAAAAGCATAGTCTACTGTTGGGAATAGAGAACATTTCTATATCTACTGTGCTAATTTAACACCCAGATGATACAATTCCTGCCTGGAAAGGAGGATCACAGTTTTAGGCTTCAAAGGGCCTGAGTAACAGTTCTTCTTTTCCTTTGCCTCCTCTGTTATTGTTTGTACCTAGAATGTCCACCAAAGGCAAATATGCTAAAGGCTAGGCTTCTAACCTCTGTTTCTGCTAGGAAGTGGGGGCAGGTAGTAAAAGAATTAGGTCATTGGGGGAATACCCTTGAAAGTGACATGAGGACTTCATCCCCTTCCTGTCTCTCTTTGCTTCCTGTCTGCCATGAGGTTAACCATCTCCTCCAACACATCTTCCCACCATGATGCCCTGCCTTGCCATAGGCCTGAAGTGACAGAGCCAGGCGACAATGGGCTGAAACCACATAAACCTTTCCTCTTTTTAAATTAATTGTTTTATATATTTTGTCACAGCAGTAGAAAACTGACTAATACATCCTTTTAGTATCCTCTTCTGCTTTTCCTGCAGATCTCATTTCAAAGTTCCACAGTCTTTACAAACTGGTAATCCCAGTCTACCTCCTTAAAATCATCACATTCCTCAGAGGTAGAGAAATTCCCTCTTCCTTGGTCCTATTTTAATATCTTATAAAACTCAGTGTTCAGGCTGTGTCAGGATGTGTATGGAACTTCTCCTCTGTTCAGCCATTAGCACTATAAAGAAGAGGATGATTTTGGTAGCTGAGTTAAGACAGAGCCAATTCTAGATCCTAAATTCAGCTTCCCCTGAAACAAGCCTTGTCATTAACTGAAAAAGCAAGCATATCTTGCCAAGATTCCCCCAAAGATAACACAAGTTTGTCAAATTTGAGAAAATTTATTTCTATCAACATGATTTTAGCTTTGTCCCTTGTGAGAGAATAACTCAGATATTCCTGAGGTGAGGAACACTCACTTAGTTACACTTTCTTAAGCCAGGTTTCCATTCCTCTTTTTTTGTTGTCGAGAAAACTGAACTTTGCTTCACTACTTCTTGTTTCATTTTTATTTCCTGCATAAATGGAGAGGATGCCCAAATTGTTCATACCTACACTTAAAAAAAATCTTATGCAATCAAAATGAGATCAGAAGTTATAAGGGAAGGGTGATGAAATAAGCTAAAAGTTGTGTTTAGACTAGCAACATAGAAGCAGATGTGAGCGGAGCAGTTTCAGGACCATGTGGAAATAGAAGACTGCTTCTTGAGTTCTTGAAATAAATCCTGGCTTTGCTTCCCAGCCACAGGCTGATTGTAGAGGAGCAAAACAAACAGATCCTAGGCACGTCCAGGTCTGCTCATACCCACACATAGCTGAAGGACATTCCTATATGTATATTCAGAGATTTTTGCTTTCCTCTGAAGATATTTTTATTTTGAAAAGATAATCAAGTACTGTATTTAGCATATAAATTTATTTATTACCAAGTCCCACAACTAATAAAGTGTAGTCACTTTCCTCCCTGTGGAAACAGGGAGTATGTTGCAGAAGACCATGGGCAGGACCTCGGAGCTGGAGCTCCAGTTTGTGGTGACCTTGGAATTTACATTCATTGTTTTGGGCGAGTTACTTCATATCTGGAATCTTGGCTTCATCATCTACACAATGAAGGAATTGAACTTGAGTCCCTATAAAGCAACAACCTCACAATGTGGAGCTGTTAAGTTGTTCCTGGATGTCATGATGACTATTAGCAATGAATCAGGAAGGAAAACGTGTGGCCTCCAGGGCGGAATGAATAGCTGCTCTCACAGATGGCCTTTGCAGGTTGTGGAGAAGCCATCACTTGCCTTTTCTTGCAATGGACACTGCCAAAATATAAAAGACCAAAGTACAGCTGTGCCAGCAACACACCCTGAAGGGATTACAGAGGGGGGCATGTGAGATGCTGATTCTCTTCCTGTGCTATTTTTTAGACTTATAGTCTGAATTAGATAAACGTTTTAAGCATTTTTGCCACATTCTGTCTGCATTTGATGGTTCACTCCATCACTAATTCAAAGTTACTGTTTGATTACCTACTAAGTGTTTGGGCATCTTGATGAGTGGTGGAGACATAATGGTGAAAAAAACAGTTGAAGTCATTGCTCTCACAGGAGTGCTAGTCCAGAGGAGGTACGGACAAGTGAGACGGTCATGGTGTGTGACCCACAGAATACCTAATCCAGAGAACACACACAGTGAGAATAGATGCAAGAGGAATGGTGAGCCTGACATAGAGGTGATCAGTATGTTTTAGTAGATGGCATGTGATGGCTGCAGGTGGACTTCTTGCAAAGTTTTTTAAGGTTAAGTTCACTGGTGTACCAGTAAGCTGGATCTTTGGGAAAAGGAAAAAAGTTTAACAATCAGTGTCCAGTTTCTGGCATCTCTACGCAACTGCAAAGGAGTCCCTGTGGACTCCTTACCAAAGGAAACCTCCCCAAAGTGTCTTAATAGGGCTCCTCTGGAAGCAAGCCATAAGACAGAAATTTGAGTTAAAGTAGTCTTTTGGAAAGTAAAGAAACACCTATTGGAAGTAGGGAAATAAATTGTGAAAGGGAAAACAGCCAGTAAAATATGTATTTTTCAAGCTAGCTACTATTAGGGGTACCTAGAGGTGTCCTGTTTGAAAACTCTGAGAATCAGTATGGTAGCAACTGGAAAGAGAGGGAGCAGGAGTATTTGCATACCAACTTCTGTCAGCTCCAGGCTAAGGTCTGTGACTGAATGTGCTGTTTCCTTGTTCCACTTGGCCTTCCCTGATGGGCAAAAGGCCCTCCCATTGCTTTGGAGAAAGCGGTAAAGCAGATATGCAGATACTGGCAAGTGGAAGTCAGCCAGCAAGATCAGAAGTGGTAAGGCCTGTGGGAGAGAGACAGCACCAACATCATCTCTCACAAGATTTTCTGTACCCAATTCCGTATCTTTAATTCACGTTTTTTTCTTATGTAGGCTGTCAAATCTTTTTTAATTTTGGGCCTCACAAACCTAAAACCACCCATAGTGGCTGATAGTCCTCACCTGGTGAAAATGCAACCTTTATAGGAAATTCAAAGAAATGAATAAGCTTATGTGGGGAGCGGAGAAATAGCTAAAGTGAAAAATCAAGACATTATGAAGGGTGCTGGATAAACTGGGCTTTTCTAGGTTTGGTGAAGATTTGTCGACCTCTGGTGAACTCATCTCAGCTCTTGCTGGTTTCTCATTTCTGGCACAGGGTGACAGAGCAAACCCTGTCTGGGATGGGCTCTCGCTGTGGTGTAGAGAAAGAGAGCATTGACAGATACTACCGAGCCTTTTCTCCCGATGGCACATGTCATTTCTTCTTATACTGCTCTGGCAAAGTTAAATTTACTTCATTTAAGTCCAAAGTTACTTGGGCATGGAACTATAATTCACCCACAGAAAAGTATGTAATTACTGAGACTATAAGTAATATAGTCTATCACTGGACCTTCACTCAGATGCTAATAGTGAAAATAGTAAGATCTTTTATAAATATACTTTTTTCTTTAGCTATTTTTCTACTGTCATAATTTTTATGATAATGTAACAATTTTACCAAAAAGTATAAATATATCATATCAAATATTGGAGAATATTTTACTCGTAGGTACTTTAAATTTTTTTTTCTTTTTAAATCTATTAAATGAGTTAATGTACAAATAAAAGACCTAGTTCTCAAGTTCCTAAAACTACCGATTAGCATATATAAGAGATGTAACTCACTGGTTTTTATTGTGGTCATAGTTTTGTTTTCTTACTACTACTCTCATTTTAAAATGTCTTTAACTTGCATGTATCCTTGTAAACCACCTGCTTTGTAGTGTTAGATGGCAAACAAAGAATTGGGCTATTTAAAAACCAAAAAAAGGAAAGTGCCTTTGAAGGGATCATCCCAATATGCTCAGCTCTGATTTACATAAAAATTACCTGAAGAAAGATTTTTTTTTAATCCCTCCAATGAAGTCCCTAGGGGTTCTGTTTAATTGTTCTAAATTGGAATAGCATTAAAAAGTTGCCAAAGGTTGAGAAAAATTTGAATAAATGAATGATTAAGCCAAGTGAAAAAATAATAATAGAAGGTCTAATGCTATCCATGTGATCAACAATAGCAGGTAGAAGTGTTTTTCAGGAACACTCAACAGCCAGGCCTGCTAAATGTTAAAGAGAATCAGGGAAACAGTGGCAGCGGTGAACTATTAGCTCCCTGAATTAAGAAGGGGCTGCTATTAAGTTCTGACTAAATGTCACTGGGTGAAGAAAGCAAGTCATAATTCTCTCTCATTTTTCCTACTTGCAACCCAAATCAGACTATAGAAGACAATTGCTTTCTGGAGGTCACTGGGTACATTTCGTGGACTGCTTTTCAGGGATTGTGACTAACAAGAGCCCATCATTCTGTAGGAGAAGTTGTTAAATTCATAGGAAATTACTTATACAACTAGGAAAGAAGAAATGGAGATACTGTAGGAATTTGGTTGATCAGTTTACATCTCTCGGGACTTAAATAATTTTAGTTCATGCAGAGTTCAGTTATTTACGTGTGAAACATCAAAACCTTTTCATTTCCCTGTGTTCTGTCTTATGGTTTTTTGCAACTTCACTTCAGATTTGATAAGGCTAAAGTTGGGATAATTATGTTTCTCTCTCTCTCCCAGCACCCACATAAAAATTGAAAGACCTGAGGTACTTTTGTTGGGTTGGTTTTGTTTTGTTTAACTTAATGGAAATTAAATAATGAGTATTTTAGTGGCTATCAGCTATCTGGTACTGGTAAGGTCTGAGTTAACTGCAGGTTGCAGAGTAACCATGGTGACTTGCGAGTGGCTTGATTCTATTAATCTTGTTGAGATTAACAGTAAATCCCCAAGGATCTTTTGCAGTGATCGAGAAATAAATCATCTTTTCACATGTATGTTATCGGGTGACAGCCACTCTCTTTTAGTATGTATTTCTACCTAACAAAGAAATTATATAGTCCTCTTAATTAGGTGATTGGAAACTCATTTCCCAAGTAACATTAATGAAGTATAGCAAATGGCCAAAAAGAGTAAAGACATAATACTACATGAAAGAAAGATTTAATCGACAAACATATGCCGTGGTACTAAGAGATATACCAGAGGAAGACTATCCCCCTTTAAAAATGTACTTATGTAGGAATGGATGTACCTCAGTGGTACAGCATATGCTTAGCCTGCACAAGGCCATGGGTTCCATCCCCAGCACCTCAAAAATTACTATGTAGAACCATAGCCTGAAGCTACAAACTGAAAACAAAATTTGAGGTTCATTAATGAAAATCTCCCAATCATTTATATCATTTAGATAATAGGAATTAGAAGAAATAAGTTGAGCTGGACTTAGGAAGAACATCCAACTGCCCAAGATGGGACTAAGGATGTATCCTATTTATAAAGAGAAGTCTACAAAAAAATACAGTGTGAGTCTACCTAAAATCATATTTGTCCTACACTAGCCCCAGAGTAAGAGCAAAATATGGTAGCCTCATTTCACAGGTGAAGATAGCGACATTGAGTACTACAGATTTCTCTGTAAGGGGTAGGAATTGGCTTAGCTCACTCCTTCTTCTGACCTAAATGCATAGCACAATATAGATAAAATGTGCATCAACTCTGACTCTCAACTAACAAAGCTTCTACTTACTCATCTCCAACTTTTTCTGGAATAATCTAAGCTTGTATTTCAATATGGATTTTCATAAGAGATACAAAACAGCTCAATGGCTTATAAGTCTAATATATAACATTTTTTCTTTTTTAATATTTATTGGAATGTGTCTTATTATAAATGGCATTATTTTATGATTACTATACACCAGTTCCAAACTTGGATGGATGTCATTCCCTACACATTCACTAACCTGGCCATAGGTATTTATATTGTTTTCACCTTGGGTGAATTATGCAGTTGTTGGTATGTGAGTAGAAAATTATTTTGTGTGTAAAAAATTGTATAAATTTGATATTAGTGATATGAATGCTGATACTAGTATTCATTTTGGAATAATGACTATAACTTAGTATTTTCTTACAAAAAACTTAAGTGCTCTGTATGATCTAAGAATTGAAAATATCCACAAGCAGATAAGATATGTTATCATTTATTACCAATATAGGTATGACATGATTATATATCCTTTGGTAGACAAAGCAACTAAAGGCAAAAAAATGTTGAATTCCTCACAACACATGAAAGAAAGTTTAAAACAACAAGAAGCAGAAGTAACTAACAAATGTGTTGAGCAGGAGTATTGTTAGAGTATAATGACAGCGTCATTTTCTACATCTTTTTGTTCTTGATTGTTGTGAAATCATTTTTACCATATAATTTATGGCATCTTAGGTTATGTTGTTCTGATCCTATCTTGCTTTGACTACCTTTCCTGCTCAGCTGACAAGAACATCAGGAAGTCCAGAGCAGTCAAAACCAAGACCAAACAAATGAGCCTTTATAATCATAATTTTAATTGTAAAATTAGACCAAGTCTGATGGCAAGTCAGTCTTTTGTTCACCTCAACACACATGTCCTAAACCATGGTTTTGATGTATTAAAATGAAAAGAAGTCTTCACTGGCACTCTAAGCTTTCACAACAATGATTCTTTATAGTTCCATGGTAATTATAGAAAAATGTTCATTTCTTTGTTATCTTCTTAGCAATTCAGAACATATAAGGATGCTACATAAAAATATGTATGAGAACAAATAAGAAGGATACTTTTGATAACCTCATGGCCAAAGAAAGATCATGTTCTCTAGTTTTTGTATATTTTATAAATAGTTGTTAAGGAACAGAGAATATTTGGTATACATATATAAATGGATAATCTGTGGTAGCAGCCTACAGCCCCATAGGTAGTGTTATCAGCAGAACCTTAGACATGTTTAATGGTAGATGCAAGCATTCTGTTAATTTGGTTAAAGGATGAATATCCATCAGCCTGTTGAGTGGTGAGCTGTATACCTGTCTAGCCTTCTCAAGAGCACAACTTGGAGCAGTCTTTCCACTCTGGGTGTAGTAGGATGGCTCCACCCAGGTCAGAGGTTATTGAATTTCCTCAAGCAAGCTTTTGTCCCAAGGAAACTCTGGAATCCCTGTCATTTACACCCTGGCCCTAACTCCCTTCTTGCACAACCAAGACACTACAATGAGCCCTATGTCACTGGTCTTATGCTGGTTATCTGATTTCCAGCTGTGCTACCAGGATTAGAACTTTCTAACAGAAGGACACAGGGCCATTTCTAAGCATTGGCTGGCTTTTGATTTACAGACCTACCAAAATAGAAGGATCATATATTTTTTTTAATTATATAAGGAAATCCAGTCAATTTCAGATCCTCCAAAAGAAATAGGATTTTCTTTTGTGTTTCCACATGTTTGATATTTTTTATACCAGAATGTACTGTGAACGTTTTTCATATGCTCAACATATAAGATGTACTGAGGAAAAATTACAAAGTTTAGAATTTCTTTTTATTTCTCCAGTCCATGGAGATTGCTGAGCCTCACTGTTCCTAAAGGTAAACGTATTAGGAACATCATATGCCCCAGATTTTTCTGATGAAACATGCTGCGCCTGTCATGTCCAGGTGCAATCAAGATTATGTTAATCTCGTTTGGAAACTTGTGCTTGATTTAAGGAAATTGTGAAATGAGACCCTGTCTCTTAGCGCTTGTCTTTCTTCTCAAGAGGGAGAAGCAGCGATCACGTTGCATTGAAGCGCTCCAGCTGCAGTTTAAAACTCTTCGCTTTTTATTCTCTCTTTAAATTGAGAACACTTCGTCTCTATTTTCTATTTAATAATCCTCAAGGATTTGACGATTGTTTGGAAGATCATTCCCAGGTTTCTCTTTTTGACACTTTACAAATCTGCTCCTTCGAATTTTAATCATTTGTTTAGCATTTCAGCATCCCGGCATCTCTCTCCTGATTGCAGTGGACAATAGTCTCTCCACATACCTGAGACTATTGTCCTCAAATAGTAGACAGGGAAGATTAAAGAACCTACTTTCCTCTCTGGATGACAATATAGCACTAGATCTTAAGTTCTCACACTTTTAAGAAGTAGAACAGAAACTCATTTAAGAGCACAGACTTGAGGACCATATTGCCTGGGTGTGTGTCCCAGGTCTGCCATTCAACTAGCTATGTGATCTTGAGCAAACTATTGAAACCTGTTTCACACTTTCCTCAACTGTAAAATGTTATCACTGTCTCTCCCTTGCATTATTCTGAAGAATTGATTAGTGGCTCAGCATATGTAAAGGATTTCAAAGAACACTTGCAAGTGGTAAGTATAGTTACTAAGTTTCAAAATCAAAAACTATTTGTCCAGATCCATGCTGGAAGCCTATTCTGAATTCCAGATGTCCTGTTTGTAGTAATTTAAAATGCCAGCCCTTTGTGTTTTTATTTTGACATTAATTAACTTGCCTTTTCTCCTAAAAATGTAAGGCCTGGATATGTCAGTTCATACAATTCTTTTTAAAGATTATCATTACCCCTAGAGATCATAAGCTCCCTTTTACCTCCTAAAACTGTTTTTGGGATTAGGAAAACTGAGCTTTTGTAAACAGTGACCAATCATCTTGTTTGCCTGGAACTAAGAGGTTTCTTCAGACCTAGGGCTTTTATTGTTAATTTTGGGAATATCTTTTGGGAAATGGTGGTTAGTTTAAATGTACTGCAGTTCATAAGGTAAGGGTAGAAGAGGGAAAAGAAGAAGTGTGTAGTACTAATCTCATCAAATAACTCATGGCACAGCACTCGCTTGTTGACTTGGTTATTTTAAGCAGTGCTTGGGGATTAAAACTCCAGCCTTGCACATGCTAAGCACACGTGCTCTGTCACTGAGCTACACCCTAGCCTGTGGCTTTAATTTTTGACTCTTGCATTCCCTGGTGAGAATCTGAAAGTGGAATTGTGCTGAACTAATTAATTTTAAATGTCAGGCATTTGGACTTCATTTTTTGCTGTTATCGTCATCTGTGGGATATATTCCTCCTCCTCCATTTTATGTGGTTCTGCCTTTCCCTGATCATTTGTGCTTGTTATTTTCCTTTTAGGTCAACACAAATCAAAACATACTCATGGGATAATGCCCAGGTTATCCTGGTTGGGAACAAATGTGACATGGAAGATGAGCGGGTCATCTCAACCGAGAGAGGCCAACATTTAGGAGAACAGCTGGGTAAGAAACAAATTAACGAAAGAACTTGGTAATTATTTGTAACATAGGGTGGAGCTAATGAACATTCGTCAACAGACAAGCAGCTCATGCTCTACAAGCATTCCGTGGGTTTCTTCCTGTCTGTTGTGGCGTTGGTTTAATCCAAGCACAATCACAGGAGCAAAAGTGATCCCCACAATGTTGGGGTTAGCACAAAGTATTCAGATTCTTAGTCATGAGAAATGGGGCTTCTGTTATTTCTTCAGGCGTTTTGCTTCATTCTTGCACATCATTTTGCATTGAGTGAGCATTTTATTTTATTCTGTAATTATTTTTTCTTTTAAGGTTCTGTTAAAGGATGATAATGACGCTGAATAGGTTACATCCTTGATTTTGGTTTTAGGGACATCACTGATAAGCCACGTTACTGTCACAAACTTTATGAGACTCACTCTCCTCATCTCTCATGAATGAGTATCATCCCAGCACTCTGGGAGGGTAAGGCAGGAGGATTATAAATTTGAGCCCAGCATAAGCAAGCGAGCCACCTACTAAGATCCATTTTTAAAAAAATGTGCGCATGCACAGACACACACACACACACACACACACACACACACACACACAGAGCTAAGAAGGTAGGTTGGTGTGTGACGGCCTTAGGTTCAGTCCTCAGTATCAAAAAAGAAAAAGAATATAATTAGCATAACTTATGCCTACTTTACCAAGCCCTTGTAGATAACATCAAATGAGATAATATGAGAGCTTTGGAAACAGCAAACCCATTTCAAACACAAACATTGTATCTAAACAGCAAAATGCTAGAGTAAGACAGAGTTTCAATGTAAAGTAGGAACTGAAGACCGATTAACTTGAGGCATTAATACCAACCATCTATTATATACCCCCCATTGTGTCAGATAAAATTGGGGATCCAAAAAATTGTGATTCACAGTTGCTGGGTTCAAACTGCCATCGGCCAGGTAGGGAGATTAGAGATACACACAAGAAAACAAAAATAAGGCCAGGGATTTAGCTCAGTGGTTCTGCCCTCTGCCTCGCAAGTGCAAGATAATGAGTTCGATCCCTGCTTCCGAAAGAAAAAGAAAAACAAATAACAAGACAACAAATTCAGGTCAATGAGAAGTTGATGATCCAGAACGTAGATGCTGAGAGGAAAGCAACCAGGAGAAAGAGGCTGATCCCTGATGAGAAAGACGGCCAGGAAGAGGGTTGGAAGAGACCTGGACAGAGACAGGCAGGGCAATGCAGAGAAGACACCCACAAAAGTAGTGAATGGGAACTCTTGAGTGAGGAGAGGACACAGAAATCATATGCGTTAAATGCAAGCTATGGCTAAACGCCCCTAAAGAAGATTCAGATTTGAAAACACCCAAGAAGAGAGAAGGCATTGTGAGTAAACTGAAAGGTGGAGAGTAAAAATGTTAAGACCTAACTTGGTGTTCTGCAAGTGAGTTGTAGATTTCAGCTGTAAATGTTAAAGAACTAGAATTCTTTGTTTATGTGCCTAGTCATGTTTTCTCTAGAACAAGAGAATGTTGAAAGACTTTCAGCAAAGAAGAGCCAAACAGTCCAACCTTTTTGGCCAGGACCTGCAGTAGGAAATATATTCAATTGAGCAATCCAGTGCATTTGTAGAGGATGAAGCAAAGTTTCACAAAACAGATTTTACCTTTATAGATAAGATTCATGCTGCACTCTTACTCATTATCTTCTTCTTAAAATGATGGTTTGGGGCTAGGGGTTTAGCTCAGTGGTTCCATCGCCTGCCTCGAAAGTGCAAGGTCCAGAGTTTGATCCCTGGTATAAAAAAAAAAAAAAGATGGTTTCAACTCTCACGTGGATTCTAGTAGTAAGTCACAACCTATAGTTGGAAAACACTGCTACCAAAGGGATGATCTGGGCTTACTTTACTGTGGTTGTGCCATGGGTGGTAAAGCAGAGCCCCTCTCAGTGGGCCAGCCCATCTCCTGGTGATCTCGTAACTGAACCATGCGCAGTCCACCCTGAGAGCTTGACCATTTCCACATGAGATCAATGAGCTCACTGCAATAAAAGTGATCACTCAATGAAGTAATTGTCACTCGGCTTATGTTTACTCTTGCAATAGGGTCTCTCCCCATTCTATCAATTTAACAATGTTTTAGAAAGAGCCTGAAAAACAGGGCAACCTTTCTCAGTATTCTCAGTAAAGTAGGAATGGAGAATTGTAGGTCTCCATGGAAAGAAAAAAATGGAACCCATAAGAGCCTTGGAGGATGGCTTCCTGAGATCATCTCTCCCTGTATTTCTTGACTGGCCAAGCAAATGCCACATGGGAGAAGAAACTCCCACAAAGATGCAGGCTGTCTCTATAAATAAACCTAAAAACTGTCTGGTTCAAAGAGAAATAGCTTAGAACCAAGAACTGGTCAATGTCATTAGTATAAAAGATTCAGGTAATGGGGTACATTTTTACCAGTCTAATAACCTGCTTTGGTATTGACAAGATCAGGTTATGGAAGGGATATTAGGAGGATGGAAATGCAGGAACAACATGACTTTCCTGAAAACTCCACTGTCCAGCATTCGCAATGACCTTCCTTCTCCATTCACTGTATAGATGTGGGAAAGTTCCAGATATAATGAGGCAGAAAGGTTTTATATTCCTGTGCAAATTCTTTTCCTGGTTTCTAATTGATTTTTTACTTGCTAGTCAATAAATTTAGCAGTTGTCATGGCAACTGACAATGCATGTTCTTGGAGAGCCATTTACCTCTTTCAGTGTGATTTGTTCACCTCATGACTACACACGTCTATAAATGATCAAGAGAGATAATTTGGAGGAAAACACTCTCAGAGTCTCAGTTTGCTGATTTTAAAGGGCTTTACTTAATTTTTTTAAAGTTACTGGCAAAATTCCAGAATATCATCACACAGCAAGGTTAGGCATTGTTTTAAAGGTCATTACATATCTTGACAGATGGCTCAAAATAACTGCCTTACTGATTTGGCTACAGTTAAATCTCCATCATGGGTGGCTATATCCATACATCATTTGCCCATCCTAATTAGGGTACTTGATGGAACTGAGTTGTAGCAGAGCTCTAAAATTCCTCTATGGCAGGGCCAGGGATTTGGCGCAGTGGTTTCACCACCTGCCTCGCAAGTAATATTCCTCTATGGCAAATACCTTTGTCAGTATAATTTAGTTCACCAGACATTGATTGTTTACAATATGACAGGTGCTTGGAATGAAATTGACAAATAACCCTGCTTTCCAAGAAACATTAGAGTGCCTGCAACAGCTGTGAACACAGAGATTTTCTCGCCTTAGCCCACCTGGTCATTTTGTTTCATTTGGTCCTGCTGAGCACTCCCTCCTTTTTAACTCTACAACTTTGGTTTCTGTGGCACAGCGCCCTCCATTCTTTACCCTCTCCATGGTAGACTTCTGTTCTCTGTCCTTGGTAGGTAGACTTCTCCTTTTCCTTTTGCTCCTTCCATTTTGGCTTCCCACCTCTTCCGTAGCACCACACTTCTTTCTCTACACTTGCACCTGGATATTCCTGTCCATGCCATGGTTTTCACTCTGCCTATGGATTAATGACTCCAAATCCTGTCCTGGCACAGACCTCACCAGCATCTTCAGGCTTCTGTGTCCGCCTGCCATCTGTGTACATTCAGCAGCTCTGATTTAGAATCACTTTCAGCTGCTTCTGCTGGATTTTCAAATGCATGCCCATCAACCCCCACTCAGACCTGCTACATCAGAGTTTCTGAGATAAAGCCTGCACATCTGCATTTGCAGCAGATACTTTAGTGGCTTTTTACAATATTAAATTTCTAGAACTCTGACTTCAGTGGCAGGGAGTATTTGGAGAGAATAGAAAATCACTGCTAGAATTGAATATAATCCTATGGCACTGCATGCTTTTAACATTTAGTTGATAGGCATGTACCTATAATAATTTGTAAGAATGTTTTGTGTGTTAAAATTTACATAAAATTTTAAATATGCCAATTATGCTGGGTGTGGTGGCATATGCCTATAATACTAGTGAAAGCCTGTCTCAAAATTTTAAACAAGAAAGGTGTGGTAGCACACATCTGTAATCCCAGCTCTTGGAAGCTGATATGGGAGGATTTCAGTAAGTCTGAGGACAGCCTGAGCTACCTAGTAAGTTCAGGCCCTGGACTATATAGTGAGAGTCTGTGACCAAAAACCATTTTTTTAAATAAATAAATAAATTACATGGCTGAAAATGCAATTCAGTGGTAGAATATTTGCCTAGCATTCAAATCCCTAGGTTTCAATCCTTAGTACTGAAATATATATATGAGAGACAATTATAAATATGTACAGTGTTAAATTTTAAGTTTTAGATGTAAAACTACAAGGTGTGACTGAAAAATACAGAGAATGTTTAAATTTTAAAAAATTGATTACAGTGAAAGACACATTGCCATTAACCCCCCTCAAAATACTCCTTGCTTTGAACACACTTGTCCTATTATTCTTGACATTTTCTGAAGCAATGCTGGAAGTACTCTTTTTTTTTTTTGGTTTTTGTGGGGGCTTTTTTGTTTTGTTTTTTGGTTGTTTTTTTTTTTTTTTTTTTGGTTTTTGTGGGGGCTTTTTTGTTTTTTTTTTTGGTTTTTTTTTTTTTTTTTTTGGTTTTTGTGGGGGCTTTTTTGTTTTTTTTTTTGGTTTTTTTTTTTTTTTTTTTGGTTTTTGTGGGGGCTTTTTTGTTTTTTTTTTTGGTTTTTTTTTTTTTTTTTTTGAGACAGGGTCTCACTATGTAGTTGAGACAGACCTGGAATTTACTATGTAGCCCAGGCTGGTCTCCAACTCACAGCGATCTTCCTCAGCCTCCTGAGTGCTGGGATTACAGGCATGTGCCACCACGCCCGGCTTGGAAGTCCTCTTTCATGTCTTCAGTTGCCTTGTCAGAACTCCCTGCCTGTCCTGGAATTTTACCTTTCATGTTCATTTTGACTTTGGGGAAGGGACAGAAGTCACACGGTGCCAGATCCAATGGATGAGAGCACACCATATATTCTTACAAGTCTGCCTTGCCACTGGATGGCACTTGGCTGTAGCATTCACTGTATTTTTTTACCACAGCTCCTTTACCACAGCTCCTTAAGACACCAGCAGACTTCCAGAACTGCTCCAGAAAGTGACAAAAACAATGGGATACACATGTTCAAAGGGAAGGGATATTTTGGGGGGATTAATAGGTATGTGCCTTTCACTAATGATTTCCTATGTAATGAGTATGCAGTTACTTATTTTAAGCATGTTAAAACAGCATGGTGGCACACCCCTGTAGTCTTGAGTGCTTGGAAGGCTGAGGCAGGAGCATCACAAGTTCAAGGCCAGTCTCGGCAATTTAGTGAGACCCTGTTTCTCAGGTGGGGGTGTGCAGAAAGGAATATAAAGATTGACAAAAAAGACATATTTTATGACTATGAACTCTGACACATATCAATTTGATAAATACTAGCTTAATGGAACAATTCCTTTAAGCAAATTTCTCTTAAAATAGAAAGAGGTAAGGGCTGGGGATTTAGCTCAGTGGTACTACTGCACCTGCCTTGCAAGCTCAAGGTCCTGAGTTTGATTCCTGTACCAAAAAAGAAAGCTGTAAACTTAAGACAAATGCATAATCTTTTCCATAATAATGTGTTGGTGCTACCGGCTACCTCTGGAGGTGGGAAGAGACATGGAAGAATATGTATTTGTTTTCCCAAAGGATAAATCAAATGAAGATCTGCCATGGCTAGTACAGAGAGTTTAGATTTTGTTCTGTCAAGAGTCAGATTTCAGGCCTACTGACCATGCTGCCTTACATGCCTTGTATCAGTCCTGGAGAAAAAATGATCAAGGTGACTAGAACATCTTTACAATCCAGACAGGAAAGTACATCTTTTGAGTAACAATGGTTTTGATTGCTACTGAGTCTGAGCCCGGGTGCCTACCTGGGGAACTCTGCCTTTAGAATTCTGAAATTTGCATCCCCCGTCTCTCATTTCCAACCCAGGTAAAAAAGAGAGAAAGTCAGAGGCTGCAATGTGAATCATGATTGTGGGACCCCTGAACCTATGGATTCAAGTGGTCTGAGCCTAAGCGACCAGTTTCTCTTTATACATTTTCCACCAAGGAGAATTACCAGCACAGTGTCTCATTTCCCACTGCTGCAAGCTCCACTATAGTCATCCTAACCTTGGCACAACCTTGAGACACATTACAGGTCTTGACTGAATTTAGTTTTCTAAAGTCTGGGTGGAAATGGGAGCATACATAGCTGGTAAACCTATTCAAACTGTTCTTAGACTTCAAAATCTTCTAGTCATCTTTATGATCCAGTGAAAGGTGCCAGAAAGATTATTATTAAACATAAATCATTTTAAATGCAGTTTTATTCAAATACATGCTCTGTAACAAATGTATCAGTTTTTGTTTTTGTTTTTTTTGTATTTTCCCAACTAATGAACTAGAAAATGACATCCATCCCGTGCTGTCCATGGACCATAGGTATTAACACTGAGATACATAGTTACCACTAAAATGTACAGCAATTTCTCAGTGCCTTTAAAATACAATTTTAGGGAAGCACTGTGTCAGACTACTTAAGGAAGTTCTCTTCTACATTTTTAAAACTCAAGATATTGTATCATGCAGTGTGCTGTTTTATTTGTCTTGAGAGCCATCCCAGCCTGCTGTGAGACTGAGATTAGCAGAGATTATGAGACATAGGAGATAATCAAACCAAACGGGGCCAAATCAGTGGGAGGAAAACAAATTTAGAAGGGAGTTAGAATCTAGAGGAAGGATTCTCAACCTTGGCTGAACATTTTAATAACCTAGGAATCTTTTAAAAATTCCATGCCAAATCCACATCCCAAGCCGTCTGGGATCACAGGGCTGGTACCTAAACATCACTATTTTTTTTTTAAGTCTCTGGTTATCCCATTGTGTAGACATGATTGAGAAACACTCTGATCTATGGGAAAAAAAGCAATGCATATTTGCCCAGCCAGACAAGAGAGGGAAGCTGTAATTGTTGCTGCTTTCATGGCTGGCATCTTCTGCTCAGCCAGAGGGAGCTGGGGTTCCAGGTGGATTCACACTGACCCTCTCATGCTCCCTAGCCTTCTTCCCTTGGCTAATTGGACAATACCTTTTAAAAAGGCTTTTGTGGATCAGAAAAGGAATGTGAGGTTGTATAACAAGTCATACCTAATGGTTCCAATGAGAATTTAGAAAAGCCACTTGGAATTGCACAAAAATCCACCGAGCTAAAATAGATGAGCCAAAGACTCCTTACCCAAATTGTGGTGGGCCACACTAATTTATTTCTCTGTGGAAGCAGAAAATAAAGGCTTCAACACAGAATTCAAGAATACTTTACATTTCAGTATTTATTTGTTTATTCATTCACCCATTCATCTTTACCTTCACTATTAGTGAGCAACAACTATTGGCCAGGCACTGGGAGAAAGAGAACAGTAAGACAAAATTCCTGCCCTACAAAAAAAACTTTTGTGAAGCAAACTGAAATAACTGGTGGTCAAGGCTGTTTGTCTTCATTGTTAAACTTCTCTTAAGCAAAAGACTGCTAGTGGTTTGCCGGGTTGGTGGTGAGTGCCTTTTTATAGCTATTCTCACTTCATAGGCTTCAGTCTGTCATTAAAGTGTGAATTTGACTTGCCAAGGGCCATTTAGTTAGCAAAGCACCAAAGCCAGAGGAACAGGAACAGCCCTAGTGGTAGACTTACTCCCACATTGGCCATTTTTCAAGCTTTCCTCTTAAGCTTCAGATTCACAGCACTGCCTGCAGCCATGCCAATTTAATGAAGGGTGATTTTTTTCCTTCAATTTTTTTTTATTGTTTTCTCCTTGTCCCAGCAAAAACAATCCTATAAGAAAGCCAGGTTGAGGACTCTAATGAGACTACTAGCATTGCCCTGCAGCCTATTTTTAAAACTCAAACCGCCTGCTCCAAATTTGCACTGACTGTTCTTCAGCAGCCTCCGAAGATTTATTGAAATCTTAATTGTAGTATTTATGAAAGAAAGAGGATTGCCAACTTCTGGATTCAGCAGAGTCCCTCCAGTGTTATTTAAATGTTCTCAGCACCTGGCTGCACCCAACTGGCTGTGGAGAAGCAGAACTACCTATCGTTATTTGCCCTGGCTCATGTTCACTTTGCCTAAGTATGGTATAAAATAAACCAGGAGCGCATTTTAATGTGTTTGGTTTGTTTAGGTGTGACTACTCCCATAGCTTTAGCAAAAACCAGACTCTTACTTCCTCTTGATCCTCAGACCCCTTGTGCTCCTCAAGTTCTGTTAACTCTTGGTCTGTGTCTCCTAACCTATAGAGCTCTATTCTCTTTACTGGAAGCTGAAATTCATTCCTCAGAATGTGTATGCTCCTTTCAATAAAGTGGTCACACACCCCAGAATGCTTAGGACAGTCCCACTTGATGCTCATTTCCCAGTATAAACATCCATAACTCTCTTTTCCATCTCAAAAGTGACTCAGTTTGAATGACAAATGCTTTGACCCTCTGGCCCAAGACCCCTGGGCCATACAGTACCCTTGAGGGGTACACACCAACTCAGGGCTTTGCACACTGTTTTCCTTCTAAATCTCTACACAACTTCTGTCCCCCAGAGTAAATCATCAAAACCCTGGCAAATCCCTGATTTGCTCATTGCTTTTTTTTAGTCAACTCCACTCATCTATATGGTTTTTCCTGTACTTTTCATTAGTCCAGATCTCTACCAATATTTGACCCTATTCCCACGAGTCCAACTGCTGTAAAGGCCACCCCTGTGCAAAATCTCTTGCTGAAGAGCTTCCAGACTCCCATTACCCTCCTGCCATTGGTGTGTCACAGCTTATCTTGTAACCTGCTTCATATTTGCTTCTCTCCTGCCTTATCCCACAAATTAGCCATCCCTCATTTTTCTTGAATTTGGCTCAGAATCCCACCACTGCTTTTTGTCTTAGGATGGTCTTCCAAATTGTGCCTTCTTTCCATAAATACAGATTTATAGACCCATTATGTGAAATGTTTAAAAATTAATCCAGTTCCACATAAAAAAAGATCTGCATATGCTGCTGGCTTCATTTTTTATTTGGTTCTTAAAAACACAAAAGTACTAGTATCAGTCTTACCAAAAATTAACATCAGATGTAAGGAATATAAACTACATCATTTTGATCTCAAACACTGCAGAAATGCATCATCCAGATAGTGTTTAATCTTCTAAGTGTTAGGGGTTGAAAGAGCTAAACTCGAGGGCGTTTGTTTATACTGAACTGTGAAATATATACTTAGGGGAAGCAGTTGGCAGAGGTCCAGACTTGTTCATGAGCTTTGCACCCTGGCCGGTATTATTTTCTTCTCTTGTGGTGAATTTACCATGACTAGGCAGTGGAGAACAAAAAACACTGACCAAATTTACAAGGGATGCATTCTAGTTTAAAATACCTACCAATATTTGCCCCGATGAATTCAAATGCCAGGAGTTGGTAATAGATACTTCTTGATTTGCCACAACATTGTGCCCCAGTAAGCCTATCCTGAATTGAAAATACTGTTAAATTCAAAGTGTATTTAATGCATCCAACCTACCAGACATCATAGATTGGCTTTCCCTACCTTAAATATGCTCAGCACACATTAGGCTACGTCTAATCAGCTAACACAGAGGCTACTTTATAATAGTATTGATTGAGTATCTTGGGTCATTCATTAACTATTATATTCAGTGAGAAACATAGTACCGTCTGTAAAATTACAAATGTGTAAGTCAGATCATTGTAATTCAAGGGCTGTCTGTATTCCTTTCAAATAATCAGAGCACCCTTTTATTGATAGAAAAAATATTCTTGAAAGACAATTTCATAAGATTTCTCCATGGCTCTGGATAGAAGAAAAGGATTCCAGTGACGTTTGCATGTTCCCTTGTCCTAGCACGTGCTTACTCTGTGCCAGGCCGGTGCTTCCTTATCCTGGTAGAGTGGCCAGGCAACCCTGCATTCCCACACAGTTCAGGACAGGAACCCCCTCTCCTGGACTACACCGGGCACTGAATCCTTGACTCTCTTCTTACTTCACTCTGTGCAGACCAACTCCATTTTACCTTGAGAACCTCACCTTGAAAATTTTTAATTCTTTAGACTACAAGTAAAAGAGAATTCTTTCCTTCAATGTTGGACATTTGGCAGACACCCTAGTTCTTTTCCAGGCTTTAGAAAGTATCTCATTCTCACCAGAAAGTTACTTATTAATCTTATCTTGGTACAGGTCACTTCTGCATGTGCTTCTTCACATGCACTTTGTGGCACTTGCTTAGTAGCTTTATTCTCAGCAGATGACATTTTCTAGTCTCAATCCCAAATTCCAAGGACCCTCCTCCAAATAATGATATCTTACCCGTGAAAAATCATCAGATTTTCCCATTAAATCTAGATACTGTGCCCTATTCTTTTTCTTTTTTACCTTTGACTTTAATTAACTGGCATTCACCTGGATTGGCTTTATTTGACAAAGAAGCTGCCGTTAAAAGAAAGAGCTTTAAAAACTAAGATTCATCATCTTGTTCTCAGCTCTGAGTGTTCAATGAACAAACCAGCTGCTTTTAGACCGTTCCTTTTCCAGATACAAGCTTTATCAAGAGAAGAGATGATTTCATTATAACTTTCAGAATTTATCCTCATATGATAAAAATCATTTAGGTAAACTTTGTGTAGTTTTCTGTGTCCCCTGTGGGCAGGAAGGAGGAAGACTGTGTTACCTATGAAAGGAATTAGATTTAGGAATTTCCTGATGTTAAGAATTAGCAAACATGAATACCCTACATATTACTTGGGATGGAAAAAAAATTCCTTACAAATATTCTTGTGAAGCCAACAGGTTTGTTTGTTTGTTTGGGTTTTGGTTTGGGGGTTTGTTTTAGTTTTGGTTTTGGTTTTAGTTTTTTGAGACAGGGTCTCACTATGTAGTTGAGACTGACCAGGAACTCACTGTGTAGCCCAGGCTGTTCTTAAACTCACAGTGATCCTCCTGCCTCAGCCTCCCAAGTGCTGGGATTACAGACGTGCGCCACTACACCCGGCTGAAGCCAACAGTTATTACTCTATAATATTAGGTGGACCATAGAATATGTGGAAACAGGATGCATGAAGACATTGGGAATGTGCATAGGTTACCATGCAGAGTCAGACTTAAATTCTTGTCCCTGTTTATCACATGTGTGACTCAAACACTTTTCTCAATTCCACGGAGCTAATTCCACAACTAGGAAATAAATACAAAATATGTAATAAGGTACTTGATCTACACATACCACAGTGTGTGTGTGTGTGTGCGCGCGTGTGTGTGTGGTCAGAGTAGTCAAGATGGCTGAGGTCAGGCTTTTCCCTAGGCCTTCCACTTGCTAGTGACCTGCATGTGTTATGTAGCCCGTGCATGTGGGATGAATGTGTAGACAATAGTCTACATTATATAAATTTTTCTATATAAATTTTTGGCAAGTTTTGTGTCATAGCGTATGTAAGGCAGTGCATGTTTCAGAGTTGTTCCCAGGCTTCAGACATAGTAAGGCATGCCAGAAATTCCCACAGCTCTGTATCTTTCCTCCTGGCTACCGAAATCTCTAGTGAAATTTCTTGACCTCGACCTGTCCTTAGAAATGTTAGTTATAGTTAAGATTCCCACGTCCTTTGATATTATAGTGAAATATCATTACCCTGAGCTCTGCTACTTGAAAATATATAATATATGCCGCATATCACAGCAAAAATAACCTGCTATCACAGCCCTTGACTTGAAATTACATCACAAAGCTATTATATAAAAACAGCAAAGTACTGGCAGAAAACAGACCTGAGGACCAGTGGAATGGAAAAGAAGATGCAGAAACCACTCCTGATATATACAGCCACCTTAACTTTGACAAAGGAGCCAAACACCTTCACTGAAAAAAGATAGGGAGGTTAAAACTAGACCCATATCTTTCACCATGCACTAAACTAAAATAAAAATGGATCAAAGATCCAAATATTAAAAGAGAAACACTAAATCTTTTGGAAGATAAAATAGACAGAACTCTTGAAGACCTTGGTGTACGCAAAGACTTTATGAACAATACCCTGAATGCACAGGAAATATCACAAAGAAAACAACTGGGATCTCATCTTATTAAAAAGCTTTTGCAGAGCGAGAGAAACCACCATCGAAGTGAAGAGACAACGCACAATACAGGAAAACATTTTTGCCAGCTGTTCCTCAAAGGACAAATATATAGAATATATAAAGAACTCAAAAAATTAGACTCCCCAAATTTAAAGACCCAATCCTAAAATTGGCATCTGAAATGAATAGACATTTCTCAGATAAAGAAGTAGAAATGACAAATAAATATATGCAAAAATGTTCAACATCACTGGTCATTCAAGAGATACAAATTAAAACAATGCTGAGATTCCATCTCACTCTAGAAAGAATGACTATTATCAACACACCAACAAATAACTAATGCAAGTGGGGCTCCAGGAAAAAAGGAACCCTTCTTCACTGTTTGTGGTAGTGTAGACTGGTTCAATCTCTGGAAATCAGTGTGTAGATTACTCAAACAACTAAAGCTAGAGGTTCCATTCAACCCAGCTATTTCTCCTCTTGGTTTCTTCCCAAAAGAATTAAAAACATCATAACACAGCAATGTATGCACACCCATGTGTATAGCAGCACAGTGTATAATAGCTAAATATTGGAAACAGTTCAAACACCCATCAACTGATGAATGGATAAAGAAGAGTTGGGTTTTTTAACACAATGCAGTACTACTCTGTCATAAAGAAGGATGAGCTTCAGACATTAATAGCTAAATGGGTGGACCTTGAGACTATATTTCTTAAGTGAAATGAATTGGATATACATGTGTAATTACCATATTGTTTCTTGGGTGTGAGAAACCGAAAGTGTAAATAAGGACTGAAATGTATAATTGATATTGTGAAATAGGAAGAAAATATTCAAATGGGAAACAGAACTAGGGAAGAGGGGAGGAGGAAAGGAAGGAAGAGAAAAGAAATAAAATGAGAAAAGAAGGAAAAATGGAAACAAAGCTTCTGTAAGTGAGGGAAGAGGGGTTGAAGAGAGTAGGGGAATGAGAAGAAAAAAAACTCAAGATATGTCATGTACAGGTACAAAATTCCCTATGATGGATGTGATCATTATGTATGCCTAAAATATGCCAATGTTTAATTTAAAAAACAAATAATCTATTGATAATGCATATAATTTCTAGTACATAAACAATCCCATACAATAAATTGATTTGATTTTTTTGTTGTTGATAATTCATAAATAGGCTTACCTGGAAATTGACTCCTTTACCATTGAAAACCTATTACAATATCTGAAGTTACAAAGGGAATATTTAAGAAATTTAAGAGCACAAACTCTTTAAGAAACACTTTGTGCCTGTTTGCATATAAATAGCCACTCTGGCATTCATAAATGATCCTTATCTCTTTATTAAAATCAATCTAACAGAAGTTGACTTCTCCTAGGAGTGGTTCAGGCATTGAAGTGTAATAGCCTTCACTTCTTCACATTTTTCAGAAATGCGGTTTTCCTCCTGAGTGATTAGAGCTAGTTTAATTTGTTTTATATCATGTATTTCCCACAGGGCAAATCCAAAATCCTATTATGTGGAATTCCATGCTTGCAAACTCCATCTGGAAAAAATGTGGCTGACAAAATTGCTTACAGGTTTAGTCCCCCTTTATGAGGAAAAAAGTGATTCTCTTTCCTTTCATTTCTTCACCCCACTTCTGCCCTACTGGCTTCTCCCAGTCAATTAACGACAATCAACTTATTAATTAGACAACATCCACGGGGCACCAACTGTGTTAGATATTTCAAGATATATGGAGAACACCATATGAGGTGTAAATCTATCTGCAGAACAAAATACATCTAGTACGGGTGGGTGCAGGAAATGGGGTGTGACTGCTTATAATACAGGATTTATTGAGAGGAAATGGTGAGGCTCTGGAATTATATTAATAGTGATGGTGGAATAACATTGTGAATTTACTAAAAAACACTAAACTGCACACTGTTAAAATGGCTAAAAGGTTGGATTTAATGTTATGTAAATGCATACCTTATATAAAGCAGCAACTAAGTTCCAAATTTAAGATTAAAAAAAAGAATTGACAGGAATTAGATAATTCCTAGTCTAGTATCATCAGGTAAGACCCTATATCCAGAAGGCAACTCAGCTAGATCTGAAAGTCTTCAAATTCAAATATCAGCAGAGAACAGGCGGGTGATGTAAATAATTAAATGAGTAAAGCATCCAGGTGTAAGATTCAAACACGATTTGCTTGCAGATTGAATACATAGAAAAACATTTTCACAAAATTAATGGGATGCTTTCCTCTTTCTCTTGAAACAAGAAGCCCTTCTCTGTGTAGCTTTCATTTCCCCACTTTTAATAAAAATGGATGCCAAGAAACGCACATGCAAGTACAAAGACAACCAACTGAAACGTGGATTTCATGTTATGGCTTCTACGTAGCTGTCCTCCCCAGATCTCTGGCACTCATTGGTGGGGCTTTCTGGAGTGACTGTATCATGGGTGTATGAAAGTGAATCTGTCTGCTGATTTGTTCAGAGTGGTCCTGGGTGTGGATGATGGATTTACTGAAGGAGAAAGACCCTTCCCGGGTATGGGTGGCCCCAGCCAATAGGCTTGTATCCTGGATGGAATGAAAATGGAAAGAAGGGAATCTCACTGCTTCCTGCCTGCAATGCCATGAACTGTTTCTTCTCTGCCATGCTTCGCTGCCTTGGAACTAGTGACTATGGATGGAAACCTCTACCAACAGTGCACTAAAGTAAAATTTCCTCTTTTAGCTTGTGAGTGTGGGGTCCGGCAGTCAGCTGGAGAGAGAATGCTATCTGAAGGATGCCAACTGCAGGGTGTGCGCTCACAGGCTTAGCAGATTTAGTATGAGGTTTAAAGATAGGCCAGAAACTGAATGTGTATGGGGAAACTCCTAATTTTTTTTCTCTCATTGAGTTTATTGGTACATTTTAGGGATACAGTACAGTTACATTCATCATTGGGATTTTGTACCTTTACAGGACAGGTCTTGCTTCTCATTTTTTCCCCTTTTTCTTGCTGTCCCTTCACTCCCTCCTCCCCTCCCCATTTACAAACACTTTATTTCCATTTTTTCATTTTCTCATATATATATTTTTCCCTTATTACCTTTCCCCTACCCTTCCCACTTCCCCTATACCTTTAGCCCTTTTCTTTCTATTTCACATTGTCAATTAGCTCGTTAAGATCTTATGTACTATTATAGTTTTGCATACCAGAGAAACTATTCGGTATTTACACTTGTGACTTATTTACTTCACTTAGGAATATATCCTCAATATGTATCCATTTTCCTTTGAATGAATCTAATTCCTCATTCTTTATGGCTGAGTAGTATTCCATTTTATAGAAAAACCACATCTTCTTTATCTAGTCTCCAGCTGATGGGCAAATGAGCTGTTTCCTAGTTTTAGCTATTACAAACTATGCCACTATAAACATAAGTGCACATATATCTCTGTGATATGATTCTTTTAATTCTTTTGGAAAGATACCTAGCAGAGGGATGTCTGGGTCAAATGGAACCTCTAGTCCCATCTAGTCCCATCTTTGAGGTATCTCCATATTGATTTCCATAGTGGTTGCACCAGTCTGCACTCCCACCAGCAATGGAGAAGGGTTCCTTTCTCCCAACAACCCCAACCAACATTTTGTTATTGTTTGATTTCTTGATAGCAGCCTGTGGGGTGTGGTGGAATCTCAGTGTTGTTTTCATCTGCATCTCTCAAATGACCAGTGATGTTGAACGTTTTTTCATATATTTACTTGCTGCTTTTACTTCTTTGTCTGAGAAATGTCTGTTGATTTCAGATACCCATTTTTTTTTCTTTTTACAACCCCAACCAACATTTTGTTATTGTTTGATTTCTTGATAGCAGCCTGTGGGGTGTGGTGGAATCTCAGTGTTGTTTTCATCTGCATCTCTCAAATGACCAGTGATGTTGAACGTTTTTTCATATATTTACTTGCTGCTTTTACTTCTTTGTCTGAGAAATGTCTGTTGATTTCAGATACCCATTTTTTTTTCTTTTTATTGAGTTTATTGGTACAATCTAGGTATACAATACAGTTACATTCATTATTGGGATCCTGTACCTTTACATGATTAGTCTTGATTCTCATTTTTTCCCTTGTTCCTGCCCTCCCTTCTCCCCATTTACAAACACTTCATTTCCATTTTTTCAATTTCTCATATTTTTTTCTCTCCCTTATTACCTTTCCCCTACCCTTCCCACTTTCCCTACACCTTTATCCCTTAACTTCCTATTTCACATTATTAATTATCTCATTAGGATCCTGTGTACTATTATAGTGTTTCACACCAGAGAAACTATTTGGTATTTCAGTTAAAGAAATCTCTGTATGAACATTAAAAATAGGGAATCCTAAAATAAAACTATAAAGGAAAGTAAAACAGAACAAGCAATGATGTAAGATTAAAATACTCCTTAATTCTGAAGATGAAAAGGGTTCCTGAACATATTTAAATTGCTTCTTGCTCTTATAGTCTTATCTTATTCTTTTTTTCATTATTTAGAGTATACTTTATTAGTTTCTGTAGTCAAACCCATGTAGACATGACCTTACATATTTAATACAGTGCATTACCCCTGTACAAATGGAAAAAAATAAAAATAAAAATAAATTAACATTTCTAGACCAATATGGCTGTCAAATTCTGTACAATGCCAACTCAACACAGTAAATTGGGATAACTTTTTCCAAAGTTGACAGCACAAAGTTTCCCAAAATAAATATATATATTTATTTATTTATATAAAAAGACCAATAATAGCAGAATGTTATGCATCAATAGCAGCAACAGCTTCTCCAGGTTCTGTAGTCATCTAAACAAAATTATAGACATTCAGCACATTCCATTAAAAAAATAAAAACAAAAAAACAAACAAAAGAATAATATCCAGATAACAGCAAAGTTCTGCTGCTGTTGTGGTACCTGGCACCATTTTTTTTATTAGCATCTTAATCATCATCTGGAAAGAGAACATTCTAGAGTAATATCTTTAAAAATAGCTGGGATAAAGCACAGTCACTACTATGAATCATAAAGCAGGTACAAGATATTTTACATTCACAGAGGTATGATACAGTACCGTCCTACATCTATAATACTAGAATCAGTTTTGGTGTGAAATTTGCTTTGTATGCAAATATGATTGCTACCCCTGCTTTTTTCTGGGCTCCTGTCACATGGAGAATTGTTTTCCATCCTTTCACTTTCAGTCTATGGGCTTCAGATGCCCATTTTTTAAATGGGTCTTTATATTTGGAGAGCTGGTTGTTTGAGTTCTTTATATATTCTAGATAATAGGAGGAGCATCTGATAAAAATTTTTTCCCACATTGTAGGTGTCTTTGAGTTCTGTTGATGGTTTCTTTTGCAGTGCAGAAGCTTTTTAATAAGATGAGATCTCAGTTGTTGATTCTTTCTGCTAGTTCCCATGCTACTGAGGATTTGTTCATAAAGTCTTCCTAAATGTTTTTAAAGTTTTGCCCAAGATTAAATTTTCAGCAGTTTGAGGGCCAGTGAACACAGTGAGCTCTACCTTGAGGGCTAAATTGGAATGGGGAGAGGATTGCTTCAAAGCAAAATGTGAGTGGGCAGATATGCGGCAGGAATTCTGTGGAGGCATCAACAGACGAGGAGGACAAGTTTGGCTGAAGTGGAGGGCTGGGGTATGTGGATGTAGGTCTCGGATCACAGTGAAAGAGAAGTCCCATAAATGTGGTAAGTGAATGTTAGGCTGTGGAACCTGAATTTTACTAAGCTGAGAAGGATTTGGACTGTGCAGCCCTGACAACTGCAAACTCACACTCAGCTCTTTCTTCCAGCGTGCTTTTTCCATATGTGAAAGGGTCCAGCTGTGTCTGGAAGGGAAGGAAATCTGCTCTACATGAGGCAGGAATTGTCAGAGCCCCTGAAGAATCCTACCGTCTGGCCACGCCTTGTTCAAGACAAGAATTTAAGGACAGATTTTTTTTTTTCAACACTAACCTTTGACTCAGCTCCTGTTCTTGCTTCTCCCTGGTTTGGTCTTCTTTCTTTGGCTCTTCTTCAGGAAAATGGGTCAAAATCCTTAACTACTCCTACTAAAGTCTGCCTCCCAACTGGGGCCCAGTATGGGACAATCTAATATGAGAGCTTGTCCTACTGTTCAGCAGTCCTTACTTCAGGTCCAACTGTCACCCACTCAGTAGCAGGATGGCCTTCCCTTGCAGCTCTGGTTTATCCAATTCCACAGCAAAGGGAATTGAAGGCATTGGAAATAGAGGATCCAATTGGGAGTCTGAGAATAAAAACTTAAGAACATACAGTTTTAATAAGTAGGGATGATTTACTGCACTATGATATTAGTAACTATGTTGCAGGAAAAAAAATAGTAATTGTAGTTTTTCTTTCAAAGTGAAGCTTAAAAGACCATAGAGCCCATCTGGTGTTGAGGAGTTTCCTGAGATGATAAAAAGAGCAAGAATCTGCGGAATATCTTATGAAAACAAATGACATTTCACAATATGGTATAGTTATTGATGTGAGAAGGAAGTATCACCTATAAGACTGTGTTAGTTGATGCACTGGAATAAGGGATGGTTAACATTAATACAGCACAATCACAAGTAGAAGGGAGTCTCTGTGAGGTACTGTGACTTCTCTGGAGGCTTGGAGCCCACCACCTCAAGGAACAGCATGCTCTGGTCTTGCAGGCCCTCTTGATGCCCCGTGATCCGTGTAAATGGGTGCCAGACTTCTCTGCAGATTTCTCTACTCAGTGAGCACAGTAGAGCGCAATGCCAGCAAGTTAGACCCGAGCCATGAAATTCATGCTCCTCACGTTCAACAGGAAGTTCTCGAAGTGCCCTCCTAGATAAAGCAGCTTCTCTTCTATCTGCAGGGAGGCCAGAGCAAAAAGGGTCGGTCCTAAGCATCTCTAGTAAGGAGTTGTGTGAGGGTAGCAGATGTTTCTAACAAAGGACTCTGCCATTCACTTAGCTGATTTTCCCAATAGGGCATTGGGTTTTCCTTCTGGAGAGATGTCTAAGATCCACACACATTCCTGTTTATATAGAACAGTGACTCTTTTCAAAATATGTAAGAGCCTTATTGAAATATAATTCTCATACTACACAGGTCTCCCATATAAAGTGAGGTTATTTTTATCATAGTCACAGAGCTATGCAACCTTCATCACAACCAATTGTGAAAGATTTTTATCACTCCAGAAAAGAACTCCATTCCCTTTAGCATTTACTCCCCCTTACCCCTCTTTCTCTGACTTCTCCCTAGGTAGCCACTAGCCTGGTTCCTGTCTCTATAGGTTAACCTATTGTGAAGATTACAGATGAAATGAATCATATAATGTATGGTCCTTTGTGTCTAGCTTCTTTTACTTAGCATACTCTTTAATGTTCATCCATGTTGTAGAATGTGTCGATACTTCGTAACTTTTTATGGATGAATACTTTCCCATGATATGGATAAGCTATAGTTTATCCATTAATCAGATGATGAACATTTGGACTGTTTCAACATTGTAGCTATTCTAACTAATTATGCTGTAAGCTTCTGTGTACATGTTTTATGTAAACGTGTGTGCTCATTTCTCTTGGGGGCATATCTAGGAGAGGAATTGATGGGTCCATTTGAGGAACGGCCCACTGTTTTCCGAAGAGGTTTCATCATGTGATTTTTTTTTCCAGTAGCGTATGAAGATAGTGAATACTTTTAATTGTATTAAAATATGCATAGTGTAAAAGTCTCCTTCTTAATCACTTTTAGGTATATGGTTCAGTAATGTGAAGTACACATGCATTTTTGTGCATCCAATCTCTTTTTACCTTGCAAAACTGAAACTCGGTACCTATGAGTCCCCCATTTCCCTTCCCCCAGCCTGTGGCCACCATCATTCTACTTTATCTCTGCGAATTGAGCTACTCTAGTTACCCCTCCTATGTAGAACAATATGCTATTTTCCTTTTGGGAACTAGCTTATTTCACTTAGTTTAATGTCCTGAAATGTTATCCATATAATAACAAGTATCAAAATTTCCTTTTTTTAAGGTTAAAAAACTGCTACTGCTGGTGTAAATCACATTTTGTTTCTCCATTCATAGGTCTATACTCACCTGTTTCTCCTTTCTGTCTACTTTCAATTATGCTGCTATGAACATGAACGTCCAGAGGAGAGTGAATCTTACCCTTTTGTGTGCATAGGAAACCTCAGCAGCCTGTTAAGATGTGTGTTCGGAGGACTCGTTACCCCATCCCTGATTCCAGTTCAGAATGTCTTGGTTGGAGTTTAGAAGTTTGCAGGCATTTTAGGTTATTCTAGTACAGGTAGGGCTCCAATCCTATGAAGTTAAAACAAAGGATCATTCCTCTTGGTCCCTCCAGTGAAATCTGGTTTGCACCCTCTCTCTGCTGCCTCTTTCAGTGATCTTCGCATCAAAAAGGGGGCATTAGGTTACTTTTGTGGTTCTCCCCTTCTTTCCTTACACGTGTAGTAAAAATCTTTCCGAGGTTCTACTTCATGACACCAAGAGAACTTGAAGCAAGAGCTCGTATATAGGACAGTGTTTTGCTGTTCCTGGAATTCGCTTTTAGAAGGACAGGATTAGACATGAGAAACCTAAAATAGAGAGGTGCTAGACCACAGCACAAACCCCATCATCTCAGGAGCAGTGTGTCTCTGCCAGAGAGAAGTCAGAAATGTCCTAAGGGGAAAATGAGAACCTGGTCAAAATTTCTAGGGCTTCTTGAAAGTATTCACTGATTAGCTGATGAAAACTTGTGTGCCAAAAGTATTAATAGCACTGCGAGAGACAGGTGTCCAAGAGTGGAAGCTAAATCAGTGACCTATTTATCTTTGTCATATTTGACAGTCAGCTTGCTGTGTGACCTTGGGCTACTTATTTTATCTTCCTGAACCAACTTTCTTATGCAGTGAATTGGAAGCAGTCTTCAAAGTTTTGAATCTGTTTTTTGCAGAATCACTGACTGGCATGCTAGTTTCTCACTGATGTTGATATGTGTGGATGGAAAGCTAAAGATTTCTGAGAGTGAGCTTATTTTGCTATGTTTGGGTTTAAAACACTGAGATACTGCAGGGTAGCAGCCACAAAATCTCATGATTTAGTAGATGAATAAAGGCAAAAGTGGTTGGACTTGTGGTTATGATCTTTAAATGCACATCGGCTGGGAATTTAGCATAGTGGCACTGCACCTGCCTCGCAAATGCAAGGTCCTGAGTTCGCTCCTCAGTACCAAAAAAAAAAAAAAAAAAAAAAAAAAAAAAAAAAAGGCATATTTACATGAGTAGCAAACACAAGGATTTGAAGACATCGATTTACTTAGATAATTACATACTGCAACTTTCATTTTTCCTGAATGTAAACGACTAAACGATAAAGTACTAATTATTGCCATTTTGTTCTTGAGTATCTTATTTTATAGAAACTTGGGCCACCATCATTGACAATCAATAGAATATTTAGAAGCTTTTCTATCTATAAATCTGCAATTATGCACAGAGGTACAGCTGTCATAGTGGCCATCTCGATGAATCTTAAGCAGCCTGAGATCTCAGAGAAGCTCTGGAATCATGAAAAAGATTGTTTCATCAGGTTTACTGACAGTTCTGAATCTTGGCAGTCACTTTCTAATTGGTTAACCTGATGAAAGCTTATTACTAGTAAGCTAGAACTTACAAGTTATCTAGAACAAAATAGTAGCTCCCTTCCATGGGGAAACTGGACAAGCAGAAGAATCTACAGGTTAGTCATTCACATTCTGGCTCTGCCACTTCCCAGCCCAGCTAGAGTTGGTTGAACAAATTTTTCAGCTGTTTAGTCCTTTCATTTTATTATCAATAAACTGGAGAAAATAAAAGCACCTACTCATGGATACACTGAGTTAAAAAGTATAAAGTGCTTTGAATGTCACCTATAACAAACATTCGATAAATGTTAGTTTATTGTTGTAGCACTTGCCAATTTGTTTGGTGCTTTTACTTATATTTCTTTATTTGAGCCTTACAATAACTTTGTAAGATGAGTGAGGCCAATGTCATAAATAAGGAAGGTAGATTAGAAATTTGTCTTGCTCATGTTCTGGCTAGTAAGTCTTGACAATGGGGCTCTCGATGTATTGTGGCTGCTAATCTATCCTTCTCACATAGTAGGATCGCCTGTCCACCTATGCTGAGAAAATAGTGCTGTTATATATAACATGGTGTTCTTTTCCTGGGACACCATCTTGTGAGTATTTGAGTTTCAGATTAAGGTACAAAAGGAGAGAATATTCTGGATTTTGTAACCAAGGATCATTTTACTGACTTCAAGTGGTATACAAGTATCACACAGTGACTCAATCCCCAGATTAAAGAAGTTACATTTGACAAATGCTTGTGTGAGTTACCATCTTTCAACAATGGCTAAATTAGTGACGTTACCTTTCAAGTTTAGTGCTTTCCTGAACATGCTAATACATAAAAGAAGGTTGGGAAAGAGTTGAGAGAAATAAACCTGTAAATGATACCTTAGTACAAAAATTCTAGGATTATTTTTCTATAAAGTCTCATCTAAGTTTCTTGACTTCCTCAGTGGGTTCTTAGTATCTTGTGACATGAAGTGTTGTCCCGTTAGTACTAAGAAAATCCCTAGAAAGATACAAATTCAGTAGTTATGGTATCTAAGCAACAAGCAACAGTGACACTACTTAGATCCACACTTGCTCTCCTCCAAGTCTGGATCCTTGTTGGAAGATGAGGATTCTAGCCCTATAGACTGTACAAATGGAGCTCTGTTGACATCAGATGGTCTTACCTGTAGATAAAGAAATGCAGACTAGAAAAGAACTACATAATCATCCAGAGATACAAAATGAAAGAGAAATATAAACCAAAGACAGTTTGAAATATGCACCTCTATTTTATAGGGCATGGCTCTAATGATGTTTTCTTCAGTGAAATTATTCACTTTGATTTTAATGACAGAGTAGTTAGCAAAATTCCAACTCAGATTTAGTCATTTGATCAAATAGTATAATAATTAAAAAATTTGACTCGTGAGATCTGATTTTTGCTGCCTGAACTTCAGTACCATTTAGGAAAATGCAGTAAGTATTTCTAGGTTATCTGAGGGATTGTGACATGGATGCAAAGCATTAGTCTATTCTTTTTCCTTTAGCCCCAAAAGTTGAGATGAAATCACCAGACTTAATCATTTTGAATCTATGTGGCTCCTCTGAGATAGGGCCAGATGTAACCAGACAGATTTATCGAGTGTAAAATTCAGAATGCATTGGAAAAGCCTTTCTGCGTTCAGCCCAACACATCCTAAATCAACATCCCCTGAATGGACCAGAGCAATCTCAGCTGGCCTTGTGGGGAGTTGTCATGGCAACCGACTGGCAAGCTCTGCCAGTGGAATGTGAAAGCAAACAATAGAGTGATAAGATTGTGTGTACAGCAGCAGGCTGTGGTTGCTTCTACCCAGTACGGTGACACACAGCAGCCTTGTGAGCCTTGTGAGACCGATCCTTGTAATTTTGGCTGCTCACTTGAAATATAGTAAATTATCAATTTAAAATTAGTGTTGATGATAGGTACTAAAAGCTATGGAAAAATCAGCACCCAGTAGATAGTCTCAATAATATACAAAAGCCCAGAGGATATTAGACTAATACCATTCAAAAATATCCTACAGGAGACTGAAGTAGGTTTAAAGTAACACCTATGACTCTTTACTGCCACCTCGTGTCCTAATAAATACTAAAAATTTACTAGAAGCCCTCTTCAAAATCATCACTGTCTTGTATAGGTACGCGCGATCCCAATGATGAATGTAACTGTATTGTATACCTAAAATCCACCAGTAAACTTAATAGAGGAATTAAAAAAAATCACTGGACAGCTGGCTACAAGGAAAACACAGAAATATTGGAGCTGGATTATATTACAACATGAAAGTCTCCTTTTCAACAGAATATACACATAATGTCTTCTAAACCTCAAAATGGTGAAAAATGAAAATAACATTGATAGAATATGGAAATGGGAAGATAAATAAATGCCAACTAAAGCCAGTTTTAGAAATGATTGCAAGTGGTGTGGGAGGAAGCAATAGCAAGATTGAGTCTGTGTTAAGGATTCTTAATGTTTTCATTAGTACATCTTGCAAAGGAATATTTTTAAATATGTTCAGTTATGTTGATAGCATCAATAAATCATTAGAAAAAATGCAATGTGTATCACTGATTCCTCTTTTGTAACTATTTTGTTCATGGTCAATGGGTAGCAGGATGGTAGCATTTGCTCAAATGGTGTCTCAAACCCACCTCTGATCTCTCACCCAAACCACCCATGGCTAAACCATCACCACCTTATCACCATTCAAACCATAATCTGTTCTCAGTTAATTTCAGGATGTGTAAAATGATCAAGCTGTGTCTTTGTGTGTTTCCTCTAGGATTTGAGTTTTTTGAAACAAGTGCCAAGGATAATATTAATGTCAAGCAAACATTTGAGCGCCTTGTGGATATCATCTGTGACAAAATGTCAGAGAGTTTGGAGACCGACCCAGCCATCACTGCCGCAAAGCAGAGCACAAGACTCAAGGAAACCCCTCCTCCACCACAGCCCAACTGTGGATGTTAATGTCTACACACACACACACACACACGGGCAGCTCCAGGGGGCTCTGGTTGCCAAGAAATAACATTTATAAATGGTCTATTAGCCTTCACTTATACTGCCTAATAATTATTTAAAGGAAGTCTTTGGTGTCAATGGCCCATACATGCAAAATTCAAATTTTGGGAGATTTACTCTATTAACATGTGGCAAATATGTGATCTTAAATTTGTAAGGAATATCCATCTATAAACATCTGGTACTTGCATGTGACTTGTTTTCTTATTTGTCTGAAAGCCTCTTTTGTTTTTCCAAATTTTATCTCAGTTAAGCTACTGTTGATATTTCAACCAGTAATATGACAATTAACTTATGTGCCAGAGATTCAAATTATGCTATTTACCTGTAGGGATGGTGACCAAGGAATTACAGTTATGTGTATGTGTATGAGAAGGGGAGGGGGATGTTAGGAGATTTTTGCTTTCCTCTTAACTGAGAATCAAGTAGAGGTTTTGCTCTTGATTAGGAACACTGTTGTAGTTTACTATTAGAAAATGTAGCTATTTCCAATCTTATTAAACAACCAAGGAAACCATGACTTTAAAGAAACTGAAAATATTTTAAGGCCCTTGCAAGTTTCCTAACTCATTAATGTTAATCTGACGAACTAGATTTAAACAATGATCTTAGTTTACATGTTAAATAAGCAAATACCCTATCTAGGCCTGCTCTCTCTCATGATTCTACCCAACTTCCTCAATATTGTAGACATTAAATGGAGCGATGTCTATTGAATGAAAGCCAGTTATGCAGGCTATAGAATTCCAAGGCCCAAGTTCCTCCAGTTTCCTTAATGACTCTCCTCCGTCCCTGTAGCACATACACTGCCACCACCGCCATCACTTTCTGGAAACATCCTCATCTCTGGAAATAGGCATTAAGCTGGAGCTTGTTAGGGTTCCTATTCCTATAGGATATTCACTTGCTTCCTCAAACATTGCCTTCTGTTCAAACCTCAGCTATGTTCTTCTACCTACTTAGAAGCTACTTGAGTAATATTTCAGTGGATCCCTATTTGAATACCGTTTTCATATTTAATTTTTTAAATCAGATATTTATCATTCTAAGGCATATCCTCTCTATAAGTCTCTAAGTATGTTTAAGTTAAACAGAAACAACTTTGGAGCTGAAAGCTACAGAACTACTTAGAATTCATAGCAGTTTAAGAGAAGAGGAAAACATTTAAACATCCAGATTTTTATCCCAGATTTCCTGAAGGCCATGTATAAACAGTAAGCAAACAGTAATTTCCACAAGCTTTGTAGAGCATTGGTGAGGAGCTCAATTTCTACATCAATGTTTAGCATTATGTACAGCTAAGTTTTTAGGAAAGCAGCAGGCAATGTTTGACAGACTTGTGAAGACAGTTTCATTAATGGACTTCCTTTTTTCTTGGTCATAGTATTAGATGTTTCCCTTTTAGAAAAATAGAGATGCTTTCCATTAAAAATATAGGTTGCAAGGTTATTGAGCAAAGGTTTACATAGAAAAAATGTGCATATTTCTAAAGATATCTCTGAAGAAATAATGCCCTCAAGTCAGGGAAATAGCCTATACATACTATTAGTAATAAAAGGTGAAGATTGTGGTAGAGAGCATTTGCAGTGTTTTAGGCATACCCATGTTACTTCTCATCTTCTTAGTTTCAGATTCACTAATTGGTAGTAAATCTCTACTTTGACTCCTTGCAAGGCAAACTTAACTTACGAAGACAAGAAAATTTTGCTTTATTGGATTTTAATTTGTTTTATTAGATTTTAATTTCATAACCACAGAATGAAGGAAAAAATAAACAGGAAGCATACAGAAGAGATTGATCTGCCATGGTGGCCTGTTAGTACGATAGTATCATGTTTCTCTAACTTGAGCCCGAATGCGGCCATATGAGATGATATAGCTGCTATGTTTACAGTACCATCTACTATGAAGTAGTAAAAGCAGAAAACCTTTCTCATCCTCCCTCCTAGCCCCCATCCCACACATATATACATCACATGTGAAAGGCCTACATAGCATATGTCAATGGACCTTAATATATATATATATATA
>NW_022900913.1:43884099-43914038 GCF_012274545.1 Fukomys damarensis
AAAAGAGAAAAACAGGGCTGGGGATTTAGCTCCGAGGTGCCACCGCCTGCCTCAGAAGTGCAAGGACCCAAGTTCAATCCCAGGTACAGAGAGAGAGAGAGAGAGAGAGAGAGAACCAATTTTTGCTAACCTGAAAACTCCTTCCCCAAAGAACTGATTGCTTTTAGAATTAATTGGCCTTTGGAGCAAGAGACCAAAACCAAGTGCCCATTTGCTGTGTCCTAAAGTTGGAGCTCTGTGTGCCGGTCCAGAAGATGGTGCAATGGTAGCCCTGTCATCATTGCCAGGAAACATTCAATACTCTGTCCTTTTTAAACTTCATGGGAGGGGGCCGGGGATTTAGCTCAGCGGTTCAGCGGCCTGCCTTGCAAGCACAAGGACCCAAGTTCAATCCCTGGTACCAAAAAAAAAAAAAAAATCAAACTTCGTGGGAGTAGAGCCTTCCTAATTGATTCTCGGTTCTGAAGCTCTCACTCTACTATGAATTTCATTCTGAATAACTAAAAAGTTTACAGAAACAATTATCAGACAGCTCAAAAAAGAGCACCTGTGTTCCTGACATAAAGCATATGGAAGAGATTGTTCTCTATTCTTAATTTCAGCAAGATATCTTGTCTTTAAAATAAAATTTGGCAAATAAAGAAACAAGTCCAGGGTTAGCTCAGTGAGCCTCTATTGGCATTGAGCTGGGTTATTTACAAATTATAGAATTTTAGCTCAGGATTTTTCAATCTTTCGGATACACACATACTCACTATACCTCCATCTACCAACAGCCTAAATGTCTACAGGTCATTTTTTACCATGGACCTAATTTTTTATTTAAAAGAACAAGACACATTAAAAAAGTGTGTGCTTGTGTTAATTTGTAAATCCTGGATATCATCTCTTGTTTTCTTTGATGTAATTAGGTTAGAAATTCAAGTATGATTTGAATTTCCCTGCTGCTCACCACCTGGCCACCCCCACTTTTCAAAATAGATTTATGAGTAAATCTTGACTGTTTTAGGCAGATGCTTCCAAGAACTTTGGTGTTGGTACCTCCTTTCCTTTCCTAATGCAATTGAGAAATTGGATTGAAAATTGTTTCATCTAAATAAGCATCTGTGCAGCATTTCAGGAATTGGGAATATGAATGGATACAGAAGTATGTGAGATGTTGCTCAGCCCTAAGATGATAGTTTAACCATTGGCTTCACATCTATGGGTTCTGAAGAATTTCTGTAAAACAATGAATTGTTTTGTTGTGTTTACCCCTACTGAACAGCTTCTACTGCCATGATGAACTTCTAATGACTTTAAGAAGCATCATTTCCCCTTTGGCTCACTTGAAATTCAGTATCCCTCTGCTACCTGATAAGTGCTACGATTTTTATTTGGAAAGGGAGCTATGATGGTGCCTTCATTTGTAGTGGAAAGCTGCAGCATTGTGATGATAAATGCAAAATATGAATTCAACAAAATTGCAACTCAAATTATACAAGATATCAGTACATTCAATAAACAAATGTATATTTCTTTTAATTCTTACCCAGATTAACTATAGGCCTTTTGTTCATTTAGTCACTTTTTTTGAGCCAATTTAAACTTTCAATTTTAACTACATCTTTGCTGACCAGTAGACTTTCAGGTATACAATGGTCTTCTTTTTTAAAAAGCAAAATGCATTCCATTGTTAGCTGAATTTCCATGAAGCAATATTAATTTTGGAGTGTCATAGTTCATAATCAGTGGCTCATTGTGATGTGTTTTATCCAACATGTATCTTAGTGCATGGTTGAGGCTGTCCTACAATCTTTTAGTTAACTGTGTAGTACTTGTGGAACTGTATTTAAAAAATGTGTCCAAACTCTACCAAGGTGACGTAGCAACTGCATGTGAAAAACTGTGACATCAAACTTGAAGTCGTGACTGAAACTCTTCTAGACCAAAAAGTTAGTCTGTTGATAATCTTCATAGAGCTGTTGGAATGCTCAATGAGATATTTTTGGAGCGTTGTACTTGGGAGTGAGCCTGTCTGCCTGACAACCCCTTTCTCTCTAAATGACAGATCACATTATGGGTCCCTGGAACTCTGTTTCTTGATGTATATTGAGGAGTTAGGCCCCTGTGGCCTTGCTAATCACTCTCTGATAAATGCATCATCTCTAGTGCTACTCACCTGCCTGTTTGTGAACACTACCTGCGCTAGGTTGCCAATAAAGTGGTGATATCTTGCTGATGTACTAAACCTTTCAATATTAGGATCAACTTTTGGGATTGCTTTATATTTTACATAAATTTTTGACAAATCAGTTGAAGACATAAGGCAATTTTATGCCCTGAATCCATTGGAACAAATTGGATAAAAGATAATCTTAATAACCAAATCACCCCTGCAAAAAAATGTCTTTACCCCTAAAGGGCTGTAGGTTCAAGAAACACAATATCCTTTAAGGAGGCGCAAACAGGTTGATGGGATTTATCTATAATGTACCTAACTATTGCTACTGGTATTTCATAAATAAATGCATTTTTAAAACCCTCTTAGATATGCTTGACGCTCTAGTCAGATCATATTTCCTTTTAGTGGATGGAAAAATATTCACTCTTGGGCTGCACAGTGCTGCAATTCCCAACACACACTTACAACCAATGACGACACCTTTTTTAGTGAAGGGAAAATTCCATTTATGGTGCTTTCTCAGTGCTGTAGAAAAGGGAACATTTGACATGTGCCAACTGGATCTCACATCTTGTTTTAAAAGGACCATGAATTAGATTCTTCACAGTAATTTGATTAGTCTAGGTCTGTGCATGTAATGAATCCCCATTAAACCAAGACGGTGAAGAGAAAACACATTTTGCTAACATTCTAGCTAACAGAAATGAATGGTTTCAAAACCTCACACAGAGTTTGAGTGTTAAAATCAGATCTATTAGCTAGTGTACAAATTGAACTTTTGCTTTGTGTTGCTCTTTCCTATTTCCTGATTTATTTTTAATCATTTCATTTTTAAAGTACTATCCTCATGGAATAGCAGGACCACAAATAGGAAATGAGACTCAAGTTTCACCACTTATCTCCTTTCAGCAGCTACTGTTGGAGTTGGGAGTTACCAATGTAGTTTATTTACCTGTGTTCATATTTTTCTTCATTGTGGACAACTGAGAATTGGCTGTGGCTTTATTGCTTAATAGAATATTTCCACATCATGTTTTTTGGAGCTTAGTATTGCTTAGTTTCATGTATGCCATTCTAATAGATGCAGGTGGTGTATGAAACACACAGACAAGTGGCCTTTCAGGGACATGAGCATGACCTACATCTGACTGTTGGTTCCATACCCTTTGTCAAAGTGAAGTTGGGGGATGTCTGCTGTGTCACTATGATGACTTTCCATGCATCATCTCATTATCCCTAATAGGTTCACTGAACGAAAACTGTCCTGTAATTCCTGTTAATATATTGTTAATGTCAGACGTGACGTGATACAGTTGGACTGTCCAAATGTACAACTATTTAACGGTGTTTGTAGAACTGAAATGTCTTAAATGTTGCATGAAATATGTTCTAAAAAATAGATTTTTTTTCTATTTTTCAACACCTCAGAATTGAGGGTTCATGGGCCAATAAGTGCAATATTTAATGACTTACTCAGTGTATATAAACTAGTGTGAATGAGTGTATTATAATGAACGTGTGAGATACTTCGATGGCTGTGTGCTTATTCAAATGAATTCTTGTAGCCGTATTTGTCTAGTGGTGCATTTTATACAGTAAATATCTTATTGGTGTCATGTGAAACTCCTCTGTGCCTACTTTAAAGTATTTTTTTTCTTAGAAGACCAAATGTTTAGTATCTGCAAATATGCGTCAATTTTACCTATTGGAATTGTGAGTTATAGTCCAGAAGAAAGGCTGTGAGCTTATTTTACAAGAGCATTCCCTTCTATAATTCATAATTCTCCTTAAGCTTCTTATGAGTGTACTAAGCAACTAATTTACATACCTAAAATATGCATATAAGGAACTCACTTTTATTCTCAGAAATATTGATCACATGTTCTGTCTACTAAGAATTTCCATTTTTGTGTTTGTATGTATATTTTATTGTTATTCAACCTTGTACTTTGTTTGCAAATATAACACTGTCAACTGTGGGAATTTTAACACATCAATGTCTTTTTAGATTATAACTGATGTTATATTCACTTTTCATTCTCAGTTGTCCACACTGGTGATGTAGAAGAAAAATCAATGCCTTTAATTCATTTTGGCATGTTATCATAACTTCGTATATTCATCCTTGAACCTTTGGTTAAGCCCACAATTGTTGGCCTGGAACTTCAGGAGATGCAAAAGTCAACAAATTAAGCCTAATTTCTGGGTTGCTAAAAACTATACATAATTGTTTATATGAAGGTTAATGTAGGTCAACAACTTTAAAGTCCTATTTGCCATTTCAATTTTTAGGGTGAAGTCTCATTTGAACATTTTATTCTGTTGTTGTTGTTGTTGTAGGTGTTGTTGTTATTTCATTTAGTTAACAGGTTAAGCCTAGGAAGAAAAACAAGTAGCAACTTATTCACTAATAATGATGGAGCCCAGCTGTTTCTAGATGACCATGGATATCTGTACATGTTACACAACCTTCCATCCTGTCGATGGCACTTGACTGGAAGTCGACAAGTGAGAATGTGCCAATCCTGTGAAATGGCTCAGGGCTATGTGGAAAATATGTGGCCCGAACTTAAATGTGACTGAAAGTTGCACTCAGCTCTCTAAACCCACTGAAGAGGTCAAGGGAAGATGGGTAAGGTGGAGATTAGTGATAACTTTGTGCCAAACTTTTTAAAAAGGAAAAGACATGTAAGCAGGTAGCCATCATTAGAATGCTAATTTAAATGTGGTTAAATGTTTTGTTTGTTGTCACATAAATATTGAACACTGTTTACTCATTGCTGTGGGAATCAAATGTGGAAGAGGCATAGCTTCTGTCCCTAATGGGAGTGAGTAAAAAATAATGCAAGGTATACTTTAAGTCCTAAGTTATGTCAGAATATAGGAGCATAGAGCAGGGGATCTGTAGGAACTGGGAGAGTACAGGGGAGCTCCAATGATGTGGTGATATATACTCCCAGATAGAACTAGATAGTGAGGAGATTGTGTCAGGTGGACAAGTGGGAGAGACCACAGTACATTCCCGTGAATGAAAGTGAATTTGGCAGCTATAGATCATTGTTTTCTCAAAACAACTAGAGTGACCCTCTGTAAACCCTCTAATTACCCCCTGCATTAGCTCCCTGCATTTTGGTCTCCATGTGGAAGACAAGCTGCTATTTCATCATGCTCCTCTGTGCTGAGCAGCATCACAATGAACCCTGAAACCCAAACTGTTTGCTTAGCATCATTAGAAAAATTAATGTAGAGATTTGACAATGTACCAAACCATGAGACATTATTTAATCTAATGTCACCCAGGCAGATATGTACCCAGAAATTTTTCTGAAGTTCTATGTTTCCTAAAAAGGGAAGTAGGAAACACATTGATAAAGACACTTCTTTGTAACTGGGCACTTTTGGCTCCTTCTCAATGACTGCACTGTGGATCTCTTCTTGAGAAAATATTAACAACAGCTTAATGCTTTCATATAGTGATTGTGATATTTAGTTGAAAACTACTGCTGCATAGCAAATATTGTGACTCTTAATGTGTCCACAGGAGCTCTTGTCTGGGTTTAAAGCTATAAAGTGTATTCACATTGTGAAGTTTTATCTTTATTGAAATTAATTGTGAAAAAATGGTATGTGCTCTAATAGATACTCAGTTTGTATGTGAATTCTGTATGGAAAGTGATTTTTGTCCTTTGAGTTTATCTTGTATTATTTTTTGAAGATTACAATAAATATCTAAGAGACTATATTCCTGAACTTCTTAGACTGGTGAATTTTTTAAAAATCTCCTTTCAATGTATATTCACTTTTTCTATGTTTTAACATAGAGAACACTCAAATTTCCAATGAACTTCAAGGAAGGAGTAGCTTTAGAATGGGGCAAAGACGTAAATGGGAAAGGCAAAGACAAAATGCTATGTTTCCCCAAAAACTCATGTGTTGAAGACTTGGCCCCCAGACGATGGCACTACTGGGAAGTAATAGAAGCTTTAGGAGGTAGAACCTAGTAGAAAGAAATTAGGCCACAGGGCCTAGATTTTGAAGGGGATATTGGAACCCTGGCCACTTTTCTGTCTTTGTTTTCCAACCACCAAGGGGCAAGCAACTTTGCTCTGCCACATTTCTGCCTCCATGGGCTGAAAGCAACCAGACCAAGAAATCATGTTCTGAAACTCTAGAAAGTGTGAGATAGAATAAATATTTTCTCCTTTTACATTGATTATCTCAGGTATTTTATCAAAGCCACAGAAAGCTTACTCAAACACTTTCTTCCGGGTACTTTGGAAGAAAAGTAAGAAAGGGCTGTTGAATGTGAGTAGTTTAAAGATTTTTATTTCCAAATTAAAGACTTATACATCATTATGTGTTCAAGAAAGCAGCAATGAAAGTAGAGTTTAGAGATACAAACAAAACTCCAAACATTATTTTCCCATTTCTACTCCTGTTCCTATTTCCTCTTCTCCCTCACTATGCTTCTTGCCAATAATCTCTATGTGACTATTTCAGCATCGTTGATTTTGTTCTCCTAAAATATTTTTACTGATCTGTTGGAGACTAAGTTTCCAACAACTACTAGTAGTAAAATAACATCTATCCTTTGTGAGGTTTATACTTTAACAGATAATTGAAATTGCTTATTTTTTCCTTTTCTTTACAAACTAATTAGAAAAGTACTGTCTCTGTTACTTTTTCATTGCTGGAACAAAAATACCCAACATGCACAAGTTGGAGGGAAGTTGCATTTCACAACTTGTAAAGATTTCAGTCCATAGTCAGCTGGCTCCAAGGCAAGAAGGCATAGCAGAAGGATACTACAGAGGAGAAACAGTCCATGGCAGAGCAGGCAGAATGCAGTAAGAGTGAGTCTACCTTTCCCTTTATATTCCATTGAGGATATAAGCTTATTGAGTCCATCAGAGCAGGCAGAATGCAGTAAGAGTGAGTCTACCTTTCCCTTTATATTCCATTGAGGATATAAGCTTATTGATTTTTGCCATCCACACCCAAGGTGGGGCTTCCTGTTATCCACACCCAGAACTATGCTAAACTAGTGGACTAATTTAATTATCACACACTCCTAATTCATATTCATACAATCTAGATCCAGCCACCTCCTAAAAGCCCCACCTATGAGCATTTGAGTGTTTGGAGAGTATCTAAAGACAAGCCACAACAAGGACTACCTTATTTTGACCATGGTGGATACATAGCTAATACAACAAAAACCATAAAGAAGTCATTAAGTGGGTAACATACCCAGTGGAGCACAGGTTATAAACTGCTCACCAAATCACAAAGCTGTTTACAGGAAAAAAGGTGATTTAATGTTTCTGAAAAGTCAGCAGCTGCTCCATTACTCTTTTTGCCATTGGGATATACCAGGTTTGAGGCTGTGACCAGCATCACTTTAGAGCAAATATAAATTAGCATATCCTGCAGTGTCTTTTTGCCCTTGTCTCTATGCATTGAACAGAAAAACCAAAGGACTGGGATCACCTAAGAGAGAGCAAACCAACATTTAAAATATATCTTAAAAAGAACTTTGGATGGAAAATACTGTTTATGATGTAAATTTTGGAAACTGACCTAACCAATCATTACAGGAAAAAAATAACATTCATAAAAGACCATCTGTTGACCCTTGAGCTGAAGAAGTCATGTTCTGCAGTAGGAGTAAGGGAGAGGACATGACACACTGATAGAAATTTGAGAGTACAAGCAAGAAATCAAAAATGGGTTTAGAACAGATTGGGAAATATCTTTAAAATTACATTAAATTTTCAGATGCTGCGAATTCAAATCTTAGAGCTCCCCATAGATTTTTGAAAAAAAAAATACTCTCAAGATTTTTATATTTATATATTATCACAAACTGAATGGGAAGAAAACATCCAGAACATCCCTCCTCTTTCTCTCATTTCAAATGCAACTACTTTTAAGGCATAGTTACATATTTCCTTATGGCACATTCTTCAACAATCTCCTAAAATTTCTATAACTCTCTGTAAAAGGCATGTCTGTCTGCTTTTAAACAGTAAATTCTAGAAGATTTTTCTTGATAGAAAAGACAAGAGACTCTTACAACATTAACATTGAATTTTTGTCATTTGGCATCAAATAGAACTTAGTGACCAATCTCAAATAAACTGCTGAAATAATAAATTTTGCTTTTTAAGAGGTAAATGTCAAAAGTTTCATTGAATGGAATAACACACACACACACACACACAAACAAACAAACAAACAAAAAGTTGGAAGAGACCAGATCTTCATTCCAATCTCAGTATTTAATGAGATCAAATGTGGTTTATAAAGCAGACACAGTGAGGGGGGAAATTTCAGTGTGAGCTCAAGGAGATGCCAAAATGTGTAGGCCCCTTTCTACTGGAAAAATGCATTTAAAATTTATGGGAAGTTATATAAAAGAGAAGTACCAAAAGAGATCATGCCTAGCAAACTTGGTATTGACTAATGCACAATATGTTTACCAAGTTTCTGGCCACCAGACTTATGGTACATTAGTCACTTACATCATGCTTTATATGAATCCCTAACTTTGGCAGAACTCCTGGAATATGGCCATTACTCTCATCATAGATAGTATTGGATAAAGTAATTGAGGTTTAGAAATAGTAAATCACTTGCCCAAAGTGAAAGAAAGAGTAAATGGCAGGAATAGACTGCAAAGGCGGGTCTTTCTGACACAGTCCCTAGTCTTGTGGGTACACAGTCTATTGGAGAGCCAATGCACCATTTTCTTCATTGAAGATATTAGATTTGAGGCAGTGTGCTGTTATAGATTGAGTATATGCTTTGGATTTGGACATCCCTGGATTTGAATCTTGCCTCTGTAGGCTGGTTTCAACATTGATGAGCTTTAATTTCCTTTAACCGAATCTCTTCCTTGTAACTGAATTGTTATGAGAAGTAAATAATACAGGAATCATCACTGTTCTCCATGTGATGTTCAATATATATTTGGTAATATTAGTTATAATATATTTACATTGTAAATACTAAATTGTGTTACATAGCAGGCACACATCTTTGTAAAAATCTAAAGGAAACAGTTGTACTCAGTTGCTACCAGCAGAGGGCAGAGTAAGAATTACTGTGACTAAGAATGATAAGAGTACATCATTTAAATGCCATTTATTAGCCAGGGATTTGGCTCAGTGGTTCTGCTCCCTGCCTCACAAGGGCCAGAGGACAATCCCTGGTACAAAAAAAAAAAAAAAAAAAAAAAAAAAAAACAATAAAACATTTATTAATGCTTACATTTTGAAAGGGGGTACAAATAGATTTAAAGAAAAAGTATATACAAAAGAAGTGCATGAAAATATCTAAATATTATCATTAGATACGTTCAATGTATATAACTGATATACTCCATTACATAAACATGACTGAATCAGAAAAGCTTGGTAGTGAGGAAAAATGTAAAGTAGTTATAAGGACATTTAAATTTGAAATTTTTTTAAGAGTGTGAAAATTTATTGAAAGAAAGCTTCTGTCTAAGAGAGATCGAAGGGGGACCAGAAAGTGGGTAGCCCAATCACCCAACTTCTCAAAGGTGTTTTATGGAACAATGCCACAAGGTGAGGTAGGTTCAAGGTGGGACAAAACTGGAGTCAACTAGTAAGATTACAAGTACAGTCTCTTAAGTAATATTATTCCAATGAGAAATCACAAGGTTGACAACACTATGAATAACCAATAAAATTATGACAAGTATTGTCATTTAGGTCATAATGATTAAATGGGGATCCAAGGGGAAACAAGTCATGGAGCAAGTGTACAAGAAATGAGCAAAGATTTTTCAGTGGTAAGGGATGGGCCAAAGACCTTTCTCAGAAAATCTTGGTGCCCCAGCCAGGTGATTAATACCTATTTAGAATATCAGTCACTGCTATCCATCTTACCTGTGTGTGGTAGTTTCTCTCCTTTTACAATGCTGGCTCTCAGTGAATGTCTTGATTGTCCTCCATGTTGGCTTTTCCTGGGCTGGCCTTGTTTAACTGCTTGCAAGATATCTAGTTAACTTACCTACCTGCAATATTCCCCGCTCTGAAGAAGTACCCCTGACTGCTGTGAGGGAGCAAAGGGCAAAGACTGTTCTGGCTACTTTAGGCTGAGGAGCATCCTAACTGTGATCAGCAGTCCAAGTTACTCTACAGAGGATCTATCTAAAGGCTCTCAGTAGGTGCCAGGCACTATCATCTTGGGTAGGCTTACAGCTTTGGAAGTCAGAAAATTAATCAGCAATACACATGTAATTATTCTAGAATAAGATGTAGGACTAAATGAATGAGGAAATGGAAAAGTTATACCATGAATATAGTTTTGTATGTTAAGCAATGCACAAACTGTTTTCCAGAAACAAAGTGTTAAAGCTCAAGAAATCACAGAAGAGCCTTCATGAGGGACAAAGGCATGAAAAAATATTTCAGATTGAAATATTTTCCAAAATACAGTGATACTTGAGATACTAGCAAACAGAATACAGAGGATCATCAAGAAGATCATACATCCTGACCAAGTCAGATTTATTCCAGGGATTTATTGCAAGGATGGTTCAACATACGTAAGTCAATAAATGTAATACACTATATTAACCAAGTTAAGGACAAAACCCATATGATCCTCTTGATAGATGCAGAAAAAGCATTTGACAAAATTCAACACCCATTCATGATAAAAAAAAAACCTGCAAAAAATTGGAATAGATGGTCTATATCTCAACTTAATAAAGGCCATCTATGAAAAACCAACAGCCAACATCATACTAAATGGCCCAAAACTGAAAACCTTCATGCTAAAATCAGGAACAAGACAAGGATGCCCACTATCACCACTCCTATTCAATATAGTTCTGGAAACATTAGCCATAGCAATTAGACAAGACAAAGAAATTAAAGCAGTAAAGATAGGAAAGGAAGAAGTTAAACTGTCATTATGTGCTGACGATTTGATACTCTACATTGAAGACCCAAAAAAACTCCACCAAAAGACTTCTAGACTTAATTGACACTTTTAGCAGAGTAGCTGCGTACAAGGTCAACACCCAAAAATCAATAGCCTTCATGTACACAAATAACAGACCCTCTGAGAGAGAAATTAGGGAAATAATTACTTTCACAAAGCATCAAAAAAAAAAAAAAAGAAGTATCCAGGAAGCAATCTAAAAAAGAAGCAAAAGACCTCTACACTGAAAACTACAGCACTCTGAAAAAAGAGATTGAAGAGGACATAAGAAAATGGAAAGATATCCCCTGCTCCTGGGTAGGAAGAATCAACACAGTGAAAATGCCTACACTACCAAAACTGCTATACAGATTCCATGAAATGCCAATTGAAATTCCAACACTATATTTCACAGAACTAGAAAAAAGAATCCAAAAATTCATTTGGAACCATAAGAGACCTAGAATAGCAAAAGCCATCTTAGGCAACAGAGACATGGCAGTGGATATAACAATTCCCAATTTGAAACTATACTACAAAGCCACTGTGATAAAAACAGCATGGTACTGGCAAAGAAACAGACCTGAGGATCAGTGGAACAGACTGGAAGATGCAAAAACAACTCCTGATGTACTCAGCTACATCATCTTTGAAAAAGGAGCTGACCATCCCCACTGGAGGAAAGATAGCCTCTTTAATAAATGATGTTGGAAAAACTGGATCTCAACCTGCCAAAGATTAAAACTAGACTCTATCTTTCACCACGCACTAAATTAAAATCCAAGTGGATTAAAGATCTAAATATTAAAACAGACACTAAACTTGCTGGAAGATGAGTTAGGCAGAACTCTGGAAGACATTGGCATAGCAAAAGACTTTATGAACAAATCCTCAGCATGGGAACTAGCAGAAAGAATCAACAAGTGGGATCTCATCTTATTAAAAAGCTTCTGCACTGCAAAAGAAACCATCAAGAGAACTAAGAGACAACCTACAATGTGGGAAAAAATTTTTACCAGCTGCTCCTCAGACAAAGAACTATTATCTAGAATATATAAAGAACTCAAAACAATCAGCACCCCCAAATATAATGATCCAGTTCAAAAATAGGCATCTGAAATCAACAGACATTTCTCAGACAAAGAAGTAAAAGCAGCAAGTAAATATATGAAAAAATGTTCCACATCACTGGTCATTCGAGAGATGCAGATGGAAACAACACTGAGATTCCACCTCACCCCACAAAGAATGGCTGCTATCAAGAAATCAACCAATAACAAACGTTGGCAGGGTTGTGGGGAGAAAGGAACTCTTCTCCATTGTTGGTGGGAGTGCAGACTGGTGCAACCACTATGGAAATCAATATGGAGATACCCCAAAGAGCTAGGTCTAGAGGTTCCATTTGACCCAGCCATCCCTCTCTGGGTATCTTTCCAAAAGAATTAGAATTGTATCACAGTGATATATGAGCACCTATGTTTATAGAGGCACAGTTTGTAATAGCTAAAAGTTGGAAACAGCCCATTTGCACATCAGTTGGAGACTGGATAAAGAAAGTGTGGTTTTTCTATAAAATGGAATACTACTCAGCCATAAGGAATGAGAAATTAGATTCATTCATAGGAAAATGGATACATATTGAGGATATACTCCTAAGTGAAATAAATAAGTCACACATGTGTAAATACTGAATAGTTTCTCTGGTGTGAAAAACTATAATAGTACACAAGATCCTAATGGGATAATTGACAATGTGAAATGGGAAGAAAAGGGCTAAAGGTGTAGGGAAGATGGGAAGGGTAGGGGAAAGGTAATAAGGGAAAGGAAAAATATGAGAAAATAAAATAATGGAAATAAAATGTTTGTAAATGGGGAGGGAAGGAGTGGGTGAAGGGAGGGCAGAGACAAGGGAAAAAAATGAGAACCAAGACCTGTCATGTAAAGGTACAAGATCCCAATAATGAATGTAACTTACTGTATACCTAAAATGTACCAATAAACTCAATGAGGAAAAAAAAAAAAAAAGCCCAGGGTAAAGCCAGACCTGGCGGTGCATGCCTGTAATCCCAGCACTTGGGAGGCTGAGGCAGGAGGATCGCTCTGGGTTTGAGACCAGCCTGGGCTACATAGTGAGTTCCAGGTCAGTCTCGACTACATAATGAGACCCTGTCTTAAAAAAAAAAAAAAAAAAAAAAAGCCCAGGGAGTATGCTCACCTAAGAAAATAAAATCAAAATCAACCATTTCTAACTTCTAGTCAGTCACACCTAAAGGTGACCACTTAATGGTCATTGACATTAATGTCTGCATTTCTTTCAGAAAGGCTGAATGTACAGTGAGCCAGCTATATGAGTGACAAGCTTGGCGCTATAGATCTCTTTTAGTAATATCAGCTCCTTCAAAGGTTTAGAGGAACTAGTGACCAGTCCTTGTTTTGCTTTGTTTGACATGTAAACTGGTTTTCTACAAAATATAATTTGCTTACTTAATTACTTGAATTTTCAAACAAAAATTAAGTCTTAAAAAAGTTTCCTACCTTGTTGGCCAAGAATAACCCTAGGCAATACAATAGACAAACCCTAATTCCCATTAAAATCTGGGCAGGACAGCGGATCGTAGACTGCTGGACAAACTACCGTGGAACAGTTTCCTTGTGGTACTTTGCCCTCCCCACTCCCGGCCCCCCTCTCCGTTTTACAGACACGAAGCTCCGTCTGGTGCCTACAGAACCCAACTGCCAATCAGGCAGTAACAGTTTATTCAAAAGACCACACTGCCCAAGTTTTCACAGCCCCTAAAGATCTTCTCAGTGGATCCCCAGTGCCCATCTGTGATGCATCCAGTGAATCAGAACTAACTGCATGTGTGGAGGCTGAAAGAGACTTTTACAATTACACAGTTCCAGATCCACCTCAGAAGTATTGAGTAAAGTCCACCAAACTGGATGTCTGCAATCTGTATTTTTAAATACTATGTCTCAGAAGATGTAAAGATCACTAAGCTAGGTGAGAGCTAGCAAACTAAGTATAATAATATCAAATTTTACACGAAATATAGTGTGCCAAATGATTTAATGTGCATTTTCCCGCTGAACCATCACAGCACATCTGTGAGACAATTTGGGATTTATGTCTCTAAGGGGGAAATGAGACAGAAGATTAGAGCATGGCAGAGGCTGGAGGGTAGAGTGTGACCTGTCAATCATGAGAGCTGTCCAATCACATCCAGGAGGCATGCTCACAACAACGTCCAGCTGCCCGGATGAAGGGCAGAAAAAATATAGAAAATATGGTAGCCATTGACTTTGCGCCATAGTCCTTTTGTTCTTGAGGTGGCCCGCCCTGCGTGCAGGGCATAGCTTCTCTTTTCTTCAGAGCATGATTTCTTCTTGAGCACTTCTTTTCTTCTTCTTTTGCCCTAAATAAATGTAGCTTTCACGTTTAAAAAAAAAAAAAGCCTACTTGTAGTGCTTAGTTTACAAACATTACAGTATCCTCTAGGAGGTAGGTTCTGTTAGGATTCTTATTCTAGACTCTAGACAAGAAAGTAAAACTTTAAAGAATAATATGATCATCTACAACAGATTTGGAAAATGAAGCAAGGTTTGAATACAAACCCTCTAAAACCTCTGATCGTGTTTACAGCATACATGTCTTGCTAATTTCTGAGAGCAACTGGGCCAGGCCTTATCTTTCAAAATGAGGAAATTTAGATCCTGCTGATCTAAGATGATTTCATGTTCCAGCTAATTTCTGAGTATTTGATGCATAGTTACCTTGACAAAAATGTTGTTAGAGGAAGACTGAATATTATCATTATTTTTAAGATGTTCCTGAGGTATTTACATTTGGGATTACTTTTTAAGTCCTGACTACAGGAATGTTCCATCCGTAATCTTTGTAGGTTTCTTAAGACAGACTTTCATCTAAATGACATATAAGCGGAGATTGAAGGATTTCTCCATATCCATAGAATACTAAACCTCAAAAGATGAAATTCTCTGTGTAGTAAGTTAACAGTAGCCAACCTTATTTTCCAAAGTGTCTGCAGGAATATGTTCAGCCCCAGCTACCCGTGTGACATTGCCACTCACTTGCCCATCAAAAGGTGCAGTGTCTGTGTGTCCTCCCTGTGATCTTACCAGGCTTCTGACTATTCTAATCAACAGAATTTTTTGGTAGAAGTAGTGCTATGTGACTTCTTTTTATATCCATTAAGTTAACTGGTACATTTAAAGCAAACAATACAGTTACATTTATCATTGGGATCTTGTACCTTTATACGCTACATCTTGGTTCTTGTTTTTTGCCCATACCCCTGCTCTCCCTTCACCCGCTTCACCCTTCCCTATTTACAAAGACTTTGTTTCCATTTTTTCTCATTTTTTATCTTCCCTTATTTCCTCTCCCTCCCTTTCCCACTTCTCCTTTAGACCCCTTCTTCGTATTTCATGCTCTCAGTTATGGTTACATGACTTCTGAGACTGGGTCACAAAGAAAGGCTACAGTTTCTGCCTGGTGCTCTTTTAGGGACATTTCATGTGGATACAGTGAGAAAGTACAAGTCAGCCCATATAGAAATAAACTGACATCCCATGCCAACAGCCATTACCCTCCAGCTCCAGAAGTAACCAGGTCTTATATAATTCCAGCTTTGAGGTTTCCAGCAAGCTTTCCAGGTGAACCTAGGACATCTTGGAGCAGAGGCTTGTTGATTCCTTTATGTCCTGTCCAAATTCCTGTCAACAGAAACTGGTGGATTGACTAATGGTCAACGTGCAGTGCCCAGCTGAACTGAATCAGCATGGTCTGGGCATAGAGGACCCACCTGAAGATTGTTACCAATAGCCATAAAAGGAGAACTGGAGGGGAAGCTATTGGCCTGTTGATTTTCTAGGAGAAGCTTGCTGCTGATGGTTTTCCTAATGTAAAGTAGGCTATTTTCATTGGAGGAGGAGCTCAGGGTCTCACTGCCACTGGGAATGGCTGCTGTTTCCGTCAAGGGAGCTCTGATCTTTACTGTGGGCATCATTTCCGACTCCAGTGAGGTTCCCTCAGCTTGGTGGCACAAATCCGTCATCTTACGGGCATAGGTTTTCTGACTTTCACCACTGTTGGGCCAGGTGTAGATCCTCAATACAGACAAGCATGAGACATTGCCTTGGACTCTACTCCTTTAGCTGGACTTGTGTGGGAAACTGCTGGGATCTAGGACTCTCAGCTGAATCCTTTGGGCTTCTAGTGTATGGTTAATCTCTTGCACTCCTTTGCATTTGACTCTTTGGGTAATTATCATAAAATAATCTTATAAGTGATGTGTAATGAATTTAATGTATTCCCTTGCCCAATCCTGCTGACTACAACAGAAACCATGATTAACAAACTGCTACAGCCTCGTGGGGGGGGTATAATTTGCTATGCAGTTATGTTAAGTAGAACTCTGATCAATGTGAGCTCCATATCCAGTGTTTAGGCTCTGGTCATTCCATGAATAGTCTAGAGAAATAATTTATACAAAGAGACAAACTGATTTACAAGTGCTTTTCTGATTTTCTACCCCAAGTAACCCAAAGCAGAATTAAATGGGTGGAGATAAATATGACATTAATTTGCAATCTTCCATTTTATCTTTAAAATCTGTCCCATTTTTCATTTTGTCTTGCATCTTTTTCTGTTCTTCATCATCAGTTTAAGATTATTCTCCAGGAGAGTGTGCCTTCTTTTCTGGGAGGCTGCAGAGGCTATTGTCACCTCAACACAAGCATCGTGGATTTGAGCACTGCTCTGCCCAGATGTTTGCTTTTTAATGTCAGACTTCTGCTAACAGTCCAGTGATAAATCTCTAAGTACTGAGTTTAATATCAACAGTGGCAAGCTTACCTAAGAAAGGGTGAACTATTTGTTTACATTTCTTTCAAATCATGAGAAGAAGGCTGACACCCACTTGGCCAAAAGGAAACCATATGTCCAACTATATCTTGGTGGCTTCTACTATGGAGCAAAAGGAATTTGGGCAATTATCTAATTTCTCTTGATTGTCAAATTTGGACTGTGCTGACTGAAACTCAATACAGCATAACCCAACAATAAAACTTGTAAATATATTTTCAGCTTGCTAAGATTAGGGAGAAACTTTCTTGGTATCACTTTGCATATGGGGAACATGGTATCGCTATACATATGGAGAACATAAACAATCTGAATGTTGGTGTGGTGTCATGTGACCTTTAAAGTCAAGTTTCGCTATGTAATACCTTCTGAATTTTCTAGACAAAGTCATATCACCAGTTTTCAGAATGTCACTATAGCCTCCTCATGTTTTCTCTGTGTATAAAAATAAGAAGTTTGCACGATGTGACTAAGCTGAACATTTTGTGACTTCAGAGCCCAAACTGACTTCACTGAAGCCTTAAGAAGACTTACATGGTCCCAAGAACCACATTAGAGAACTCACTTTTGACTCTATTCCAGGAATGAAGCGCCTCTCTTGAAGTATGTTTCACTACAAATAACAAAATCTAACTTAAGATGGTTTTAAAGATAGATTTTTAAAAATCCAACATAACAAAAATTCCAGAAGTGGTTTGGGTTTGGGCACTGAGTGAAATAATGACTTCACAATGTCATCCAGAACCAGAATCTTCTGAGCTTTTCTATTGACTCCATCCATAAACAAATAACGAGACATCAGCAGACTCAGGCATCACATCCAGATCAAATTAAACACAGAAAAAAGAATCCAGTATTTTCTCCTGTGACTTTTTCTCAAGTGAGAGAGACCTTTCCTAGAATGACAGCTTCTGACCCCAGTCAGCAGCAACTGTGATCTTCACCTGTGTCTCCTTGACAAGCAAGATCATATGCGCCGCCCTGAACCCACCAGTAGCCAGGAGAATGAGGTTCTTCATCTGGCTTAGACTAAACTCTAGAGGGATTGGATCCGGGGATCAGTGTCACCTGCACTACATTCCCCCCACACTCCACCCCCCGGCTCCGCCTCAGGCTCCCATCTGAGCACTTTTCTTCTTCTATCAAGAAGCATTTGAGAGCTGATAAACTGTGCTTCTATATAGGGTCTCTCAAACCTCTGAGCCCAGCAGGATCACCTCAAAAACACCCTCAAAAGTTCCAAGCTTCAAGTCAAGCATTTAGCTCAGTGGGCCAGGCCTGCCTGCCAAGTGAGAGGTCCTGAGTTCAATCCCTGGTATCAAAAAAAAGTGTCAAGCTTCAATCTTACCCTGGACCAATTCTAGTGCAACCTGTGAGGGGGAAGCCCTGTGATCCTGGTTTGTCCAGGATTACAGCAAGTGAGAGATATAACCAAATCTCCCTGCTCATGTTTCAAAGTTCCTTCCACTTACTGGCTTTTACTGTCTTACCTCATGCAATTCTATATATGTAAAAATGATTTCTCCAATTACCCTAACCTTCTAATATCTTTTCTATCAGAACAACAATCAAGTTTTATATCAACATATTCCACCCTCCAACAACTTCTCCTCTTTTTAGATTTCTTTAGAAATAGCTGAGAGAAAATATTGCTAACCACTTCTGAAGTGCATAGAATAGTCTCCAAATGTAGTTTTGCAATAAATGCAGAGAGAGAGAGGGAGAGAGACTCTGAAAGAGAAAGAGACTCTACCTTTGTGCTGAACTACACCCACATTTTTAAAAATATTTTTTTATTTTGAGACAGATCTCCCCAAGTCTCTAAGTTCCCAAGGCTGAACTCGAACTGAGTCACCTGCCTCATCCTCCCAGAGTGCTGGGATTACAAGTGTGTGCCAACACACCCGGCAGTCAATGCATCTTTAACAACATGCTTCACCTGAAGATTAATATTTTACCATAACTTATTATTATATTACAATGTGCATGGATGCATCACTTTGCTGTCAAACATTATTGGGCTTTTAAAAGATAGTTTCCCCCTTGGTATGTTTCCAGATGAATCTCAGCAACACTCAAATATAAACTCCTGTAGGCTATTGAAAGAAGCCACCCAGCCCCTCCACTGTTATTCCCTTTGAAGAAAAATAAACAAGCATTTTAAATCTTAATTCCATTCTGAAATCGGACTTTTGAAAGTCCAAAGTCAACAGCACTCTGCTTACAACACCCTATATTTTAACTCGGTTATTTCAGCTCCCATTTATCTCTTCACCTAACAACAGGTATGGTTTGCATAAAGTAAAATCGTCGAAAAGGAATGAGATACAATTTTCTTTCAATAAAAGTGAAAAGTACTAAGTAAGCCAAATGCGGAAGACTAATACAAATGATGTGGAAACCAACCGAGGCAAAGTGCTGCTATTTTTTCCATCTAAGGAAAAAAAGCCAGGAGCCCTTTCTATGAGCGGATGAAGTTATTAAAGGCAAAGTCAAACTACCTCTTCTGCAGGCTCACCCAAACCAAGGCAGGAGGAAGTAGCATACTTAAGTAAAAAGCCTGATAAATATTTAATATCCCAAGTTTATAAACTCATTTCTGTCTTTACATCTTTTATTGCATCCTGCATTTCGCTTTCTTCTTTCCCTCCATAGCTTTAACTCTCACCCTCAAAGCAACCGCTCTGGCCTGACCTTTCTCCCGTCTCTCTAACATAGCTTTTTGTTTTTTTACTCTATCAGCCAACTGCTCCACCCAGCTCTTTCTCCCAAGTTTTAACATTTTCCTGTGCGGTAACAATAGGCTCAGGTCATCGAACCTTGATGCCCTAATTCTCTGGAGCCAGCTGCTTCATCACACCCATGCCAGTGTAACAATTTGTGTTAGGACATGTTTGTCTTTAGTGTGTAATGTTTCTATTCCTGTGTGGAGTCGTTACATGTACAAAGCACACCTTCATTCCTTTATCCATCCCCTCTCACTCCCCTCCATGTCTTGATCCCCTTCCCACTTGAGAGAGACCCGTCTCCCTACTTCCTATGATCCATCTTTCATTTTGCTCTGTGTTTGTATTTTTGGCTTCTCTTATATGAGAAGCCATATTTAAGCTGTGTGTCTGACTTATTTCACTTAATTTTACGGTCTCAAAGTGCATACTTTAGCCTACAAATGACCCAGGCTTATCGTTGTGGCAGAGCAGTACTCCATTGTGTGCAATGCCACGTTTCCACTATCCATTCATCTGTCGATGCACAGGTAGGCTGCTTCCTAGATTTAGCCATTATGAACCGGACTGCCATAAACACGGCACGGGTATGGACACATCATTGTAATATGATGTCTTCAAGTTTTCCTTTGCTCTTGCTTCTTCTTCCCCACCCTGAGTTGACTCTGAACCTTTTCAAACGAACCCCGCGGAGAATGACATCACAAACATTCTCAGTGCTCCCAGTTCCGAATCCTCTGCACACCTGCTTCGGGAGTTGCTGAAGAAAGAAGGCATTGCTGGTGCCTGTGTGCCTCTTCTGGGATTCCGTTCCCCTCACTGTGTCCCCAGAGGTATCCACTGTCCTAAACATGGTATGCAGGACTCCTGGGTGTGTGTTTACAATATTATTACCCATCAAACCCAAGAGAGGTCCGAGAAACTGTCACAGCAAAGAAGGAGACATGGAAACGAAGTAGGGTGTGATATCCTGGATGCAGCAGGAATAGAAGAAAAAAATCATATGGGAAAAACCAAGCAAATCTCAATAAAGTACGGACTTGTTAGTCAATGTTGGTGGTGACAAACACACCATACCAAGGTACGATATTAATCAGACTGTGATATAATATTTTAATAATGTGTATGGGGTATATGGAAACTATCTGTAATATATGCAATTTCTATTCATCTAAAACTTCAAAGTTAAGGTTATTTAAAAATGATATTACTATATATCTGTAATAGTTGATATATACGGTATTTTTATAAGTGTTCAGTATTTTTCCAATTTACACAAATGACCCCGTGTGGCCCATCTCTCGATGCAGCTTTATACTCCCTGCTCAGTCTCCTGTGCTCCCCCAGCTCCAGTCTTGGTCCCTCTCCAGGGCCGTGTGTCCCAAAGGCAGACTTCTGCAGCCTGTGTCTTCCGCACACGTTGGACCAGACTTGCTCTCTGGGAAGCAGCATCAGGAGACTGAGGAGTGGCAAAGGAGAAAGGGACAAGAACAACGCTCCCTTCTCAAAGATGTCCACGCCTCAGTCCCCACAACCCGTGGATGCGCTACCTTACATTGCAGAGGGTACTTCACGGGCATGGTTAGTTCAGGGCCCGTGGATGAGGAGATTAACCTGAATCATCTGGAGGGGCCTAATACAAGCAGAAGGGTCTTAATTAAAAAGAAGGTGAACCGGTCGGAGTCAGAGAGACAATAGAAGATGCTACTCAGCTGGCTCTGAAAATAAAAGGGACTAGGACTCAAGAAGCACAGGTGGCTTTGACAAAGTGGAAAGGGCAAGGAATAGGTTCTCCTCCAGAATGTGCAAAAGGAGCCCAGCTTTGCGGACACCTACGTCTTAGCCCAATGAAATCAGACCTTCAGAACTAAACCATAACAAACTTTAAATGTTAAACCATTGAGTTTCCTGTAATTTGTTATAGTGTAGAAAACTTATGCATATAAGATATTTATTGTCCCTGCCCTCTCACTGTCCGGCTGCATTTCTGGCCATGGATTCATTTTTTGGCGATAGCTGCCTTCTAGCAGTTTCTCTCATGACTTTAACTTTTACTAGGTTTCATTAGCACCAATCCCTCTTTTTTTTCACTTCAGGACCAGGGTAAAGATTTCCTGTTGTTGCTAGTTCCTGAGTGTTTCACTAACCCTCTGGTTTCTTTCCCACATGCCTACTGTAGAAATAGTCTCATCTTTGAAGTATTTTCAGATAAACCACACAAGTATGCCATATTTTCTGATGAGACCCTGGTGTCTGTGCTTTCTTGCCAGTACATTTTTATGGTATCCACACTGCTACATGTAGCTCTAGTTTATTCCATGTGATATCATTCTCTCATTCACAATTCTGTCCTTGATGGACTTTTAGGTCGATGTCAGTTGTGTTTATTAACTTTTATTTCATACACATCCATTTATATAGAAGCTATATTTCTCTAAAGCATAAAATGTCAGTTTACCTTGTTCCCAGCCAGTTTCTCTTCTTGACTTCTATTAAAGATGCCAAAATTTTTCTAACCACAAAGTTCTCAGACCTCAAGTCTCCTAAAATTTTTTTTTAGTCTTCCCCTGCTAAGTTGCATTTGCTAAGAACTTTGGGCATGCAAGCCTGGTGGCTATAAATCCATAGCTATAAAGCTCAGTCCCTTGTTCCATTCGCATCGCTGTTTCCTTGGTTGAGGACCAGTCTACCCGCCCTTCGGACTTCTGGAAGGGCTTTGCACAGCCCCCTTTCCATCCGAGCGTGGCTCAGCTCTCGGCTCCTCCCTTCCACTGTGTGATGACGCTGGCCCGATGTCCCACCCCTTTCCAGCTCACACACCTGCAGGACTCAGAACTGCCTCAATACCTGGCAGCGGGCATTCAAGGCCACCCAGAGCCCACATCCACTCACTCCTCTTCCCCTATGCCCAGTCCTCTGTAACTGAGCAGTTCCTCCCCCTCCTCCTCCCCCCCCGTGCTTCATCCTTTTTCTGCACTGGCACTTTGCTTAGGCTCTGTGTTTGATCTAGAAGAACCCCCTTTTGCCCTGTTGAAATTTTCCTTCCCATTAAGATCTTCTCAAAGGTTGCCTGTTTCAAAAATGAGGCATCCGCTCTTCCTTTCTGACTGCCACATCCTGCCCCGGAACCAACACCACTGTATCTGGGTATCTTCGGTGCTCTCCTTGAAATCTCACAGATTTATAGCCTGTGATTCCTTTTAAGTCCCTTGATGGCAATTAGCTTATTATTTCTAGAATACACCATTGGAGATTTCTGTAAATCCTTGTTAGCTTTCAGAAAACAGACTAAGCATTAATATTCTTGAATTTTCCCATGGCACCTACCTACCACGGGGTTATGCATATAACAAATACTAAATTAATACTAATATATAAACAAGGAAGAACAGGAATAAGAGGAATCCGCTGCAGAGAGAGAAATCACACATTTAGACAAATCCTTAGGGAATATCCAATGGGACTCAGACACTATTCTATTTTTTTCTCTTCCTTAAATGACTCGGGGTTTTCCTATTGTTTCCGAATACTGTAAAGTGAAACTCTTCCACATGGCTTGAGATCTCTGCAACCAGGCTTCTGCCTCCCCGGGAGCCACACTGCGGGAGCATTTCCAGGCTTGGCCTCCTCGCCTGAGCCTTTCTCGTGCTGCTCATCGATTCTCTACAGCTCTTTCCTTCCCTGCTTCATAAAAGTAGTGAGAGCTCGCTCTTCTGTTCTCAACCTACCCTCCACTTTATGGATTTATTTATTCCACCGAATCCATTAGTTGCCTACTGTATACTAGGAACCCTCCTAGGCCCTGGGGACAGAGTAGGGAACAAATTACACCAAGCTCTCTGCCCTCGGTGGCCTCACATCCTTTCTTCTTGCCATAACAGCCCCTGGATGTCTCCTTTCTAGTAGCATCACTAGGACAAATGCTTGCTGATGTTTGTATTTCATGAGGCATCACCTTTCCTATGAAGTTAAAGATTCTTGAGAGTTGACTCATTGTGTTCTCTCTTCACTTCTACATCAACAACAAAGTGGAAGGCACATAGTGAGCCCTCAGTGAATTTCCTGAATGACCAAATGAAGTAATAAGTTAAGCCCCTCTCTCTACAGATAAGAAAACAGTGGTCCCAAGTCTAGAGAGGACAGTAGTCTTGCCTGAGACATAATGAGGTAGGACCAGGATTGGAACCTGGGCCACCGTGATTCTCATTCAGCGCATATTTCACTTTCACAAAACTAAGATGGAAAAGGTAAAGTGAATGAGTGTAGAAAAGGTGCATCAAATGGCAAAACAGGAGAGAGCTACCTACCAAGAGAAGAAAAGGAAAAATAAGTATGTTTGTGAGTCCAGGTGAAGAGAACTGGAAAAGGGAAGGCATGTTGGAAATAATGAAACAGTGCTGCAGAAACCTTGCCAGGGAGACAGCAACAAGGCTCTCCTCCAGCTGGCTCTCTCCCCACACCTTTGGGGTGAGCCCCTGTGTGGAAGGAGGGAGGCCTCAGCGCCTTGATGACATCTCCACACCCACCTGCTGTGCGTTAGTTCCCTGGCTCTCTGCCCTCCGGGAGCCTGAAAGTCGGGAAAGGAGAGAGGCTAGAGTGTCTATCTGCCTGCTCCCCACAGCCAAGCCCCAGGTTGGAAGTGGCTCCCTTCTTCCTGCTTGAGGCCTCAGCTCCTGGACCCACAGTTTCACTAAGAACTTCTCACCCTTTCAGATCTGGGAGTGCTAATGGCTTCCCACAGTGGCTGGCCCCGGGGAGCCTCCTCTTCCTTGCTGGTTCCCCCTCTTCTCTTCACACCTTTATAATTATAGTAGTTTTCATTAAACTCTCTTGAATCATCCCAGTTGAGGATGCCATCTATTTCCTGCCAAAAATCTAACGAGTCAATCAGCCTAAGAGTCTGTCCCGCCACAGGAGGCAGACTTCTGCATCAAAGCCAGTGCTCAGTCTTACAGCTCTCCGTGCAGCGGGGCCTGCCATGGGGTGAGTCTGCCTGAAAGTTTGAAGAGGGCGAAGCAGGTGAGTTGCATGGGATCCATTCTGGGGAGGGTCTGCAAGCAGGACCAACTCCGAGCTGTGCGGGCCCTAAGTCTGGTTTTACAGCTTTTTTCAAGGATTCTGAGGAAAATGTCTCCCTCTGCTTAGCCAAGACAGAATTGCACATTGGCAGTGGAGAATGAGGATGTAACTCACTCTTGACTACACCCCTGGATTCCTGAAGTCTAGCTGCTTCTCCTAAATCATTCCCTCATTTTAGGTTTACCATTTTTATACTGGGAAATTGTTTTCTTTGCTTCAAATCATTAAGATTGGCCCTATGGAATGTGACTTTAAAAAAATTATAATCCTGGGCGGGGGATTTAGCTCAGCGGTTCGGATACCTACCTTGCAAGTGCAAGGACCCGAGTTCGATCCCTGGTACAAAAAAAAAAAAAAAATTAATAATCATTAAGATTGGCCCTTTAAAAAGATTGTGACTTTAAAAAAATTATAATCCTGGGCGGGGGATTTAGCTCAGCGGTTCGGATACCTGCCTTGCAAGTGCAAGGACCCGAGTTCGATCCCTGGTACAAAAAAAAAAAAAATTATAATCCTGTAAAAGCAAGTCACCTGGAAAATAGGAAAATAGAGTTGTTACAATGTGGTCTGCAGGAGGCTAAAAGCCAAATGTTCTCCCTTTTCCCTTTAACCCTGGCCTGCACCTGCTCATTAGTGGTTTTACGAGAAACACCAGTCCTGACTTCTGGCCCTCACAGCCTATGAAGTTTAATCAGAGTTGTACAGACCGGACTACTTCTGTCCCTGAGCTTTGCTGCTTTCTGAGGAAGCTGAGTGCGATTCAAATTAGGAAAAGGGAGAGAATTTTTCAGGTAATGTGTCGGCTATGTCATTATGTGCTTACATTTTGTGGGCTTCCACTGCACACAAATAAGAGACGCGTATACACTACCAGGTACACATCAGGGCTCTAGCCTGAGAGACCAAGTGGTGCTTCCTATTTCTTTCAATTATTCTCTGAGATACGGATGAGGGTGTGAGAGTTCATTTTCACTGTTGAAGTCCTTATTGTGGATTCCTTGCCAATTGGTTCATTGCACATAGAAATTATGTACACCTGGAAAACAGATATGGTGCATAACTGTGTGAGTAAATTTATTAACACCTGCTAATCATGACTGCGTTTTCATGTATTTGTTCTCACAACCAACTATAAAGTTTAATATCCTAGCTTGTAGTAGACTTAAAATCTTCTGATTAAATTCTTCCCTTTCTAGATAAGGAAACTGAAGTCCAGAAATGTTAAATGTCTGCCTACGTCAGACAGTTGATAAAAGGCAGAGCCAGGTGCAAGTCTGATTTTCTTTTGGCTCCCAAACTGGTATATTTTGAAATCTCAGGAATCCAACCCTCCAAATGAGAGGGGTTTGATATTCAGGTTGTAATCAAAATTAAAAAAAAAAACCTAAATAATTAGGTGGGTGTGGTGGTGCATGCCTATAATCCCAGCACATGAGAGGCAGAAGCAGGAGTACTGCTGTAAATTTGAGACCAGCCTGGGCTACATAGTGAATCCAAGGACAGCCTGGAATAGTGACACGCTGTGTGATGGTTTCTGTCTAGATGTCCCCCAAAAGCCTCATGCAGTCTTAGGTGGGGGATTTTCAGAGGTGGCTGAATCTGGAGTGTGTGAACCTAGGATTGATTCATGATGCGATGTTAGAGGGCCAGGGATTTGGCTCAGTGCTTCCACCACCTGCCTTGCAAGTGCAAGGACCTAAGTTCGATTCCAAGTAACAAAAGAAGGAGAAGGAGAAGAAGCACAGTGCAAGGTTAAGATCCAGGGCACTAGGATTAGGAGTGTGAGTGCTTGAGCACTACCTGCCCAAAGTAGCCTGGATAAGATGCAAGGGAGAAAAAGAACTGTGGTCATCTTTTGTTGCTTTGTTACCTTCTGGCTGCCATGAGCTCTTTCTCCTTGGCAATGCCCCTCTGCCATGCCACCCTGCCTTGGAGCCAGCTGATTATGGACTGAAATCTCTACCAAGTTTCAGCTAACAACCTGTCTTCCTTTAACTTTGGGTGTCATGTCAGATATTTTGTCTCAGCAATGAGAAAAGTAACTAAGACACTGTGTCAAACAAATGAACAAACAAAAAACCCTAAAGAAATATTTAAAAGGCAGGAGGGCCGGGCATGGTGGTGCACACCTGAGGCTGAGGCAGGAGGATCGCTGTGAGTTCGAGACCAGCCTGGACTACATAGTGAGTTCCAGGTCAGTCTCAACTACATATGAGACCCTGTCTCAAAAACAAAACAAAGCAAGGCAGAAAGGGGAACAGCCTGAGTAAGCTCCTAAACCTCTGCTTAGATTCTGTCATTAGTAATAAGTACTAATGCTATTGGATTCTTACTGCAAGCCAGATCCTGAATGTATTAATTCTCACAATAGTTGTGTGAGGTAGCTGCAGTTGAAATTCCCTATTAGGGCCAACATCCACCAGATAGTGGGATGCAGGATCTGACAACAGAGAGCTGTAGGCTGATGCCCCAGCATGACCTCTTCTCCCATCCTTTGCTGTGTATGGAGCCCATATCTGCTAGTATCTACTTTAGCCACTCACCTTAAACACAGGACACTGCACTGATTCTGCAGTGAGCACTTAGATTTCATCATAAATTACCAGTTTAGATCAAATTTGTGCCATCTTTACTGTCAAAAGTTGCTTCCTTTAAAGGCAAACTTTTTAGGCTTTTGCTTGATTTTTGCTACTTAAGGTAGTTTCTCTTCTTCAGTTTTCTTATATAAAAATTTTAATAGCAATCTATTACATCTTTTTTCCTCTGCAACAGATAAGTTCTTTAGACAAATTTAACTTTAGTGTATTAGTACATGTGTGTAGCACATAATGTTTACATTCCTCCCTCGTGTGGAGTTGGTACACAACACATCCCATTTCCTTTTTTTTATCACCCCTGATCCCTTCTCTCCCTCTCCCCTTCCTCCATCTCTTGATTCCCTTCCTGGCTGAGATAATAGGAAGTAGGGAGACAGATCCATCCTTCTGTCTTTAGAATTACCCATTTTGAACATTGATGAGCTGAAAATAAAGAGAACTCGATCCAAAGAGCCACAAGAGGGAGCAGTCAGTCAGCCTGGGAGGCGGAGGCTGGCTGCCCAGGCAGCTCCAGACCAGCATTCTCTTTGAGCCCTAGCAGTACCCCACATCTGGGGAAGCCAGCGCACTCTGAAGGCTCAAGCCCTGGATTTGTAGGTCAGTCCTCTTTCTTGAGGTGAGGTTGCTGTGAGCAGGTGTCTAGAGTTTGTCTCTGAATTGCTTCTCTTTTTCAAGTGGCCCTGATGCTGCATTCTTCACAGTGACAAGGAGTTGGTCATGGAGAATTACTAATACCTAGAAGTTCTTTGTCATGCGGGGTAATGAGTGTGTGTCCTTTCTAATAGAATGTGAGAGAGAGAGAGAGAGAGAGAAGGAGAGGGAGAGATTCACTGTTGTCATTTTACAGAATCAAAGCAATGTGCATTTCTGAGTGGAAAAGAAAAGGAGTGTACTGGCAGGAGTGTGGAAACCCATGGGAACCTCCCTCTGGGTGTTTCGCACACGAAAAAGGCACAGTCCACAGCCTGCTCAGGTTCATGTTAGTCAAATGTCTGTGTTCTGTCAAAAGTGAAGCAAGACAGGCATCCAGGGTGACTGCCAGACACATGGTGTTCTCCCCTCCAGGTGCCACCACTCTCTGCTCTGTCTCAGGCCCAGCCTCTGGCTTTGTAATACCTCTTCTTCCCTTAGCCCAACCCAATAGGTTAGGAAAGAATCAGATTTCATTGTTTACTCCTCAGTTTGATTTTAGGACATCATCAGCTTTTGTAGAGGCATTCGTGTTTTAAAACAGCTGTGATTTCAGTTCCAGACTTTCTTTCACCTCTGGCTGCCTCTGACTTCCACCACCCAGCATCTTCCAAGCTCAGGATGGTCCTCATTATCAGACTGTGGCTTATGCTTCTCCAGATGTGTAAGAGAAAATACCTGGGGAGCTTCCTCACTGTACCACCTCCCTGATTTCCAGTTCTCCGGGAAACAGTTTCCTGCTTTGGAACTGCTGGTTTCATCATAGTAATAAGCTCGGTAGAAATATTGGTAGAGGCTTAGAAACATCATAGCTGACTCTCAGGTCAGAGGTCAGAGCATCACAGTCTCCAGAAGAGGCTGTCTGTGGTGATTTCTCACTGCGAGGGTCCAGGCCTTACCATGAGGGTCACGGTTCACCCTGTAGTTTAGATGTAGAGTGTCCCACCAGAGCCTCATGCATGCACTCAGGGGCTGGGTTTGAGGAGGGTAATGGGATTATGGGGGCTACCCCTAATTTGCTGTTACGGGGTGGGGCCTGGTTAGAGGTGTGTTCTTGGGGCATCACCCAGAAGGATATCTCTCTCCCCCAGCTTCTCCTTTCTCTCTCTGCTTCCTGGCTGCCACGATATGAGCAGATTTGCTCTGTGGCAGGCCCTTCTACCCTGCCATTTTTTTGTTTTGGGGCCAGCCAGACTTTGGATGGAAACTGATAAAACCACGAGCCCAAATACACCTCTCCTGTAAGTAGTGGGTGTCAGATATTGTATCTTAGTGACAAGAAAGTCACTAAGACAGTCACTGCACGGGTCAGCGGCGGCTTTCCACCCTCTAATCTGAGACCTGACGTCGGGCTCTGGCCCCTTTACCTCTGAAGCAGCCTTGCCATGTCTCTTCTCGATTCACATCCAAGCCCTCTGATTTCCGGGCACCAGAGGCTTCCTCAGCCTGGCTCTGACTCACTTCGCTTGGACTGTGCCCTTCGCATTAGCTTTCCATCTCCTCTCCTCTGGTTTCCTTCTGGGCTCTGACACTGGGTGGCCCCAAGTCCTGCTCCCTGAACCCACAGACTGATTATTAGTTCAGTCTCTCTGCCTCAGAAAAGTAAGGATGTGAAAAGCCCATTAATTCCCTGACAAAAATTCGTCCTAAGTCACTAGTGCTCTGATTAGGGTGCCTACCCCATTGGTCTAACAGCCCCTCTCAACATCCCTCCGCAGGGTTTGAAAGTTGTGGACATGTGTGTAGTGACATACTGATGGGTGGCAGTGTCCCCTTCCCCCAGGAAGTCTTTTTTTTTTTTTTTTTTTTTTTTTTTACTGGGGATCGAACTCTGGTCC
>NW_022900913.1:43914083-43931109 GCF_012274545.1 Fukomys damarensis
GGTGAGACAATCTCACTACGCAGTTCAGGCTGGCATTAAACTCCCTATGTAGCCCAGGCTGGCCCTTAAATTGTGATCCCCCTGCCTCAGCCTCTCGAGTGCTGGGATTATAGGTGGGCACCCCCCCACCCAGCCCCCCAAGGCAGTCTTGATGGCCTTGCTTTGCTTAATGTTTAAAATTATTAAAGCTTACAATTGCTTGTTAGGGTAAGGGCACTGTTAGCTGTTGTTTATTTTCCAACCCAAGTCACTTTTTGCTCCTTCAAAAACCATACTGGGGGAAAAAATACCAAGTAGGCCAGTGTCGTGGATGTGCCTTCCAGGGGTTAGTGCCATGCTGGATTTTATGTGTCTGAAATGTTCTCCATGTTCCCCTGCATCCTGACCTCATTCCTGGCCTCTTTCCTATCCACATGGTGGCCAGGAGACCACAGGGCTGGATAAAGGAAAAACAGATTTCCTTCTAATGTATATTTATCTAGCCCTGCATAAAAAGAAAAGCACATACACAGGGCAGAGAGGGTTTTACCGTTTTTAACTCTTCTCTCAAGTAATACTTTCTTGTCACTGATTTCAGGGCACCCAGAGTATATAATTTCATCAGTTCTTTAACCATGGTTTTAGCAAATGGAATAAAATTGAGCAAATAAAAGAATAATTCTGTGAGAGGTCTCTCCTAGCAAGCCCCAAAATCCTGTGTTCTCTTTTTCCATCTCAGAGCTACAAGGGAAGGGTGTGCCTCTGACCTCAGGCACAGGCCATGTGTGTCTAGCTGCCAGCAGGGGAAGGACCACAGCTGAAGAGCTGGGGAGCTGTGGAGAATCAGAATTTCCCCATTCAACTCCTGCATTCTGTGCGAGTAGCATAACACAGATGTACATATGTGGGGTGTGCCCTCGGGGTACGCATTATTCCTACAACACGGGGGGGGGCGGTCATTTGACCAGAGATGGAGCCCACGTCCAAGTAGGTGGTCAGATGTTTCATTTTTTCAGACTCCCTATTTTCGTCCCAGCAGTGGTAGGAGGCTGGACTCTGGAGCCAAGCTGCCTGGGTTCAAATCCAGCCTCTCCAGTCCCTGGCTGTTTGGTGACCTTGGGCTGTTGTGTGGTACCCAACCTTTCTGTGCTCAGCTTCCCTGAGTGAGCGCCGGCCTCAGAGAACTGGATGCTCAGATGGGCTGGGCTGCTCCCAAGCACAAGTCTGCTGTTCTGCAAACGTGACGAGATGGAGGGACCATTCTGGGTGGGTCGGGGGCTCACCGTGTAGCAGGTGAGGAAATGCATTTGGAGAAGTGATGGGACACCCCCACACAAGATTACAAACCTTAAGATAGGTGACAAATGCTCCCAAACTCAGACCCTGGCCCCCTTCCCCACCAAGAGGACTTCCGTTGCCACGTCACAGCCCCCCATAAAGCTCAGAGGTGGAACCATGAGGCCACCTCAATCCTCTCCTGCTTGCCACCCACGCTCCTCAGAGCCCTCCTTTGAGTGACAAGGGAGGCTGTCTGCAAACCCCCAACTTTCACCCAGCCCCCAGCCCACCCCGTAAGGTGATGTGCCGTTATCCTGTGCCAGCTGGGTGGGAGCCCCGACTCCCCTGGCACCTGCTCCTGACCAGCTCCTTCTCTCTCACCCCAGCTGTCCCTGCTGTCCGTGCTGTCCTACCATCTCCCACAGTGATGTCACCGGAGCCTGAGCACCTGAGGCCCTTGCTCCTTCTGCCTTCTGGAGGTGACTCTGCTTCCAGCCCTGGATCCTCCTTCCAGCCCTCTCTGCTGCCACTCCGACTGCTCTTCTGATGAGATTCCAGGTCTCAGCAGAGCAGGGCATCCCACTGGGCGCCCCTGCACCTCTCCTCTGCCCCCCCCCCACAGTATCATTACTCCTCTTCCCCTGGCTCTTTCCGCTGCCTCTTCCTCTTGCTTTACCCCCTTTGTGCTGTAAGGGAGGAGCGGGAGGTGTCTAGTGATAAACCCTCAGCTCCCTACTCCTGGATGCACCCTAATCAAAGTGGAGAATCCTAGGTGGACTGAAATGTCCCTTTTGCCATTTCACTCACGGCGGGCAGATTAAGGACACAGACATCTGCTGGGAAACATAATTGTCGCTGTTCGGCTCCACGATCCCAGGGGCTGCCTCCTCTGACGTTACAGAGAGTGACCTTGAGCCGCCCAAGGAAACTGCTGTGTCTTTTCTAATGTTCTTGGCGACCAGAATTCCCCTGGGTGCCATTGCGTCAAAGATGAATAAGATCAAGCGCAGCAAAAATCACATCGTTTGTCTGTGGAGAGGGAGGATTCCAGGCTGTATTTAATGTGGTTCAGGAGCAAGTCTGTTTTCTGAAGATAGTTTCTTCCTGACCAGGAGAATTTAGGCTAAAAGAATCATTGTTCTGTACTGATACCCTGCAGAGGGACAAAGGAGGCAGGCAGAAGGGCCTTCACTAGGACTTCCCTCCACGCTGGCCTTTTGTTATTTTATGCCTGACTCAGTGGCACCCAGTAGGCGCAATGGTCTCCTTTGCAACTCTGCCTCGTACCTTTCAGGTGCGGATTGCTCTTGTCTTTTTCCTCTGGGCTCACCTACCTCCCTATTCCCTCAGGTACTCACCGAGCCTCTGTCTTCCTCCCCGCACCCTCTGCTTCCTTTAGATCAATGGAATTTTACCAAACCCTTGATCCACTGCGACACAACGACCTTATCTTTCCTCCCGTGGGGGCCCTCAGCCCAAAGGGGAGACCTTGCAGACAGTGGCCCACAAACAATGGAACCAACACTGCAGGTGGAAGGAATCGCCACAAGATGGCGCACGGCCGAGTTTGCTCAGACAGCTTTCATGAAAATTTTTTTAAAATCACTGAAAAGCACCATGAGAAATCATCAGCCCAGGGACCTCCAGATATCTTATATTTCTTATTCATACCAATAAAATTTTTTATCTTCTTGATCCCATTTACTTATTTGTAAATACATGGTCACTCCTATCACTATTTCAAATATTAAATGTCTGAAAATATGTCTAGATGTTTAAATTTCTATTTACATAAACTTTCTAATATTTCTTTACAATATTATGAATCATTGTATGGGCTTTCTAAGGAGCTTATTAATTTAGCTCATATTTTCCCTTCTCTAGAAGGACTTTTTTTCCTAAACAAAACAAATATTTCTAAGTACCTGTTGTATACCCAGCATTGTGAAAGGCACAATAAGTGATTCGAAAAGGAAACAGAGCATAGTGTCTATCTATGATTTTCTTATATTATAGCTATAAAGGCAAGAGATAGCAGTAATTACAAAAGAGTCTACAACAGCAGACAATATCCAGCAGGGCATTTAAATTTTTTTTTCAGCTTTAATTGAGTTTATTGGTACATTTTAGGGATACAGTACAGTTACATTCATTGCTGGGATCTTGTACCTCTACATGACAAGTCTTGATTCTCATTTTTTCCCCTTACCCCTGCCCTCCCTTCACCCCCTCCTTCCCTCCCCATCTACAAACACTTCATTTCCATCTTTTCATTATCTCACATTTTTTTCTTTTCCCTTTTTACCCTTCCCCTACCCGTCCCACCTTCCCTACACCTTTAGCTCCTTTCTTCCCATTTCTAAATGTCAGTAATCTTATCGGCAGGGCATTTAGTTGCAAACAATATAATCCACTCTCATTATTTTAAGCAAAAAAGAAAAGAAATTGGATGCCTTCTAGAATCTTGCAAGACCAGTAAGCTGGAGCTGGCTGACGGGCAGCAGCCAGTGGGAGTACTCAGCCACTTAGGGGCTGTTCTGTGGGGAAAGCACTGGTCCAACAGTCTGCTGCTCTGCACAGATAACATCAGGGACCAGGGAGTGCAAAGGATCCCAGAAATGCCAGGGACACACCCTCAGCCGCACCGCTACAAAGCCCTCTCTAACTCTTCTGTCTGCCGTGGAGGAAGGAACACACTGGGAAGGAAGTTGAGGGATCCGGTGCCTGGGGTGTACCACAGCGCGGTAGTGCCCTTTGGAGGAGGGAGGCTGCGCTATGTTTATGTGGGCAATTCCAGGAGGCTGGGGCAGGACTTGTTACTCTGAGCTCTATCTACGGGTCTCTGTGCCGGTGAGCAATGGGTTCCTGCTATAAGAGGCTAGCTCTAAGCTGCTTTCTAGGTGAGGCAATTTCTTCTCAGTCTCAAAGTTTCCTTCATTTTTTAAATGCTGCATCTGTTTTCCCTCTCCAGATTGCACACTTTACCTTCACCCCCTGCTGCATTTGACTTCCATATTCTCCTTTGTCTGGTTTTATGTATCTGCCTGGCTTTTGAGGCCAGTTCTGTGTTGACCTCCGTTTCTTCCTGTTCCCTGTCTCCTCCTTGCAAATAAATATTTGCTTCATGACTTCATCTGACATTTGCCTTTTAATCCCTTGTCCTGCTCAATATCATCCCTTGCCTGGGTCTCAGCTTAGTCCTCATTTCCTTGATACGTGTGGGCTCGGGCTCAGCCACACACCAAAAGCAGCAGAGTTCAGGGAACTGAAATGTGCAGAGAGTTGGAAGAAGGGCATTTTCTCCCCAACTCCTCACACTGAAGATCAAACTGAGGACCTTGCAAGGGATGCACGGTACCATTGAGCTAAATCCCCAGCATGAAGGGCATTCTTAATGGGGACAACTTTGGGTATGAGTGTTCTTTGGCTGAAAAGGAAGGGATGATAGATACAACTAGAAACAGGAACGTGAAAGGGCCAGTGCAAGCAGAAAAAAAAAAAAAACAACTTTTATAGGGAGTTTGAGGTTAGATTGTGAGTTACCGAAAGCTGAGTAGCTCCTGATGCCTTGCTTATACCTGTTATAATGCAGAGCCCCCCAAAAGTGGTTTAAACATCTAAGCCTATATTTCATTGCTGTGAAATCCAAGCTGATATTGTAGCTCTGTTCCTCAAAGTTGTCAAGAATCCAAGCTTCAATGTGCATCTCCCATCTCACAACTTTAACCATCCAACATCAAGAAGATGATGAGAGAGGGAAATACACTCTTCTCTTTAGAGGCATGGCCCATAAATTACACACTTTACTGCTCATATCCTATTGGCCAGAAAGTAGTTGCCTGGCTACGCCAAGCTTCAAGGGGAGCTGGGAAATGTGGCCTTTGCCAGCCAGGTACCAGGCTAGACCTGCTGTGACTCCGTAAAAAGGAAAGAATGACTATTGGAAGATAACCAGCATGCTTCAGCACATGGGGGCACGGTGGCAAGGCTGCAGGATCAGGTCTTGGTGAAAGTGTGCTCACTTGTCCCAGAGTAACACTGACCAAGGGAGTCTTTTCTGGTGGCAATTGCCCTGAGGTCATTGATAACTAATGACTTCCTAAATGACATCACAGTTGATGGCATGTGCAGGCTCATCACAGGGGACTCAATGAAGTAGACAGAAAGCAAAGTGATTTTATCACCATTCTCCACCCATCTAACCCTCAGCCTTCTATGAGAACCAATAAAGCACTGCAGGGCTAACCATCCAGCATCATAGGTTCAAGTCCCAGCTCTCCCACTAAACACCTGCATGCTCTTAATCAACTTGCCCTCCTTCCCTCCCTATGCTTCCACTTCCTCATCTGTAAACAAGATAGTACTTGCTCAAAAGGCTGATCTAAGGATTAAATGAATGGACATGCCTGTTGGAAGGTAGTGGAAAATACTTTGGATAGTTCAATTCATGTCTCATCAATAGACACTGACTAAACATGACACCATCTAAAAAGGGGATTGTGTAAAGCTATCTGAGAAAGGCTTCTGATTTCGGTGATAGCAAGATTTAGACAAAAAAAAAAAAAGTAGCGAGTGATAGGAAATATATAATAATTTAGGAAGTGGAGCCAAAGGACTCAGGCAGGAAATGACTGCTCAAAGAAGTCAGAGAAGAGCTGGTTGAGTAACTTCTCAGTACCAGACACAGTGCTAGATTCCGAGGACTTAGATGAACAAGACAGGCCTGAGCACTGACCTTGAAACACTCACTATTCTTCTCCAGGTGTGTTCAGGCGACTCCCCTGTCAGGGCCATTTCGGTAATGACAGCTAATGCCCCGCGGGCATGATATTTACCAGCCACTGAACTAAGTGCTTTACGTGAGTTATAATTTCATTCTCAGAACAACCCTATATTTGATCTCTTATTATTATCCCCATTTTACAGATGAGAAAACTAAGAGGAAAAACAAATGAACCACCTAACTCAAGGTCACACCCTTCAGAAATGACAGAGCCACAACTCAAACCTGGAGGAGGTCTAGGGAAGTCCTCATGCCCTTTACTTAAAACAAACAAACAAAACAAAACAAAACAAAAAACAATAAAATAAAGGCCAGGAATAAATGAAGTAGAAAACTGGGGCTGAATGCCCCCCAAGTTTTACATGTTTAATTAGATCTCCAAGTGTGATTCCTATAAGTACTGAAATCCAGTGGGCTGGAGATGAAATAGGGCAATTCAGTAAACAATTATATGTGTAATGATATTGGATAAGTGACACGGGAGGGGTGAGTACAAAATGCTGAGGGGGTGCTTACCTTACGTGTGGCCAGGGAAGGGATCCCAGGGGAAAAGCTCACCCTGCCACAAATATAGGCACTCACCAGCTACCAAGGAGGGAGAAAGCTTCCAGACAGCGTGAGAGATGTGGAAGACAGATCCAAAGGAAGGAAAGCTATCAGACTTCGAGGAGGTAGGAAACACCCATGATATGAGGAAAGAGGCAGGTGAAGTACACACACAGGAGAAGAAATGAGAGCCACAGGTAGGGAAGGGTCAAGGCCCAGTACTCACACAGCTTCTGCAAAGAGCCTTCCTGGTGGTCCACTCTGCAGCTCTGGATGAAAATGGCTCAAAAATACATGCAGCCTAGCAGTGGCCCTAAAAGGATCTTGCTTCTAGCATTCATAGATTTGGAAGATGGGTAGCTGTTGAAAGCTTTTAAGAAAGGAGAGTGGCATTGCTTGATTTAGGTGGTTGGAGGATAACTCTGGCTGTAGACTTCTACAGACTGTGCTAGCTGTGAACACAAGAGAAATAAACTGGACTCGAGAGTGAGGTCACTGCTGTGTTTCTTCCTGTCCTGTGAGATGACAGACTCCTTCCCATGCATTGGAACTCAAATTTCATCTCACACACTCCCAAAGTGTCACCTCCATTCCGGGCTTCCTCACATGCTAAGTCCTTTACCAGAATCACAGCATTCCCTTCATCCTTACAACTACATTTACACATAAAGAAACCAGAAGCTGAGAATCAGAGATGTTAAGTAATATCCTCAAGGTTACGCAGCTACAGAAGTAAAATTTGAGGACAGGTGTTTTTGTTTTGTTTTGTTTCCAAAGCTCTTTCTTTTACCGTCATATTAATTGTCTTTTGTTGGGTTGGTTTTTGTTTGTTTGTTTGTTTTTGGTGCTGGGGATTGAACTCAGGACCTTGCACTTGCAAGGAAGGCAGTGGTACCACTGAGCTAAATACCTGGCCCATCGCTGTATTAATTGTTTACAAGTCTGTATAAACAGAGTAAAGTCAAACTCTCTTAGCATCCCTGTATGGTAAAAGCCACATGGGGAATTAAGAAGCATTTGGTTTTCCCTTTAAGTTTCATGACCCAAAAGCTATGAATGAATCAAAGGTATTTGTTCCAGATAGGAGTAGTCAGTTCACAATGACACAAACAAAACTCAAAATAGCTGAAGCCAGGAACTCAAATGGCCCATGGAACTATCAACTCTGCTTTTGAGCCCAACAGATCACATGGTCTTGGTCACTCTCACTCTAGTGGCTTCATGAGCAACTAAGCATCCTTCTGGTGACTGCAGGGAAAGACAGCACCTCCAGGTTACATCTTACTGCTCAGGCACCCCAGTTGGAACACTGGATTCACAGAAGCTGGCTCCAGACGGGAAAGTGAGCAGCACACGATCAAAACAGCACCCACCAGGGGAAAAAGGGTACTGTGAAGAAATGGGTGGTAAACTGTGGAAATAGGTTTCCAGAGCCCCACAGAATTTTCTTTCTTCTACTTAGAACCAATAAGTGTGTGTTGGCTTTGCTTTTCTCCTGGGCCTCTCCAATGGCAGTGAAAATTTGTGATGCACCTTTTTTCAGGACTGAGATGGAACCTAGGCCCTCTGATATGCCAAGCAAGCACTCTATCATGGAGCTATATCTCCAGCCCCATCAACCTATTTATTTAATTATGAGACAGAGTCAAAGTTGCTCAGGTTGACTCAAACTCGAGCTCCTCGTGCCTCAGCCTCCCAAATAGCTGGAATTATAGCAACCTTGCACCCAGCTAATTTGGGACCCTTTTCAATGAGAATTATCAGCAGAACAGTGGGTCCCCCTTTTCAGTTTTGTGGGTTTTAACATAAGAAACAATTTTCAGGGAGCCAGAGAGAAGTGGAATCATTGATTTGATGGGCAATAGTAAATAACGTCCTTTAATAGTTGGTAATTTGGTAAGAAGATGGTAATGAACATGATAGATGAGATTATTTAGTTTACCAAAGATTAGAGGATGTGTTAGTTACTTTTCTCTCATTGCTGAGACAAAATACCCAACACCCAAAGTTAGAGGGGAAGGGGTTGATCTGGCTTACAGTTCATAGAGGTTTCAGTCCATAATCAATTGGCTCCAAGGCTGGAATGGCAGACAAGCATTGAAGAACAGAAAAAACATGGCACACACAGGTCAGCAAAGGTAACAAGCAAGTTAACAGTGTCTCCCTGCCCCTTTTATTTTATTCAGACTACTTAGGGCGGGCAGCACTCACACCCATACTCCTTGAGCCTAGCGTTGCATCATGAATCGATCTCAGCTTCACAGACTCTAGATCCTGCCTATGACCACAGAAGGCTTTGGGGGGACATCTAGACCCAAACCATAGCAGAGGACAAAGAGTGCAAGGCAAGTAAGAGGATAGAAAGGAAATCAGAATTGCTTAAAACCTGAAATATCAAAGAAGGAAGTCCTAGTCAATGACAGATGGTTCACAAAAGTGGAAATCCGTCCACTTAATAAAAAATGTATGCTGGAATTGCTAGAATAACAGGTTTTCTGCTTTCCCACCATGAGAAGTAACAGAAAAGGTAAACAACAAAGCAAAGGATTGTATTATGCTAACTGGCTCCGCCGTCACCATGACAACCGCAGAGGGGGAAGTAGTGCGGTTGATAACATTATAATCTAATTATCGTGCTCCTACATTCTCATCATTTTTTCAGTGTTCAGAATGATGATGATAAACTTTTAAAATTTATTTTTTATTTCATGCAGATTTTTCTTACTTTAGAGTTGGAAACTGTAGGTGCTTGTTTCACTTAGTATTTAACTCAAAGATAGTAAACTACAGAGAACTGTTTAAATGTTGTGAGAGAAAAATACAAAAATCATTGATTTTCCCTGTTTGGATTAATAGTGTTCTATCACGTTGGAATAATTCTGTTCTTGCTATGGTTTGAATAAGTGTCCTGAGGTCTGTGTGTTAAAGGCTTGTTCCTCTGCCGTGGTGGTGAAAACTTTAAGAGGTGCGGCCTGCAGGGAGGTCTTTAGGTCAGTGGGGTGTAATTTGAAAGGCGTGTGGGGGCCCTCTGCTCTCTTTCTCTCCTCTTGCTCTCTGGCCAAGAGATGGGAAGTTTTTCTCTGCCACACATGTCTTGCCATGATGTGCAGCCACACCACAGGCTCAAAAGCAACAGAACCGATAGGACACGGACTGGGACCTCTAAAGCTGTGGCCAAAATAAGCCTTTTCTCTTTATGAATTGGATATCCAGGGACAGCGACAAATGGCTGACTAATACAATCATCCAACTGCAGGTAAGAAATACCTCATAGGGAATTAGGTCTGCCCACTATTGCCCAGCATAGAAGGTGAACATTACACACTGCAGATTCAGATACTATCTCAGGGCCTGGTAGTTCAAATGATTCTACAATAATAATAAAATATATAGTCTCATTCATCTATCATAATTATCACATTATCTTTGATATCATCAAAATATTTGCTTGTTTTTCACATGACAGGCACCATGACGAATGCTTTCTATGTCCTGTTTTATTACATAAAAACCTGAGGCTTAGAGAGTTCAAATTATTTGCTCAAATTAGAGAATTTAGGAAGGAGCACAATCTAGATTCATACATTGGTGTGGTTTTCCTGGTCAGCACCCCAGATCAAAAAAAGATAAACTAGGCTGGGTGTGGTGGTACACACTTGTAATCGCAGCACTGAGGAGTCTTGAAGCGAGAGGATCCTCTCCAGTTTGAGGCCAGCAAGAGCTACATAGTGAATTCAAAGCCAGCCTGACCTGCATAGTGAGACCTTGCCTCAAAAAAAAAAAAAAAAAGAGAGAGAGAGAGAATGAGAGAGAGAGAAACCACAGCTTAACTGTATACTAGGACTAACATCCTTATGGTGTTCTAAAGCCAAAAAGCTTATTCTTGTCAATGGTCACTGAAGAAATAATTAAAAAAGATAACTGCATAATGGCATGTTCTTGAGCTATTAAAAGTCCAGCTCACTGTATATTGTATATTGTATATAGATAGATAGATAGATGAGAATCAGCATTGTCTTTTTTATATGTGAGGCCTAGTCTATGAGCATTTTTATGGAGTTATATTGCATGAGAATCTAATTATTGATCTCCACTGTGCACAAGGTACTGAACTAGTAGCTTCAGGAGAAGAATTAAGGTTAAATATAGCCATTGCTTCACAGGGCTCACAATATAGAGCAGGAGGGGGAAGCTCAGATAAGCACTCTATGAATAAAGCAAGCCATAATTAGCACAATACTATGAAAGAGCTATAAAATGTTACAAGAGTTCAAAGAGCATGAGGACCCCTTCCATTTGTGGAAAAGCTTCACAAAGGATATAGCACTTCACGTGGTCCTGCTAGGTTTGGCTGGATATCAGCAAGGAAAAGAGAGCATTCCAGAGAATAAGAACAAGCAACGTGTGACCCTATGGAGCTCACAATAATGTGATGAATGCAATATTCCAGTCTGGGAGGACGGTGAACGTGCATGAGGAGTCAAGTGAGACTAGAAACAGAGCTTGGCAAAACCATGCTGAACTTTGATGGCCAAGATAAACGTAGGCCCCAGTTTGCTAGGCGCACAATTTAGCAGGGAATAACTGGACTGGACAAAAGAAACAGTTCAGTTGGAATGGAGGCGACAGGATAATGAGGACAACAGCTAACAAAGCAGTTAAGTCAGTGCTTCTCCAACTTTAATGTGCCTAGGGACCACTGTGCACCTTGTTAAAAGGCAATCTCTGCTCATGAGAACTTCTCTCTTAGGCTGAGGCTGCTGGGCTTCACACCTGGGTAGAAAAGATGGCCCTGAGATAGCTCACCTCAGTGGTATGAGAAACTTCAAACGACACCAGTTTTGTAAAGCTCTTTTTGAAATAAATTTGTCCTAAGACTTCCTCACTTTTAAACCAGAATTCAAAATCATGTTTATATAAAATGATTCATAAGATAGCCTTGGCCATTTTGCCATCATTTATTATTACCAGGCAGTTCTTTGCCCAGATGCTTTTTCATTCTTTTGCATTTTTAACTACAAATCTGAAATTTTGACCTATATCTCCACCTGTCTCCCCATTTTAACTCCTTATTTATTTTTTCTCATTGAGCTTATTGGTACATTTTAGTTATACAATACAGTTACATTCATCATTGGGATCTTGTACCTTTACATGACAGGTCTTGGGTCTCATTTTTTCCCCTTATCCCTGCCCTCCCTTCACCTCCTCCTCCCTTCCCTATTTACAAATACTTTACTTCCATTTTTTTTTTCATTTTAACTCTTTAAATGTGATCTTATAGACTAGGAAGAAGCAGAAAGACTAAATGAGGTCATTTAAGCAATTTGTGGATTCAGCTGAAGATTTTTGTTATTTAAAGGAAGCAGAAAACATGTGGATGTAAAAATAGAGGTGTAGAACACAAGTTCACAGAAATTTATTCTCTCGCTGTATAAAGATGAGCTCACATTTGGAATGCAGGACTCAAATCTGCTTGCCTTCATGAGGGAGTAGGGTCCTGGCTGCACTCAGGACTACTTGAACAGTTTAGGTCTTTCTGCCACCTGCTGGGAACCAGATCCTGGGACTTTGGCCTCTAGAGCACATGAAACTGAAGGTGTTTAGTAGCCATTGAAATCTTCCAGAGCGAAATAGAAAACACAGCAGAGGACTTCAAACTGGGTCAAAGAGAAAATGCTAGTAAACCTCCTGAAATAGCTGATTTTTTCATAAGTTGTATGTGTAAACTTCAGATCAGTTGTTTTCAAAAGGAAAGCAAGTATTCTCAATTGGTATCTTTGCTGACTCCTAAAGCAAGACACGTAAGCGATAATGCAAGGAGAACTCTAGAACCAAACTTAAGCCAGCGATGCATACCTCATCTCTGTAATACCTAACCTTCCATTCCTTACCGTTTTATGATGTGCTGTCATCTGGCCACATGAAATAATGAAGGCAGGAACAAAACGACTGGCTCACAGAACAAAACAGATTAATGTACTACTTAGGGTCATTATAATTTACTTTTTTTGTTTGTTTGTTTTTGTTTTTGGAGACAGGGTCCCACTATGTAGTTGAGACTGACCTGGAACTCACTTTGTAGCCCAGGCTGGTCTCGAACTCACATGATCCTCCTGCCTCAGCCTCTGGAGTGCTGGGATTACAGGCGTGTGCCACCAAGCCTGGCCTATAATTTACATTTTAGATGATTTGGCTGATCAGATGGATGGGACAGATGCGGCAGTGTCCATGCATAACCTGGTCAGTCTCCTGTCCAGGGCTCACTTACATACCAAATCAGGGCAATCCAATGCACGTTTAGAGTGGTTTCACCTGTTACATTTTCAGAAGGCCCATTAAGCCTTCTTTTTCTTGTAATGGCGTTCTTTTGTGAGGAAAGAAAAGAAATCTTGCCTGTCACACCTGAATATTTCCTTTAAGGAAACTTAAAAAGATCTGAAAACAAAAATATAATAAAGAGAATGAGCCATCATTCTTATGTCAGATTAAAACTTGAGGCAGGATATTCACTGATAGAGCCATGGGCATTTTTATTTAAGACATTGTTTATGGCAAACAGTTGTGTGAGACCTTCAGTCCCTTTGAGAGAAAGTTCAGCACTGAAGGAAGTAATTCTAGCAAGATTGGCAACATTTGCCCCATGGAGTCTTCCCTAGCACAAATGCTATACTACCAATCTTCATTCAATCCTGGACCCAGAAAGTGGTCTGCCACAACAAGATCAATGAGAAGAGAGAAGATCATTGGACCTTCCGTCCAGAATCCGAGTGGACACATCATGTGCACGCACCAAATACCCACCGTGAGTGCAAACATTGTATGTTGTAAACAGGAACTAAAAGTAATAGCAATAATAATGAAAGTGGGGGGAAAAGAGATTTAGAGACAGACGCAGGTGAAGGAGGGGAAGCAGATTAAGAAGGCATCAAGATGTGTTATATACATGCACTACTCTCTAAGATGAATGTAAATTTCATGCGTCGCAAATGTGTACTAGTAAATTTTTTTAAAGTATTATGAAATAAAACCATTTTGATATAGAAAAGAATATGGGGAGAAAATGCAGGGATCATCAGCAATGCAGTGGTGGAGGGTAAGAAGACACAAACAGAAATTTCAGTTAGCGGAACCACCTCATAGGCAGAAGCCAGGATGGAGAGAGATTGAGTTTCACTACTTGGTGCTTGGATTTGCATGGGGATTCCCAACCCCCTTCCCGACTCTTTCTGGGCTTCATGAGACCCAAATTCACCATCCTCCCTGCCCTCTTGGTGACGCCTATTAGGGAGGTTTCATGAGACCAGGCTAGAGGCTAAAATTCCCAGCCTTCCATGTAAATTACTGAAAGTGGCCAGGTGCTTAACTAGAATGGGAAAAGAAAGGAAGGAAACTGAGGCTAGGGAGGAAAGAAAGCAGAGAGAAATACAGACCCTGAAAGAAAAATCCTTCGAGTCTCAAGACCTTGTTCACGAATAGATGTTTACCAACATCTGTGTCAGGCAAGACCTCTGAATTTGAGACCCTCCCACTACAAATGATCAAGAGTAACTGAAGATAAAGAACGAAAGAATAGGGCCAGGAATTTAGCTCAGTGGTTCCGGTGCCTGCCCCAAAAGAACAAGGGCCCAAGTTCAATCCCCAGTACAAAAAAAAAAAGAATAAAAGAGTAAATATATGTTGTCATTTAAAATAATTATTCCAAAATAGCAGCTATAATTTTAGTATATTTCATCATTAATTTTTCAGATATACAAAATTCTTCTTTGGCCTTTGGTTTCTTGAACTCACAATTCAGCTTTATTCTACTTTCCCGAGTCTTTTTATCCAGAGAAAATGAAAGGGTCTCTCAGGTAAAAAATACTGTTTTAAATAATTTGGTTAATGCTCCAAAAAAACAGAAAAAGAAGTATTCGTTTGATATCTCAGTCCTCTTTCCCACTCAGTCTGTCCCCAAACTGAGAGCTCTGGGCACATTTTTTCATTACTTTAGACACAGGATTGCAGTAGGGATGTAATGTTCTCCCACACCCCAGTGTCACTCCTAGGAAAAAGAAAATTTCTATACAAACTGTTTGTTACTTTTTTTGTTGTTGGCTGTTCTGTGACAGCTCCCTCTGCTACTGAAAGTCTTGATGTCATTATTTAGAATTCAGCCTACATCCCTGGCTAGCACTGTCATTTGAAATCAACCTAGGGAGGTGTCACAGGGAGAAGATGCTCAGCGTGTCTCAGCACAATGGTCCTCGGCTGAAATGCACATAGAAATCACACTGGCAACAGGCAGGGTTAAGAATGGCCCTATTGTTTCCTCGGAAAGTAGATTCTGCAAAGAGCCTGGCGTCCTCAACCTCACCTTCTACATCTATTAGGCCTCTTATCACTTCTTTTTCTTTATACTGGGGACTGAACTCTGGACCTTGTGCTTGCAAGGCTGGCGGCGGAACTACTGAGCTGAATCCCCGGCCCTCTTATCACTTCTTGCTATCGAGAGCTACCTTCTTCCTCCTAATACTCAGACAGCATCCAGCATGTGGGGAGCTGCTGTGTAGATGAGTCACTAGATGATCATGAGGCCTATCCTCAAACAGGATATGTGACTAAAACATAGCCCTAGGACAGAAGGGGGCTCTAACTGCTTGAAATTATTTTTCCAAATGCCAATCTTCTAATAGCTAACACAATTTAATAAAAAGTAACAAGGCCTTAGATGATGTGTGGTATAACATCCTGCTCTTACTATGCCTCAATATTTTTCTTTGCATCAGCATCAAAATTCTAAAGGCTACTAAAATTATTTTGTTACTAAGAAGGAATGAACTATGATTCGGAAGAGGAGAACAGTACCTTTTAAAACTAACATGGTTTGCTTCCTTCGTGAATCATATTCACCCCGCTGTCTCAGTGAAAACACAATACCTACACTTGCAGCCTCCATGATAGTTCCCAGTGATTCGTACGTCTTGGTACTGATGCCACTGTATAATCCTCTCCCTTGACACGTGGGGTGTACATAATGACTGTCTTATGTGACCAGCGTACAGCAGAGTGATGGGAGACCACTTTTGAAACTGCGAAAGGGCTCTGACTGAATTTTGCTCTGACTGAATCTTGCTCGCTCTCCATACTAGCACAAAGGAAGCCAGCTGCTGTGTTGTTGGTTGCCTTGGAGGGTCCACATGGGAATGAACTGAGGAAGGTCGCCAGTCAGAAGTAAGCAAGGACTAGAGGCCCTCAAAGTCTACCAGCAGCTGAATCCTGCCAGCACTCACGATGGTGAGCTTGGAAATGAATTCTCCACCTCCCCTAATCCAGCCTTCGGACAGGACCGCAGCTCTGTCTGACTCTGTCCAGACCCTTGATCGCAGAATTATGAGAGATCTTGAAGCACATGCACTCAGCTAAGCGATGCCTGGATTGCTGACCCGCAGAAACTGTGAGACTATAAATAAGTGTTGTTTTAGTCCACTATATTTTGAGATACTTTTTATATGAACTAAAAGAAAATGAGTAACATGAATGGCCAGAAACACTACTTGAGTATTTATCTTGAAGTTGCATTTTTTCAAATGTCTGTGTCTCAATCTACTTTAATGGTTACGGTTTAAGTCAGAGATGTATTGAGTCTCAACCAGAATTTTTTAATGGAATGGAATAGAAGCAAATGGAATGGAACAGAATGGAATGGAATAATCACAATTCATAAATGCTAACGAGTATATTACAAACTGATTTCACATGTATATTTCACATACTTTGAAACTATGTGATGTAAATATATTTACTAGGAGTTGGCCAAAAATGTTTCAAAAAGCACAACCCTTAATGCAAATTGTACAAATCAAATAAGAAAATCAGTTGAACTCCTTTCCCCTCTCTCTTGCCAAGGTGAACCAAACTTTAAGGTTTGGCTCAAGTCTTACCCTTTTTTAAAGCCTCCCTCCACCACTGCAGCTCACTGGTTTTCTCCAGCTCCTCTAAGAATAAAAGGCCTACAAGGACCCAGGGTAGATAGTGCACAACCTTGCAATACATTACATATATTAATCTGAATTGTCCTTATTGTTGATCAGAGGCCAGTGTTTCTCCTGAAAGAAATGAAAAAAGTCTGGGGGGCGTGCTGCGACTGACTGTGGCAGGATGAAACACGCAGGGAGGCGCTGCGTTTGTCATGAGAGAAGCACAGCAATGCTGCATAGCACTGTATTTGACTCTTTGGATTGATTGAGAAATGATCCCCCCAAAGATACCCTGACCTAAACCCTGGAACCTGGTGAATATTACTTTTTGTGGAAACATGATCTTTGTACATAAAGTTAAGAATTTTGAGACTGGGAGGGGACGGGGATTTAGCTCAGAGGTTCTGCTGCCTGCCTCGCAAGCGCAAGAACCCAGGTTTGATCTCCAGTACCAAAAAAAAAAAAAAAAAAAAAAAAAAAA
>NW_022900913.1:43931233-43976643 GCF_012274545.1 Fukomys damarensis
AAAAAAAAAAAAAAAAAAAAAAAAAAAGAGAGAGAATTTTGAGACTCGGAGATTCTCCTGGATTATCAAAGTGGGACCTAAGTGCAGTTCCATGCTTTGATTAGAGGGGAGCAGAAGGAGATGTGAGACACAAAGAACAGGAGGCAATGCAGCCACAGGGTAGAGACCTAAGTGATGCTGTCACAAACCAAGAAGTTCTAGAAGCCACCAGAACCTAGCAAAGGATTCTCTTCTGCAGCCTCTGGAGCAGTGCAACCCTGCTGACACCTTAACTTGGCCCAGTGACACTGAGTTTGACCATCTGGACACCAAAATTGAAAGATAGTAAATTCTTACTACTCACGCAATCAAGTTCATGGTGATTTGTTACAGTAGTTCCAAGAGATTAATACACTCACCCCTTTTACCTTTGGCTTCCAGAATATTTAACATTGTATGAGTTGCTTGCTGTGTGCCTTTTGTATAGTCAACAACGTTTTTCCACGTCTTTTAAGAAAACAACCTAACATGAATGGCCAACTTTCTCCCCTGGGATTAGGTGGGTTAGCTTGTTGCCAAGTAATAGGGACTATGCTTAGCGGGCAGCCCTCCTAACAGATAATCTGGATGGCCTCTGACCTTTCCTATCTGTACAACTTGTGATGCTTGTGACATGCCAGTCTTAATCAGGTTCCCCAAGAAGCATTAGTTTGAGACAAGGATTCTTGCTCAATAACTGATTGGGGATTGCTTATCCAGGGGAAAGCTAAACCAGATATGTTCCTAGCAAGACACTAACGTAAAGATTTTTGAATCACAAAGTTAATTTCACCTTGAAGCAAAGAGGCGAGGCTTTTTATAGACAGTCTATCATTCAGAGCCTGGGAGGCAGGGGTTTGGGGTGGGAATGAAGGATTTGGGGGTGGGCTGAGGATTATGACCTCCCAGCCATACAATAATTGGTTCCATAGGCTTCTTATAAAAATAATTAAGAATACCACACATGATAAGCATTATATGAACAATTAACTATTAATATTGTTTTCATTAACAATTTATAACAATTAACCACTAGAATGTATTGTCAGGAAAAATTCATACTAATTCTAATGCATTTGCCAAAGAACAGTGAACAAGTATTGTTTACCAACTTTTGAGTTTGAATTGTGATTTCTCTTGGACTGTGGCACAGCATTGCATCTTAGAAAATCTTAGAAAATGTCGCAAAAACAAACATGACTCAGTATAGTAACAGAGAAATGATACTGAGCTCAGAGAATGCCTTTTAAAAGCCATTACATAAGGGTAGAAGGGACCACATGTCTTTTAGGCACTTGGAGGGGCCTTTCCATACAGGTAAAATCTACAAACCACGCACGGGATTCCAGAAGTTGCTAGTCACACAAAATCATTAACTGAGCCAAGAATGAAGGCATGACTCAAACACAACCTCCATGGAAATGGGGCTGATTTCTTTGTTCTTTGGAGAGGAAAAGTGAAACAGCAGTGTATCCAAAGAGGTGTGAATTTTAGCCTTGTAGGGAAATGTGTGACCTTTAAAACTTAGATTTTAGTCATGTAAATCCAATACATTTGAGAAAGACCTTGAATCTCAGAAAATGCCTGGTGAGTTTTCCCAACATTTTCAAAACATGTTAGACTGCTGCTGCATTTGCTGAAGTCAGCTGGGAACAGAGACCCAGGACCGTCAAGAATGAAAACCATATGGTCACAGAATGGCTGGCTGCACATGCCCAAAGTCCAGTGACCCCAGCATGCAATACCCAGATTCTTGAGCGCCCTTGCTTGGTAAAAGACAAATGAACCAGGTTTGCTGGTATGCCTGGAATCCCACTACTCTGGAGGCTGAGCACAGCCTGAGCAATTGAGACTGCCTCAGACTGAAAAAGGGGAGCCTTGTGATGTAACTCAGTGATGAAGCACCCCTGGACTCAATCTCTAATACCACAAAATAGGTAAATAAAAGATCATGAGACAGAGGTGGATAAGGAGTGAAAGGGACAGATAACGACTGGAATAGTATTGCAGACGGTCTTTCAAAGAACATTTAAAAACCACAAAGTATCAAAAAAATCATTTGCTATCACCATTATTTTCTAAATATAAGTCATTTGAATATCAAAAAGAATGCATATAATGCAAGGAATAGAAGCCTTTTAAGTTCAATGGATTTACTTGTGGAAAAACTCATTATACTATGCTTAATTTTTCAGTTTGCCTTAAATCCACACTCAGAGTGCTCTGACAGCCACAATTTAAGACCTTTTATTCTCCCATCTTCCTACCCTTCTTGTACAAATTGAAAGGAATTGGCTTTTTCTGGCAAACTTAAGTCAAAAGCAAAGTAAGCATTTGTCCCATATATAGGCTATCAAAAGTCACAGAAACTTTTAAATCAGTCATTCCCAATTCCGGTTTTTTGGATACTCTCAGAAATATCTAATTATTGATGGGGCTGCCAGGCAAAACTTAATAACCTATGAGCCAATTGAAGTTGAACCTTTGTTGTAAAAATTGTGTTTGTTTCATATCACACTTTTAAAAATAAAGATGAAAGCAGCGTTTATTCAACATTTATGGAGTGTTGAGCCCCATGTCAGGAACTGTGCTGAAATATGAGGGTATGTGCATGCATTTCTTTTTCTAGTTTTTTGAGTTAAGGTGTTATTTACATACCATACAATGTAGCCTTTTCCACAGCACAATTCTAGAAGTTTTTTCTGGTTTTTGTTTTTTGATTTTGGTTTTTTGAGAAGGAGTATCATTATGTAGCCCAGGCTGGCCTTGAACTCTCAATGATCCTCCTGCCTCAGCCTCCTGGGATTATAGGCACATGTCACCACACCTGGCTCAGAAGTTTTGGTAACACATAAGTTATGTAACCACCACCACAATTCCACCACCTCAAAATTCCTTCTCCCTTGTAATTGACCCACAGTGTACCTCTGGCTATTGAAAACCACTGTTTTCTGTCTCTAAAAACCCTTGAGTTTGGCTAAATACAATTTCATAATTACAATGACACTTCTAATTATTTACACAGTAATTTTCCAGTTTCCATATTAGTGAAATCATATAAGTTTGGCTTCTTTTGCCCAGCATTCTTCTGTTATTTGAATCAGTAATTTCTTCTTTGCTTCCTTACTTCCTTCCTCCCTTCCTTCCACTGAGCACACCATGAAATCAGTAGTTCCTTCCACTCGGTACACCATGGTTTGCTTTTCTGTTCACTAACTGAGGCACACTTGGATTGTCTGAGGGAGTAAAGAGATTGTAAATAAAGCTATCATCAACATTTGCATTCAGGTTATTGTGTGAATGCCAACTTTCCATTCCTCTTGAGTAAATGCGTAGGAGTGGCGCGCATCTGTCTTAAGGTCATTATTGTTTAGCTTTGTAAAAAAATTCCCAACTGCTTTCCAAAATAACTGTATAATTTTGCATTCTCAACAGCAGTGTTCGAAAGTTGTAGTTGCTCTGTATCTCTGCCACCACTTGATATCATAGATAACTCGTTTTTGAAATGTGTGTGGCTCTTTCTTTGGAGAAGGGAGGGGGGGATATTTATAATGACCACTTAAAGGAGGAGAGGTTTATACTTTGGTTCACAGCTGCAGAAGGGCATAGTGGAGAAAAGCTGTTCAGGTCATGGCAGCCGAGAAACAGAGAAAGAAGGGAGGAGCCAGGGAGGGAGATATACACTTCCAGGTGACATCTCAGTGACCAACCTCTTCCTCCCAGCCCAACCTTCCAAGAGCACACTAAGCCACTCTCCTCAGTGGAGACCAAAGATGAATACAGTTTGGCAGATTGAGGCTTACAATATGTAATCTTTGTTTCTATTTTTTTTAAACTTAGCATAATGCAATTAAGGTTCAGGTGTGTCACAACATATATAGGTTCCTCTTTCCTTTGTATGACAAAATTCTATCCTATTGTGTGGATATACCACATTATATTTATCCATTCATCAGTTAGTGGATATTTGATATGTTTCCATCTTTTTTATTAGTTTTATTGGTGCATTTTAGGTATACAATATAATGACATTCATCATTGGAAATTTGCACCTTTATATAATCCATCTTGATTCCTATTTTTTCCCCATTCCCTTGCCCTCCTATTTACAAAGACTTTGTTTCCAGTTTTCATTTTCTTATATGAATTCCATTACCTATTTTCCTTTTCCTAACCCCTCCAACTTTCCCTTCCCCTTTGGATCTTTTATTCCTTTTTCACATTATCTATTATGCCTTTTGATCCTTATTTGCACTTTCAGTTTCTCACACTAGAGAAACTATTTGGTATTTACACATCTGTCCTATTTATTTCACTTAAGACTGTCACATCAATGTGCATTCATTTAGTTATAAATGTCTCTAATGTCTCATTCTTTACAGCTGAGTGTGTGTGTGTGTGTGTGTGTGTGTGTGTGTATATATATATATATACATAAAATTTGTTTGCTTTATCTAGTCTTTAATTGATTGGCAATTGGGCTATTTCCACTTTTAGCTATTACAAATTGTGCCACTATGAACATGGGTGAGCATATATCACTCTGGTATGATTCTTTTAATTCTTTTGGGAAGATACCCAGCAGGGGAATAGCTGGGTTCAAATGGAACCTCTGATCCTAGTTCTTTGAAGTGGTTTCCACAATGGTTGCACCAGTCTGCACTCCTACTAACAGTGGGAGAAGGGATCCTTTGTCCCCACAGCCCAGCATTTGTCATTGGTTGATTTCACGACAGCAGCCATTCTTCCTGGGTTGAGGTGGAATCTCACCATTGTTTTCATTTGCATCTCTTGAATGACCAGTGATGTTGAATATTTTTTCATGTTTATTTGCTATTTCTACTTCTTTGAGAAATATCTGATCATTTCAGATGCCCATTTATGGATTGGGTCTTTAAATTTAAAAAGTCTAATTTTTAGAAAGTTATTTATATATTCTAGATAGTAAAACTTTGTCTGATGAACATCTGGTAAAATTTTTTCCCACATTGTGGGTTATCTCTTCACTCTGTTGGTGCTTTCTCTTGCTCTGTGGAAGCTTTTTAATAAGAGCAGGTCCCACTTGTTAATTGTGCTAGTTCATGTGCAACTGAGGTTTTGTTCATGAAATCTTTTCCTACACCAATGTCTTCAAGAGTTCTATTTAACCTTTATTCCAGCTGTTTTAGTGTTTCTGTTTTAATATTTAGATCTTTAATCCATTTTGGTTTTAATTTAGTGCATGGTGAGAGATATAGGTCTAATTTTAATCTTCGGCAGGTTGAAACCCCAATTTTTCCAGCACCATTTATTAAAGAGGATATTTTTCCTCCACTGAGGGTGTTTGGCTTCTTTGTTGTATGTGAGGTGGTTGATTGTGTCTGGAGTTGTTCTTGTGTCTTCTAATGTGTTTCACTGGTCCTCAGGTCTGTTTCTTTGCCAGTAACATGCTGTTTTTATCACAGTAGCTTTGCAGTATAGTTTCCAGTTGGGGATTGTGATACCCCCTACCTTGTCTTCATTACCTAAAATTGCTTTTGCTATTCTAGGTCTCTTCTTGTTCTAAATGAATTTTTTATTGTTTTCTCAAAGCCTGTGAGTATGCTGTTGAAATTTCAATTGGGATTGCATTGAACATATATAGCATTTTCAGAAATATGGCCATTTTCACTATATTGGTTCTTCCTACCCAGGAACAAAGGATGCCTTTGCATTTTCTGATATCCTCATCAATCTCTATTTCCAGAGTGCTATAGTTTTCAGAGTAGAGATCTTTCATTTCTTTCATTGGATTGATTCCTAGGTATTTCTTTTTTGGATGCTGTTGTGAAGGGAGTTGTTTCTCCAGTTCCTCTTTTAGTGAGTCTGTTGTTTATGTACAGGAAAGCTATAGATTTTTGTATATTGACCTTTTCTCCAGCTACTCTACTGAATTTGGTTATTAAGTGTAGAAGACTTTTGGTGGAGTTCTTGGGGTCTTCTATGTAGAGTATCATGTTATCTACAAATAATTACAATTTAACTTGTTTCCTATCTTTATTCCTTTTATTTCTTTCTCTTGTCTAATTGCTGTGGCTAATGTTTCCAAACCTATATTGAATAGGAGTGGTGATAGTGAACATCCTTGTCTTATTCCTGATTTTAGTGTGAAAGATTTCAATTTTTGACCATTTTGAACGATATTGACTGTTGGTTTTTCATAGATGGGCTTTATCAAGTTGAGATAGAGGCCATCTATTCCAATTTTTTATACGGCTTTTATCATGAATGTGTGTTGGATTTTGTTGAATGCTTTTTCTGCATCTGTTGAGATGATCATATGGTTTTCATCCTTGGCTTTATTAATATAGCATATTACATTTATTGATTTGCATGTGTTGAACTATCCCCGCATTCCTGGGATGAATTCTACTTGGTCAGGTGTATGATCTTCATGATCTGCCTTCTCTGTTTGCCAACATCTTATTGAGGATTTTTGTGTCTGTATTCATTAATGAGATTGGCCTATAGTTCTCTTTTTTGGTTGGATTGTACTCTGCTTTTGAGGATCAAGGTAATGCTTGCTTCCAGGAATGAATTTGAGAGTATTGCTTCTCTTTCAATTTCACTGAAGAGTTTAAACAGGAGTGGCAGTAGTTCCTCTCTAAATGTCTTGTAGAATGAAGCCATTAGGACCTGAACTTTTCTTAGTTGATAAGTTTTTAATTACATTTTCAATTTCATTGATTGATATCGGATTGTTTAGAATTTTTAGTTCTTCATTCAACTTTGGTAATTCATACAAATCTAGAAATCTGTCCAATTCATCTGTATTTACCATCTTATTGGCATATAGACAATTGGCATATAGGTTCTTGAAGTATTGATGATTCTCTGGATTTTGGCTGGGTCCATTGTAATTTCACCCTTTTCATTACTGATTGCATGAATTTGCATCTTTTCTTTCCTTTTTTTAATAAGGTTGGCTAAGGGTTTGTCAATTTTATTTATTCTTTCAAAGAAACAACTCTTTGCTTCACTGATTTTTTTTTTTTTGTATCATTCTCTTAGTCTCCATTGCATTGATTTCTGCTCTGATCTTTATGATTTCCTCCCTTGTGTGAGCTTTGTATTTTTCCTGCTCTTCTTTTTCTAGAAGCTTGAGATTCAGCATCAGGTTGTTTATTTTGGCTCATTCTGTTTTCCTAATATGAGTATTCACTGCTATGAATTTCCCTTGTAAGATTGCTTTCACTGTGTCCCATAGATTCCGATATGTTGTACTGGGATTGTCATTTAATTATAGAAACTGATTTCTTCTTTAATTTTCTCTATGACCCATTGGTTATTCAGAAGTCTGTTGTTCAATTTTCATGTATTTATGAAATTATTGTGGTTTCTTTTGCTATTGATCTCCAATTTTATCATATTATGGTCAGATAATGTGCAGGGGATAACTTCAATTCCTTTGTACTTACTTAAATATTTCCTATGAACTATTATGTGGTGTACTTTGGACGATTACCCATGTTCAGCCAAAAGAATGTGTACTCTGATTTTGTGGGGTGGAACACTCTGTAAACATCTGTTAAGTCCATTTGCTCAAAAGTTTGATTGAGTTCTAGTATTTTGTCATTTATTTTGTCTGGTTTTTCTACCTATTTGTGACAGTAGGGCATTAAGGTCCTCCACTACTATTGTATTAGTGCTTACTTGATTTTTCATGTCCATTAGTATTTGTTTTATATAGTTATGTGCACTAGTATTTGGTGCATATATATATTTACGATTGCCATCTCTTCCTCTGGATTTTTCCCTTTACAAGAATTTAGATTCCTTCTTTGTCTCACTTAATCAGTGTTTGTTTGAAATCCATTTGATCTGCAAAGAGGATAGGTATGCCTGCTTTTTTTCAGGTTCCTATCACATGGATTATTATTGTCCACCCTTATACTTTTAGTCCATGAATTTCTTTCCGAATTAAATGTGTTTCTTGTATGCAGCATATTGTTAGATCTTGCTTGTTGACCCATTCTGCCAGTCTATTTCTTTTGAATGGTGAATTGAGACCATTAACATTGATGGTTATAACTGATGAATTCATTCTGCTGGGCTTTCTGGGGTTGTGAGCCTCATTGTCTTTTCCTAGATATTGTTCAAAATGTTTTTGGGGGGGTGCTGGTTTGGTATTAATGAAGTTCCTGAGATGCTCTTTGTCATGAAAGTATTTTATTGCTCCATCAGTTTTGAAAGATAGTTTTCCAGGGTACCTCATTCTGGGCTGGAGTTTGTTTTCTTTTAGGGCTTGAAATACTTCACTCCAGGCTTTTCTTTCCTTCAGGGTTTATTAGAGACCTCTGCTGTGATTCTCATAGGTTTTCCTTTTTATGTGATTTGTTTCTTATCTCTAACTGCTTGTAGAATTTTGTTCTTCTGTTGAGTTTCTGGAATCTTAACTATTATTTATGGCTAGGTGTAGATTTTTTTTTAATCACAGCAAGTTGGAGTCCTATATGCCTTGCTTATCTGTATATCAAGTTCTTTTCCTCTGCTTAGAAAGTTTTCTGCCATTACTTCAGTGTACAATTTTTTTATGTTGTTTGCATTCTCTCTTATTTCTTCATTGACTGTGATCAGTCTTATGTTATTCTTCTTTCGATCATCTAGCAGCTGCTGGATTGATTTCTCATGGTCCCTTACTACTTTTAATAAGTTTTTCTTTTCTTGATCACTAATTGCAATTATGTCCTCTCTATCTGATATTCTCTCCTCATATTGGCTCATTCTGCTGCCCAAAAATCAATGGAGTTTTTAATCTCCTGGTTATCTGTTTGCATTTGTTTTGTGGATTCCATTTGTTTCTTATGCTGGGATCCATCATGGTCCTAAGCTCCTATATATATTTTTTTAAATCTGTGTCTGCTCTAGAGTTATTAATCATATCTTGCACTGTGAACACAATCTCTGTTGTTATCTGAGAAATTACTTCTAATTTCATTTTTTCCAGATCTTCTGTTGTTGCCAATTCAGGGAGTCCAAGTGGTTGAGTATCAGATTGTTCCATCTCACTGTTCTTTGTGGTTACCATAGGTGATATGGAAGTCTGGTTTGAGATTTGTTTATGTGTCTTCTCATCTCAACAGACACAACCTGCTTCACCATTGTTGAGGCAAGCTTTTGCCCTCCCAGTGGTCTTCAGCAAGCCACCAAGAGGCCTTTTCTGCTCAGCACTGCACCAATTCTTGGGTTCAGAATGGATCCCTGCACTGCCCTGTTGTCCTGGCAGGATTCTGGCTGGGCCTGTGCACACACTGGATGGTACCTGGGTGTGCATCTAGCTGGGGCCTACCCCCCTGAGTAGCTGCTTCTCTGGCACTTTGGCTAGGGGCTGTGCACCTGAGTCGCTGGTGTCTGAGTAGGCTTCTGGCTGGGGTTTGCATGAACTTACCAATGGTATCTGCATGGACCTTTGGCTGTTGCTTATGCATCTGTACAGTTCTTTTCCAAGTAGGCCTTTGGCTGGGGCCTGTGGGCCCAAGCTGCTGGGCTCTGTGCAGGGTCCCAGATGGGACCTGCACACACCTATGTAGCTCTGGTCCATGTATGTGGGCCTCTCGCTGGGATCCCTATTTCCATCTTTTGTGAATAATATTGCAATAAACCTTTCTGTACAAGTTTTTGTTTGAACATCTGTTTTCAGTTATTTTGATTATAACAAATTTCTCAATCACATAATTTTTTAACTTTTTTGTGGTACTAGGGAATAAATCCAAGGCCTTCCTGCTGAGTTATATATCCCAGCCTATTTTACATTTTTTAAAAAATATTGGAACAGGGTCTCACTAAATTGTTAGTTGCTCACACTAGTCTGGAATTTGTAATCTTCCCATCTCAGCCTCGCAGACTGCTGGGATGATAGGTGTGAACCACCAAATCGAGCTTTTGTTGAACTCTCTGAAGTATTGCCAAGCTGTTTTCTATAACAACTGAATCATTTCATATTCCCACCAGCAATATATGAGGTCTCCAATATTCTCACATTTTCAACATTTGTTATTTTATTTTTTAATTAAATAAAATTATTATTACAGCCATCCCAGTGGGTGTTAAATTTTTATTTTCATTTTTCCAATGGCTGATAAATTAAAATATATTTTCATGTGCTTGTTGGTCACTTGTACATTTTCACTGGAGATTTTAAGTCCTTTTCCTAGAAACAATTTAAGGGTCCCTAAATGCACAAAAGGAAAGTTCCTGGTAAGAGAAGTTCTTTAAAACCTGGAAAGCTTTATTTAATGGAAATGGACAGCATTAAAAGAGAAGGACAGAGAGCCATGTGAAATATCTAAGGCAAGATTTGATGAATTATAATTTCCAGCCACTGGATCAGTGCCCATGCCTCAAAAGTACCTGTCCAAGAAGTTTGGAGAATTAAGACTCTAAAAGGAATTGTTGAAAAGATGGAAGGATAGGCATGAAGGACAAATGCAGGTTGAGAACACTCTACTCTATACTCATGTCTGATGAGAACATATCTGTCCATGCAGATTACCCAATTCAAGCTGGAGAAGGTGGACAAGATATATTTAAACACAGAGGATAGATACTATGATGTAGAATTTTTTGATTTGATGCGTTTTCATTGTAGAGCACCCACAATACAAAATCCAGAGGTATATGATTGAAAACAAATATATGCACCAGAATATGACACTTAATCTAGCAAGTGATACTGAGAAAGAAAGGAATCGCCTTGGGAAACAGTTCTAGAGATCAATTGAAGAGTCCCAAAACTAAAAGGAAAGCAGCAGAAGAGAATGAGGATAACGCTCTGGGTGCATAAGTTAGGACTGCAGCCAAACATCACAAACATTTAGAAAATAATACTAAAGATTTTGAATTTCCAAAGGCAAAGAGAGACAAAGCTAGGAGACATTTGGTAGAAGACATCACTGGTTTCTAAGCCCCAAGAATGTTTTCAGAGTATTAATAGTATCCTTGCTGAAGAATTTTTGAAAGAGATTCTCTTTTTTTATGTTTTGGCCTGTTAGTGTGACTATTGATCTATCTATCTATCTATCTATCTATCTATATGAAAATTAACTTTGTAATAATTTAAACGATAAATGAATCTGATGCTAGCAAAAAAGGGAAAGGGGAGAGAAAAAAGTATTGAGATATGTTATGTTGTGTACCAACTCCCCACAATGAATTTCATCACTATGTATTGCAAACATGCAATAATATTTTTTTTTAATTTAAAAAGAGAGATTCTCCAGATACAAGCATGAGGAGGCAGGTTTTCAGACCTAAGCAATTTTATAGCAAGAGTCCATGAAAAAAGATATTAGCAAAGAACAGAAATTATTTGCTATACAAGAGTTAGTAAGAAATGAGACAGATTCCCATCTTTGCTCAGCATTGGGCAGGGAAGAGGTAATCAGAGAGAGAACAGGGACACTGGGTTCACAGAGGAAATGGAAATGAAGAAATTTTTATTATGCTTGATAGGAAAGAAGAGAAATTCACATAAAACATAGTGGCTAAGGCTGCTTTTGTTTAATATGCCTTAAATCTCAAGAAAGCGCCAATGCCCTAAAAGAGACTTTCAGAGAGAAGAAGGTACACAGAGATGGAATTTATCTCTAACACGAGGCAATGCATGGTGCCAATAAGATTTTTTTTACCCCATGGATTTAGATTATGTCTTAGACTCCAGACAACTGTCTGACCAGCATCCTAACAAGACTAGAAGAAAAAAATCTTTCAGTCTTCACATCACTCTGAAACCCTTGGGATTCTGACTAAAACTGAGCAGCATGAAGAATTGGTTGGGATGATTTTGGACTTAAGAATTTTGTACTTTGGACTTTCAAGTCATAAAAAGGACAGGTGAGTTGGGTTTTGGACTTGAACTGTCCTCTAGAATTTGATAATCTGCTGAGATTTATTCTCAAAATAAAGGCGTATCTGCAGGGTTAGCATTTTTGTGTTAGAATAATCTCATTCATTTTATATCAGTATTTCCACTTATCTTCTTAGTGGTTCCTCTGAGGCTGTAATGGAAAAAGCAACTAAACATCACAGATTAGGAAAGGAGAGCAGGTGAATTCCAATGCTACAGAGCACAGCCTTAGATTTAATTAATGTGCCAGCCTATCTTTGATCCTTCTATAGGCAAATTCTGTGCTGCCCATGAGTGGCTCCAGACAAGGTCTAAAGGTTGCAGTGTTGTAGGGAGGAACCATCTGAAAAGGTGTGGGTAGTATTTCCTCGACACACTTTTGATCACCTCCCTTGAGACAGAGCCACACCTCTGGTCAGTTATATACTACAGTGAAGTCCAATGAGTTAGGCAAATGAGAAACAGATAGAGGAAGCAGCAAAGTTTCTTTTGTACTCTTAATAGTTCCTTTCAAGCAGAAGAAAAAATCATTAGCATTATAATTCTCACACTTGGTCTCTCCAACCATCCATTTATTCCTTCCTCTTTCCTAAAAAGATGAAGCAACTTACTTGAATAGCAAATATAAGTAAAAATAACCTGGCTTACTTCAGCCCCACCGGGCTTCCCTCACTTTGTAGTAGAAATGGAACCTAGGGGGTTTGCACTTAGGCTACATTCCCAGACATACATACATTCATTTGTGCGCGCGTGTGTGTGTGTGCGTGTGTGTGTGTGTGTTTCTTTGTTTGAGAATCTCTTACTAAGTCACTAAGATAGCCAGTCTGAGCTCAAATTTGCCATGCTCTTGTCTCAGCCTTCCCGAGTTTTGGTAAGATAGGAGCCTAGGGCATGGGGCTGGGGCAACTGGATGCGACCTGGCAATTGCAGACACTTGTTAACCCTGGGAACAGAGCAGCGGCTCCTGAGCCCTGCACCTGACACCGATCAGGGAATACTGTCTTAAATTGTTCTGGCACGGGAACTTCACGAGATCAAGTGGAGCCCTGCACCTGATAGCAATTACTAGTAAACGATTAAGCAGGTTTTTGATGGGATGGCTTAGAGCTGACCTTAGGAAGAGGCTATAAAAGACAAGGCCGTGATTTGCCTGCACGCTGTGCTCTGCGTGCCTCACTTTTCTGCAGAGCACTTCTTTTCAGAGGCCTTTTTCTTCTAGCACGCTTCTTTCGCACTTCCTTTTATCTTCTTCTGCCCTAGGAGAAATGAAGTTTACCAACTGTACAATCCACTTCTTTGAATGGGACAGTGTCTGGAAAAGACCAACTGCTCACTCCAACACCCGGGGACGTTGGGATTACAGGTATGTGCACCTCGCTTGGCTTACCAGGTTTCCTTTTGGAAGTGAGCTGAGCAGACTTTGTCTCTAGTCCTTCAGATTGTTAATCTTATATATATTTCTGCAGTTGTAACTTGTGTAGTTGCAGATTTTATTTACATGGTTGCAATTTGTTCATTATCTAGGAGATGCCACAGAGAGCCCAAACAATGAGAAAGGATGTGTTGCATTTTGTCTTAATACAGCTTTTGGAGGAATGCACATCTGGTCCTTGAAGCCTAGAGTATGAAAATAATAGATTTTATTCATTTATAACCTGATTGGCTGATATCAGAGGCAGAGGTCCGGGACTTTCACATAGATATTTTCTTTGTCTCTCAACTTGGAAATCATCGTTTTCACAGGGAATAATTTCCTTGCATCTTTGCTTCTCTTTGAACAGGGAGAGAATCCAATTTGACAAGGTCGTCCAAGTGCTGTAATCAGTCAGAATTCCTCTTAATAAGTTATAAAATCTAAACATTTGACATTCTGTCAAGCCAGAATTAGATGCGACTCACAATAACAGATTAATGTTTGAGCTTTTGAGTGAAGAAAGATGCAATAGCGTAATATAACTGTCTCCTTGATAAACTTATTAGCAACCTGGCTGGGGGTGGGGAGCAGTTATCAGCTACATTTCATTTGTTTGGTTGTTTGCTTTGGGTTTTTTTTTTTTTTTTTTTTTTTTACAAGGTCTCACTATGTAGTCCAGGCTGGACTTGAACTTACAGTGATGCTCCTGCCTCAGCCTCCTGACTCCTGGAATCAAAGGCATGTGCCACCATGCCCAGTCTGTATGTCATTTTGAGCTGTGTTCAGGTACATCTGCTGATGGCCGCAGCTAAAGGAGTCATTGGGGGCATTTCCTCTTCTTTTGTCTAAAGTCTTTCTCTTTCCTTCCCTTCTGCTAACCCCAAATTTCTTCACAAGAACTTTTTTGCTCACCTTGAATCTTCTGGCTATAATGACAGTACAGTGTATTGTCAAGCCGGGATGTTGGATATGAGAGAGGAAAGGAGTGTTGAACTTTCTAGGTAAACTTGATCATATTTATGATAGTTCCTCAATGACCTTGCTGTTTTTATGGCTTGTTTTGTGAACATCATTCATTGTTAATTATCCTCTCAAGTACAAGTTTTAAGTCAAATCTTTCTGGTTGAAAATAACTTAAACTATTAACTATAGGAAAATAAAACAAGAAGGCCCTATGGAACAAGGGATTTGGAAAACATTGAGAACCAAAAATGTATACCAGTCTGTGGTCTTTGTATTCTCTCTGATGCTCTGCTTGGGTCTTTCCTTTCTCCTGGCCACAGATAAGGGAATTTGTGAGAAACGGCAGGGTGCCAGTTCCCGGGCTCCTAATAAGGCTTCTTTAGAAAATGTCTCGTGTGCACTGTGGTGCATGTGGTATTTATTTCTCATAGTCACTGTGTCAGAGGCTCGTTTTCATTATTTCTACAGCATAGGGTTTCTTGATGGCTCTGCTCCTTCCCAGGAGTCATCTAGAAAAGTGCGTCGTATAGGGAAGCTCAGCATTCCTCACTGCAAGGCAGTACAACCCCACACAATGTTGTTGTTTTGTTTTTGTTGTTGTTGTTGTTGTTTTGTTACCGGGGATTGAACTCAGCCCTTGTGCTTGCGAGGAGGGCAGCGGAACCACTGAGCTAAATCCCTGGCCCCAGCCCCACACAATGAATGGGCTGATCCCCTGCCTCTCCCGCCCCCATGGCAATACTGAGGGATGATGAGACCCAAGGTGCTGCCTGCAGAGCCTGGATGGCTGAATGTGAACTGCACAGGTGTTTGGGTTAAGTAGGCCCAGTGTCTGCTGTGCTCAGATCCTGTCAGCAGAGTGTGATGTCAGACAAGCGCCTTCAGCAATCTTGGACAGGAAAATGAAAAACTGTATTGGAAAAGCAATTTCTGTTGCTGCATGCCTCTATCCAACTTTCTAAGCCAGATGTCAATAAGAAACGTTTGTGGTTCTGGCCACGTTAAATGTGGGCCAATATTAAAAAAAAAAAAAAAAACTGGAATAATAGTGCTAAGATAGACGTCACTCTTGTACTCTCAGGACACGTTGTCCTTCAGAAAGTAAATGCTAAAATTCCCCAGACTAAGGTGAGCATCTTGTGCATGCTGACAAGGCACTGAGCTTTAAAAATAGCTTATTTTGATCCCTAGGACATTTCAACCAATTTTATCAAAGCATTTTTCAAATGTCAGCCCCTTCTGTCACCTGCTTTTTCTAATCTGTTCCCCACACTAATTTTCAAGAGAGATTTGGTCTGCAAACCTCAACAACTGCCAAAATCTAGACCAAGTTCTGCAATTTCTTCCTCGATGGGATTATTTTGGCTTTTCCTGACGTAGATTATTGACCAGAGGCACTACTAAGCTGGACCCTAAAGGGAAGCTGATAGCTCCCCTCTCCACCTGCAGGCGCACTGTGGTCTTTGTCTCCTCTGAGCTGTGACTCAGCCATGTGGCTCAGGGTGGATGAGTGGAAACTTGGCTCCTGTCCCCAAGCTGATGCCTTGGAGAATACATCAGACTGCTCCTAGCTAGCAGGGGGAGGGTCACGCTGACATCTTCCGGTGTCATCTAATAGCTCTCCTGAATGACGAAGGAACGAAATCCTGAAGTGCAAAAATAAAACTCAGCAGCGTCATTGAGCTTCACAACAGAATAGACTCTTTCCCTCTTCATTATTAATGAAGAATCTGGAATTTCATCCCAGGAAGCACCAAGGATAGCGGTCATTAACCATCTTTACCTCTTGGACTATAAAGACTGCCACCTTCCATTGCTGGCAGCTGTTGATGGACATTTTGCCTAAGGTTCAGGTGTGGGCTTGCCGAGGTTGTGGGCAGGAGCCAAGGGTACCAACCAGGAATGGAAGGTGGCAAGTTATGGCCCCTTTTCCAAGGCAGATTCAGGGTAAGAACCACAGATTTGCACGGTCATAAGCTTTTCTGAAAGGTGATCATGAATGTCTTCCTCCTCCCCAACAGAGGAACATTCCTGTTTTCTGGGAACACTGAAATAAACTGTTTTTCTCTATCTTCTGAACTTATATCATTTGAGCACCAATTTCAATCACTGGTATTACACAGTTCATTGAACAGCTGAGATCTTTTGGCCTCTTTTAAGATGAGATAGTTGGGAATAAAGAACAGGGTGCATATTCAAATTTACTTCAGTTGAAGTGTCTCATTTTTTCATTTTCCAGTCATTATCTCTAAGATATCAAAAAAATTTTAAGTTGCTTTAGTTTAAAATGTCTAATATTGGGCTGGGGATTTAGCTCAGTGGTTCCGGTGACTGCCTCACAACTGCAAGGGCCCGAGTTCCAAAAAACAAAACAATAAAATGTCTAATATTAAGTGAATGGTCTGTGAAGGGTCAAGTCCAGAGGAGGAAACCTGGTTGTTGCTGCCCAGCCAGCTCATTATGTAGTACTTAGAGTTAGACTGAAGCTGGAGTGCCTACATAAGACCTAAACATATTTATGTGTACAAATCCCCTGTCCAAAACATGCCATCCCTCTCAGAAAGGACCCTTCCTAGGGCTGGGGATTTACCTCAGTGGTCCCACCACCTGCCTGGCAGGCACAAGTATCCCCAGTACCAAAAATAAAATAAAATAAAAAAGACCCTTCCCAGCCTCCAGCCTCCATAGAGAATCCTCTGTCTTCCCTGTCGTCGTGATATAGTCGCTCATACTTTGCTGTTTGCGACTTCTCCTGAGCAACAAGTAGTGAGATGACTTGATACTGGGGTATAATCTAGCCCTGCAGTAGAGTTTTTCTCTGAGTAAAGTGGGATTTTTATTTATAATTCTTGTATTTTTTTATTCACAATCCTGGTATAAACAGCACTGGTAATCTAAGATATGCAGAGAGGTAACTTGGTATTTATCAGAATCTCTCTTCCTTATTTTCAGAGTTGACCTTGGGAAAAACCTGTTTTAGTTTTTCTTCTTGGGAAGTAAAATTGGACAGATTATTTGGGACCAACACAGTATAGGGATCACAGAATTTAAAATCTAAATGATGTTGTCTGTATTCCCATAAATTTTTTTAAATGATATTTTACATACACTTTAAAAGAAACAATTTGGGTAGTTTTGTTTGTTCTAAAATGCAGTACAAAAAAGATGCATTTGGAAGAAACAGTTTTGTGTTCAATCTGTCTTTGACATCAGTGAGCTTCTCACTGAGGGTCTGAAACAAAGTTCCTCTGGGATCTAAGTGTGGTATTTGGTTTTGAGTCTCTTCTGTGATACAAGTTTAATCTTTCTTAACTAGGAAAATTTAGCAAGGTTTAAAAGCAACTGTGCTCCTCTTCGGTGGATCCAGTCCATGGGTAAATAAAGGAACTTCAGAGTAGCCTTTCATGTTTCTGTGGGTAATGGGGTCCCTCCCAGATAGGTTCCCAGGTTCTTATGTGCAACAAAAAAGGAATTGGACATGGCAAGCAATGGCAAGCCAAAAACCAGCAGTTTTAATCAGCTGACACTGCCCTCAGAATGAGCAGGCTCGTAGCAGCAGAGAGGAAACTGGCGCGAGCACTGAATGCATTGGGTCCACTTAGTCATGGAGGTGGAGATCCCAGCCCAGATCTCATCTCGGCATTTGGCAGGCTCCACACAAAGCCGAACAAGCTCATACCCAAGATCAGACTTTCTCTCGGGCACTCTAGTGCTGGGGACACTTTGTGTCCATGACTGTTCTCTTTCATCAGCTCCTCCCCTTCTCTCTCACTCCTCTGCTGTGCAAAGCAATAGTTTAGAATCACGGGTTCTGAGCTGAGCCTTTTAGTTTGAAAATTTATAAACTTGGTGGGAATTGTAGGCCTGGAGTGATCTTGAACTCTGAGGTAAATTTGGCTTCTAAGTAAGTATGGGAGAACAAATTCACCTGAGAGACTTTACCTCCTTGGACTCTCACAAGGTGCTAAAAGCATGACTTCTCAATGATTCATTTCTATTGCCTGCAGATGAAATTAAATACAATTAAATTAAGATATTTGGAAGAAATCTGTGCTGACAGCCTGGTAGCTTCATGCTTACGACTACAGCTAGCATCAGTTTGGATCTCTACAGGCTTAAAAGCCAGTCTAAATCTAAGTTCTTGGAGTCACTCTATGTCTGGGGTGTAGGAAGGCAGAGAGTTAGGGGCCTCAACCTCCAGTAGTACAATTTTCAGACCTATTTCTCAGCGTCATAGCTGCTCTGGGAAGAGATGGGTAATTTGTCTCTATGGGATTCTTGCTTCCTCCTTCTCATCCTGCCATACTTGACCTGCACCACTGTCTTCTTCCATGTGCCCTGTTACAGAACTCACTTTTTATTGTATTGAGGGATTAAAGATTTCCAGTTATTGGGGGGAAGTGAACGGGAGCCCAGATCACCAGTTAAGTGGTTAAGTATTTCCCCATCACGTTTCCATAAGGAGATGGTTCAGCTTTGCACTGCTACCATTCCTCTGAAGATAAAAGTTAGTGTCCAGAAGTTAGTGTCTGGAAAGAGAGTTGAGAAGATAAATTTAGGTATGAAAGACTAGATCTAATAAGCACAGGAGTAAAAAGCCAGAAGATGGGACAGAAGAAAGCTGAGGGATTCAGTGTTATGGTAAAATATTATCTGTCAGGCCTTTTGCCACCTTGTTTTAAATTTGGGGGAAGATTGTTTGCAAGGCTTTGCTTGAATTTTAATCTGTATTGTGATGAATTCAAAGGATTATTACATGTATAGCCGATCGTGGTTTTGGCTTTTGCATTTGGCCTCAGCAGACCAGCCCAAACCAGAATGGAGTCACCATGCTAGGTGCCAGATGATCAAACTGAACTCTGAAATGAGATAGTTTTCCAAAAATACAGGAGATTTGCTGCAACTTATCAAGAGGCCCCATTTACACAGAGGTCCCTTGTTAAAATACTGTAAGAAAAATAACTGAAAGAACCAGTGTTTCCATTTGTCTGTATTTCTCACATTTTCTATCTATAAACCCAACCTTCTCTGCTCAGCTTTCCAAAACACTCATTCTTTTTCAGAGAATGAGATAATCGCCCATTTCATGCATTACAATTAAAACCCAATGGGATATACAACTAAATTTGTTGCAATTTTGTCTTTTGACGGAATGGAGTAAAAGGCTCAGGTTTACTTTGGTTCTGTCCACATCTTAGCATAAACTGAGAGCTAGCCAAGTGCAAAGAAGGTTTGCCGAGATGGGCTGAGACATGAAACAGGCAGAGGATTCCAGAGGGCATGTATGGTGAGGCACCTCTGACACATTTTGCCTTTGCTTGGTTCCACCCCAGACTGCCCCTCTGATCTCCTTGTTTTTGGCCTTCGGAGTGCCCTTGCTGCGTCAGAGGAGTACCCACGCAGCTGCCACCAGGGAGTGGAGCAGCAGCAGCTGGGTCCTGGGTGGAGGTCCAACTGCTCTCCCTGCCAACACTCTCACTAACTACCTACCCTCCCAGCCTACGAGGAAGTGAAGGGCAGACCCTTCTTTTCCTCACCAGTTCCCCCACCAGTGTTCTAGGAATGACCTTGTGTAGAGTTCCCAGACAGAAGTACTGCCAGCGTCTCTCCTGCAGCCAACTGTAGCCTGAGAGTTCCATGTTGCTCTTCCAAGCTAGCAGGCTTGGACAGAGGAAGTCTGGGTAGAGAAAGTTGGCACCTCATTTCCCATTTGGCTCTCTGCAAACAAGATTTATAACTAGGGAGTTCACTGCTTCTATGGTACTTTAGAGAACAGCCCCTTGCTTGACAAAGGAAGAGAAACTTTTGTGGAAAGTACCTGTCATTCATGTTCCTGGCAGACTTACAAGTATTTTTACGGTATAAATGTAGTTCTGATGGCTCATTCTACAAACACAGGCGGTATTTGTAAGGACACTCCTTTCAGTGTGTGCCAGTTGGCAGGCAAATGTCATGGAGTCTCAGACCAAGAGCAAAGGGCAGTCAGTTCTTCCTTTTGAGAAGTGGAGAGGCGAGGAGATGGACTCTGCAACACTCTGATCCTACCCCACTCATATAACCCCCACCTTCAGGAGCAAATGCTTTCCCTTAGGACTTAAGAGGAACTGGGAGATGTTAAGCTAAACTGATTTCAAATATTATGAATTAAATCTGCCCCCCCCCATATTGCAGTCCTAACCCCTAACATCTTAGAAGGTAACCTTATATTTGGAAATAGATTTTCTTTTCCCTCTCCTTTTTTAAAGGTGTAATTAAGATGAGATTGTACTGGATTAGGGAGGCCCATTGTTTTAATATTAATTCCCTTAAAGGGAAGAGAAGGCCATGGGAAGAGGAAGAGGCACACAGGGAGGAGATGGCCATGTTTTAGGTGAAAGCAGAGATTAAGTGATGCTCCTACAAACCAAAGGATGCTGCTGAATGCCAAGAACCACCAGAAGCTGGGAAGATGCAAGGAAGGATCTTCCTCTAGAGCCTTAGAGACAACCTTGATTTCAGGGTTTTAGATTTCAGGATTTAGAAGGAATACATGTATGCTGTTGTAAATCCCCATTCTTGGTACTTTGTTACAGCAGCCCTAGAAAATAATGTACCACCAAGTGATGTCTTAATAGTTTTTATCCCGAGGTTAACAAGTGGTGATCCCAGTCAAACTTCCATTAGGAGCACCAGGGCAGGCTTGCGCTGAAGGAAAATGCTTTTGATTTCTACCTAAAGATGCTTCTCCACCATTGCTCCTTAGAAGGTTGGTAGTCTTTTTATTCATATTAAACCAGAAGTATCAATATTTGTCATTTCCAATAATGGTGCTAACTCCTTGAGCTTTTTGCCCTGTGATTTAGATTTGTTGGACAAGAAAATAAATCTCTGGGAGTAAAAACCCAGCAATCTTCATCGGGTTTTAAGAGGAAAAGTCCTATCATTCCAGGAGGGAAGGCCTGGTGAAAGCATGGGGAACTGGTTGTATTACCCTTAGACTTGTCTCAAACACCTCTGATTGCTGTTTGATGCTGAGTAGATATAACCTTAGCGTTTGGCCATAGCCATAAGCTACCCAAGAGGTCTTGCGTTGTCCACGAAGAAAGTCAATTTGATATCACTTTTGAGATTAAATGGAGAGGAAGCCTGGAGAGGGTAATGAGGTGGAGACTGTAATCGAGGAGTGGAAACTTCTTACTTGAGAGTAGCTTACAGAGAAACAATTGAAAGATAAGGAGAAAAAGAGGGCTTTAATGTCTATGGCAAAATTCTGCATTGGGAAATGGCCCATATAGGGCATGTGCCTTGTTTAATCCAGGGAAGAGAAGGTTTCTTTAATAGATTTAAGAGCATTCCAGGTATCTCATAAAATTAAATATTATGTAAAAGAGAACAATTAAAGCTAAAGGACAACAAAGAGGTTTTATGAGACAAAAGGAGAGAGGATTCCAAGCTCCAGCATAAAAGGAAATGTGAACAATTAGAAACCAAAGCCAAAATGGAAATAATGTTTTAGTTTTGACCATATAAAATACAATCTCATATGGACACAAATGTTTTCCTGAAAGGGAGTTAGAGGAGATATTTAGTCCCATTCATCCCATTAATCTATGAAGATTCTTCTAATGAGGAAATGATTTTACACACATACACATATGTGATCTATATCTTCCTCTAGATATATATGTGTATATATGTATATTTATGTATCTATATATACACACACATATAGTAAGAGCAAAAGAGATCATATAAAATGTCTTCAAAACATCCTGAACTGAAGTAAGGTCTAAAGTTTGTAGTAGATTCTCTTATTTCTATGACTTTTATCCTATCCTATTTTTAAGAAATACAGTGTATGTGATCGGAGGCCAGATAAAAACACATGCATGATTTTATAAGCAATATATTCTCCTTTGCCCACCGTCAACTCTTTGAGAAGCAACTATGGGTGGTAATTGAAGAAAATCATTTCCATGGTCTTACGCAGCAAGAAACATAGATGATACCTTTAATCCTCCAGGAGTGTAATTATCCTGTGAATATCCCAGCTAGTAAAGAAGACTCTTTGCTATTATTAGCTTTCTTTCAGCTTAGGATGTCGGTATATACCTAGAGTCATTCACTGAAAATTACTGGTTTCTCTATCAGTGTGTTTGAAATCTGAGCTCCACAGTGATTAATTTGGTCAAGTAGGTGAGGTTTTGGTTCTCTTGGTGCTGAATAAACTGGCATGTGTTTCCTTTTTGTACCTTGTGTGTGTGTGTTTCCAGAAAGCAGCAGGAATACTGAGGTTCTCTCAGTTTAGGGCATTGTTTCATTGACTGTTTTTTGCCTTTAAGAGATTCAAAGGCTCTTGGTGCTATTTCTTTTTTAATGTCACAATCGTTAATGTGAATGCTGCCCCATTATCTGGGCAAAAGAGAGCCCTCTCGTTATGTCACTTGATTTCATGTGCTGACCTCTCAGATTCTCTGTGGAGTATGTTGTCTTATTTCCCAACATCAACTATGGTTGAGCCATGGGTAAAATGACTGACCTGTACAGCCAAATAGTAATGATAATGAATAAAATAAAAGATGAAAATGCTCAGTTTAGATGAAATATGTTCAAGAATATGAATTATCTTTACCTCTCTAAACGTGTGTGTGCACACACACACACACAAATAGACTAAAAATACTGCAAACATCCTAATTAACCAAGTGACAAACTTAAAAATGATATGGGATATTAAAAATGATATTTGGTGGCTTGTGTTCACGTTCATTAAATGCTTCCGTAACCCAGGCAGTGCAGGTAACCTATGCCCGCTGTGCATCAGATCCCAAGTACTTCTGCTCAACAACTGCTGTTAGGTTCATTTACCATGCAGAAAAGGAAGGCTGTGCAAGGTTAAGTGACTCATCCACCTACAGTAGTAAAGGAAGAATATAAACTTACACCTATATTGTTTCTAAGTTATTCTCCTTCTATTCCACCATAGATATTGATGAGTTGGCTAAGTACAAAATATCTTCTATAGTGTCTATGTCTTAGGCAGTAGATAATTGATATTCCTAGACCCTCTTCCCTCCCTCCCATTCTCTCTCTCCCTTCCTCCTTTCTTTCCTTTCTTCCTTCTTCCCCCTCCTTCCTTCTGTGTCCTTTCTTCGTCTCTTCCTTTTCTACAGTGAACCTCACATAGAGAGGGTTGCCTTATCATTTTGATAGTCTACGATATATCACCATCATAAATCTACACAAAGACACTTTCATTGTCTGCATAAATGTAGTACTTCTCCTCTCACCTTGATCTCCACTCTTGTTTCTATCTCCTCAGGCCCCCACCCTCTTGTACTGGATGTGTAATCCTTCCATCTGCGTGGTCATGGCAGGTACTACTTCTGTCCTCCTTACATGGAACTAGAACTTATAGCTGGGCACTGGGCATGGGTATGACTGTATGTCAATTTTGGCCAATGGCATATGAGCAAAGGTGGCAAGGGCAACTTCTAGATTATACCTTTACAAGGCAGTAATGTGTCCTTCCTTTTCTTATATGCTTTTCAGTGGCAGAGTTCTGACTGTGGTTGTGGAACACCCGTCAGGTAGCAAAGGAAAAGGATAGAGGTTGAGTCCCTGTGGATTCTGAGATACCGTATACCCATGGAACGCCTATTACATTTTTACAAGAGAAAAAAAAATCTATCCAATTTAATTCATTGTTTTGAGGATCACTTTTATAGCCCTTGATCCACTTTCTCACACAAATACAGTACCCTTGCAAACAGGGGCATTTAATGTTTGCATGTACTTCAAATTCTAAGTGGCTTTGCTCCGTTTGTTGGGTTTTTCACTCAATTATTTTTAGAAACCGTTTTTTTTGCAATGAGCATACCTTCTAAGTAGACTGTATAGTGCGTCTACCACACTTTGTTAAACACTCACCTAGTGATAGACATCAACTGCTTCCAAATTCAAGCACCACCTGATGATATCCTTCAGCATGTCTTCTATGAGCTTTCAAAAGAATTTCTCTTGGGTATATATACAAGAAAACATTTGCTCCTCAGAGTATTCTCATGTTTCATTCCATCAGGTTCTGCCAAATCAACTTCCAGAGTAGCTCTACCAGACTGCACCTCCATTGAAAATGCCCAGGGACTCCTATTTCTCAACATCTTTGCCAGTGCTTTGCATGATGTATTTCCTAATTTTTGCCAGTTTCAGGTGACTCATTTTCATTTGCTGCTCTGTGGTTACTAATGTTTATATAAATGTTCATACACCTGTTAGCCATTTGGGTAAGTGAATTGTTTTATCCTTTTTCCCACTTCATTGATATATTAATTCATGTTGTTTTTAGTCATCTGTATCCATGAACTTTTAAATCTTTTACATTTGATTGCTGTTGCAGCCATTTGTCATTAGTTCCTACATTGGTCTGGAACTCGTATCCAATTCTCATAAAAGTGTGCAACTCTGCTCCAAGCCCATCCATATTCCTGATGTTCTCAGTGTTGTTGAGCTGCCTGAGATCCACAGCTGGCAACATTTCCATTGGTGAGCCAATATTCCCCTCATCCCATTTTCTCCTTGTATAAATCCTTAAATCTGAATGTGCCCATAATATGCTGACTCTGTTCTTTCCCTCTTTTGCTTTCTCTGCATTTGAGGACCATAAAAGTAAAGGATAGATTTGGGTTATGCATCCCAACATTTGGAAACGGAAGCATTTATGGAAAGTTAAATGAGAAACTCTTAACGTTTCTAACTAGTCCAACTCTTCAGACCACATGTGGACATTTATAGATGTCCATTGTCTATACCTCTACATTTGAAACTTGAGTCCTGGGAGAATGTCAACCCATGACAGTCAATACAAAAATTGATGTAACTAAACAGGAAAATTTGGAGAGGATTATTTATTCATTTATTTTCCCAAAAGCAAGGCTCAGGAGTTGCCTGGGAACTTCTGACAGCAAACCTGGGTCCCCTGTCCTGACTCCTTTCTGTCTCAGAGCTTGGGGCTAAAGATAACCTGCAGTGGTCTAGATTGCCTTGGCCATGGCCAGTTCCCAAATGGGAAACGTTTTAACTCATCCATTAACTAATTAGCCAGGTAGGGAATACAGAGAATTTAAGTCTTGGAATAGAAAGAGGAAAGATGTACCACTGTTGGTCTCTAGGGTTGGCCATGACTACAAAGGGGATGCCTCTTATAATGTAGCAATCTCCGAATCGTCATTTCCTACTCTAATCATGGTTCACTGCGTAAGCCATTTTTAGTCTGGTCATCAATGCTCTTAATGTCTTGACTTTTTACTTTTCTGCCACTCTTGCTTAGGAACAAAACCTAACCTTGCATTAATCTAGCCGTCCTCCTCTCTGCTCTCATAGAGCAGTGTTTCTGCCAAGGACTTGCACGAATTCATGTTCTCTGACCTCAGCTTGGGTTTTAACGCTAGCACTCTCCCCATGGTCTGTAGACCAACCAATATCGCAGGTTTTTCAGGCTCCCTTTCTCCTACTTAAATTAGTCGATTCAAGTTAATATCTTCCTTTACTTTAGGCCCATTTTAACTTCCTATTTTTAGATGATGAAAGTCAAATTCTTGTTCCCCCTCCCTCAAGCTTACGTGCATCTCACCCATTCTTAGCACCTCTGTTGTCTTCTGCTAGCTGCTTCTACCTTTGCTGGTGATTCTTTCCTGGATTAGACCCAATGACCTCATATAAAACATAGTTTGTAATCCTTTCATCCTTTACTAGAGAGAAAAGAATAAAATCTATTGCTATATGTAGTTTGAAGGTATGCCCCGAAGTTTATGTGTGGAAAAGTTAATACTTGATGCAGCAGTGTTGACAGGTAAGATCTTTAAGAGGTGATTTGTTTTTTTTAATCTCATTATGATGGAACTGGGTTAGTTATTGTGGGAGTGGGGTTCTGATAAGGGATAAATTCAGTCATCTTGTTCCCTTTATCCCCCTCCCCCTCCCCCTCCTCTTTCTCTCTCTAAATTCCTCTATTGTGCAACATGGCAAAAAGGACCTCTCCAGTTTGTCCCTTTTCATTTAATTTTTTTTCTCTTCCTTAGAAATTACTTAGTCTGTAATATTCAGTTACAGTAACATGAAATGGACTAAGGTATGTCCCCAAAATGCATAATTACTTCTTCATATAATGCTGTAATTACAAAATAAAAATGTGTATTTCAATATGCAAATGCTCAGGCACTAATTGCTGTATTAGAATACATAAGTAGGCAAGCAAATGTTTTCATCTAACATAGAATGACTATGAGATAATTATAAATATGTAAACTGGTATAGATGATCAGCAATGGAACTCAAACATTAGGAACAAAAATGTTTTTTAAAATGCTAAAACTAGCCGGGCATGGTGGCACATGCCTGTAATCCCAGCACTTGGGAGGCTGAGGCAGGAGGATCACTGTGAGTTCGAGACCAACCTGGGCTACATAGCGAGTTCCAGGTCAGTCTCAACTACATAGTGAGACCCTGTCTCAAAAAACCAAAAAAAAAAACAAAATCTAAAACTTCCAGAAAACATGATGACACAATTTTCATGTGATTTACCCAATGGTTGTCTCCTTGGAAGATTTAGCCTACAATGAAGCTGCATAAAAACCACTCCTTATATAGAAAAGATTATTAAATTATAGATTCTGATTATATTAAAGGGTTTCTCACCTTCCTAACTATGAGGTGGATCATTTGGAAGTTTGGGATGTGGAACCCTTCATTGCTCTACATACTGCAGGACAGAATCTCCCTGGACTCGGTCCACTCAAGGGCTACACATCTCCAATCATTGACGACCCAGACTGCCCCACATACTTACAAAATATCTCCTGGGAAAGCCACTACCCTCGCACAGTGAACTGCTGATCTGTGCTCTAGAATCTCCTCACTGACCTTGTTTTATCAGTTATCCTTTTGTTTCAACTTTCAACCTTTCTCTGCTTGTGATTTGTCCTCAATTTTGTCTCACAGTAAATTTCAGATAGCCCCCACCCCCATGACACTGTATCCTCTTGCTGCTGTACTGTCTTCCCTCCTGCCCTTCACAGCTAAGTCGCCTAGCGATCTACCCTCGTTGTACCTTCTTCCTGCTCCCATTCATTCTAACTCATTATCTTTCTTTTGCCTCCGCCATGCTAAAGAAATTGTTCTTAACTAGATTCCATAGGATGTTTCAGTTCTTGATTTCCCTTCTTTCTGGATGGCTGTTTCTGGTTTTGTTTTTTGTAGTTCATCTTCCCCCATATGCCTTATGTGAGCACCTCTTTCAGTATCTTCTTTTGTCAGTGGATGCCACCCAGTGGTCCAGTGGTCCAGGGAGCCATCCTGACACTCGTTCCCAGGCACACAGAGAGTTGTGAACTGCTTTTGCTTCTTAATATCTCTCAAATACCTTGCCTTTCCTCTGGCTCTAGTAGGCCTATATCTCTTCCCTGCATAACTGGAAAAAGTTCCTCTTCCCCATCCTATTTAGATTTATGAATGCATATTTGCCCTTGGGTTTTAAAAACAAATTTGAGGAAAAGAAACACAAAATTTTGAGTAACCATTGAAAAATTCAGAACAAAATCTAAAGCTTGAATCAGCAGAAAAAAAGCCACATGGCATTAATCCCACTTGTCCAGCTTTTATTGCACACCCTTTATTCCCCTTCCAATTTACCCAGACATAATGAATTACTGGTTGTTTCTCCATCACACAAGGCTTTCAGATGCTGTTTTTTGTTTGTTTTTTTTTTTTCTGGGATTGCTACCCCACATTTCTTCTGCTTTATTGAAGCTCTATAATGTATAGCTTCAACAGATAACCTTTCCTCCAGAAGGACTTCTTTGAGCTTCCTGTCCCAGGCCAAGTAACCATCCTTAGTTCTTCTTTCTGCTTCTGCCAGAGTGTTTAGCACCATCACTGAGACTGCTTATCTGACATCTCCTCTCTACTTGAGGAGTTTCTCTGCAGTTCTTGTGTCTAGCCCAGTATTTAATACTCAATAAAAGTTGTGACATAAATGAATACATGAACAGGTTAAGAGTATAGCTGGTACTACCAGGACACGGGCAAAGGTTTTTACAGTCAACAAAGGACTAGACCAGTAATTTGCTTCTATGAAAATAAAACAACCACAAAACAAAAATTCAAAATTCCTGTTTTTTTCAGTCATGGACTTTGTCATAAGTCCTTGTCAGTCCCAGAAGAATATTGTGGTTGGTCAGATGTTCAGCAGGGCAAGTTAATACCAAGTGAATGTGTAGGTCTTTTCAACTTCAGACCAGAATGTCTATCACACTGCATAGCAATGCAAAAGAGTCGGGTAATCCTGACTAGCAAACATGCTGCTGGAGACAGAGTGCTGGCAAACACCTCAGACAGTGCTTTCATTAACTCCAGTGTAGCCACAGTCTACCAAATACACAGAGGAGGACGTCCCAGTGGAAGGAAGAGAGACATACTAGAGAAAAGAGAACGTTTTCTTAGGAGCAAAAAGTTTGTCTTTTTACCTCTATATTTGTTTCTTTCTTTCTTGTTTTTGCTGTTCGGTACCAGGGATTGAACTTGGGCCCTTGCACTTGCATGGCAGGCAGCAAAACTACTGAGCTAAATCCCCAGCCCTTACCTTTGTATTTGGAATAACTACAATAATGACTGGTATATCATAAGCACTCAATAAATATTTGATTAATAAATCAATCCTTCATTGACAACACAATAAAGTTTTACAGTGGTTGGCTCTGAATGGTAGTTAATTTTTTTTGTTTTTTAATACTTTTTGGTTCTATATAAGTGCTCAATGAGCATGTTTTCTTTTTTATTCCTTTTATAATCAAATATTTCACAAGAACAAAAGGGATTGAATTATATGGTCATAATGTAGAATGGGTGGTGGGGGAATGGTACTTGTTTAGAATAAAATGTCTAACCACCCACTATCATTATGCCTCCTTCCCATGAGTGTACCTTATACAGAATACCTTAAACTCTGGCAATAGTTAATAATATTTAATAATGAAAGGTCATCACGGAACCCAAAGTATAACCTGCTGTGTGCCTCTCCTCTCTATTCCTCTTTTTTTTCTGAGTGCCAACAATGTATTCCCCCCACTTTAAGTTTATTGGTCCATTTGAAGCAAACAATACAGTTACATTTATCATTAGGATCTTGTACCTTTACATGATATGTCTTGATTTCTATCCCTCTCTTGTCCTCAATTTTCTGTGTCTCTCCTACATAGAATAAGAAATGTGTGGGCTGCAAATGTAAAAGGTGTAAAGACAGGAAAATTCTAGGAATTTCCCATGCATACACAGTTCTGTGTGGGAATCATTTTTAAGTTAAATGATAAGTTACTTCACGCCAATCCTTATTGTGAGGGGTGCACTGGGGCGGATCTCTTAGAGGGTTCCCACTGTGTACAATGAAATAGTCATGTGAGTCCCTTCTCGAGCTGAGAATCCCCTAGTGCACTGTCACTAAACTAGATTTAAAAACCACTGAGTTCTGTTGATATTACTTTCTCTGTCCACCAGCCTCTCCCAAACAACATCACCAAACTCTTCATACAATTGCTGATGAGGAAACAATCGAAAATGGTACTGGGCCAGAGATTTTGCTCAGTGGCACAGCACCTGCCTGGCAAGCACAAAGTCCTGAGTTTGATCCTCAGTACCAAAAAAAATAAAATAAATAAAATGAAACAAAGATAACTAGTACTAAGCAAGAGCAAATACAGCTGCAAAGTAAGGGCTATAGGAAAGGAAGAAAAATAAATGCTTTCAGCTGGGATTTGAGAGGAAATAGCTTTGATGGATAAATAAGTTGGAAGGAGGGAGATTCTAAGGGAAAACATGGGGTAAACAAGCCTGTCTGCAAATGGGCTGGCCATGTTTGTAAAGCTCAAATTCATCCCAACTCTGATACTTTTGGTTTTCTTTTTTAAGAAACAAATAATGATGGCACCATTTTTCAAAGTGAAGTCTCTTAGGAAGTAGAAAGGAGAATCTCCCCATTAACAGATATCTGATACTTCTCCCAAATGTAACTCATTTGCCCACCTGTTCAAGAAATCCAGATAACCTGTGCCTCCTAGGTCTCCATTGCTGACAGATTCTGCCATTAGCCTTCAGGAATGCTTGTCTTTTTAAAAAATGTGAAAATTTTTAACAGCTAGATTGTGGAGGTATCTGATTCCATTCCACAGTCGCTAAATTTACCTCCATCTTTGCTGACGACCAGATCCAAATCCCATTTCTCCACTGGTTTGTTATTGTTACTATTTGTTTCTGCCCAGATTTATCACCCATAAAACATTTTCAATATTCAACTAATATGAGAATCCAGAGATTTCTTCCCATCTTGTTCTTTCCTCCTAGCTAGTTCCTCTTGCTAGTTCTTTCCTCCCTGGCTATTGCTTTAGGGAAGATTACTTGAAGGAGCCCTTTTGCTGATTCTTTTTCCCTTCGCTTGTAATATTTCTCCTTAATTCCTTACTTTCTCTCAGTGTAGCAAGTCTTAAGTGTTATAGAACACAGTTTGGGTTATCCACCCCTACATGCAATGATATTTGATGTATTTATCTTGAATTTTGACCTTGATTTAGTCCCTCCAGACTTCATTTTCACTGAATGTCCTTTTTTAGAAAGTAAGCTCATATGCAAAGCTTTATATACATTATTTGATCCACTTCTTTATGTCCCAGAAACAATAAAAACAATTGCTAGACTGTATGTAGCCAAATCTTGAAAATTGTGCTCTAGGCTAGGCACCGGCTGATCTCACTTGACTTCCCACTCTTGTGCTTGTGAGGCAGGAGGCAGAACCACTGAGCTAAATCCCCAGCCCTCCACTTTCCTTTGAACACCCAGTTTCCTCTAAGCATCCTAAAATATTTACTGTCTGAATTTTTATTTTTTAAAAAAGTTTGCCTGATATAAACGCACATGAAAGGGGTAAAAAAAAATCTACCACCAATGTATATTCACTGTTTGAACATGAGTCACATTTTAGAGGACAGATGAGATGTTTTCTTCTAGCCCTTGTCTATAAAACCAAACTCTGCTCAGCTCATTGGAATATCTATTGTACTTTAAAAAGTGTTAATTCATTTTAGAGTTGAAAATAAAGCCAAATAAGATCCCTAAACTATTCTAATTTTGTTCATTGGCAATAAAAAATATACTCTAGATGGAAATCTTATAAACAACAGGTAAATAGAACAAGGTCTAACAAAATAGCGAGGAAAATAAATAAACATGCAGATTACAGATGGACAATACTAGGTTCAGATCTTATTTGAGTCTTGGGTGGAAGCTCTCCATTAGAACCACCATCCACTGTACTTCATCTTGATCAGAAACAAATCTGTACATGGTATTTTTAAAGAATTTTTTTCTGATTTTAATTCTTCATTGTACAACTGATACTATAGATCTTTCAGAAGATTGAAAGTGACCCAGAGCAGATTGTTCTGTAATGATGCCATTTTGATGAGAGCCATTGATCTCATTAGGTTTTTTAGGTAGTTTGAGGACAGTCATATCTTTTGCCTGTCTTCTTTCTTGAGAACTCCCTCCTGTAGACTCAGAACAAATAGGGATAGAGATACAAAGAATGTTACTTATAAAAGACATTTCTACCAAGTGTGAACATTCCCGGGTGTGATCAGTTAAAGAATTCCTTGAAAGTTTGTTTCTAGGCGATAGGATAAATAGCATTTAAGAACTGTACAGAAAGGAAATTCAAACTCAGGACTTACCTCAATATTGTGGTATGGGAGACTTCCAAATGGCAAACTCATAACTTCAGCGGAACACCCTATTTTAAAAGTGAGTTTCTTAAATTATAGGAGTGGGAGTTCTTAAGTGGTTCCCACTGGGGCCTCCAGAGCTGTTGATTACTGACTTTCCAAAAAGTTTATCAGACCAAACCATTGATGAAATAAAGCTAAGTTTATTAACATGCAAAAAGAAAAAGAGACCCTTTGATAGCATTTTAACAATTATCAAAAGACAGACACCAGAGGTAGCTATTTATAGGCTCTGAGGTATAAGCTCAAGTGGTTTAGTGATGGGCCTTTCAATGCAGGAATTTAGTTGAAATTTGGTAGAATTTATGGTATTACAGTTTAGGCATGGTGGACACAGTAGAGGGTCTGCAAGCAAATTTGGTAGGCAGTTTCATAAACAAGCTGTTTGACCTGGCAAGCAATCTCTTGTATGGGAGAGGCTATTTGCTCAAATGAGCAATCTATTGTCTAAACACATTGTATTTACAACATTTTCTGAGGGAAAATTAGTTATATGTATACAGTCTTACTGTATAAGAATGTTCTGGAAAAAAGGGTAAAAATCTTGGGGACACAGGTGGACACAAGTTTCCATACTGACAGCTAAATGAGCTATGAGGATACAGGTGGCCTTAGTTCTCAGATTGAAAACTGATCTGCTAAAGAAAAAGGCCTACTGGACTGGGAATGATGAGATTAAGTTGGTTCAGGTTGTGATCTGACCGCCAAACTAGCTGGGTGACCTGAACAGTGTCTCCTCCCTGAGCCTTACTGGACTTGAGATCTAGCCTGACAGCACCTGGGAGAACCCAGCACAGAGGCCAGACAAGACTGGACAGGGCAAACACATCTCAGCCTGGAGCTATGTCCCTGTAACCTTTGTACATCTTCTGGTTCAAGGGATGATAGTAGATTTAAAGATTCTCTTCCCTCTGTGTCAAAATAAGACTGCCCCTTTGGTAAGTAAGTTATCATCATCAAACGTTGCTCTCCCCTTCCCCCACAGTGGTGGTAAACTTATAACACATGTGCCACAGTGGGATATTTATACCACTGAAAGTTCTAAAAGGTTCAGCATCACTCCTGTAGAGTAATTTGTTGAAATCTTAATCCACAAGGAGATACTATTAGAAAGTTGTGTCTTTGGGAAGGTGATAAGATGGTGTGTATGGAGTACTACTGATTGAGCTTGTGCCCTTATAAAAGATACTGCAGAGAGCTAATTAACCCCTTCTACCATAATAGGAGTGAACCTCACCAGACACCATATCTGCCATTGCTTTGATCTTGGACTTTCCCACCTCCAGGACTGTGAGAGATAAATGCTTATTGTTTATAAATCTCATCTAATCCCTGCATTTTATGGTGTTTTTGTTATGGTGGCAAACATTCTATGACACAGACTAACACGTCTTTTCCAAGGCTGCACCAGTATACACATAGAAATAGGATTAAATTATCAATGAGAACAAATTTCGCTGGTTTTGCCACTATCTAGTCAAGCAAGACCCTACCTTCCTGCAGATAGGGGAACCTCTGCATGGGCTTTCTGTATATGTGCATGTAAACATGACAGAGCCAATGTTGCTCTGCTCCTCTTTTCTATCAAAGGTGCTGCTCCCATAGGATTTCCATTAGGAATTCCTTCCCAGAAGGGCTAAGAGTTGCTGCCCAGTGTCAATCACTTCCAATCTGAGAAAGATACCTGCAGGGATCCTACAGGGAATGAGAGTTGTTTTGAAGTCTCTGCTCCAGGGAAATGGCTCTCTGCAATTTTTAGCTACAATCTTTTCAGTGATCCCTATATGATATCTCTTTAGTTTCTATATGTTAAAGTTTATTCAAACAGCACCTTCAACTGCTATACCACTCAGAGCTCTCTGACCATACATTTTGGCCAGATGTTGCAAGGCTTACTGAAGCATAAACTGAGACTAAAGATAAATGCCACTATCCTAGAATAAACTTGATGAGATGCAAGAATAAATAGGAAATTTTATTTTAAAAGTCTGGATTATACTATTACACCATTTATATAAATTTCTCAAAAGAAAAAAGATGGAGATGATCACCATGCCAGGTGCCACAGGTTGGGGGAGGGAGGATTATAAAATAGTTAGCTGGGAGATAGTTTTTTGAAGGAGGTAGAATAGATCTATGCACTGATTCTGATGGTGGTGCTGACATGAACTGTTAAAGTGCCAAAGTTCTTAGAAATGTGTACCAAGGGCCGGGGATTTAGCTTAGTGCTGCTGCCACCTGCCTCATAAGTGCTGGGACCAGAGTTCGATCCCAGGTACCAGTAAAAAAAAATGTGCACTGAAAGGGAAAAAACCCAATTGACTATGATAATTTTAACAACAAGTGAATGGTGTAAGCTTATATTTTTAATAGTGTAAAATTTTGAAAGTTTAACATGATAGTGTGAGAACAACTATGACACTGGATTGTCACCATCAAAATGTTTCTGTGGCCACCATTGCATGTTTATGAAACTAAAGCATAACTGGTTGTAAATTGTAGTGTTAGAAATTTAGCCAGCCATTTGGGGGAAAATACAGCCGAGTAGAAATTTTAAAAGTCTTTTTATAGTATGTCTTCTAGAAGAAATTTTACATCAATTTAATAGGACAAATCAAAAACCTTAACTTTCAGCTCTTAAAGGTGTTTCAGAGTTTGTAGAAATTGATTTGACAAGCTTTGCATTTGAATACTTTAATGGAATTAAATACTTAAAATTTATCACAATACCATTCTTTACTGTTATTTTGTAAAGATACCCTATAAATTCTATAAAAATTAGAATTGATGTAATCTCCTATTACATTTACATACATTTTTGTTGACTCAATATATTAAATTATATATTCATTTTTTATCTAACCTCAATTTCTATTGTTAGTACATCTCCCAAAGTTCACATTACTTGAATATTCCACTGACCATTCCTTTACATAAATTAACAACTTTCACAAACATTGAAATATTTTATTTTTATATCAGGTATTTATATTTATTCACCAGCGGGCTCCCAGAATATCAATATATAAAGCACCTAGGAAAAGTTTCTAAGTTATAGTTACAAAATTACCTGTATTTGAGAGTACAGAGATACTAATGACATCTTTAATGTCATGCCTTGTTTATGTATCTGATGTTATTCTGATTTGTTAGGTAATCACTTGCCAAACAGATGCTAGAGATAATGTTCAAGTGGCTTTAGAGAGCTGATGCAGAACAGCAGATCATAGCCAAAGACTGAGCCAAAACCAAAGTCTGGTGCTTTTCTTCTTAGAGACTTCTAGCAACAACATAGATACAAGTGAATATAAGTTTGAGTAGAATGTTCCAAAAGCTTCTATGTTCGGAGGTGGGGTTTTGGCAAGGTGATTAGATCATGGTGTGCAAATCATTCTGTTGTGATAACTGAATGTATCATTAGGAGGTAGGTTGGTGAGAAGAAGTAGGTCACTCTAAGCAAAACCTAGAAAGGTCTACATATTTTTGTCCCTGACCCCTTACCTTTCTTTCTGATACTCTTTTCCTTTCTCTCTGTTTATTGGCTACCATGAAGTGAGTTGCTTTTCTCTGCCCTGCTGCTCTTCTGCAATGTTCCTGACTTAGAGTTGGTCTACCATGGACTGCAGTCCCTAAAATCTTGAGCCAATAAAAACCTCCCTTCTCTCCTTTAAATTGTATATTTCAAGTATTTTGTCCCAATGCTGAAAGGCAGGCTAACACAGTATGAGATTGGACAGAGCTATTTAGCAACAAAAGATAAATGCTATATTCAAAAGCTGGAGTGGTGAGAGAGGGGAGAGAAAGTGGATGAGAAAAGGAATGAAGATGTATTATGTACTTGTATTGACTCCCCAAAGGAATGTAAACATTGTGTACTGCAAACGTGTACTAAGGAAGTGACCTGAAAAAAAAAGTACTTCTCTCTCTGACTCTGGCTTAATAACTGAATCACTTATGGTCAGTTCTAAGTCTTCATTCAATGACTTAAGGCCACCCTTAATACTGTCACAAATCCCCGTCAGCTTGCTATACATATAGACACAATTTATTTTTGAGTATTTGCTACATAACAGGCAATATGCACACTAAGTAAATTTTATAGAGCTTACATGTATATGTGTGTATATACATATTTTTTTCCTCTTTCTCTACAAAAAATAAACATAAAGGATTTTCTTTACAGACACAAATCTAGAAGAGGAAAGGGTACAGAAAAGGAGATGGTAAAGTAACATTTTAGAAGCTGGCAGGAGAAAGGTGGTGACTAACTTGTGAGCAGAGTTAGCAGAAATGTGATCTCAGAGTAAAGGACATCCATCAATATTCTGATTTACTCTACAGGATGTCATAAAGGCTCAGAAACTGGGTAATCCAGGGACCTGTTGAAATAGGGTCAGTGGTTGGTTCCAAAACCAGAAGGATCAGTTGAAAATCTATATAGGAAGTGGTTAAAATCTCTTCACCTCCCTTATGTATTGGATGATTACCCTTTACTCATGCTGGTTCTAAAGCTTACCCTGTAGGCAGATTGATTCAAAGGGATTCTGAACTCATGGATGGTGGTTATTGCTGAGAAAACTAGTTCCATATTAAACTAAGGAATATGTATGAAAATATATTATCCTGAAGTGAGAGCTCTGGCCCTTTCCCAGATGATTCTCAGATGGTAGAAATGCAGGAAAGGAATTGGAAAGATGAGAACTTGAAACACCAACAATCCCAAAGAAAAACTGCAGGGTATCTACTTCTTTTAGATACACCCCTGTGAAATGGACAGGCAAGAATGCCTTTGTGAAGCTCTGTTCCACAAGACCTGCACACACAGCTTCCTAAATGACTGAGCACCAAGAACCTTTTAAAAAAAGACCAGATGAGTATGGTGATTGATTCCTATAATCCAAGAACTTCAGAGGCTGAGATAGGAGTATTACCATGAGTTCAGGACTAGCTGAACTGGGTACTGTTGTAGTCAAGGTTTGCAAGGGAATAGATTTAATACAGGATACATAATTTATTGAATTATTTTATAAGGTTCTCCCAAAGTGAAATACAGAGGGAGTGCAAGAGATCTGTCCACCCAAAGATTCTAGCTGAGGGCCTAGATCTCATGGCAAAGTCCAACTAAAGGCCGAGAGTCCAGGGCAATGTCCTCTCTGAGTCCAGCCAGAGGCTGAAAGCCTATGGTAATGACTCACGTGAGTTCATACCAAGAATCTGCGAGAGAAGCCCTAAAGGCTAGTGGTGGAAGCTAGAAAGTCTGGGTCAGTAGGGTGACGGGTCTGTGCCTCCAGGCTGAGGGATCTGCACTGGAGCCAGGAAGTGAAGGCAAAGACCGGAGTCCCGTGAAAAGAACAGCAGCCAGCCCTGGTGACCGTGAGGACCTGAGCTCCTCTGACAATGAGAACAGCTGAGTTTATATCAGGGAGACCAACCACAAAAAGCTTCTCCAGGAAAATCAACAGCATACAAACTTCGCTCCAGTTCTTTTTATGTTATTGGCAACAATTCTCAGGTGGGCCTTTCATGCCCAGAAACACGCTGACTTAGTTCAGCTGAACATTCACAGTTAATCACTAGTTATTCCACCACAGCTACATAGTGAGTTCAAGTCCAGCCTGAACTCTACATAGTGAGATCCTGTCTCCACAAAGCAAAAACAACAACAAAAAAATCCATACAGACAGAAAAAAACAAGATGAAAGAAGAGCTACTCAGTGAGCAAAAAAAAAAAATCTAAAAAACTGATTTTCATTAGGTGGCCTGCCTTGCAAGCGCAAGGACCCAAGTTCAATCCCGGGTACAAAAACAAAAAACAATAACAAAAAACCCCTGATTTTCAGATGTTACACCCACAAAACAGATGATAGTGAGCCATATGAGAATTTCAAGTTTTAAACCTTGTATCCATATTTTATAACATTAAAAAAACAATTAGCCATATGAAGCTGAACTAACAGAAAATTGGAGCTCAGCTTAATTGAAAATTTTGTGCAGGGTGACACTGTAAGGTCAGACCACGGTACAATTGAGACCCCTGTGGCAGGCAAAGTCTGAGCAACATGTGATAAGTTTATTGCCATCTGGGTGCAGATGGGCCAAGGGTGAGAAGGCCATTGGCATTTAGATGAGGGTGCTCATGGTTGATGTGGGGCATTTTAGGTAGGCGAGGGGGCACTGGTCAAGAGGGTGGAAAATTTTAGAGTCCCATGGGTGATGGGCCTGGGGCTGGCTGATAAACAGCGTGGTGGTGAGAGCTGATGGTTTTCATTATCTCTGATCCTGTGGATACGGGTAGCAGGTCTGCTTGGGTAGGGGTCCGACTTGAGGACCCTGTCAGACACATTGGAAGCCAAGTACATTTCTCTGGGTTTCCCTTAGAGCTCAAGAAGCACCACAGTAGTGGACCCTGGATGCTTAGAATAGTATCTTGGGAAAAAAGCTCTCAATTCCTCTCACTTTGGTTGTTACCACCCTTTATCCTACTACAGATCATGCTTAACTATTTGAGGCTGAAGTTGTACATTAAAGAACTTCAACTCTATTTTTCTAGGTGTGAAGTCAATCCTGTCAGCATGCTTTTTGAGTGCCACTGCTCAGATGAATGGGAGGCCATGTAAATAATTCGGAATCAAACACTTGGTCTTTATCCCATGAGACCTGAACCTAGAAATTATCTTGAGGTCTGCTCAGATGGAAAAAACACATTAAGTTTTCAGAGTACAGAAAAAGAATTCCTATGGTTGATGGTGCTACTTACCTTATCAAAGCAAGAGGGAAGGGTGGAATCACAAAACACTCTTGGTAACTTTGCTCTCTTCTTTCTGCTGAATAGGCCTAAGGCTCTTTAGCGGAACAGAGACTCAACAGTGAGACCAGTGCTACTGCAGTGAGACCAGTGCTACTGCAAAGCCGAGTCTATGTTCTGAAGCTAGCTGTGTGCCAGTAAATTTCAGAAAAATGGAAAATTTCACAGAAGCCAAAAGTTGTTCTCTTCCTTCTCTTACTTATTATAGGGTCTAGGCATGGCAAACACTAGTAAATTCTCATAAGCCACTTTTGCAGTTGTTGGTAAAAAAAACTGATCATTACGGAAAACTATGCATCAGTACTGAACACATTTGATCACTGTCTTCAAGAAAAGGGCCTGGCTACTGCAGAACAGGCTCTGCAAAGCATCTAAGAATAGCCTAGAGTACAAGGAATGAACTGAGATGATTTTCTGTGTCCACTCCTATTCATTTGGCTTCAGACATGGGGATTAAATGCTTTAAACGCATATGCATGCTTGTGTATTTGTCAGAGGTTATTCTGCTACTTGCTGAGGGCACAGATGGGTTTATTTTAAACTTTTCTGCTCTTGTATATTTAATTTGTTAAATGAGGAGGCCTATCTAGTATGTTTGTAGTGTGGAAAGTATTTTGTCCAAGACATTAGGCACCCAAATAGTTATTAAAGGAAGAGGGAATTTATTAAATAATGCCTTCAATGCTGAGAAATGACACAAAGAACTGAAGTCACGATAGAGTCAAATATTTTCCTCCCCAAGGGATTCGGGGCCCGTTAGAGACAAATTGGCTTATATTCAAACATCAGATCTGCCTTTTTTGGTACGGGGGATTGAACTCCTGACTTTGCGCTTGGGATGCAGGCAGCTCCACAGCTAAATGCCCGATCCCTGACAGTTGTAATAGCTGACTTTCTCCCTGTCCACTCAGATGGCTTTTCCCTGAAATATTGGGCTGATGCGAAGTTGAAATGAGGAAGAAGTGGTGACCCGGTCTCAAGGCTTACTATGTTCCTCTCCGATTCCTTCCTCTTAGTTTTTTTCCAGCCAAGTTGAAATCTCTTGAAAAAAACTAAGTGTTACACTTCTGGGGTACCTGGTATAGGGTATAGTGCTCTGTAGAAAAGGTAGTTATGGCTCCATTGATTTGGAATTTGTCATTCTTTCTGCCTGCTTAAAATTCCTTCCCTCCCCGCCCCCACCAAGATGGGGGTGTGAGTTACCTCAGCAATAAGTGTTTTCTGACTTTCTCACTTAGCCTATTAAAACAACAAAGCACTCCTCAGCAGAACTTGCCGGCCCATTCCATTCCATTCTTTTGTTTTTCATGCTAATTGTGCAACATTTTGGGTAGGGAACAAAACTTAATACAATAAAACAGCCACAGGAATGAGCTCTTACAAAAAAGACAATTGGAGCTTTGAAGAGTATGTCCAGGGTGACACATCTGGACAGAGAAAGAAGGGGCAGGGAAAACTCTGAAGGCAAGTGCTTTGTGTTAGTGACTCCCGGGTAAAGTCATCCTTGTTTTCTAAAGTGATGGTGAACCAGCCCAGCCTCTGCTGCATTATGTTCTTCAGTGTGCCTCCAGATACCGAGTGGAACTGAAAATTCACTCTCCCTTCCTCTTCCCCTTGTCCTCCTAGGATGCATGTTGGCCATAAAGAAATTTGAAAACAAGGCAAAGTCTGATGTTCACAAACAGGAACAAGCTACTTGTCCCCCAAAGCAGCCAACTTTTCCCTGGGTGAGGAAGAATTCTTCCATATCCTAGGAGTTTGGGGAACATCCTACTGTTTTCCTTTTTCCCTTGAGACACCAATCATCACTACAGTTCACCCAAGAGCTATTCTAATGACCCAGCAGAGGACTGACAAGGGAAAGGAAGTATCTGAAATTTTTGCACTGATTTTGGATGATGATTACACAAAAACAAATGGCTAACAAATCTATTCAGCCCTGATTCAGACATGCTTAAGATATGTTCCTATACCTCAAAAGAGTTTACAGACCAGTTGTTAATTTTAAGCCAAACTTTCCAAGTACTGTTCTCATGTCTAGGTATTGCTTTTGTCTGACTAACATGGATAAACTGACATGCTGTATCTTCTGCCTAATTTCAGAAACAACAGATTCTCAAAAGCCCAGAAATCACTTTACTGTCTGTGTTTTTCTCTGCAGGCAAATCTGAAGCTCCAAAATGGAGCTATTTTGTTAAACACTGCTCTATTACACTACCCTAAAATGGTAAGAGGGTCCCTATTCTGCTCCTCATTAGGCCACCCCTTTGCAATCCAGTAATGAATTACAAGCCTCAGATTGGAGAATTTTATATGAAGTTTTAGTGAAATTAAAATTTATTGATTCATTTGCTCTTTTAATGTTATAATTCCTACATTTAAAATAAAAAAGTAGAATTCAAGGAAAATGAACGTGCATAACGTCACCCAACTAATTTGGAGCCGAAGCCCAGCCTTTGCACTATGCCACCTCCTACCCCAGCCTCTTCTCACTATAGTGGGATATAAGATTCCCTCAAGGGCAAGTAGTAAAAAGTTCCACTAAAACGGCTTAAATAATAAAAAGCATTTATTATCGTAGATCCTGAGTTTAGAGGTATGCCTAGATTATGTATTTTCACAGGTCAAACACATTTTCAAAGACAAAGGTTCTTTCTCTCACTATATAAATATTTTTTTCTGATATTTTCAGTGTGTTTTCTATTTTCAAGTAGTTCTTTTCATTGGTCCAACAGCCACATCCTTAGGAAGGATTTCCCATGCCCAGAAGAGACTACTGTATGCATCTCTCTCCTACCTCTAAGAATGAGGAATACTTTCCCAGAAGTTGCTCGTGTCTCCCTGTATTAGGTGGAAGCACAATGTGTCTGTCCAGACCTAATCATTGGCAAGTGTAGAGGACCTACCACGCAAGGCTCTGGAGCAAGGCTGCATGTGTCAGAGATACTTGATCTCACAAGACGTGGACAAAATCTGAACAACTGAGTAGACATCAGAAGTTTCTTTTATAGTAGCTGTGTAAAAACCTCCCAGAAAGTGAAGTTTTCTCTTATGCCTCCCATACCCCTTGTTTTGAGTTAAAGGCCTGATTCCTTCAACTTCTGCTCTCCTTCTCGCTCTCTTCCACTGACCTTTGGCCCTTTTCCCATTGTAGCTCCTGCTTTTGAATCTCTAAACCACTCTAGGCCAATTCACACCCTCCCCCACTCATTATGCACCATCGATTGCATTCATTCATTAATTTAGGCAATTATTTGTGGTGTTTTGCCTGTGTTATGAATACCGGCTATAAGACAGACAACTAAACTGAACTGTAGAAAAACAAGGGACAAAGGCCATATCTGTAACACCCAAAGCTCAATTTTAAATAGTGCAAGCACACATATAGACAGACATTTGGCATCTGTCATTCAGCGTGCACAGGATAGCATATGGGTCTCTAAGAAATAGCCTGAGGGGAGGGGAGGGATCAAAGGAATAATAGGTAATTTTGGAAGTGCAAGTTTTTAGGCAGAGGTGAGTGAGAGAAAAAGATGAAGGCAAACCGAGGCAAGTGAAGTAAGGGCAAGTGAAAGAGGAGGACAGACATGAAGCAATATGTTGTGATGTTTCCATATTGGTAAGTGCTTTTCATGCCAAAGGAAATCGTATATCATTCAGTAGATGCTTTTGCAGGCCCAAAAATGATGAGATTCAAAAGAAGACCATGCCTCAGTGTGGTAGGGAGAAGAAATATTATCTTGGCTCTTTCCTATCTCTAGATCTCAATGGTCAGAGTGACTCTGAGGAGTCCTCCTTTGAACTTCTAGGTTGTTCCACTTGACCCCCTTGGCTGCCTTTTGTAAAGCCAGATCCCAAGCTTTGTTTGAAGGTCTTTGGTTGTGTAGTTGAGTGAAAGAGCCTTGTGGTAATTGATGCCTGAGATATTCAATTTTTGTTCATTGCATTTATGGTTTTTCAGAGAGAACATGGATGTCATGTCCTTCCAGCCTTATCTCTTCTTTATGACATTTTAGTCTTCATACCCTTTAGCCTATGTCAGCTTGTGATTCTGGTCAACACCCGAAGGAAACTGTCAATCCCAGGTTTGCTCTACTGCAAAAGGGAGATCATGGCTTCCCTATTCCTTTCTTGATTGATGAAAATTGGTCAAACTGGTGACTATAGTCTTCCTCAGGCTAACCTTGACCAGGTCACCTACTTCAATGCGTGTAGAAACGTGTCCTTTCAATTAAATACAACATATTGAAAGAGAATGTTATTGACATCATTATCTTTGCTTTCTTTTGTAAAGCTAAGGAGGGCAAACAAATCCATGAGGTGTCATATAATAATCACTTGGAGTCCTTGTTAAGAGTAAACTTTAGGGCACATCTGCAGATACTTATTTTGGAGATCTGGGTTGAGGCTTGATGATTTGTTTTTCTAATGTGATCGTAGATGCTGCTGAGGTCAGCATGAGAGGTGCTTTCATTCATGGGGAAAAATGGTCAAATAATATCTTAATTCCTTACTTTCCAGACAAAAAAGGAGTATAATTGCTTTCAAATATCTCACTATATGGTGGGTAAGACAGAAAATTTAAAAAATTACAACATACTATGGGTTGGATCTTACATATCTCCCAAAAGCTCATGTGTAGATTTGGCCCCCAGGTAATGGCACTCTAGGAAGGGCACCTAGTTGAAGAAAATAAATCTTTCAGAACATGCTCTTGAAGGGGTATTGGGGCCCTGTCCCATTCCTTTTCCCTTTGCTTCCAGGCCACTATAGATCAAAGTTTTCCTCCAACAAGTGCTTCTGTCCTGATGATCTGCCTTGCTAAAGACCTAAAGACAAGGGGCATGTGACTAGGGGCTAAAACTGTGAGCCAAAGTAAAACTTCTCTACTTTACTGTGATTTCTCTCCGATACATTATCACAGTGAAAAAAGGCCAGTTTAGAGATAGTTACAAAATGCTAATTGGAAAGCAGTTTGTGCCCATGTAGAAGCATAAGCCATTTTTAAGCAAGAGATGATGAAATTCATGTTATGAAAGGACCACTTAGCTGAAGCACAAGGATATCTATTCAGGATTCATGAAGTTGAGGGTGATACAGTTAGATTAGACCTTTTAGGGCCCTGTGTACTATGTTAAGGATCAAGAACTTGATCCTGCGGGGAACAGGAAGTATCTTTACTGTTCTTGAGAGCCATGGCAGCAGTGGGCCAATCTTTCTTTTTATTTTGTTGGTACTTTTTTTTTTCACAGTATGTGAAGTTTATATTTGTCCAGATACATGTAAGCAACATATTTTGATTTTCTTTAATTCCCTTCTCCCTCTCTACCTCCCTCCCTCCATCTTGATTCCCTTTCTCCATTTTCATTGTAATTGCTTTTGTAGCTCATGTTTGTGACATATAGATAAGGGTATCTATATTTATGAGGGTATTTGGTACGTATACCTGAGGCACCTTAAACCTTTTTTTGTCTGCTCCCCCTTCAGTCTCAGATCCTTTCCCATTTGCAAAAGTTCTGTCTCCCTGATTCATTTTACCAATCTTTCATTTTGCTATTTATTTATACTTTGCATTACTCAAATGAGAGAAACCACATATTTAAGCTCATGTGCCCGATTTATTTCACTTAACATTATACTTTTTTTTTCAGCTTTAATTGAGTTTATTGGTACATTTTAGGGATACAGTACAGTTACATTCATTGTTGGGATCTTGTACCTCTTCATGACAAGTCTTGATTCTCATTTTTTCCCCTTACCTCTGCCTTCCCTTCACCCCCTACTCCCCTCCCCATCTACAAACACTTTATTTTCATCTTTTCATTCTCTCACATTTTTTCTTTTCCCTTTTTACCCTTTCCCTACCCATCCCACCTTCCCTACACCTTTAGCTCCTTTCTTCCCATTTCTAAATGTCAGTAATCTTATTAGGATCTTCTGCATTGTTGCAGATTATTCATACCAGGGAAACTATTTGGTATTTATACATGTGTGTCTTATTTATTTCACTTAGGAGTATATCTTCAATATGTATCCATTTTCCTATGAATGAATCTATTTTCTCGTTCTTTATGGCTGAGTAATATTCCATTTTATAGAAAAACAACATCTTCTTTATCCAGTTTCCAACGGATGGGCAAATGGGCTGTTTCCAAGATTTAGCTATTACAAACTGTGCCGCTATAAACATGGGTGCACATACTTCTCTGTGATATGATTCTTTTAGTTCTCTTGGAACAGAGGGATGGCTGGGTCAAATGGAACCTCCAGTCCAAGCTCTTTGAGGTATCTCCATATTGATTTCCATAGTGGTTGCACTAGTCTGCACTCCCACCAACAATGGAGGAGGGTTCCTTTCTCCCCACAACCCCGCCAACATTTGTTATTGTGTGATTTGTTGATAGCAGCCATTCTTTGTGGGGTGAGGTGGAATCTCAGTGTTGTTTTCATCTGCATCTCTCAAATGACCAGTGATGTGAAACATTTTTTCAAATATTTTCTTGCTGCTTTTACTTCTTTGTCTGAGAAATGTCTGTTCATTTC
>NW_022900913.1:43977113-44046490 GCF_012274545.1 Fukomys damarensis
GATCCTCAGGCCTATTTCTTTGCCAGTACCATGCTGTTTTTATCACAGTGGCTTTGTAGTATAGTTTCAAATTGGGAATTGTTACACCTGGTGCCATGTGTCTGTTGCCTAAAATGGCTTTTGCTATTCTAGGTCTCTTATGGTTCCAAATGAATTTTTGGATTTTTTTTTTCTAGTTCTGTGAAATATAGTGTTGGAATTTCAATTGGCATTGCATTGAATGTATATAGCAGTTTTGGTAGTATGGCCATTTTCACTATGTTGATTCTTCCTACCCAGGAGCAGGGGATATCTTTCCATTTTTTTTATATCCTCTTCAATTTCTTTTTTCAGAGTGCTATAGTTTTCAGTGTAGAGATCTTTTGTTTCTTTTGTTAGATTGATTCCTAGATACTTCATTTTTTTGGATGCTATTGTAAAAGCAATTTTTTCCCTTATTTCTCTCTCCTTGTGTCTGTTATTTGTGTATAAGAAGGCTATTGATTTTTGGGTATTCACCTTGTATCCAGATACTCTGCTGAATCTGTCAATTATCACTTAACATTATACTTTAAGGAGTTTCCATTTTCCTACAAGTGTCTCAAATTTATCCTTCTTTATAGCCAATTAGTATTCCATTATTTGTAAGTACCACACTTTCTTTAACCATTCATTTGTTAATGGACGTATAGACTGCTTTCAGGAATTACCTATTATGAATTGTGCTACTTTAAACATGGGTCTGCCTGTATCACTGTAACATGTCCTTAGCTCTTATGGGAAGATACTTAGAAGGGAGAATAGCAGGGTCAAACAGAATTTCCATTTTTAGTTTGAGAAATCTCCATACTGATTTCCATAATGGTTGTATTAGTTTATATTCCCACCAAAAATGTAGAAGGCTTCCATTTTCACTGCAGCCTTGCCAGTGTTTGTTACTTGATTTCTTGATGATCACTCTGCTTTCTGGTGTAAGATATAATTTGCATTTTTCTAATGACCAGAGATGTTGAATATGCTTTCATTTGTTAACTGGCCATTTGCACTTCTGCGACTTCTCTATTCTTTTCATTTGTGGGCCCACCTTTCTATACTTTGTCCCATTTCTCCTTAGTTTGTTTCACCCTTGCTTGTCTAATCTTCCTAGTGTAGCCATTAGGTATTTGTCACTAATCACTGCATTTATTTTATAAATACAAGTTTTCAGAGATAGTCTTTAACCACTATCGAATTCCACGTGATGTCAAATATGGCATCGACTGACTGATTGATTGGTACCAGGGATTGAGCTTGGTACCTTGTGCTTGTGAGGTAGGCAGCGGCACCCCTGAGCTGAAATCCCAGCTCAATGGTTGTTTTTTTCTAAACTAAAATCTCAGTATTCAGGTTTAATATAAGGTCGACACTCTGATAATTAAGTAGGCTTTGGGTTGCAGTTTGGACACTCTGTCCCTAAAAAGTTTGCCATCACTGATTTGGCAGTATGAAAGACTCAACTATCTACAACTGTGTTACTGAAAACCATTGTAAACTTCCTTCTTAGGCATCAATAGGTGAGGCTAAGTTGGAAACATCAAGAGAATTAACAAGGAGAACAGAACTGCTTTGGATGAAGGGGCAAGAAGGAAAGGCCTTCAAAAGAACTGATGACCACTTAGATCAGATCATGTGGAACTTGTAAAAATGCAGATAACAGATCCACTGAATTAGAATCTCCAGAGGTAGGATTGTAGAGTCTAAAAATTTAACAATTTTCCTATGACATCTTAAACATACTAAAGTTTAGTAAACACTGGAGTAGGGTTAACTCTCATTTTAGCTTGATTCTGTTCCCTCCATGCATACCTCAAAATGTCTTTCAAAGTCCATTATCACAATGTGCTAAAATGAGGGAATTTGATGCTATTTATCAGTGAAAAGGGAAACCTTCCCAAGGCTTACTGTTGCTCATGGCTCCTGCCTTGGCTTACTGTTAGTTTCCTCACACACAGTGCTTTCTTGTGAGTTTATCAGCAGCTATTAGTGTGTGGAAGCTCAGATTCAGAGGTCTGACAGACTTAGGTTGGGTCCTGTTTCTGTTGCTTGCCATCTGTGTCCTTGTGGTGGTTAAATTCTCAGACTGACTCAGGTTCCTTATTTCTAAAATGGAGAGAACAGTAGTTCATATCTTATAGGACTGTGTTAGAAATAAATGAAGTAATTGATGTATCTGACACAGAATAGGTACTGGTACTAGTGATTACACTTGAGACCTTGTGCTTGTGAGGCAGGTGGCAGAAGCAGTGAGCGAAATCCCTGGCTTAGCTGTTTAATGTTAACATGAAGTATACTACCAAAATATTTATCATAGTAATCATTATCATTGTCTTTGTCTCTAAATTTCTAACTTGAACTTAAGCCACAGTTTCGGTAGGGTTACCTCAATCTTGTTCCAGAGTTCAGCAATTCCTGCCTCTTGGACATTGCTTGACTTGGTCAGAGCACTGCTCATGGACACACAAACTCACTGATTATCCAAATGCCACTCAACATTTTGTTTACATCCTCTGAAGGATCCTGTAACTCAAATGTCAGAGGTAAACTTGCCATCTTCCCTTTCCAAGATGGCCTCTCTGCGCTCTACTTTTACAGTAAAAGTACAGTCATCTCTCCGATTGCACAGAACAAGAAACTTGAGTCAGCCTTTACCTCTGACATCCCTTATCCTCAACCCCCATACTGAATCCATCTTCAAGGCTGCTAAATTATACTTTATAAACTTTTCTCAGACCCCCATCTACTTCTCTCATGTCCATTTCCACTATGCTGATTCAAGTAATTTTTTTTTTAAGTAACTGGGTCAACTCAATAGTTCCTTAACTATGTTTTTTATCCATAGCACCCTCTCTAATACATTCTGTGTCTCACAGAATAATACACAAACTGAATTACAGCAACATCTGTTCTCCTCTCATTACTTGTACTAGTATATACTAAATGGTATTTATTTCCATAGACCTTCTTTTTCATTTATTTTTTGGTACTGGGGATGGAACTTGGGACCTTGTGAGGTAGGCGCAGAACCACTGAGCTAAATCCCCAGCCCAGTAAGGCTTTTAAAAAATTCCCTGAATTGTAGCAATTATTCTTGGCTTCCTTCCTCACCCCTTGACCTTGACTTCTACTGGGGTGAACAGAGGCATTGCACCTGTTAGTCTGGCACATTGTGGCAGAGATGGAGTGGCTGGATGTTTGTGTGTCTCTACCTAAAAGCTGTAAAAGAATAGTGAGAACAGAAACTGGCACTAGGGAGAAAATGAGCAAAGTGTTGACAAGCCCGAAGGTGAGAGACTGTTTAGTTTTCCAATTAACTCAGCTTGGTGGCAAAAACATGGCGGTACCTTATATGGGCTAGGACCTGAGAATGAGTGTACACCACTGTATCCTTTAGTTGGCTAGCTGGCTCAAAATAAGTTGAATAGAAAAGGCAACTCTAAGATAATAGAGCTTTTTAGGGAACACATTTGCCAGTTCATATCCTAAAGCCACTTTTGCTGGGTCAAGACTTTTAAGTATTGAGTAAATGCAGTGGTGAATAGTTGCAGGGGTAAAAAGACTCTATCCTATGCTGAGTGCTGGCCTAGCTCCATTCCCTGCATTGCAGTCAGCAATCCAATGAGTCCCACTAAAATCTGCCCTGCTGCACCTCATGACGTTCCCACTAGTCAGAGGTATGCAGCTGTCTCATCTTTTTACTCTGTCAGCTTTTTTTTCTTTATGCTTTTATGCCTAGTCTTCTTACTGTGGAGAACTCTGACCACACAACAAGGATATGCAGGGGTAGGATGGACAAGTTAAGTGAATGTGAACTACTATCATCCAGCTTTAAATCATAAAATTATACCATTGGTAATGAATGGTCAAAAGGAGATCAAAGGCATTTCCAGTTTTATTCCTTGTTAGTGGTGTAACACAAATAGGATGTAGAGATGGTGATATGAATTCTGCCAAACCTGAAGTTTGTAAATGATTAGTCTAGGAATTTAGCCTCTGAATAACTCAGCTAGGCCAATTTATCTTCCTAGGCCTAATTTTTCTTCACTTTAAAATTGTCATTTATGATACCACTTAGGGATATGCAGACAGGGTTATAGGAGAATATGGCAAGGGTCAAATATAAGTTTTATTTCATAAGTTGTATATTGTGATTGAAACAGATGAAAGCTAGGAAAAGGCTCTTTCCTTCAATCCCTCTAAAGGACGTAAACAGAAGGGCCAGGTAATTTCCACCTGGAGGCAGTTTTTTCAATTTCTCTTATCTCAAAATGATGAGTGGACACTACTGGAGCTGAAAGTTGCCCAAGAGATGTTGAAGATTAATTGACTGAACTATTCCTATATGATTGTCCTGTATCTCTTCGTTTTCCTTATTTCAAGTAATAACAGAATTTTACAGAATGAAGCAGACAGAAGTCACAAGTAGTCATTCGTTAAAAGCCTAATACTGAAGAGCAAGGAAGAAAGGAGCGGGGTAGGGAGGGAATGAGATTCACACAATAGGAGGGAAAAAGAGTATTACTAGAAACCAGGACCTCTATGAATGCTGGGCAAGTGCTCTACCACCGAGCAAAATCTCTAACCCTTATAGTAATTTAAGTAGGTGTATCTTTGTTCATGAAGGCTGCTATAATAAAATACCATAAACTGGGAAAGTTATGAATAACAAATTGATTTCTCACCGATCTGGAGGCTGGGGCTTCTAAGATCAAGTCTTGCAGATTTGGCACCTGGTGAGGGCCCACTTTGTGATTCGTAGATGACACTTTCTACCTATGTCATCCAGTTATAGAAGGGACAATCAAGCTCTCCTGGGTCTCTTTTATAAGGGCACTAGTCTTATTTTTCAGTACAATACTCTGAGCACCTTTCCAAAGGCTTTACCTGATAGCTAAGGGTTCAAATTTCAACATAGGAATTTTGAGGGGCAGCATAAATACTCAAACCATAGCAGATAATAGTAAGACGTTGGAAGTGTGGGCTCTTTTTCTGCAATCTGATGGGCTTGTGGAAGTAAGACCCCAAAGCAAGATTTTCAGCCTCTGCACTTGTCTCTAATATGTGACAAGGAAATGAAGAGCTGGGGAACGGCAGGGATTCACTGCAGCTGAAACAACACAGTCTGCTGTCGGGTGCTCAGTGTGTATAGACGAACTGTTCTAACCACAGAAAGGGGATGTACCCAAAACAGTAGAGATGGAAATTCTCAAGGGTAGGATAGGAGGGGCACAGAGTCCAAATAAATTGACTTAAAGGAAATAAAGTAATATTTTCTGGGCACCAAATTAATATACTCAGATTTATATGCATTACAATGAGTTTGAAATGAAGTATTAATAAATATAAGAAAAGCTGTAGGGAAAACAGCACTAGGATCAGAAAGCAGAAAAGGCAGACGGACTATTCCATTGAAAACAAGGTAAACATTTTCTTGAGAAAATGTTTCTAGGTCAGAAATCTAAACTTGGAGAAGCACAACACATCGTTTAGTCTAAATCAACATGTGGTGTACAGGTAAGGAAAAAAAAGGGAGTCGGTTCCTTTGTCCCATCATTTCACTTTAGGGTCATGATTCTTGAGGAAGGGGACTTGAGTACAGGCTAAGTATTTCCTGAAAGGCATGAACTAGGCATCTTTGCTACAGTGTTCTTTTCTGGTGCATAAATACATAATGAGACTAAGTTGATCTTTTCTATTTAATTACCTTTATTCTGCTGGTTATGGTCTGAACATTATTTTGGGGTTAAATCTGTGCTTTTTCTTTACTTTCATTTAACATGAAAAATGGATGGTTTATAAAAAACAAAATTCATGAGGAATAGGCAGGTTCTTTCGTTAGCAATAAAGCAGAAAACTTCATAAACTCCATCCAGCTCAAAAACGAAATCCAGAATGTTTTTGTTTTTGTTTTTGGTACCAGGGATCGAATTCAGGACCTTGCACTTGGGTGGCTGAACCACTGAGCTAAATCCCTAGCCCAGAATGTTTTTAATGGTATCAAGTTAAAAAAAACCACCCCAATGTGTCTCGAATCTGATTATAATCTTTGGATCCACAGATCACCCACAGATACAATCAACCATGGCTAGGAAATGTTCAGGATAAAGTACTAAATATGTGTAGAATTCTTGTCACTCTCTAAACAATACAGTACAAAAATTATTTACATAACATTTACATTGTATTAAGCAATTAAGGGAGAATATACATAAATTATATCCAAATAATACACCATTTTATAAAAGGGACTTGAGTATCCTTGGCTTTTGTCATCAGTGAGGAATCCTGAGTCCAGTCCCCCATGGGTACTTTGGGGTGACTGTAACCCATTATCAATTTGGTAGCTACACTGAACACACATTAAGGACTCTCTATCTCAGGTATAGTTTTAAAAGCTACAGTACACTGGTCTCTATCTCAGGTATAGTTTTAAAAGCTACAGTACACTGGTATGGTATGACCTTAGTCTTAATGGAAGTATGTTCTGATGGGAGAGACAATAAACAGATGTGTCTATCCATTGTGGTGTTATAAGTGAATGAGTGGGGTTATGGAGATAAAGTGATGGCACAGGAGCAGGGGTGTCAGGATGGTTAGAAATACAGGGGACTCAACTTTCAAACTCAATTCATTCCTGAGGGCTGGTTGTAAATCAAGTTGTCTGAAAGTCAAGACTATTTTTCCCATAAGAAGCTATGGAAATACCCATGTGTTCCAAACCTAAAGCACACCTTAACTAAACTTTCCATAGTAAGTGTTGTATAATGTGCATAATTTACCAGCGACACCAATAATTTTCCTAGTGTATTCACCAAAAAAGTAACAAAATGTGCCTAGTTCACCGGAAATAATTTCATACTGTACTCACCATTCAAGTTGACGTGTTTGACTTGCCTGAAGGGAGGATGAAATGGAAGGTGGAGAGTCCTTTCTCTCCTTGAGATAGTGTGTAGCCCACTATGATCTGCTCCTGGCTCACTAGGACTCGACCTTTTCAGAATGAAAAGCTGGTCTAAGGTTGTCTGTTTTAACAGTTTTGTAGTATGACATGACATTGTCATTAAGCAAGTGAATATAATTGACTTTTTGCTGCCTGGGTAGGTCTTTACAAATGTTTGTAGCTCTGTCGATATTGTCAGGATCTCCTTTACCTCATAAGAACTTTGCTGCACTGATTGTTGACACCCTCCCCCTCCTCTTCAGAAAGATCCCCAGCTGCCATTCTCTGTTGCTCAGCCAGAAGTTGCTGAGGTTCCTCTGTAGGCAGTTCCTGAGTGTTCTCTCACCAGTTACTCAACATCACCACTGTCTACCTGCAAGCCTATGGACTCTGCTATGGTTAGAATGTCAACCACAGGGTCAATTGAAAGCTAAGGCTCTCTATACAGCCTTCAAAGTCTCTCTCCTATATAATTTTAGGCCATACTTTCTTCAGGCAGATCTCAGCATCCATAGAGATATTGGTCCAGAATCTCTGTTAACCTCATACAGGAAAGACCAGCTTTTGGGTCATTAACTCAAGAGCTAGGTCCTAAGTTGTTCATATGTGAGGCCAGTCGTAACTCAAGGGTCCCCTGCAGCCCCACATCTCCCTGTAACCTGCCAACTCTCTTTGCACCCCCAAAATTCTCTAGGAAGTCTCAAGATCATTTGGCCCTTAGGATTTTACAAATGTTTCCTGTCTGGGCACCCTTGGTCTCTGCCTCTTTACTCCCTGTCCCCCAATTACTTCTTGCTGTCCTTCAGATCTCTGCCCCATAGAACTTCCTCCAGAAAGACTTGTCTGGCCCTGGACAAGCCACGTTCAGGTTCCTTCTTAACCACAGCACTGAACTTCTTTACTGTATTGAGCACAGTAATAATGACATGTGAATTGGATAGTTTAATGCCTTTGTGCCCTACAGACTATACGCTCCACTACAGCAGTCTATTTTGTGTACTGCTGAATCCTTCAAAGCTTGTAGTTTATGTAGTACGTACCTGGCACGTGACTGTTGAATGTCTGAATGGTAACTGAATACTCTGGTGTAGCAAAATTAAGCATGGAAGGTTCCTGTGTACCTATTTAGAAAACACTGCTTCATCTTATAGGCCATATATGTAATTTGGGGAAACTTTACATACAAAATCAGTCAACATAATTTGGTTTCATTGGTTACAAATATGAACAGTGACTTATGTTACCTCATTTCAACCATTTTAACTACTATTGAAAATGTGTGCTGATTAAATTTCAATTTAAAATCAAGAATTTTTTTTATTTGTAAAAGACCAAGTCATAAATAGGCAGAATCAACCCATGCTTTTATTTTCATTGCATATAAAAATTTCATATGAAGGTATTGATTGATGTACAGTACTATCCCCATGGGCTGTAAGAGAGGCTAAGAAACCACTAAAAGAATCATTTGTAATGCTCACACACAATTTACCACTCTGAAACATATCCAAATAAAATTTAAAAATAACAAATCAGTAAGGATATATTTTGTAGTTATAGTGTCCCGTTCGTACTATTTAAAACAAAAGTAATCAAATTCCTTTGGGCCAGGGCTGCTAAAATCTACAGTTTGTGTCAAAAAATAAAATAAAATAAAATAAAATAAAATAGGAGGCTCATTTTTCCTAGAAAAAGAATCTCTCCTTTCACCAGTAAGTCACACATTTAAGGGCTGGGCAGCAGCAGCAAGAGGTTTCTACACTATCCACTAGGAATTATTCACAACTTTCAGGAGTGACTGTGCAAAGTTAAATTCTAAATAGAAAATTTTCACAAATTTATTTCAGAGAGTGAATCCTTTATGCTATGTGAAGTGACATTGTATATAACTTGATGTTTAAAAGAAATTTGGTTAATTTTAGTTGAAAATTCTATGGTTTTTTAAAAAAATGGCCTCTTGTATAGTCCTTTAACCTGACAGGAAGCTGATGAACAGATGACTAATCAAGATGTGACCTATGGCTTCTGTTTCAAATCAAGTTTATTTTCATTTTCAAGTTCATTTTCCTATGAGCCAAAAAAAAAAGGTGATTTGAGAATTACTGGATAAAAATTATTTCCCCAGTAGTGTCTGAAATTAAGAACAATCGAATGTTAACTGAAGTGTAGCGCCTGATCAACAGTTGGATGATACACTGTCCCATAATGAGGTGCTGCTCTACGGCAAGAAGTACGTTAAGGACTTGTGTCTCAGGAGGGTCGCAGAATCCTCCAGAGGTGGTCTGTGGTTTTGTCAAATCCAGCTATTGTCAAAAATTTAATTAACTGAAAGCTTAGATAAATACTGCCCAGCCCTAGCTCTACCTTTATTTTGAAATGCAGCAAAAAAGAAAATATTGGTTAAAGTTAAGGCACAGCCCTGGGACCAAAGACCTGCAGCTATGTTGTTATTTAAATTTATATATCTTTATGTATTTTATAGTTTTCTTGAATCTTCCATAAACAAGCTCTAATGTGACGAGACTATATTACAGGAGAAAAGAAAAATATACAAGGAGTATGTATACACACCATTCATTCTCTCACCAAGAGTTTCCAAATATATCAACACCATCCCATTGGAGATGATGTTTTAATAAGAACTGATAATTTACAATTAACATTACAGTATGTACATTGCAATAAATACATGGTTGTAAACAGACAAATAAGACTGTATTACAGGTAAGGTCATTTGGTGAGAAAAATGCATGGCACAAAAAATAAATAATGCACTCAAAAATTATCATAAAGCTTTCTGTAAAATCCATTCAAGTTTTCTTTTCTTGTTTGCAATTTGTCCTATCTACATTATTGTGAATTTTAACTGATGCAAAAGAAAACAAAACTAAAACAGCATTATTGTGTTCAGTAACTTGCAAGCTGAAATGTACTGGTTTTATACAAACTTCGTCTTTTTTCCCCATGCAGTACCCAGATACTGCATTTTCTTATGGCATTTTAGGCAATGTAAAGCCACTTGTGTAAGGATATTTTTTTTAAAGCAGTAATTCTGAAGCACATTTTGGTGAGAGAACATCAGGGAAAGTTGAAGAGGGCAAGATAGAAGGGAGAGGATAAAGATTGTATAGTGCATTAGTCCCTAAATCTTGGATATTGTCTTTTCTACAATTTGATTGTCCATCAGCGAGTATCGTTACAACACAGTACCATTAAAAACCAACAAACTGGAAAAGTCCTTTTTAGTGCAGTTACAAACCCTTTCATGTCAAGATCTGTTTATGACATGTTGCTGCTTTTTCAATTTTTTATTATGAAAACTCCAGGCACTCTGGGGAAAATTCCATGTGTAGGGATGGGAAGAAAAGAATTATTTGGAAAGAGGAATAAACCCTAAACTCTGCTTTTTCTTTCTAGACTTCCCTCAGGAACAAATACAATAAAAACAATACAAGTTCTTGGGAAAATCACTTGGTCAAACATAGGTTTCTTATAGTTTACTGTGCTGTTTTTTTACAAGGGAAAGTGAGTGGAAACCTAGTAATTGATTAATTCCTATTCTGCCCTATTTTAAAAATCAGATAATTTTTCTATCAAGGGTGCTAAACATCAGTCCAATCTCAGGAAATTAAAATAGGACTATCTTGAGCTTAGATCATTTCTCTGAATGATGACTTAGTTACTTGAGCCTAGAAAGCTCCTTGAGAAGTTCCAAATACAAATCCATTCAGGGTTGCAATTTGTCTTAAAATGTTTTATTTACCTTTGACTTAACTGGATATCCCTTCTGTCCCTAATTCTTTAGCTATCAAAGCAAAAAATGATTATGTGGGTTCCAAATTATTCAGAGAAGGCAAACCCTTTATTAAGAACTGATTTGGAAAGAAATACCATACTAAACAGCCCATGGTACCAAGTGCTGTCAGCAGATAAACACTGGGATTAATCTCCAAAGTTGCAGTACAGTTATTCATGCTAAAATTGGCTTTTTTTTTTTCAATTGATCCCTAATTTTTCATTTAGGCAGAGTATTTTTACTAATCCAATATTTTAGACATTTCCAACCTATTGGTCTAATGGATGTATCAACTGCTCTTCTCCATGTGTTTAAAGAAATAATAGGTCCCTCCCCTCCAAGACATGATCTGGGTCAGTACGTTATATGGCGATTCTTACAAGTTTCACAGCTCTCCAAAGAGTAGCTGCTACACTTAAAAGCACTTGGTGGGGATATTTTTCATATAGTTCCAAACCCATGGTGAAACTATAGAAAAAAATAGAATTAACTGTACTGGTCTTTGTTAATATACTGCTAATGTTTTTCAATACTGCCTGGTTAGCTGCTAACTTCTGTCTGTAACCCTAGAGTAAAAGCTAGTTATGACAAACGGCTTCAGCGTAGAATGAAACGCTAACCCTAATTTTACTACCTGCTTCTTTTCATCAGTTAGGATGGTGATGATATACTTGATAAGATCCATCTAGCAAACATGGACAGAGATTAAAACACACACTAAATAAAGTAGCACAAGAGGAAAACATTCTTCTTATTCTAACTGGCTGTAAAAAAAACAAAAATGGACATGAAATGTGTGGATTACTACAAAGACGTGCACTTGTGAAATGCAATCGACACAGCACAAAGTCATCAGAAGACACTAAGTAGGAAAATATCTAAAAAACACTGACCATTTTAGTTACTGGGTATTTATATAATTTCCCATTTGCTTCAGACAACACCAGCTGATGTTTCTATGAGGATTAAGACACAATGGACATAACGCACGTTGAAGTATTACAGAACAAATACTCACTTTGCACACCATGAACAACTTTAGCAGAGAGCAACTCCGCTTATTGGGAAAGAGTGAAATAAAAAAATCAAAGTAATGAAGACTTACAAAAAGTGTTTCTGGCAACATAAAGTTTTTCTGATTTAAAATATGGAAGTCATTGGTATATAAAACAATGACCACTACAAATCTGTTAATTGCTATGGACTATACGGTGCAAGTAAAATTTGTAAATTAGATTTATCCAGTGTAGCACAGATTTGTACTGAAATCTTGCAAGTTACTCCTTAGAAAAAAATAACCAGTGGCAGATGAAATTCTGAACATAGTTTTTTAAATATAATACCTCAATACATTTAATAATAAAAGTAAGCTCTACAAAAAATCTTTTACATATCATACAAAATGTAGAGGTGAGTGCAGCTCACTGAACTACACTATTCAGTCATGTATCAGGAAGACTTGAAATTAGAAAATTATGCAATTTCTGTGGCTCTTCTTCCTTCTCGGAACAGATTCATGCTGTACTCTGTTCCTGACATGTTTGCTGCTTTACTCCACTAAGTTCACTCTTTCCATATATAATGCCTTCTTTCTCCAGGAAATATTGCAATCAAGAAACTCTGAAATTCAATCCACTTATGACTTCCCGATGAGCCACGCTCCCTTGAAAGCATTTTGGAGTTGATTTTATCTGCTTTGTCAGCTCTACCAAGCTGAAATGTTCAAATGCTGTTTGTGAAGGTGTCCCCCTTGCTCTGATGACATGGAGGTGAAGAAAGTGGATACAATATTCCTGAGCGCCAGACTGAGTAGTCAAGATCAGTTTTGTTCAAACGTCCTGGCAGATGATAATGAGGTGTGACCATGGTTGTGGCATGTGACATGCACTTTGGAAACGATTTTTCTACTACAAAAACAAAGGCGTGACATTCTGCACTGTTACGTGTCAGGAGAACAACTGTCTATGACACAAACTTCAGGCTGGCTTTCCTCTTCCCCTACGGCCTCCTCTTCCACCTGTTCATCAAGGGGAATTTCAGTAGACTCCGAGTCTTGAGTGCACAGAGTCTTGGAGTCACTGCAGCTAGTGTCTTCCTCCACTTGACTTCCACTGTCCTTTTCGGTGTCTGACTCTCCATCTTCCTCTAAAGTTAGTTCAAACTGGAATTTCTCAGTCTGACCCTGCTGACCCTCCTCTTGGTCATCAGGCGCAGGAGAGGGGCTCTGAGGAATTGTGCTTTGGTACCATTCACGATTGTCCTCCAAAGTGTCCAAAATGTCTTGGGCATCAGGATGTACAAGGTCTGCCCATGTCTCCCAGAGAGGATGAACAATATAGTCTATGAAGCCCACCTAGTTAAAAGAGAAATCCAGTATGACTATTGCAATAGGACTGACAATGGGAAAGGGTAATAAGATCACAGCCCACAAATAGAATACTGAACCGAGAGCTTCTAACCTTAGTTGGGTAAAATAATTACTACTTGAGGCAACAGCTAGGAAAATTTAGCCTCTAGAACCCTCCTTTCAAAAGTATATTTATGTATAAAATGTTCTTCTCTCATTTACGTGTTAGGGTGTGGATCCTGGACCTTATGGTCCTGGTGAATCCAGACAACTGAAGGTAATTACTCTGTACCATATGAATATAGTCATGAATATAATGCCACAGGAATGTATGAGTTTAAGTCATAAGATTGAAGGTGATTTTTGGATTCTAAACACTAAGGTGAAACTGAGTTTGTCAAAGCGAAGTAATTTTGCTAGCAGAATACTGTTAGATGTGAGTACTGTAAATGCTACAGCTGTAGCTTTGTTCCCTTCAAAAGCTGCACGAGACAAGTCATGTATTACCTGTGATTTTTCCACAGATGCATTGTGCTTGTCACACATGGGACTTATCTCCATGCCTCGCTCCCTCTCTCGGTCTCCTTGGCGGAAGAACTCTTCCATTATCCGGTCTGTCCACTGGCGGTACAGTTGAAGAGGCTTTGTGGGGTTGCTCAGATCTGCACAGTGCACCATATTCTGGAGAACCTAAAATAGATGGAGGCATTCTCTATTCTGCACTTGCTCTTTTTTTTTTTAAGCTAGAAATTCACAATGGATGACTGTGACACTTATAAATACATGTAGTGTAAGATTTATTCCAAATAGCTCAACCATGATGTGTCTGTGTGTGCTTCACACTTGTATTAATAGTTCCAAATTATGCCACTTCTACTGCATCTAAGTATCATCAGAGAAATTGCTTATGTGCATGGTTGACTAAATTCAGAGCTGCTTAAGGGGCTGGTTTTCTGGGGTGTTAAGTTTTTAAAAATACATATGAAAAGACCAGTAACATTTTACCTTGTTAATTCATAAGAATAAGAATGTGGGTAAAAATCCTGACTGTAGTTAGTTACTAAAAGTATAACACGGGAGAAAGGAAAGACACCTCTCATTAAAGCTGAACACACAGACATGCAGGACAAGAATATGGTAATGATTTACCTGGATCCTATCAGAGTAATTATCAAGAAGGAGAACCCCAGAGCTTGTCACTTTCTTAGTTTCAACCATAGTTTTCAAATCAGCTAGCAGATTCATGTGTTTTGACATATCTGTTGCAAGTACCTTAAAAGGCAAAGAATATGTTATTAAGTAAAGTCTAGAGGAACAAGTCAGAATTTGCACATGAACTTTTTTTTTTTTGCAGAAAGTAAGAAACTATTGACTTTCAATGACAATGTACGGAAATTACTCTCCCTGTGGAAGTCTTTTTCCGACCAAGTTTTCACAGGCTCAACACATAGGAACATCAGGCATTGACCACTTTCATGCTGAAAAAAGGGCCAATATCTGTGCAGCTAAATGGAGGTTTAATACATTTTTGGAGTACAAAGTGACAGACTATGATGAAGTGTTCACAAACCACAGAAACAGTTTTAGTTAATTTTTTACTTGTCTGTGAGTAGATCATTATTGCCTATATTATATATACAGCTAAAGAGAATAATTTTTTAATAACCAAAAATCTGTCTCAGAATCACACTGAATAATATGCAGAGAAAAGAATAAAATTTTGAATATGTCTAATTGGATGAGAAAAACTCATCTGAGCTGCAGTCCATGTCCTGTGCTTTTTGCACATCATTCTCTACCTCTCAGAGAGTAAAACTTGAATAATGAGAGTGAACTATCATATTTCTATCTAAACTGCTAGAAGTGGAAAACCTAACATTAGAATTAGAAATGCCTAATTTTCACAGTACAGCGGCAGCTTCTAGAACGGAAAGGCCAATAATAGGTTTGGAAATGTACTTCCTTTATATTGAGACAGAGTCTCACTAAGTAGTCCAGGGTAGCCTTGAACTCACTGTGTAGCCCAACCAGGCCTCAAATTACAGGCGATCCTTCTGCCTTAGCCTCCTGGGTGCTGGGATTACAGGTGTGCATTGCCACACCCAACTTTTACATTTTCTTAAAGCAACTTACACCATAGTAATTTTTTTCCTCTTACACCACAGTAATTTTTTTTCTCTTTTGGCTTTCATTAGTTACTTACAATGTCAATGACCATTTTCCTTAAAGACTGTCTTTGCTTTTTGGTCAAATTCTGGAAAATATCACAGTTTTCTTCTTGAAGCAATTTAAAGCCCACAGCCAAATGATGGTTCTCTAAGACAGAGGAGTCGTTGTACATCAAGGCAAGTTCAGAGTCTGAAAGAAAAAGGCATGGAAGATTACTAGATCTGCTCAATTAGAAGTACATTTTATTCTTTAAGTTGTATGATACTTTGAGTTTGGGATGAAATTTCCCTTAACCTTCTCTAATGCCTTTTACCATTATAGAACAATATGCAGGACAAAATGTACCAGATAATGTAAAAGCAGAAAGAATACTGGAATCTTAGGAGTGAATTCCAATGCTACTGACACAAAGCAGGCCACGTCACTCTCCGAGTGCAAGACAAACCACTTTGCCTTTACTCTCTCGAGATAGGCCATAAACTCAGCAAACTATGGCATTACTAACATCTATAACACCTGCAGAAGTAAAGGTCTTCTGCCCTGATAACCATGGATTACCTATCCTGCAATTTATGTAACGTGAGGATCATGGGATGCAGAATTATCTGTACTCAATAGGTGCAAGAGTATGAAACACATGAACAATATCCAGTTTGTTTATGCTGCTTTTATTTTCTTCCACTAGCTAGTACTGAAAGTAGGTTTTATTCATTTATTTCCATTTTCTCACCCAAGTATCCTGGCACATCATATACATGTAAATTACTCTTCCCACCTGCTTGCCCATGGCTTTGCATAGAGATGCTCTACCAGGTGTCTACACGCCTGCAGGTACAGAGTGTACCATTCTGCCTTATCCTAGTCCTATCAATCACAGACCCAGATTTAGAAGGTAGCAATTAAAAAAACCTGACTCATGCTTTCCTACCCGCTTTAAGTCTTTGGAAAGACAAAAGCACACACACTTGGTCTTTTGACGAATTCACAGAACATATATTTGGAAGAAGTATCCAATATCACTCACTGCTGTAAAGGAGCTCAGGAGGACAGGAGAAGCACAGGACCTATCTCTACTGGGAGATTCTATGACTTCTTTAGAATTATACAAATAAAAACTGGCACATCTAAATTTTTGCTCCCAACACATAGGAACAGGGGTGCCTAGAGAATTACGTATTGTTTCTAGATAAGCAACAATATTCCTTTTTCAAAAGACAGTATCTGGTTAAGTCTATAAAATATAAATACTTTAAGGATAGTTAAAACATGTTAATAAAAAATTTAAAACTTATAGGATCCCACTACATGTGCTGTATTTTCATAGTCCAGTCATATTAAATAAATCTGTAATACAAGGGAGGTGTGTTTTCTAATTGGAGAAATAATACTGAATTCATGTATTAGTATCTTTTAAAGGAGTAAATATGCATGTAGATAAAGGGTGTTAACAGAAGAACTGACTTAAGAAGTTCTGATTTATATGTCCCCTAAAGAAAGATACCAGAAATAAGTTATCGAGCCTGAAGAAGAGCAAGATGAGAGCTTCCCCTTCAAGGATATGATGGACGGCCTGCAGTGAGGAAGTTGCATCAGTGAGTTCTACAAACTGGTAAGAGGTCCAAGAGGGCTTGCTAAGCCTGCTTGGAAAGCGGTTATCTTCTCTTTAGGAAGAGTCCACACTGACTAGAAATATCATGAAGTGATTCATTATTTAGACTGGTGGTTTCTACAACCATTTCAGTCTCTGTGACTGTCATCAGAATGTGGGATGCCTGTTGATTTTTAAGTGAACAAATGTTAGCACTTAAAACTTGAACCTCAGGGTAGTCATTTAATTTTCTACTTGTCATTAAGACTGAAGGCAGCTGGGTATGGTGGGTGCATGCCTGTAATTCCAGCACTTGCAAGGCTGAGGCAGGAGGATTGCCATGAGTTTGAGGCCAGTCTGGACTACATAGTAAGTGCAGGGATATGTTCTGATCTACAGAATAAGACTCTGCCACCCCACAAAAGAAAGATTGAAGGTCACGCCTAAAAGAGAGGGTCATATTCTGTAGCTTCTCAGTCAATATCCACAAACAATGCTAATTCAAGACGTCTAAGGAGAGTTCTTGAAGGTTCATGATTAATAGAAGGCTGCTTTCACATTTTGGTACAGTGCTTAGCAGAGGGGCTGAGACATTCTTATATTATTTGTGTTGAAACCCCTTCATCTTTAAGTACACATCTCTTCCATGAAGCCTTTTGTACCACAAAACAACTACTCTCTTGGTCCTATAAATTAACTACTTACACAGCATTTATCACCCTTTACCTTATCTGTTCTATCTCTGTACAAATCTCTCAACAGTTCTTCCAAAACCTCCCTAACTTAGAGACTTTGGCTCTGCGATGGCTAATCTTGACTGGATGGAAAAACCACTAAGAAATGAGTACAGCATAATTTGGGATTTGTCTATGAAGGTGTTTCCAGACGTGACTGGCAGATGGACAGTAAACTGTGGGGTGGGCCTCTCCTGATGTGGACAGCAACATTCAGCAGGCTGCTGGCTGAGACAGAAGAAACCTTAAAAGTGGTTTTCTCTCGCTCAGCTTCCCAGATGCCAGGAGATTAGCAGCATTCCTTAGCCATGCATTTCTACCATGATGTTTCTGCCTCTGAAAATGGCCTAGGAGCAACAGAGAAAGCTGACTACGGATTGGAACCTCTGAAACTGTAAAGTGAATAAATGTTTTCTCCTCTAACTGTTTTTCTCAGGTATTCTGTCACAGTAACGAACAGCGGACCCGAGCCCCATATAAAAGTGAAGGTTAGTAATTTAATGTTTGGCTGTCTAGTTTGTCCTATGTTCTTCAGTTTTCCTAATTTACCAAGTGCAAATGGGAAAATAATATCCTAAGGCAAAACATTTTGAGGATTAAAGTATCAGATACTTTACTATGTGATTTGTGTGGAGTATCTCATTAATCCTCACTACAACTTTCAGGAAATTCTGTGATAGGCATTTGCAAATGAAAAAAATAAGCCTTAGAGGAAATTAGTAACTTTGCCAGTGTCACCTACCTTTTAAGAACTAGGGCTAGTACTTAAAGCTAGACAGTGTGTAGCGCCTCCTACCCATTATGCCATTATTACAGATGCTTCAAAACAGAGAAGACAACCTTGAGCGGTGAACAGTGAAAGTGAACCAAAAAGGGATAAACAATCCATTCACTGCCTGGCACACAATAAGAACTTAATAGTCATTCTATTACTGAAGGTCTGTGCACACCTCTACAAATTCAAATTCATCTTTTCTTTTCTTTTTTTTTTTTTTTTTTAAGCTATAGACCAACTTGCTTAAGTGAAAGAACTACTCTGGATCAGGAATAAATTATGTTCAATATAATGCTACTAATGCAGGCAAGAAGACCAACTTTATCCATGTGCCCTTTCCTTCCCAGTGTTTACTGGATGAGAGTTGGAGGGTGGGCAGATGCCATTACATAACTGAGAATATGTGTTTCCCATTTTCACTCTTGATTCCTGGAATCATACTCTGGATCAGGAATAAATTATGTTCAATATAATGCTACTAATGCAGGCAAGAAGACCAACTTTATCCATGTGCCCTTTCCTTCCCAGTTATTACTGGATGAGAGTTGGAGGGTGGGCAGATGCCATTACATAACTGAGAATATGTGTTTCCCATTTTCACTCTTGATTCCTGGAATCATGAAACTTAGCTATGGAGAAACAGCACCAGGCACTGCACACTAACTGAAAGCACCTATGATCTTCTGGAGAACTTTGCCTCAGCCCAGCAAGGCACTAACACCTAGCAGGTGCTATAACAAAAGCTTCAAAAGTCCATTCTACCATTCTTTCAGGCCAGCTGCTTTAGAATTGTGGGGAACAAGGTAAGACTGGAGAATTCTATGAACATGAGCCTAGGCTTGTACTTCATTGGCTCTGAAGTAAAGTTCAGGCTAGAAGCAACTGGGTATGAGATACTGTGACAGCACATGAGGTATTCTCTTAAGGCCAGGCATGCAAGGAAGAAACACTGTCTGCAAGGAAGGCAAATCTGTTTCCAGAGAAAGTACCTATTCTACTAAGGACAAAATGTTGTCCTTTCCATTATGGAAGTAGTCCCCATGTAACTGTCACCAGGTCGTTGGTTAATCATCCCAAGTAAGGGCAAAATATGGCGGCTCCGGGCTGGTCTCTGCTGCTGGCAGACTGAGCAGTCATCAGGGCCATAGCCAGGTAAGCCTTGTACAGAAGTCCACATTGCCAAGCCCGTGTGTAACCTCTGTCCGTTCCTGCCACCATGGCCACTTTGTTGATGAGCCCAGTAGGCAGTGATGGGATAGCTAGGGAAAGAGGCTATCTGATAGCTACAGAACAGGTCATCCACCCCAGCCACATGATTACCAAAAGTTCTTCTCTGCTGAGGTCACCCCTTGGTAAGCATTCATACGATACACAAATATCTTGACCTTTTGTACCCATTCAAAGTCATCCATCCACATAACTTTCTAATCACGTTTTCAAGTTACTACAATCCAGCCAGACCACTGGCTACAATCCATGGATCACTGTATCACCACAGATCTGCCCCTTTCTCCTAAGCAAACTGCACACTACCCAAGTTTTTCCCTCTGGGAAGGTTTCCCTTCATAACTGGCCTTTTAGGGATGCCCCAGAGAAGGGCAATAGTGCTACAGTTGTCCACATATGGGTGGTGACTGTATATTGTGCAGAACCGTCTAAACCAGGCCCTCCATTACTGAATAAGGAACTATTTGTAAGACCACAGGTACAGGTAGAAGCAAGACAGCATAGAGTAGGAGTGGGGATCATAAGCATTTAGGCCACTTCATGTGAGTTACTTGTGCCTTCAGTGTCTGCATGGGCACTATCCCATATATATAACTTCTATTCGATGATACAGTATTGCCATGAGTGCTCACCCTTGTGGCTTGGTGGGTCAGTAACAGTTCATAATGAGCAGCATCGGTCCTGTGGGTGGACCATGGTCAAACATTCAGTGTCATCTATTAAATCCTAGTAGCAGATCAAACACTCTCTCTCAAAAGGCAAGTAGTTGTCTTTGGATGATGGTAGGCACTGCTCCAAAACCCTAAAGGTGTGTGCCATGATTCACTTATAAATCCCCACCACAGGCTCCGAAACTGCATCCCTATCTGCTACTGACACTGAGCAAGACTGGATCTGCTAAATCATACAGCTCAGGTGACAGAGCAGCCTGCACAGCAGCCTGGCTCTGTTCCGGAGCCTTCCTTTATTCTGGGATCTGTTCAAAATTAACAGCTTTTCAGATCACTTGGTAATGGGCCGGAACAACACACCTGAATGAGCTTCTGTCCCCAAAATCCAGCCCCATTAGTAACTGTGCCTCTTTCTTGCTTGTAGAAGGGAACAGTGCAACAATTTAGGCCTTCATTTTACAAGAAATATATCAACAGGCCCCACACCACTGGAATCTTACAATTTCACTCAGGTAGAAAGAAAGCCTGAATTTTAGTTAGATTTCCTTCCTATGCTATTCCCTCACTTTAACAATAGATACCCTAGGAAGCTGGGAGTTCATTTTGCATTGTAGTTCAGTCAATCCCAGGGTGAAGTTCTGGAATTGATTTTCAGGAATTTTAGCCCTGCCGAGAAGACTTTCTTTCTGAGCGCACCTAGAAGCACCTAGGCCACTTATGCTGTGTCTCATCTGGAAATTCCAATTCCTCAACTCATTCTTTTTATTTCCTCTTTGGTCCAGTGACATAGGCATGACCGACCAATCAGTCATTAGATTCCTAAGTTTTCTAAAAATCACTTAAGGTTTCATATACAGAATCATTCATGTCTTTGCGTCTTATAAGAATACTCAAAGCAGGTATTTTATGTCTCTAAAAACAGTTCACACTATGGACTACAAGTATTCTTTTCACTAACAAAAATAACCGTGTCTTCAGATCTAAAGAGATTACAAAGCCAATTACAGAAATCCCCGGGCAAATTCAGAAGATTCATCCTTAAAATTGTGTTCCTCAATACAAATGTCTATATTAGTCAGAATACTAACACAGTACTAGTAAGATATAGATATATATATTCACATATGGTTATTTTGGGAATTGGCTCAGGTGATTAAGGAAGCCAAGAAATTATAGGACTTGTAGTCCAGAACACAGAGAACATGAACACCAGTGGTATAACTGGGTACCAGGCTGAAGGGCTGAGAAAATAAAATGGGAGGGAGTGGGAGAGGAGGCGGTTAATAATGTTTAAGTCCTAGTTCAAGTCTGAAGGTCCAAGATTCAGCAGTGTTGCTTCTGAGAGCAGAAGAGGGATGCCCCAGCTCAAACTGAAACAGCAGATCTGTCTTTCCTCCACCATCTCTTTTACTCTATTCTCTTGGGCACTCAATGGCTTGGATGGTATCCATTCACATGGGATCTTTTCTCAGTGTACTGATTTAAATGCTAGTCTCTTCTGAGAACATTTTCACAGACTAGTTCAGAATTATGTTTTACCAGCTCTCCAAGCAGTCCTTAGCCCAGTCAAGCTGACATATAACATAACTATCATAAAAAAATAAAGAACTATCATACCCTCTTAGACTGGAAGCCTGTGGAGATCTGCTTCCTCTTACTTGAATACGACTCCAGTACTTTATACACAAGGGTAAGTAGTAGATACCTGGTAAGTTCTTGTTGACTAGGTTACAATTTAAATATATTAAAACAACTTTATTGTAGATTACTTATCACTAAAGTCTACTTCTAAATAATGGGAAAGTAATATGATATGTCAGAGAGATTCCTGTAAAATAAATTCAAATTTTTTTATCAAATTTAAAATTGTTTTAAAAAGCCCGATAAAAAACCCAGAGCTGCTGAGTGTGGTGGCACATACCTGTGATCCCAGCACTCAGTAGGCTGAGGCGGGAGGATAACTGTGACTTTGAGGCCAGCCTGGGCTATACAGTGAATTCAAGGCCAGCAAACCCTGTCTCAACAACAACAACAACAACCACAGAGGACAGAGGACAGAGGACAGGAGTGTGAGGAAAGGTCATACTGTTGGTAAAAATGTGTAAGCTTTCTAGAGGACCAAAGAAACTATAAAAAATTTAACTCTAAGATTATCATACAAGTTCAAAGCAACATAAATAGTAAAAACAAGCAACTTAATAGTCATTAACAGGAATAAAGTTAATTGAACTAAATTGTCCAAACTAGGTTACTAGGCAAACAACGTAAGAAAATAGCTACTTTATGGGTTTCTACATTTCTCTGGCTGTATCCTTGTAACTGTGTAATACCTAGAGAGAAGTATAAATGATATTCAATAAAATTGATACCTTTCAGGAACGAATTTCAGATGAATTTTACTCTTCTTTAATTTTCCATATTATTTTTCTTTTTTAAAAATTACTTTTATAAAACCTTAAATATTAAAAACATTTTAACCTTTTATAAAAGAACAAGCATTCTATGCTAAGAGAAACATAAGAGTCAAATCACAAATTTACCACACTTCAGCACATAATAGTAAATTCTATATACAACTCTGCTTATCTGCTTGACAAAACACATTTTTAGGAGTAAATTAAATAAATGAATACTCATGTCATTTTTTTAAGGTAAAATCAGTGTTTGAGGTAAAATAATCATGACCTTAGAAATCAAATGGGTATGGCTTTGAAATCAGTACAAAACCTCTCTCTTGGGTCTTAACTGTAAAATAAGAACAATCCTCAACAAACTGGTGCGGATTGTGACATTATTAACATAATCGAAATGTGGGGGGACCCTGATAACACTCTCGGAGTTTCCTCTACACACTGTACACACTACCCTTGAATAAAAACACAGAGGCAGCTGACTGGAAACGTACCGTGTGGCAGTTGTCAATCTAAGAGGGGAATCAGGGGAGGTAAAAGGGGGTTCATTGGTAGAGGAACAGCCTGTTTAAAAAGACACAGCATGGGGGTAAAAAATGATTGGGTCTTTCTGTGAGAGTAAGAATTTCCACAGGGTGGAATGGAGCAGATACCAAAAGGAAGAACAACACTCTCTCTGTGCTTCAGCTTTGCTAGGCTTAGAAAATGACAGCATGCTACAGGATGTCTCTAAGTTGCAACAGAAATGAACAAAAGTTCTTCAAAAGGACTTCTCACCAAAACATTTCTCTTTGAAATGGACAGAGGAAGTAGTAATTGTAACTCAATACCTGCATGCCACTGTGAAAAAATTAAACCTTGTTGGCTCACTCTTGCAATTCACTCACTCTGTTTGTCCTTAACCTGTATTCTTTTCCTTCAAAGCACCAGGCAGTATCTCATGCCACATTTACTTGTTGGGCACTGTCTTTTCTATCAGAATATAAACTCTTACAAGCCAGGGCTCTGTTCTGTTAACCACGAATTCCTAGTGCCTAGAACAGTATCTGACACTTAGGTAATACTTATGTGAATAAAACTGCAGATTTTATTTATTATAATATTTGTTAAAAATGAATTTATCCTTATTTTGAAGGTATTAGGTTTATACAGAAAAACAGAACTCTATATAAATCTTCTGTACAGAGATGAAAATTTTTAAAATAAGATTAGAAAAATTAAAAAGTTTGTACACTAGTAGCTAGATCCAGCTTCACCTTAATAGGATATAATGCCTCTGCATTTGGAAACAAATATATTTATATACTTTGAATGACTAGTGAACTCTCCCTCCCCAAAACTTAGGTATCTCTGCTATAAACAAAAACAATTCTCTTTCCAGTAAAATTTAATGCTATCTCTATTTTGTATTTTTGTTAGTTTTATCAGAAAAGTAAAGCTGTAACATTAAATTTTTCATGATAAATCTCTTCTGGCATGTTACATTCAAAACTTTGATTCTGTTTACATTTTGTGAATACTGTCTTTAAAAAGACAGGCAGCCTTCTATCCAGAATTTCAATATAGCCTTCTGGGGCCAGGGATTTAGTTCAGTGGTTCTGCCACCTGCCTCACAAGCGCAAGGTCCCAAGTTCAATCCCAAGTACAAAAAAAAAAAGAAAGAAACAGACAAATTAATACAGCCTTCTACCCCAGAATTACTCTATCCATACTCTCATTTTCTCTGTTCATACTCTTCCATACCCTTAACTCATTTATTAAAGCTTAACTGGCTCTGCCAAATAGAAAGGTTCTCTGCTTTCAGAATCTCCAGGATGTTTACAATGAGAATAACCATAATCAATATTGAGTCACTGGCACCCTAAACTAACATACATGAAATGATTAGTGAAACCTATGATTCCAACTAAGAAACAAACTATCCTGTAAGTGAAATAGAAAATTTTGATATTTGCAAAGCTATTTGTCACAACTTGTGAAATTGCTTTATTGAATACTATAAAGATAAAACTTAATTGTTTTACCAGCTATTAAAGAACTTGAGTTCTGAAAAAAAAATAAAAAAACAAAAAAACAAACCCAAAATGTTGGCTCACATGATCTTTAGCTAAAAGTTAATTAGATCAATAATTCTGATAATATCCTGGGGCAAATCGACCCACGGATTTGCTGGGATATGTTCATAGTACTAAGTGACAATGCTCATTCATTCACTCAGGAATAACACAGCTTCATCACATCCCACCATCAAACACCATGTAACAATCCAACCGGAGCTACACTACAAAAACGTAAGCTTCTCCACGTTGCTAGGTAGTAACGAAATTCCACAAGCAGGATGAGTTATCCTTCCACCCAGGCGGGTTATCAGACAAATGACATCTTTGACTACTGTCTTCCTGTTTATAATCGTTTCTCAAATGTCACTTTTACCAGTGTCAGTACTTCTCAACTTTTTTTAGTTTTTTTATTTCTACTGGTACATTATATAACTCATTTATTTTTACATCCCTTTACCTTCCCTCACTGCCAATCCATTTTTAGTACCTCTGAAATTTTAGAGGGTATCAAATTTATCTGTGGACCAGGGCTGTGCTAGTTTAAATGACAGGCTCCATAGATACCTTGTACCCACCAGAGTCCTCCAGGTGACAGCCTAAGCCTTATGCCCTTGGAGGGTTCACAAGAAAGAATAAAACTAGTTCTCATTATCCTTTACAATTTTATCACATTACTTAAAAACAATGCCTTTATTAGTAGTAGTTCCAATTTTTTGTCTATTCTTAAACTGAGTGCTGTAATGAAAGAACACACAATACAGTACAGTGATTGTGAACTTTTTAGAACTTTCAGTGGTAACAAACAGCTGGCTGCAGCAAGTGTGCCATACGTTTCCCAGCACTGGCATAGTGTACAACAGAATGCAAAGAAAACATACTGATCTTAATGCTGTTTTTTATTAAAATCTTTCTTAATATCAAACTTAAAAATTTTTTCTATATTTTTTAAAAATCTACAATATTAAGGGGCAACACACTTTTCTGTTCCCCTTCTGTCTTGCCTAGAAGCTTTCTTTCCCTCAATAAATTTTTCCTACTCTTAAAAAAAAAAACTACAATATTAAGAACATACCACAACATGCACAAGCATCAAAATACCAGGCCACAGAAAGTTTCAGCATATGCTTATCACAGTACTGTATAACCTGCCTCCTATTCTTATCACGGTAATAGCCAAACCCAGGCACCGACACAATGCAAACCCAGGAAGAAGTATCTAATGTGTGTTAATATTTATGTTTTTAAATTTATTTTTATTGAGTTTACTGGTACATTTAGGTATACTTTATGATTATATTCATCACTGAGAATTGTACCTATACATGATATATCTTGATTTTTTTCCCATTCCCTTGCTCTCCTTTCAACCCCTCCACCAGCCCATATACATAAGCTTTGTTTCCATTTTTTCCTTCTTTCAATTTCTTTCTTTCCCCTACCTCCTATCCCTAGTCCCCTGCTTTAAACATATTTATGTGTTTTGATAATCCTGAAAGTTCCCATAAATTCCCTCTGAGTTCTCATAAGCTGGTCAGAACATGAAATATCCCGTCCAACCTGGGTAAATAAGCTCCTAAACCACACTTCTAAAAGGCACTCAACTAACCACACATCTCAGGAAACACTTGACTTTTCCAATCCTCTAAGAGTGAATCTCTAAATTTTGTTGTTATAGTACAGAGGCTAAAAAAGACACAAAAATAGATTTAAACATCATAGAGAAATGAGTTAAATCTCTTAAAATAAGGTTATGTTTAAAATCTCTCTTTAAATTGGCTACAGCAAAGTATGAAATATATGGTAAATGCACAGCTATTCCTATAGCTGGCTTGCTCTAGCGCAAGAGAAAATTTTCCAATGGAAAAGAGGCAGATTCTTAACATGAAAAACACTTTTAATAACTGTACTTTTCACATATAAAAGTGAATTCATAATATTAATCTACTATAATGGGAGAAGATTAAGTCATAGTATATTTAGGTCACCTACCCATTATTTTCAAGTACCAGATAGAATTTCTGTGACTCTAAAGCATATTACAAAGGCTGAGGTCAAGCATTACCTAAACATTCTTTGGAGGCGTTTGCTATGTGTCACAGATAACCATACTGTCCACCATCCCTTACATTTCCCAATTCACTGGTTATTTGTATGGTAAGAGATCACCAGTGAGAAAAAAATAAATTACTAAAATATTAAATTAAAAGAGAAGTCCCTATAACTCTCATTAAGAAATTTAAAAAATGAGAAAAAGGCTGGGCACAGGGATGGTGGGGAGAGGAAACCAATAGCTTCTGAGGGGGATTAAATAATGATCTTCACAAACTGAGTCCTTTTTTTCACTTGAAACTTTAAGAGCAGTATACTAAATCTTTCTACATAGTCTCACTTTTGATTATTCTTGTCTAGAAACACTAAAGCATTATTTTTAGAAAAATGCTGAATATTATGTTTTTTAAATATCACATGCCTTACAGGATCTATGATAATTTTCAGACAGACTACATTAACAGATACTACCTTTTTAAACATTTATACATCTTAAAGCAATATGGTTGGAAAGAACCCAAGTTTATAAAGACTTGCAGTCATTCACAAATGTGCACAGAAAAAAAAAATCTGTTTTACCAAAATAAACAAACTTCACTTACTTGTGTTGATCAGAAATTGATTTGACACACCAGGATGATCTACGTCATGTATTGCACTGGCAAAAATTGCTGCAAGAATCTCCAAATCTGTAAACACAGCCTAGAAAAAAATATTACATATTACTGTTCTATAGTGGCATGAATGGAAAAGAAACAACTTCTTAGAAATCAGATGAAAAATAAAGCTTCACAATATACCATGATGTATTAGTCTTAGAGAATTAGATACCCACCAGTATTTTAAGTACAATTTGGTAAGAAAATATTTTATCTGTATATATGATGAAAAACTTTATTCTTTTCAAATATTATAAAAAGTCTCTGAAATTATTTCTGAAGAAAATATTTTGTAAGTAATAAAATTAATTAGGACAAGAGTAATTATTTTCTTTCATCCAAACGCAATTCTCAGCCTCAGCACTGCTGACATCTTGTGCCAGATAACACTTTGCCTTTGTAGCGGCAGGGTGTCCTATATATTATAGGATTGTTAGCAGAATCCCTGGCCTCTACCCACAAACATGCTATTATCATGTACAACCAAAAACATGATAGTTGTGACAGCCAAAAATATCTCCAGACATTGCCAAATGTCCCTGCTTACTGGTGGAAGCAAAAAAAAAAAAAGAGGGAAGGAGATAAATCAAGTCCAATGGAGAACCACCCACCCAAGTGAGACTTTAACACAATTTTAGAATGAAAAGAAATCCAAACTGTACATCTAGGCCCCTAAATGATTAAGGAAATCAAATTGCTAAAGTAAACACTTAATGGAACAACTTAGGATTTGGAAAAATTAAAGTATTTCCTTTTAATAATTTTTTGGGGAAATGTCAATGTCTTGTTTATATTTAATATAGTCAAGTTAATAATCAGATTCTTTGAACAAAAAATACAAAAGCCGTCAGACTCTATTTCAAGAAAACAAACTGACCAATAATCTAAAAACTAGATGTGCTTTATGAAATGTCCATGGGTCATTTAAAAGCAGCAGTATTATAAACAGGTGAATCCCTAAATCTCTGATCAATTTTCACAGGCGAAATTCATCATTCAGCTCTTTACTAACCACATTTTTTCTGTTATAAATCAACATACTTCCCATGAAGCCTAATGCTGTTTGCAATGCAGACCCTTCAGTTTATAAAAGTTTAAGAGCTCTTTATGAGTGGCAGGTTATTGATCTTGAAATTCTAGAAAAGAGATTCACCTCCAAAGCAGGTGTGGATAATAGTACATGAGTAGACTGAACAACGTCGGCAGCATGGATGTTGTTGTGATAGGCCACATCAGCATGGTAATGGTCTTCCAGAGTCATAAGATATGTAATTAAAGTGTCTACTGGAATTTTAAAAGTTTTTAATAAATCCCGTTCCTGTTGGAAAAGAAATCCTGTTAACACATTTGTCTTTATAAAAATAAACAAACAAAAAGAGGTTCTATAGAGTATGTGAGAAAAAAAAAATCACACATCAGTGTTCCCTATGGATAATCCAGAAACAGAAATACCACTCTTTCATATGTCTCCTGGGGAAAACGGAAACATTCAGAAAGCTCCAGTTTCAGGAAATGGGATAAAACCATAGCTGAATTGTCCTTCTGGAGGCTAAGGATGCTGTATTGAAGGTGGTGGAGTCAGAAATGAACTACAGACTGTAACAGTTCTTGTGTCCCTGCTCAAGCAACATGGACCCAGCCCCTTGGTCACACCCGCTGAACTTTAACATTTACGCTAGGGGGACAGCTTCCTACTCCACCACAAGGGATCAGCCACAGTCTCAAATTCTCATTTAAATACTTCTTGAGCTGGGGCACAGGCTCCCAAGAATGAAAAACAGATATGGAAAGCACAGTAAAACGCAAAAAAAAGGCAGACTGAAGAAACTATACTCTGAGGTTATGTCTACCATTATCAATGCAAGTTGGGGTCATGGAGATGATTTTTAAACTATTGTTTTAGCAGATTGCTTCAATTCATATCACATCTTTAGAAAGAAGATAAGAAAATTGAGTTGTGTTTTACCCACATTTTACCTTTCTGTATCTTTGTCCCTTGATAAGGGAGCAAATAAGAATTTTAGAAGTAGAAACATAAGGAGCCGGGGATTTAGCTCAGCAGTTCAGTCGCCTGCCTTGCAAGCACAAGGACCTGAGTTCAATCCCCAGTACCAAAAAAAAAAAAAAGAAGTAGAAACATAAGCAAAAGATGGCAAATAATAAGGAAGACAAAATGTGCTCATTCTCCACAGTCTGGAAAGCAAGTCTCTGAATAAAAGAAACATGGTAGAAGTCAATCATGTTACCTGAAAAATGGTGTGCATGATAACAGTCAGAGGCCGGTTACCAGATAATTCTGCTATTCTGAAAACATGAAGACCCCATTTGTTCACATCTTCTAGTTCCTGGGGTTGAAGAAAGATACCAAAATATGAGACAGTGGAAGAACATGAGGCAGTGAATGCAGCATTTAAAATTACTGACTTCAGTGCAAAGATGGTTAGATTATTTCAAACAAAGACTCATTTTACATGTAATGCATGCACCATTAAATAAGGCAAATTCATTTAAATGTACTGAAAACTGAACAATATTACATTATGATTTGGACAATACATCAGATTCACACATTTTGAATATCAAATCTCAAAGTACTTATTCAGTGGATAAAATTTATACACAGACACTGTGTTGTTTTACTAAAACCCAGAAAAGATAGCAGACTTCTACCTTTTCAAGGTCAAAAAACAATGAAGTTGCAAAGAGTAAGAAAGTAAGAAAAGAAGTTGCAAAAAAGTATACGTGAAGCCACCTGCTAAACTCACATATTAATAAAACCCAAATAATTCACATTTAAATTTAATGCACTTATTATAATTATAAATTTATTATAATTAAATGCATTTGAAAAAGTGCATTTCTATCTTCAACAAAAGACAATACAACCACACACAGTAATGAATTTTCCACCCATGTAACAGAAGGAATCAAAATTCATGCAAAGGCATCATTTCATACTTATCATAAATGCTCTTTGAAATGATCTTACCTTGGCCAGGACATCTTCTTGTTCTGTTTTTACCCCAAACCTTGGGATACTTGAATTAGTCAGACTAGAACTATGCATCAACTTCTTGACTCCACTGATTTGAGACATTGGTCTTTTCTTTTTCTCCTTTTCCTTCTGAGTTGGAGAAGGAATTTCCACTTCATGTTGCTTATCTTAAAAAATTTAGAAAATTTTCTACATTATTAACTCTACTTGTTTTTATAATCATAGTATGCATAATCAGATTGTAATTGAACAGTATGTATTCTAGGAAATGTTTCAAAGTAACACTTTTCCTTGTAGCGTATTTACAATTCGATGTAGACTTACTTTGAGATTCTCAAAACACCAAATTAAACAAAAAGTAAACAAAAAAAACACATCACTAACCCAAATAAAATGTGTCCAGTAGTTACCTTTTGATAGAATGTCCTAAGAAAATATTTGCAAGACTTATGAAAACAGGTTTGCAGAAAGCAGAACGCTTGGTTATTTCCACTGTTCACCAACTCTATTCCTGTTTGAAATCCACCCAGTGGCTTGAAAACTACTCTTGTCACAACTAAGAACTTCAGTTTCAATACAAACTTTAAAACTGTAGAAGCTTTATACACAAATGTAATAAAAACAGAGATGTATGAACTTAACAGCTAACTAAAACATGTCAGACTGCAGGAAATGAAACAGCATTTCTAAATGACTTTGATTACTTCTGTTGCTTTTTGTTTCTATACTAAGTGAGATAAGGACTATGATGTAATTAGGTTTTATGGGGACCACAGAGAATCCCAAATGTCAGTCAAGCAGTGAGTTTCCACATATATTACTTGCTGTTTTCTATTGTAAAAGACATAAGATACCTAGGAGTATTCATCCACCATCAAGGGCAGTGATAAACCTTAATTCATCTGGGTACATAGTAGGTGTTCAATAAATCTCTATTTAATAATATGCTAATTAGTTGTTAGAGAAAATTTGGTTTGAAAGTAAATCCAGACAAACAAGATACTCAAATTACTGACATATGTATTGCATTTCATTTTTGCATATGAAGCAGAGGGGTTGTGCTAGAACACTATATTCTTTTTTTAAATTTATTTTTTTTGAACACTATATCCTTTAACTATTACCAGCCAACTTTTCTATAGCAGTTTTGCTGTTTTTGCACACCACTTAAGGGCAGAGACCATTTCTAATTTATCATTAAATATATAGCACCAAACAAGTGTGGGATTTGAAAAGCATCTGTTGATTGTATGCCTATATAAAAATAAATTTTACAATTGCTATGAAAAAAGCTCCACTGGAGATACAGCTCAGAGGTAAAGCACCTGCCTAGCATTGTCAGCATCACTTAATGAATATATAATGAAAATTTACTGTCATCTCATACTGTAAGTTTTAGAGGTACACTGTCTTGAATTATTAATATGAAGAATAAAAACAAATGGAATTTAAAAAACGTATTTGGTTTCTAAAATGAGCTGGTATTTTAATCTGCCTCCAAAAAACAAACAAGTAAACAATTTTTAAAAAATCAAAATTTCACGTTGTTTTCTCACCTAAGAATGTATTTGATATATACTCTGACACTTGATTTCCAGACCGACTCATTTCAGAGAGATGGGTGAGCTCCCGATTAAGCATCCTTTTAAACTGAAAAGCAAAAACGCAAAATGAAATAACAGAAGAGGAAATTTTAAGTGAAACAACATAAGCATACTTTGAGGCACAGAAAGCTACACAGAATTTGGAGCAGCAGTATCAAAGAGAACTTTGTGCAGTGTTGGAAAAACACCATAATGTGCTGTCCGTGACAGTAGTCAACTAGGCAGACACACAAATTAAACACTTAAAATGTGGCTAGTGAAAATGAGAAAATGAATTTTGACTTTCATTTTTTTTTTTGGCAGATTCCTAATTTCAATTTATTTTTAAATTGAGTTTATTGGTACATTTTAGGTATACAGTACAGTTACACTCATTGTTGGGATCTTGTACCTCTACATGACAGGGCTTGGTTCTCATTTTTTCCCCTTGTCCCTGCCCTCTCTTCACCCTCTCCTCCCCTCCCCATTTACAAACACTTTATTTCCATCTTTTCATTTTCTCACATTTTTTTTCTTTTGACTTTCATTTAATTTTAATTAGCTTCATATAGTCACAAGTGGCTCGTGACTGAATAGCATAGATTTTGAAACTCAATGACATTAATGGTAAAAAGAATTTAAAAATTAAGAGATTAGCATTTACAGAAAAAAATGCAACTTATAAACAAAAATAATTCTACACAACTCAACATGGTACACTGTTATCAATTTAGCAAAACAATATATAGTATTGGCCAAGGTTATAGTCTACTCTTTGACCCAGGGAAGAAATGGAATATTTATCTGAATACTCTTTCAGGACTATGAAGAAATAAACTGAGTAAATACTATGTAATATTTCCTTTTAAAATAAGTTTTTTTTTTCAATTAGGAAGTGCAAGATTTATTGGTTCTCAGAATCCACAGAATATGCCACTCCATTACCCAAGCGACAACATAGAAAACAAGTCAATTTTCAAAATTCTACTTCATTACCTCACAAATTTATTTCACCATATTACTTCACATAGACGCACAGGAATTAACCCACCACACCAGCATATAACATTCCTAGTATCTAAAATTCTCCAGGATTTTGTATTTCCCTCATCAGCTGCTTCTTAATGTCTTCCTTTAATTCTGAAATAGCCCAACTCATAAGATTTTTAAATATGCTCTTAATAGTGTTCTTAACAGATAGTAACAGTTATTTCAATATACAAAATAAGTGTTATTAGATACTTAACCATAAAAGCCAAACACTTTTTAATCTTTAGTAGCCTATAAATATTTGAGTTTCCCTATAAATTCTCATGTAAGTCTGGAAAGTGAGTTTATTAGAATTTTCAAAAAAGACTGCTTCTCTAATTCAGACTAAGGTGGTTTAACTAAAAATAGTTTAAAAATCTCTTCCAAAGTCAATTTTATTGACCATATAAATTAGGTGTAGAAATTTAATTAAGACCACAAAATAATAGTATGACAAAAAAATCCAAACAATAGTTTGTTGGATATAATGAATGCATATCATCATTCTCTTGTAGTCAAAAATGAAGAATTGGTCACTTTGAATACAAGTTCTAATTTTTTTCTTTACAGGTTTATGGATCTTATTCTCAAATCCAGGGACATACATTTTATTTTTTTTCATATATTTTTATTCTTGCTAATTATAAAATGCACACAAACAACAACAGAAAATCTAAAAAGCTGTATAGATAAAAAAGAAGCCATGTAACTCTTCACTGCTCAAAGATAACCATAAATACTTTAGTTGTATTTTCTTCTATGTCCTTTTCTAACTTTGTATGTATATTTTTATACTGACATCATATGATATACAAAAACGTAAGTTTCTGCTTGTTTTTATTTAACATTACATATTATTATCTACTGGAAAAAATTTGAGCATTTCTAAAAGAATATTCATAAAGACATTTACACTAGTGTTCAAAATATTTTTTGTCCATCCTCACAAGTTACATTTTCTTGAGTAAATGATTGGTTATTTACCAGTTATATGAAAAGGTCTTATATTTAACTTGGGACATAACAATATTATTAAGGTCTTTCTTCCAGTGCCCTTTCTGACACTCAGTCCCTGACTTCTTATACTGATGGCTGACTTATATCATTACAGGACACACAGATGAAGGGCTTGATTATAGAGTGCCCCTTCATCTAATTCCATAAAAGAATTGGGGGCAGTATTCATAAGGGAAACTGGCTATATTTCAAAAACACTGTATCATTTGTAAACTCTCACAAGCAAGAAAATCCTTCCCTTATCCTTGGAAAAATCTACTCATTAGACACGACACAACAACATTTAAGGAGAATGTGTTAAATATTTTAAACATGTATTCAATAAAGTACCTCTTTGACCTGAGGTTTTCTATGTAATGAGATAAAGTTGCTATTAAAAACTATCCAGTCATGAAGAAGTCCTTTTATATAAGAGATGGGGGAATAATTACTACTTGCAGCCCCTTCTAGACCCTCAGCAGTCTGTTTGGTGACTATGTTTACATTGTACTTTTTTCAATGCATCTAAACAACATGACATAAGCCTTCTGAGAACTGGAAAAGCTACAAAGGGACCAGTTTTTCACAGACCTACCTAAACTGTACACAACCTGGCTGAAAAATATGTTGCTTTATGCCCAAGTAGAAAGATTTTTCATGCTACTTGTAGATATGCTATGCAAATAATTGGATTATTTTTTTCTGGAAGAATACAAAGCATGAAGTGTAAGTTTTTGGGCAGTTTCCCTATATAATTCATCAAAATTGCAAAAAAGATGATAACAAAAGCAAAAAATTATTAGTGAAAGGAATCTGTGAGGACCAAATATGACAGATTACATAGTCCACTGAGTATTTCTGCATCATATATATTATTCCCACACCACTGTCTTGCCCTTTGTTCAAAACACAAAGACATGGGTTAGAGAAATCCTTCATAACACTTCTGTCTCCCTAATAAGACTTGCATGATGCTCCAAGGAAGTCACAATTTAATTTTCATATAACTGTAAGATAACAATATTTAAAACGACTCTCTCTTCCCAAGGGATGGAAGATGAGGGACTTTCCAAACACAATTTTCCAAGAGTCATATAACATACCTTTATAACATAAAGGTATTTTCTAAAAAAAAAAATGTTTACCTTTTTAGTATTGATATAAAACTTTTAGTCTAGGAAAGCCAAATTAACCACAATAATGACCATGAATGCCTTCTCAATTGCTAGTTTATCTTATAAATTGGTTTTGGAGTACAAAGACAGTTGTACTAAAAAACAATATCCTACACCATTTTCAAATATCAGTGGAATTTCTCACATTTTGAGAAAAGCATGTTCATTAAAAAAACTATAAAAATTACCATGAGTGGGGATAAAAGGATAATTAAAAAGGTAATATAGTCTTCCTGGAACACCATTATACAGTATTTCTGCATTAATAGATTTAAAAGAGACAAAATATAGACCTGCTTTTCAATTAAAAACTCATAAAATGCAGAACAATTTTATTAAGCATTTAGTTAATTTTAAAAAGTGACCTCTAAATATTTTCTGCTTTTGAACTTCTTAGGTTTTGGTCTAAACAGTTTGAAAAAATATGTGATATCAGGGTTGGGACTAAGAAAAAAAAGAGGAAGAGTTGTGAGTGAACGCTTTCAAGTTCTTTGTTCTCATTATGCATCAGAATATTTATGTGCAGCATTTAAGGCATAAAGTGAAAATGCAGTTGAATCTAAATGTTGCATTTTGCATTTTAGAATTCCAGTTCTCTAATTTATGGTCTGCACTTAAGATGGCTAAGGAAGCAGAATATATTAATAAAATACTCTGAAATATAATCCTCTGTAATTTTGCATCATGTTAGTGTGTTACATATCCTCCTAGTATCTATTTGAGGAGGAAGTACAGAGCAAATGGTAAGAAAACATTTGTTTTTCCACAATACTCTGCTAAAAATCACTGAATACGTTATACTTTAATGCACTAAGTCTGGTAGGTATTGATATTAAAAGCTATTTAAATGAGTAATAAATTGATGTCATGAAAATAAATCTTTTAAAATGCAGGAGATTAAATCTATGTTAGCCCTTCTTGAAAGTTTTTATGGGTGTAAGTATTAAAACATACACAAAACTGCAAAAATTTTCCTCAAAAAGATAAATACTAAAATTCTACATTCAGATTCTTGGAGATACTGCTCATAATCAAAACACAAACACAAAGCCCTTCAAAAATGCATCAAGTATAAGCTGGCTAAAAGCTAAGAGATAATTCAGGAGACATTATAGGAGCATCTTATATTATTTTATTTATTTTACTTAAAAATATTGGTCAAGAAATTATTAGAATCAAGTAATAAAGTCTACATATTTAAAAACATTTTAAATATCTAACAAATCATAAATTTAAAGAAAGATGAAAAATCATGACTATTTGGACAACCAAAACTGAAATGCTGTGGTAGCCAAATCTGAATTTTCTTCAAATTGAAATAAATCTGAATAGTAAAGGGAAAATTTCCCTTCACCAAGAAAGAGATTTCAAACTGAAATTCCTTAAAGTAAGGAAAATGAATCTTTAAAACTGTGTTGTGACTGACTCAGATAAACAAGGTTAAACCTTACTTTCTGAAGTGATGCCTCATTTGGGACTAAAGGTTTTTCTGCCTCTTGCTTTCACAGTTGAAAAAGACCACAACACTACCAGTACCCCAGGCTGCACAAAAAAATCTGCCAAGCATAGGCACAATCTAATTAAATTCAGTGAATTAATTCCATTTTTGAAATTAACAAAATAATATCATACAAACTTTCAGTTTTACAAGCAGATAATCAAGTTTTCATAAAATTCAAATGCTACATACTAGTCATAATCCATAAGTCAGAAAAAGCAATTTGGTCCAATAATTTATTTGCAATGCATTTAATTACCTTGAAATTTGAAAACACAACCCAGAGTCATACCATATGACAAGAAAGACTGCTGCACATTAGAATGCTATTTTAACATGCAAACTATATCTGATTAAAAACTTGTACAACTTATACACTACAAAACACATATTTCTTTCCTAGTTCAGGTCTAAGGGAGCAATACAAAATTATTTGGAAAGCTCAGAAACCATTCTAGTTTGCTAAAACCATTAGTTATGTAAACAGAGTAGGCGTTTTCAAAGGCAAAATAAATCTTACCTTTATGTAGCCCCAAGACACTGACAACAAATAGTTTGCTTCAGGCATTTTTGATTGATTGTATGGGTAGTCAGTAAGTTCTAAAATGTGTATCTTCAAAACAACGACACTTCAACAATCTCCACAAGCTATACCGCGCGTGGGATTTTAAAGATATTTGGTAATTAAGTATATGTAAGAATGCCTCTCATTACGTCCCATCCAGCAGTCTTCCCATTGAACACGTGCCATTTGTAAAACTCCAGAATGGAACAAAATTTAACAACTATTCTGAATAAGGAACATCCATGTAATAAAGGAATAGCTAATGATCTAAGGATCTGCATCTTTCTCTCTCTGAGCTCTTGGGCTTGATGAATAATGTATGTCAAAATGCTTAGCTGCAAGAAAGACTAGTTCTGTCAAAAGCTACCAAATAAGGAACTGCGGGAAAACAGAGTGACACGAAACCCCTCCCAAAGAGCCCCAACTATGCACCAATCACATTGTATCCCCGCTCTGTGCGGGCAGGGGGCGTGGACTCGGCGGAGCAGGTGGCTTTGCGATTGGTTGGTGAGGGCAAGCCTGTGGAGGCTTTCTTCCTCTCCCTGGCACACCATTTAATAATGGTTTCCCTGCAGCTCTGAGGCTGCCCTGTGAAAAGATGAATGGGGCTTCCCCATCCCAGACAGGGATAACGACCACTATACTATTCAAAACCCATTCTTAAGTAAGAATGCCAGTCCTTGTGGAGCCATTTAATATTCTCTGACTTCTCTTTCCTCCCACATAAAAGCAGTTCTGAAAATGACAATCATGCATTTTAGTTGCCTCCTTTAAATCCAAAACAAGTGGGGTTTTCCTATGGTTCCCCCTTCCACCATAAAAGCACAGTGATTATAAAACAAGACTGACATGCAGAATAAAGATGGAAATGACGCATTCCTTCACCTGTGTGGCATAACTCGTCCCACGTGCTTTTGTTTCTACTGCTATCTAGGACTGAGCTCTACAACTTCCAAAATCTAAATGCGGACATGCATTATTAAAAATCTGACTGGGGAGAAAAGGAATCTGAAAGCTCATGTGCTGTGTATGATAAATAATGTGGAGTTTTGTGCAGATTTCAGAATCTGTAATTTGATCATAAGAGAACATTCTCATGGCTATACACAAATTCAATGGCTTTTAAAAATATAGAATTGAGTAGAGACCTTTAACAAGGAGATCTGATAAAAATCTAAATTCTTTTTTGTCTGGCTTGGGATATTATTACTAACTTATTTACTAAGGAGGTATCATGGGTACGGAAATTGAATTTTTATCCTATTTTAACATAAAAATTTGCCTATTCTACCTAATCCAACTGTTTCCTTATTCTGTGCTTCTGTGACTTGCTGATATGATTACTTCACAGGGTTCCTGCCATTTAAGTATTTGTTTCAGACTCGTCTGAGTACGCTCTCATCATCAAAATCCATGAAATATAGTAAATCCCCTTTATCTGCAGTTTTGCTTTCCAGTTTTAGTTACACTCAAATGAGATCTGAAAATATTGAAAGGAAAATTGCAGAAATAAACCTAAGTTTTAAATAACTTTGATTATAGTATATTATTATGTCTATTACCATTCATAGCATCGTGTTGTGCCTCACTTACATAAGTCAAACTTTATAAAAGTTATGCATGTATAGGAAAAATATAGCATATTTAGGGTTTAGTACTACACAAAGCAGTCAATGGGGGCTCTGAAATGTGTCCCCTATAGATATGGGAGGTCAGTGTATTCTCTGCCTCTTTCAGTCTGTATTGGTCCTTTGCTGATAAAAGTTCAGTTTCCATGCACACCTACTGTGTTCATTACTCTTCATCCTCTATAAAAGAATTTAAAACTAATACGTAACTAAAACTTCCCTGGAAAAATACCAACATCCTCCTTTTATCTGGTCTCTCATTCTCCTTACCTTCTCTGCAGGGTTTTCCTTGATCGCTCTTACCCCTCTTCCTCAACTCCCAGGATGCTGAACTGCTTTGATTTTCTCTCCACTTCTCTTGTCATGTCTCCTTTGCCTTCTTCTATTAATTCCCTAACTCAGGATCTCTACAAAGACTCCGTCCCAGGCCTACACTCTTCAAGAGTACTTCCTAACAGAACTTAGTACAATTATTTCCAAATATGAGATACTCCCTTTTTTCAAATGTTCTGCCAGTCATTTAAAAAAAAAAACTTTTTCAAAACTGTGAAACATTTTTCTATTTAAAGTAGTTCTTATCATACCTATTCCCATTCAGTCAGTGGGGTCATGTTTCTTCCAATGTCTCATGAAATCTGTGACACTTTCCTACCATTCAGTAGCGTCTCACGTGGGTCACACACTATCAGGTGTTTAATATAAATCATCTTAACTGTACCCTTAAATAAACCTGGCATGCTCCCTTCTACCATATTACCTTCCCTCCTTCACTTAACTTTGTGACTAAGTCCTTTCCTGTATAAAATGCTCTCTCTTTCAGTCTGTTCTTTTCCATTCCCTTTCCCATCACCTCAATTCAAATACTGAGTGAGAGAAATAGAAAGCAACCTTCAATATTTTCTCTTCCTATCCCCTACTGTCACTTAAAGTGAGACCTAGAAATAAAAAATTATTTTCCAAGTTCACCCAGGTACTATAAATATGGACTCCAATTTCATATCCTTTTACATGAACCCTAACTTCTAACTGGTTATTGCAGCAGCTAGTCTGCAAAGATGCCTGCTAAGGAGCCTCCACAGTACCCTACAGTTAATGTGAGCTGGCTTATTTAAACAAACAGATGACATGACAAGCCTAGCCTAAGTGTATCAGAAGCCTTGGACCTTTTACCTTGCTTTCTCTGAACATGGCACAGGGATCCCCAAGTATATGGGAAAATCTGATACTGCCACATTAGGAAGAAGTCCATGCTGATTTCATGGAAAGTATAGAGAAAGGGCCCAACCAGGAACACATGCATATGCATGGCCAGTCTGCAGTCAGACTTAAAATGAAGCCACTTTCGTCATCCAGCACAGCTGAACTTCTAGGTGACTCCTGACTTGGCTACCATCTCAAACCCTATGAGGAATCACATGAGGAGCTCTGAATGAGAATGTCTGATCAAACCCAGTTAACTCACAAGATTATGATAGCTAATAAAAGCAAACTGATATTTCTAGGCATCAAAGTTTAAAGTGACCTGTTACACAACAATTAATAGCTATCATGAGGACTAAATGAGATAATACATGCAAAGCACTTAAGATAAATGAGTCACAAATGATTAACAGATATCAGATGATGATAATGACAGTGATTATAACAATTCCATTCTACCAACATTGTTAAACTCTCGTTTATTCTTTTTAAAAAATATATCATGTTTCCTTTTGGCCATATCATATCACTCTGTGTCTCAGTCCCAAAACACTGTAAATGCTTCTCCATGTTTTTTTTTTTTTTTTTTTTTTCCAGGGCTTGAACTCAGGACCTTGTGCTTGTGAGGCAGGCATGATGTCACTGAGCTAAATTCCTGGCCTCAATGTACATTCTTCACTCTGGCTTTTCCCCATCAGTTCCACGGTATCTGTATCACCAGAATAATTTCCCTAAAATCCAACATGACTCTGACTTCAAAGCTAGTGACAAACAGGCATCTTGGCTTTGCCACATCGACATTCCTCATAAGCTCCAGACTGCTAACTTGAACTCCCAACTGCAATCCTGTTTCTAGCTGCTCTTTTATACTTCTGCTTGGGTTCTCAAAGTCATGGATGCCACCTCAATTTGAAATAAAACAAATGATCTCATTTCTCCATCTTTATTAGTTCAGTACTTGGAAGAGCATCCTTTGTCCAGTCTGCCTGCTTCAAACTGATCTTTCAATGTCAGACTTAAATCAAAGCATATCTCAAGACCAGGTATTTCAGACTTTCTCCAAATTCTAACTCTTCTATATTTGCCTTTCATTCAGTAAGTGTTTATTAAGCTCCTACTACAGAGCAGTGCCTTACTAGCATAGCAGTGTGCTGGGAGCTGGGGATTACCACAAACTCAGGTTTTTTTTACCTGGAGTTTACATTCAACAGCTAAGGTGGTAAGCACAACAGAGAAAATGAAAGGATAAGGAGGCTACAAAGTGCTAGGGACATAGGTTTCTACATTGTAAGAAGGCGAGGAAAAGCCTCTCTGAAAAGATGATGGATAGCCAGGGGTATGAAGGGAGAAGGCAAGTGAGGGGAATGCAGAAAGTAAAGGACCCCAGGCAGGGGCAGGAGGGGTGGGACACACCCCGAAGAACTGGTGTGTGCCATACCCTGCATTTAAATCCAAATACATATCACCTGATAATTCTCTAAAACACACATAATTGTTATGTATCATAAATGAATACTGATACAAAAATAAAAAGCACATCGCCCAGCATAACCAGCATAATGTAGGCACTAGATGAACAGTGGCTATAAAGAAAAAAAAGTAGCAAATATAAATTCATATCACACTCACTCTATCCTCACTCTCAGTGATCTCAGGACTGGCTATTCTCCCTCCTTTTGTTATTCACCCCTCAATTACTTGATTCTTTCAAACTTCAAGTTAAATTACTTTCTTCTTTTTGTAACAAATGTTCTACTAGTCTAAAATGAAATTCCTAAGTACAATTTCTACATACATACTTTATTAAATATATACACTAAGCATTCTCTATTTTTTAAAAGTATAACAGTTTTATCAATAACATAAAGAAGAAATGAGTTTATATTAATACAAAATGTAACTACATTTAAAAGTCTAAAGACTTAGATCTCACTATCACTGAATAGCTCTGTGACCTTGAGCAAGTGATTTAAACTTTGCATTTATGTACGTATCTAGAAAATGAGAGAAATAATAGTATGCACCTTATGGAGTTGCTGTAAAAATTAAATTGAAAGAGAGAGAGAGCGCACCTAGGAAAAGAGCAAGTACTACATAAGTGTTTGCTGTGATATTCCTGATATTTGCTGTGATGTTTCTAATACAGAAGGTTGCATGAAAGTTATGGTAATATGAAAACGAATACATAATATTAGGATATTTTTCCCCTGCAATGATGCAAACGACTCTTCAAAAGGTTTCAACTTACAGCAAAATGCAATCTTCCCTTAATGTGTACTATTGCTGAATTGATAAAAAAGAGGCTATGGGTTAAAACTATGTGGAATTATATAGTGGGTACATGTGAAAAGTAGTGACATTGTAGGCTGAGAAAGTATAATGTGTTTTTTCACCTGGAAGAATCGCTGCTCATACTATCTCAAAGTTTGGTAGGACCCAGAGATCCTCCGTAGCAAAGGGCCACACAACATGTATTCCAGGATGTTTAATTTCCCTGTCCTGTGCCCACCAAGAGCCGGAGCACTCCCTCATCACTATACTCCAAATTTTCTGAGTGCTTCACACATGGGCTTTCACCTTCAGCAAAATCACCCTGAACATTTAAAACAAATTCCGTACAGAAGAATAGTCTTAAAAGTTTATGTACATGTGCGCACACACATGATTATCCCTCCCTCCGAACGTATTTGCCCTTCTCCTTGCTGAATGTGATGATATCTTCATTTTATAGACTTCTATTCAGCAATGACTGCACCAAGCATCTGGTAGGTGCTAAATTTGAAATTATTCAACTGTAAATCCCTAATCTTCTTTGAAGAAGATTACTGGGCAGTATCAAGGAAAAGGTTACCAAGGAATGTTTCATATTTGTAATGAATAAATCTTTTCATTCCTAAACCAAATTACAACTCATTTCATTTCTCCCATTACAAAATACAGATTAGAATCTCTGGGAGAGTCTAGTTGCTCTGGGAGGAGCAACCTGCAGAATCTCGACAATCCAGAGGGGAAATTTCAATGAAGCCAGAATGATACAATTCTTACTGTCATACTTGATATCTGCCAGTTTTAGTGAAGTAACTATTGCAAGTTACAGAATTTATTAGACACCTACTATGCACTAAGAGCTTTATATACCTTATTCTTTTTCTTTTTCTTTTTTTTGGTACTGGGGATCAAACTCGGGCCCTTGCGCTTATGAGGCAGGCGCCTGAACCACTGAGCTAAATCCCTGGCCCTACCTTATTTCTAATCTTTGCAAAATATCCTAGTAGATAGGTAGTATGTGTACCCCCCCCCATACCAGGGAATGAACTCAGGGCTTTGTGAGACAGGTACGGAGCCACTGAGCTGAATCCCTGGCCCAGTATCTATATTTTAAGGTGAAAAGATGGATATTTCCTCTTTTTTTCTTGCAACACTGGGGATTAAACACAGTGTATTTGTACTGAGCTGCAGCCCCTGCCCTTTTTATATTTTTCAGACTATGAGACAGGATTGCTAGGTTGGTCAAGCCAGGCTTGAACCTGAATTTCACATCGTCCTTGCCTTCACCTCCCAGAGTGCTGGGATTACAGGCATAAACCACCACACACAGCTCAACATTGTTAACCATTAATAACTTGCCCCAAAGGTGACAAGACTGAGATATAAACACAGATCCCTTTCTATCTTTGTTCTTCATGGTATATGACAGCTCATCATCTGATTAGGCTGATGCAAATGCTAGGATAACTGGCATGGATTTAGGGGCAACACATTTTACAGTGTTTAAAATAAAGAACCACAGTTACTGTCACTATGAACAGATTTCTGGACAGGGTGAATCCTACCAACTAGGGAAGTCAAGGACCAGGTGCCCAGAGATACGCAGTTATGTGTGGGTGTGCACCACAAATAAGACACTGACGGCCGGACACACAGACCAGTGAAAACAACACATTTAGAAGAGGAACTGAGGTCCAAAGAGTCCTCACAACACAGCTTGAGGAGAAGCAGCCAGCTAGAGCTCAAGTCTCCTACTTATAATCTACAGCTCTCAAATATCCAAATGATTTCACACACATACACCAAATGAGAGAGAACTGAAACAGAAAACACAATTTTCTTTAGCATTCAGTTCACTTTTTGTCTTTTCCCAACGATCCTCCTCAGAATCTCTATCTCCAGTCATTTTCTAGTCCTCATTTTCTTAGTCCTTAATAGATATCTCAAGAAATCAATAATCTCTCTGGACTCTTTTGGGACATTTTAGAGAACATAAAATTACGCTGATAGAGTTGAATCTTTGACACATTAACACAGTCAATTATTCATCATTGACTTTGCAATGTCAGTCAAAACAGAGAAGACATATTTTTGAATAGAGAAATACAACCCAAAATACGAAGAAACCGGGGCTCACAGAGGTCAAGTACCTTGCTCATGGTCACAAAGCCAGATAAGCAGCAGAGACAGGATGTGAACTCAGATTGTATGGCTTCAAACTGCCAAAAACAGAGTACTTCAAACTGCCAAAAACAGGATTTCATAAGCCAGATACAGAACAACCAGTACTACATGTTCTCTGTCGTATGCAGAAACTAAAACCTGTGGACCTGAGAATGGAATAGTGATCACCAGGGACTGAGGAGTGCTGGGCAAGTGGTAGGGGTGATTTGATCAGTGCACAATGTGTGCAAACATGGAAATATCACATTAAAGCCCACTATTATATAAAATTAGTGTTAAAAAAACAGTATTTCAAGCCTTGTTCTGTATTTAGCCTACAGTCTATACACAAGTTTATTAACATAATCGGTTCTAAACTCTGTATTATCATACTTGAAATATTTAAGAAAGACTATTTTAAATAAATGTATTATCTCTTATAATTTTCCAACCTATGGCATCTGCCCACATTAGAACTACTTTTCATAGGATTTAAATTACTGGAAAATATTTTATTATATAATCAACCTACATTTATTTGCAACTTCTCTACTTAGAATTACAATTCTAGTAGTTGCTATTAATCAAGAAGCAATCTAGGGCTGAGAATTTAGCTCCGTGGTTCCACTACCTGCCTCACAAGCGCAAAGTCCCGAGTTCCAGGCCCGATACCAAACAAAAAACAAAACAAACAAACAAACAAAAAAAAACCCCAAGAAAACAAACAAACAAAAACCCAAAAAACACTGAGAAGCAGAAGCAAATCTGTATAAAATAGGCTCTCATACATCCACTACTTTTCATTTTACTAAATACAAATCTGGTTATTAAACACTCGGAATATTTCTGAGAAAAAGTTAAACTTCAGGTACTATATACAAGAACTGCTGCAAACTAGCATCTCTAAAAACACTTATTTTGTCTGTTTTCAAATGCCTTAAAAATATAATAGAGGCAGATAATCTAGAATTCATTTATAACCAATTAAGATTCATATGATTAAATTTCAGAACTTCAGATCTATAGTCATATTATAAAACTTCTTTGATTAATGCTAATGTTAGGAAAAAAAGAAAGAAAAATCATTTTAGAGCAAGTAAACCCACTACATCTGTTTGTGTTCACTGCCCTCTAGTGATAAGGATCACATTTGACTTAAAACATCTCTGTTCTTAAGGAGTCATCACATCTTAGAAAATAAAAATGTCTCTTGCAGGATCATAGAGATTTGAGATTAAGACTAACTCCAGGTTGATTTGTAAAATTTGAATAATCATCAGAGAAATTTTAGACTCACTCTCTACAAATGCTTTATTTAAAGTAGGAAACAGCTGCAACATTTATTGAGAAAAGAAATGATGATACAGTACAAGGAAATTTATAATTTTTTGAGTGGTTCCTTGAGGCTGAAATAACAATGCAATGGATCTGACAGCTGTGGTTACATTTGTCTTCTACATGGCTCTTATTTAATGTTAGCACAACATTCTGTAATTGTTGATACCGTTTGAATTCATGCAGACACAGAATTTTTTTCTTTTTGGGTGGATACAGAGTATCACTATGTAGTTCAAGCTGGCCTTGAACTCACTATGTAGCAGAGGCTGGCCTTGAACCTGCAGCAATCCCCCTGCCTCAACCTCTCGAATGCACCACCATTCCCAATTTAGACACAGACTTTTGAGTTTATTTTCTTAAAAGAGCTGAGACCATCATCATCATTACTGTAATCCACCAAAACTTTCTGTACACTGAAGAATAATCAAGTCAGTAATTGGATATGCAAACTTCACATAAATGAAGTCCCAACAAAAATAATCTTGTATGAAATACTTTTTATATATAGAGAAAATGATCCTCAGTTCACTAAAAAATTTTTGGCCTGAGTTAACCCCAATATTTCATGCTTATGAGGGTCATGATAATTACTGTGAAATTTTCACTATGTACTCAGCAGTATGCTTTGTGAAAACAATTTAAACAGAGAAAATACCTGTTTTCTAAACCAACAGTAACAACTGCATTTAGGCTTACTTCTAGAAATGCATATTTAATAGGTATTTTATATACCTTTCTGATACGTGGATTTTAAAGTAATTTTAAGGCATAAATTCTGAACTCTAATTAAAAAAAATTCTTTTCAACAACTGAACATCCATTCACAAAATCATGAATCCCAATTTTTATCTTGTGCGATACTAGTATTTCCTAGATACTTTGCAAACTATTTCAAAAAACTAAAAAAGAGAAAATTCTTTCAAACTCATTGTCCAAGGCCAGCAAAATCCCACTCCCCAAATCAGACAACGCAATATAAAAGAAAACTACTGACCAATATCTCTGATGTAAACAGATGCAAAACATCTCACCAAAAACTAGCAAGTCAAATCCAACAGTAAAGCAAAAAGGAGAGGATACACACACACACTACACACACACACACACACACACATACACACACACACACACACACACAGAATACACCATGACAAAGTGGGATTTATCACAGCAACTGCAAGAACTGCTTACATACACAAATCAATAAACATGAAAGATAGTTTACATAAAGATAATGAAGGTCAAAATCCATATGCCCATCTCAATAGACACAGAAAGAGCATTTGATAAAATTCCACATCCCTCCATGATAAAAGAAAAATGCTCAAGAAATTAGGCTTAGAAATGACTTACCTCAACACATGACAATCCAACAGCCAGCATCATACTAAATAGGAAAAAACTGAAAGTTTTGTCTCCAAGATCTAGAACAGTACAGGGATACCCAGTTTCACCACTTTTACTCAACAGAGTATTCAAAGTGCCAGCCAGACTACTTAGGAAAGAGAAAGAAATAAAGGGCATCCAATTTTGCACAGAGGAGGACACATTGTCCTTGTTTGCATATGACAAATCTCATGTATAGTAATCCTGAAGGACCTCACCAAAAAAAAACACCAAAAAAAAACTGTTAGAACTAATATAAATCCAGTGAAGTTTCAGGATATAAAAATCAACATATAAATGGTAATCCTGGGTCACTGTTAACCACTCATCATTGAACAGACAAAAAACATTTAGTCTAGGCCAAGCTTTGGGCCAGCTGGTAGAGACAGAAAACTGCAGTAAAGCGAGTATCACTTTTTGCACAAAACTGAACAGTCTCAGCAGGTATATTCATTTTCCCAGATTTTAATAGGTTGTATTTTTTTAGTTCTTGCTTGTCAGTCTATTTTCTTTACAGCTGGTATAAATTTGCCTCCACGTAGTCAGTATATGGCTCACTGCCTCCTATTAAGGTGCGTTTTTGTCAAGGCATTATTTCCCAGAAAGAGTAGCACTCCAATGCAATACTTTGCAAAGACAGCTTCCACTGTCAAATACATTTCTTCCATAGTGCACATTAGCATATTCAAGGCTCTGCCAGGAACTGTAATATATAAACCTTATTTTATTTTAACACAGTATTTCCCAAAGTTATTGTGCTACTGAACTCTTGACATTATTAACAAGTAAAAAACAAAAAGTGCTAATGTTTCATAGAAAATTCTTGTGAAAGTAATGGGCTTTTAATACTATTAGACAGTAGTTTTTTAGAGTGGTTATTTACTTATTCATCCAGCAGGTATTTACTAAACAGCTCCCCCAGAATGGGGGACAGAGTGATGAACAAGACAGACAGTTCTCTGCTCCTACATATCTTGGACTCCTGGGACCAAAAGACAATAAAGAAGCAGACACAACAATGAGTGATAAATACAGTGAACAGAAAAAAGTGGCAAAATGATATGTAATGGTGAGCTGTAAAATTAAGTACTCAGGAAAAGCTGCACTGAGCAGTCATATCTGAGAAGAGATCTACATAACTAGAAAGAGACAATTACTGCAGCACTACTAACAATTGTTAGGATATGAAAACAGCTTAAGTATATATCAACTGATGAATAAAAAAAACGTGCTACATACACACCATGGAATACTACTCTACTATAAAAAAAAAAGAATGAAATCTGCAATAACACGGATGGAACTGTAGAGCACTAAGTGAAACAAACCAGGCACAGAAAGACAAGTACCACACAATTCACTCATATGTGGAATATAAAAAGATGAAGATCTCATGGACATTGAAAGTAGAATGCTGGCTACCAGAGGCTGCAGATAGTAGGAAGGAGGGGGAAGAGGGAAAGGTTGGTCAAAGGATACTCAGAGTTACATAGGAATAAGTAGTCCTGGTGTTCTTCATGGGGCCAGAGGTAGAAAGTTACAGCTTATGTTTAGATGTTTTCCCAAAGCCTCATGCTTTTTCAGAGGTGGTTAAATCTAGAGTGTGAAACTGATTCATGGTGGGGTTAGGCCTAAGGGCGCTAAGATTAAAAGGGGCAGAAAGGCGGTGTTAATGTCCCTTGTTGCTTCTGCTACTTTGTCATATCATGTTGTTTTTCCTCCATGTGCTTGTTTGCCATCCCTGCCTTGGAACAAGGCCATTATGGACTGAAACTGCTACAAACTGTGAGCTAAATAAACCCTTTCCTCTTTAACTTTGGGTGTTGGGTATTTTGTCTCAGCAACCAGAGGAAAGTAACTAAGTGATTACAAATAAGGCAGCAACAGCTGTATTAGGTACATGTACCCACTTCCCAAGATGACTGTAAACTGCATGTACTAAAACATGTTCTAATAAAATTTTATATGTTAAAAAATTAAGGTAATGTATATTTCAGAAAGCAGAAGGGTTCTGAATTTCTACCATGAAAAAAATAAGAGATAAATGTTTAACCTGATTTATACATTATGTAATACATACATGTACTGAAACATCACATTGTACCATATTATGATGTATTGTTTGTTTTTATGAATTATTTAGAAAAAATTAGGCAGAATACTCTCAGTAAGGGCTGAAGGAACACAGGCTGCACTGGAGAGGACAGGGACCCAGAAAGGGAGTAGAGGAAGGTGAGGACAAGGCTGTGGGACCTTTTCAGCCTTATGGAGAGTGTGAAGGGGCGCTGCAAAGTTCTGAGCAGGGAGTGCCACAATATGCTATACATTTGAACATGATGTGAGGTACATGCTTTGAAAGTTGTTTCTTTAGCGAATTATACAGCAGAAAAGCTGACAAGATTTCATAAAGTAGATGCCAGAAGTGAAGCAGTAAGAATCAACTACTAGATTACTGGCCTGATGAACATCTGCTTTGAATGGATGTTGGTGCCACATGCTGAGATGGGGCACATGTGGGAGGCACCGATTTGAAGGAAGACAGGAAGAAGAGTCCTGAGTCAAATGTAGGAGGCATTTAAATATGTGAAGGTTTCGTGAATGTTTAAATTCCTCAACTGTTAAAGGATCTCTGACTCTCCTGAGTTCTTGAGATTTCTAGATAAAGAAAGCTGCTAGAAAAGTGAGTTTTGAATAGGCAGTTGTGTTCAAAGACATTATCTTAGGATAGACCACTCTATCAAAAATTTCCAGCTGGGCGTGGTGGCACACGCCTGTAATCCCTGCACTCGGGAGGCTGAGGCAGGAGGATCGCTGTGAGTTCGAGACCAGCCTGGGCTACATAGTGAGTTCCAGGTCAGTCTCAACTACATAGTGAGACCCTGTCTCAAAAACAAAAAACAAAACAAAACAAAAATTTCCAACACATTTTAGAATAATCCAGCAGAAGAGGCATGTACAATCTAATTTTTAAATCCCTTATTCATAGTAGATTAGCAATATGAAAATCAAAGCAACTACTCACTGAAGACCATATAATACAAAACAAATTAGAATTTAGCACTCATAATGGACAATATTTTTATAAGTCCGTCATAAACATTTTAAGAATGAAAGTTAACTGAAGGCAATAATAAACAATATTGTAAAAATGGGATTTTTCTTCCATTTCCAACAGTGACTCAACAGTAGATTTTAAGAATTATGGGTCACAGAATGGCATAGAGTTCAGTTACACTGATTGGTGTCATGTGATTAAAAATGTTAGCCCTGCCTCTCATGAGCACTATATTAAGCAGCATGTTATGTAAGGGTTCCATGTTGTGCAGAGAATCAAAGTTAGTGTGGGTGATATAGCAAAGTTATAAAGCATGTGCCAGGAATTCAATGTATTATTTATATGATGACCAGAAAAACTGTAACTTGTTATAAGAAAAACAACATGGGGATCACACACACACACACACACACACACACACACACACACACAGAGTCTTACTGTGCAATCCAGGACAGACTTGAACTCACAATGTAGTCCAGGCCTGCCTCAAAATAAATGATCTTCTGCTGCAGCTTCCTGAGTGCTGAGCTTATAGGTGTGTGTCACCATGCTCAGCAGGAAAACCACTTGATTAAAACAACTGCATTAAGATTTCTACAGTGATAGCTACCCAGTAGTTTATGCATCAATAGTCTGTCTAAAACAGGGGTGGCAATCCTATGGCACACATGCTAGAGCCGGCTGTATATTATTCTTGAAAGCTCTAAAGTTTGCCATGATAGTTCTAAAAACTATTGACATCACTGATACCAGATGAAAATGCTTTTGGAGATCTCAAACACACTGGGATAGTTTTTTTCTGAATGTACTGACCTCACAAACATAAAGACACTCAGATAGAAGGACTGTACTGTACTGCAACTCTCCACAAGCGATCGTTTGTCTCACCTGGATTTTTTCCACTGTTTATTTCACATTGGGTGAATATACATTAGTACCCTGCGCTAATCTCATTCTTCAAAAGAAGCTTTTTAAAAACCCTTTAAAATTGATTTGAATCTATAGCCATAGTGGTATGAATGTGCCTGATCTTGTTTAAAATTTACTTGATTCTGGATACAGCAAATAAAAATACAGCTCAGGAATTGTATTATGTTATCTGTTAAGAACAGAAGAGTAGTTAGGATTTTCAACCATTTATAAAATGAAAACACTACGGGCCTAAAAACAGTGATCAGAAACTGAACATAAACAATGATAGGTGGGAAAGAAGCAAATATATGAGTTTGAACATATGAACTTTCATTTAGTATACAAAGAAAACATACCAATCAGGTAGCTCTTAGAGGTTTCAGAACACCAGTTCTAACAAGTCACAAAACTGTCTTTCCCTAAAACTCAGAATAAAAAGTAACAAAAGCTAAAATTTGTCATCTACCACGTGTTGAGTACTCTGCTGATATTACCTCATTTATTTAACAAGCACAATCATTACATATTCCCATTTTGTAAATGAGCCCTAAGGCCTCAACTATCAACTCCATGTTGACAACAGTTTAGTAAAATCCTGCCTCTTCCCACATATACAGTCCTGATGACTGAAGGCCTACGGGGCATTTCTACATAGACCCATAACCCCACCTCAATTTCATGACTAAAAATTCAACTGTGACATTGTCCAACAGCCTGCACTCCCAAATTGGCTTCTCCTGCTGATTTCCCATTATCTTTTCCATCATTTGAGTTTAGAATTTCATACTCTCCTGTGACTCTAGACTCCTGAATATTCTTTGTCCAATCTCACTTGCCCATGAGAGCTTTTTCCTATCTATTCCTTTTTATTCTATCCTATCTCAAACATTTATCCTTTCAGTGCCTAATTTTTCAACAGATTCTTCTTGTTTTCATGATTTCCCCTCAATATGACCCATGGTGTTGGGCAACACCTCCAGATTCACTCTTCTATGATCATGGTGTTGTTATTTCCCTTATGACCAACAGCAAAGGTGCCCCAGAATTTATAAGATCATTGTAAATGGCTTGAACTGGTAACTAAAGCAATCTGTACTGCAGCCCAGTCTACATTTCTTATAATGTCCTCTGGTCCTATAATCAGATTCTCTGTTCCAAAAAGACTCACTCTTCCAGAACACCCATTAACCTTCTTCTACTCCCCAAAACATAAAGCTAAATCCGCAAGAGTGCCCCATTCCGCTAGCAACCTACATATGACTCCTCAATGTTCAAAATCCAATTTTTTATTTTTATTAGTACTTATATATTCATCCTGGGGAGCTAGTACATGTGTGCTACACATCTTAATTCTTTTTATGCCTCCTCCTCTCTGCCCTCTACCTTCTGGTCTCCCTTCCATGTGCAAAAGACCTATCTCTGATATTTCCGAATCATTTCAGTTCTGTGTGCCAAATGCACTCTGAACTTCTTTATAGGATATGACCATCATGAAATTGTCCATGAACACACAAAAGGCTTATACGTCTAGCTATATTTTTAGTGGTATGTTGTGTTTTGTTTACCCATCCATCCATGTATCTGTATATATACTCAAAAATCTCAGTTCACCTTGAAGAATCTTGGAACAGAAATGTCTTTCAATAAACAGGCTAAAACAAAAATCCTGTGAAAGTCAAAAACTTGGAATTGTGGCTGTCTACAGTTAAAAGGTACAAAACAAAACCAAAATCTCTTAATGACTTATTTACCACATGAAAGTGGGAAGTGATCTAGAGAATAAGGGATCAAATACATATTTAAAAACATACCAAATTAAAAATAACATTTAAGGGCCGGGGACTGATTTGGCTCAGTGGCACCTTGCCTGCCTTGCAAGCCCAAGGTCCCAAGTTCGATCCCCAGCACAAAAAAAAAAAAAAAAAAAAAAAAAAATCATTAAAAAAGGATGATGTCAAAAAACACTGAAATTAGAACTGCATGTGTAGCAAAAAAAGTTTGTATTCATAAAATAAAAGCCTTGACAAAGTAATGTAGCACTGGTTTGTTCTGAATCACATGAACTCTCCTGTTCCTTGTTACTTCATCTGTATAACAAGGTGAACATGTTGATCTCACAAATCTCTAAGGACTTTGGGAATTTAAAAGAAAAAAAAAGATGTATTAAGTGAAACAAAGTCTGATTTCTTTGCAGAATGGCTGACAGAAAGTGGAAAATGGAAAGAGATCTATGCAGTAACTCATTTCAACTCTTCTAACAACGAAAGCAGCAGGAAATTTCTTCTCTCGCTGGCTACGGCTACTATGAGACTCATGACTTACTCATCATGGGACTGGCACTGAATCCAAGGTCATCTCATCCACTCTGCTTTTCAGCTGGATAGCCATTCTCAATATGTGAAAGGATTAAAGGGTCTACTTTCTCTTTTATTTTTACTTTCACCAGGAAGTGACACTTAAAATCTTGCTATGAATGGATATTTGATATGCTTATTAATTACATCCTCAATAATTCACAGAACCAGAACAAGCATTTGGAGGGGCCTTGGATGTCATCAGGGGGAGGAAAAAGCAAAGCATAAGTAAAGGACCAAGATTTAGGTAACGGACTGAAATTCTACATGGAACCCTCAAACCCTCATAAATCTTTGTTGGGGCTACCCTGATATATGTCCTTTTTTTTTCATAGTAGTAATTTTTTTTTCCTCATTGAGTTTATTGGTACATTTTAGGTATACAGTACAGTTACATTCATTATTGGGATCTTGTACCTTTACATGACAGGTCTTGGTTCTCATTTTTTCCCCTTGTCCCTGCCCTCCCTTCACCCCTCCTCCCTCCCTCTTTACAAACACTTCATTTCCATTTCTTCATTTTCTCATATTTTTTTCTTTTACCTTATTCCCTTTCCCCTACCCTTCCCACTTTCCCTACATCTTTAGCCCTTTGCTTCCTATTTCACATGGTTAATTATCTCATTAGGATCTTATGTGCTATTATAGTTTTTCACACCAGAGAAAACTATTCAGTATTTATACATTTGTGACTTATGTATTTCACTTAGGTGTATAGCCTCAATATGTATCCATTTGCCTATGAATGAATCTAATTTCTAAGTTTTTTTTTTTTTTTGGTACCAGGGATTGAACTCGGGTCCTTGTGCTTGCAAGGTAGGCCACTAATTTCTCATTCTTTATAGCTGAGTAGTATTCCGTTTCAAAGAAAAACCACATCTTTATCCAGTTTCCAACTGATGGGCAAATGGGCTGTTTCCAAGTGTTAGCTATTACAAACTGTGCCACTATAAACATAGGTGTGCATATATCTCTGTGATATGATTCTTTTAATTCTTTTGGAAAGATACCCAGCAGAGGGATAGCTGGGTCAAATGGAACCTCTAGTCCCAGCTCTTTGAGGTATCTCCATAGTGGTTGCACCAGTCTGTACTCCTACCAACAATGGAGAAGGGTTCTTTTCTCCCCACAACCCTGCCAACATTTGTTATTGTTTGATTTCTTGATAGCAGCCATTCTTTGTGGGGTGAGGTGGAATCTCAGTGTTGTTTTCAACTGCAAAAGCAACTATCAACAGAACTAAGAGACTACCTATAATGTGGGAAAAAATTTTTACCAGCTGCTCCTCAGACAAAGGACTATTAAAGAACTCAAAACAATCAGCCCACCCAAATATAATGATCCAGTTCAAAAATGGGCATTTGAAATGAACAGACATTTCTCAGACAAAGAAGTAAAAACAGCAAGTAAATATATGAAAAAATGTTCCACATCACTGGTCATCAGAGAGATATATATTCTTTTAGAGTAATCATAATTAAGAAGTCAGTGAGCATGACAGTAAAAATATGCTATCACAGGGTGCTAGGTAACCAAACTAAAACTAAAGTAAACAAACTCAGTGGACCTCACATATGCAAGCTAGTAAGGTTCCATAAATCACTGTGACTGGGTATCAGGATTTCAAAGGCACACTCTTTAAGCTTTCTCTTAGATCTGTTGATTCAAGCTCCCATTGCATTGGGTTACCTATATGGCAGCATATAATGTTGACCTTTAAGTTCAAAAATAGTTCCAGCCCTCATCCCTACTAAAGATAGGGTTGTAATGCCTACCACACGCATATAGTACACTACATCCTTTACCTAAGCTTTTAATTTTCATGACAGTCTTGTGAGGTAGATTACGTTAGTCTTTATTTACAGAGAAAATAGAACTTGGAGAAATTGAACTTAATTTTATTATCTAAAGTCATAACTTTTTTTTTTTTTTTTTTTTTTACCGGGAATCAAACTCTGGACCTTGTGCTTGCGAGGCAGGCGACAGAACCACTGAGCTAAATCCCTGGCTCCCAAGGTCATAACTTTTATGTGTGGTAGATTTTTATCCAAAAAAAGGAATTGCTAAGCTCATTCAAATTTAGCTGACTTAGACCAGATTGAAAGAAAAGTTCACTTTTCCATTGCCCATTCTGTCCCATTTTATATTTCTAGCATCTAAAAATAAGTTACAATATATTAGAGTGAACCAGCCTATGCTTACTTGGACACTGACTGCTTTCACTCCATTGCAGCCTGCTCTTGTAGTCCCCTGCCTCATTTCTCACTCCCAAGCAGGAGTCTCTCAGGGAATACCCAGCATTTGGATTTAGCAACCCACCCATGCTGCTACTGGGCCAGGACTCAAGGAGGCAGCAGGTGAAGGAGGTTACGCCAGCTATGAGTGCTAAATGAGACTCGAGCCTTGTGAAGTACACTACACCCATAAATCTCCCTTCCCTGGCACCTCTGCTCCCTCCCCTATCACCCCATTGACTATTCTCCTTAAATATTCACACTCTCTGGCTGACCAGTCCAGTTTCTTTTTTTCTTCAATGCTGTCTCAAAGGTTCATGACAACCAGATTATACCATGCAAATTCTGAGGTAGAAGGACGGTAGGAACACAAACTAGTCAGTTTGCCTTAGCCAAGGGGAGCTTTGACGCTGGGCCAACCAGAGAGACATTCCACCTTCTACTACCCTTCCCTTTCCTCACTTAATATTGCCTAAAATATTCTTTCACTCTACCTTTTCTTCAATTTTCATTACTCACCCTATTCACAAATCCATCTTTCCACTCCATTGCCCTTGAGATATGTATCTAGTCTAGCCCTCCAATCTTAAAGGATTAACAAACATACTATGGAATTGAGAGTTAAAAAGTGGACCAGTTTTTCAAAGCTATAAAATTAAGATAACATACCAGGAAACAGGAAGATAGGAAGTCAGTTCAGGCCTCAAAGACTATGTGGTTAGCAGAGATATCAAGAAGCCAGAACTCAGAAAACAAAACAAAACAAAACAAAATACCAAGATCAGTAAAATCAAACAATGAGGCAAGGGAATAAACCACCTGGATCAAAAACCCAGGTAGGAACCTTCTTACATGCTAAGAGCCACATAGCAAGTAGCAAGAGACAAATGGAAATAGAACAGTCAGTAATGTACCTATAATTATCTTTACTTTATTGGCACAGTAAAAATCACAACCCGATGTGATTTCAGAAGAGATGTGTTGCATGAAAGAAGCATGATCAAGAGGAGCAGAGGTGCACAGAAAACTCTACTTCTACATGAGAGGACACCAAGAGGCTGGGTCCTCTACTTCATAGACACCACAAAAGCTGTGCACTCTTATTTTTGGTTGGATCAACTTGGGGTTCCTCTCCCTCTGGCTTTCCCCTTGTGCTTGTGCTTGAGCATGACAATAAAAAGCTTTGTTCCTGTGCCAAGTTTCTTCCGTCTGATTCTTCTGACAGAGAGCAGAAGAACCCAGAGTTGCTAACGTTCCTACTAGGAAAAAAGACTTCCAAGGCAACACACTAGTAACAGGCTATTTTAAAAATTCTAATCATTCTTATATCTTCCTTGAATTTACTCTGTACCTTTGCTGTTTGCTGGTGCCCTCCTCATCATCAATAAGGTTTCATCCCACCCCTTCTCCAAATTCTTTGCCAGCATGGCCTGAATTCCTCTGCAGTCACTTAGTCTCCTGAAGCCACCATTACTCTTTCATTGATATCAGTGCACTGTCAACTACCTACCTGCCAGAGTGGCTCCCCCCAAACACACTGTTCACCATCATGCTCTTCCTGGAGGTGGGGCCAGCTGAGCTTTGCTCCCATGCAACTGACTAAGAAGGCAAAACAAGACAGACTATGGGGTTCTCCATTAAGAATTAGACTTTGCTGAAACTACACTTGCTATTTCGGAATCTAGTACTCCCTAAAAACTATTTTTAAAAATATGAATATATCCTCAAAACGCAGCCTGAAAACAAACACTTGTTCTTCTATTTTCCCATCCTCCTCCATTGCTACACAGAGAAAAATCATCATTTTTACACCTGTAAGAAGCATATGAGCCTGGCGTGGTGGCACACACCTGTAATCCTAGCACTCAGGAGGATGAAGCAGGAGAATTGCCATGAATTCAAGGCCAGCTTGGACTACATAATGAGACCCTGTCTCGAAAAAACAGTAAGTAGAAGAAGAAAAAGAAAAAGAAGAAGAAATAAAAAGAATCACATGAATCTTTGACAAATATACCTGAGCCTCAGTTTTTCATCTTTCAAAATAGGAGAAATTGTTTGGGAATGTGATACAGTGTTTCCAGAACTAAATTAGAAAAAGCTTGCCTTACATTAGAGGGTAAGGTAGTAGACTTTTCTGGCCAGCTGTCTTCAAAGACTATTCATATATACTAAATAGATAATGATGTGTAACATTTACACTAAAGAGCAAAAGTAAGGTTTCCAGTGAATTTGACTTTTCAAATAATTTTTTTCATATATTCAGATTCAGTCTGCAACAATGTAAGCTCATAATCTTTTGCCTATTCTTCTATGTATCCTTTAATCATTTTATCCTAGAAATTATTCTAGGGCAGTGGCGTCAAATCTAAGGCACAAGAGGTGCAGCCTGCCGTTTGGTATCACTGAAAGCTCTAAAAGGTTTGCCATCACTGTTCTAGGGTATCATTTTACCCTCTTTTCTTATCTTTAACTCTAGGAAGAAAAATTGAGATTCAGACCCAAACATTATCTTCCAGGAGAAACTAATCTAATCTTTGCCTTATGCATAGAAAAGAAATCAACTTCTTTTTTAGCAAAAAAATTCCTTATTAATTATTAAAATCCAATAATCATTTATCCCTACAGAGATTTAAAACCACACTCAGAATATAGGACTAAGAAAACAAATAATGGAAAAGCAAAATATATACCAAATAAAATGTTAATAGGTTTCATTCTTATCACAACATATTGCTGAAACTGACTTGAAATAGAAAAAAAAATCAGTCCTTAGTTAAAAAAAAAATGAAGAAACAAGTCAAAAAATATACACTGAATACATAATCTATGAAAGATACTGATTGAAACTCTCAACATTTTCCAAAATGTATCTTAATTTTTGAATACTGCTTTAACAAAATCATAGTTCTGCTCACTGTAGTCTTTACTCTCTTTTGTGAAATGGGGCTTCTCTGCAAATAATGAAATGACACCTACATCTATTTAAATCACCTATAAATCACTATCTTTTTATCAAAAACTATGAAACCCATTTCAAATTGGAAATGTATTCTATTTCTAAATTCTTGTTGTAAACCCCACTGTCAATGCTGTAGTTCATTAAAAATTTCCTGAAGCATGAAAAAAAAAAAACAGCAAATATAAAAGAGAACCTTTCTTGGTCAAAGAAAGTACTCCTTTTCTAAAACAGGGACTTGACATAAAGGCATAAACAACAGGTCACCTTACAAGAGATGCTCTTTTCTTTGTAATTCTGTATAATTTGCTATAATTTATAGTTCTTTAAAAAGACATATGGTCTTTTTGTATTTCCCCCCTTTCTCTAATTTCCTACTATAGTGAACTTTCTTTAATGAATTTGGATTGGAATGATCAGGTAAAATTAAGAAGAGAAGAACAAAAGGAAAACATGCTGATACACCTTCTCAAAATACTTGACAGAGTATTTTTTTCTAACTTTTTTTGGCACCGGGGATTGAACTTGGGTCCTTGTGCTTTCGAGGCAGGCGGTGGAACTCTGAGCTAAATCCCCAGCCCAAGAGAGTATTTCTTTAAGGTTGTATTTATTCATAGTTGTGTAAAACAGAAACAAAGCAACAAAACTTTGAGTACGTACAGAGAGAGCAGCCTTGAAATCAGTTATTTTCTGAAATGGAGAAGGCGCACATTGGTCTAAATGTACTCCAGTATGGCAGCCTCTCTGCCTGGTTGCTATGGACACATCCCCCATCCTGCCTTGTACTTTTTACTCTCCAGACCTATTTATGACAGGCTGAGGTGTTTCCTATTATGGTGTCTATGTCTGCACAATACACAACTTGCTAGGAACAAGAGCCACAGGCTGCCACTATAGAGATTATGGTGGTGCAGCAGACCTGAGATGCTGATGAGAACAGAAGCACACCCTGGGCAAAATTCCACAGAGTACTTGCTAACAGGCAAAAGTCAAAATATATATTCTTTCTTCCCAGGATGGCAGAGAACACATACAGATATGTCATTTTCAAAAACTAGTAAGATGTTACTACTAAGGTAGGTATAAAAGAAAACAGTTTAAAACTATGTGGCTTTTATGCTTCTTGCTTGTGGACTATAACTTTTAAATACAATGAGACTAACCTAGCATATGTTGTGATAACATTTCTAAGAGATGAATATCCATAAGCAGAACCGAGATTCTTAAGGGAGAAATACGACTCTTGTCAATGAAAAAGAAACACTTTCTTAAAAAGTAGGATTTTAATGCTTCAACTCTCAATCGAAGGCAAGAAATGCAATTTATATTAACTGTCATACCCTACATACTAATTTGTGACTATCTACAAAATGTTACATTGACACTCACTGGGTTTGGGCTAAAAGCAGTATAGAAGGCCTCCCCTGAGGAATAAAAAACAAACAAACAAACAAAAAAACTATTGTCCTAAGTAAGAATCACAAACAGAATCCTGTGAAAGTCAAAAGAGAATGACATACTATCTCCAACAGCGGGAAGTTTAGGGAAAAAAAGGACAAAAATCATCTTCGTAGAGGAGGTAGCATTTCAGATAAGCTTTAGTGGATGGTTAAAAACTTTTTTAACATGAATTTTCCGTTTTAGAATAGTGTTAGATATAGTTAACTTGTGGATAGAATACAGAGAGCTTCCATGCCCTCCATGCCAACTGTCCTGTTATTAACATTTTATATTAGTAAGGCACACTTGCCACATTATTGAGCTAGTATCGATACATTACTAAAGTCCATGCTATAAGCAGATCTCCTTAGTTTACATCTAATGAATGTTCTTTTTCTGTTCCAGGATTCAACCCAGGATATTATGTTCTATTTACTTGTCATTTCTCCTTAGGCTCCTCTTGGCTGAGTTTCTTAGATTTTCCTTGTTTTTGATAACCTTAACAGTTTTGAGAGATTCTCGTCAAGTATATGGTAAAGTATCCCTCAAGTGGGATTTGTCTGACATGTTTCCCATCAGATTAGAGTTATAGTAGGAAAAAGTCACCGGTACAGAGTGCCATTTTAATCAGCTCATACAAAGAGTACACACTACCAACATAACTTACACTGTAAAAGTAGATCTTGATAACCAAATGAGGTAGTGTTTGTTTGACAGGTTTCCCACTGCAAAGCTACATGTTTTCCCCCACTTTTACTACTACTGTACTATTTGGAAGGAAGTCATTTTGCACAGCCCACACAGCAGGGTTATATTCTCCCTCCATCTGCGCAGGATATCTATGTAAGTTATTTAGAATTCTACACAAGAGATTTGTCTATTCTCCCCTATGTAATTATTTATTCAATCAGTTATTTAAATAAATATGGGTTCATGTATATTTGATTTGAAAATTGTCATAATCTACTATTACATCATTTTTTGCTCAAATTATTCCGGCTTTGGCCACGGGAAGCTCCTTCAGTTTGTTTTTGCATCCTTCTGATACATGCCGATCATGGAGTTTTACTTGACCACATTCTTACTTTCTGGCACTAAATGATGCTCCAGGTACATCTTGATATTTCCTATGCAAGTTCCTAGAACCAGCTATTTCTCCAACCAGTCCTAGTTCCTTTTACTGGAGAGTGTTATTAGAAAACCAAAATGTGAGTACTAGGTGTCCTAATAGGATATGACTCTGCTAAGCCCTCTTAGCTGTCAGAACAAGGGAATATTTGTAGTATACAAGATGCTTAAAATGTTGAAAATGTGGAATGGAAGACTATATTCTTAATATACTTTTCTTAACATTAAATATTAATAAAGGATTTAGTGCCAGGGGTGCTTTCATTCTCACTGGGAGCGATAGCAAAGATACACACATTGATGAAAAAAGTTGGCTATATTATTCTTTCCTACATTGTACACATTTTTGCTAGAAAAATCTAAAGAAATTTTAAGTAACCAAATAAAAAGTCAAGCCAGTTTGATGGACTACGTTGTAAAATTACACAAAGAAACCAAAGATAAATTCTAAAAACAGAAATAGAGACTAATAACTATACAAAGCAAACTGGCTTTGTAAAAGTCACTGAAGGTAGATGTGCAGATGAAACATCTCAGTAGTCTTTTCTGGTTTGTCTACATCATCATACCACCACTAGAAGCTCATCAAGATAGGAATCAGGATGGCAAACAAACCCCTCTCTAAGCTACCCTCCTCAAAATATGAAGAGAAATATTAACCATAATCTTTTAGAGATGTAGATATATGTCATACTAGCACCTACTTTGTTTCAATCTTAATAATTCTGTCCTTTTAATTCATCAAATCATCATACCAACTGTTTCCTCAACAGCATCTCCCTGAAAATAAGACCTAAGTGGCAAAGAAAGTTCAGCTGTAATTAATAATTGGTTGTTACCACGGTGATGGCCAGCATCCTGCAGAAGATTACACTTCATTATTCTCTTGCTCTGTGGCTGCTCGGTAATGGCAGGTAGGCCAAGGATAGGCTGACTGGGGTTGGCATTTTTTTTAATCTAGAAGAAACTGAAGCATGTAAGGTAAAGTGGTCCAATTTATATCTAGTAAAAGGTAGAAGATGAATTTAACTGAGGTAGCCTTGCTAAAGATGGGTGCTCTAAATCCACAGAGCATTCTGCCTGAGGAATGATCATCTAATGAACAAAAGATTTCTGCTAAAGCAACTTGTCATTTTTCTCCTCTACTAGAGAAATCTCACTGGTAGAGATGGTAGAGAAAGAAAACTCTTAAGTTGTTTAAACAAAACATATCTTTCTAACCAAAAATGACAATACTGTTTGGCTGCTGATTTAGATGATTATGTCCAATGCCCTTAAGTAACAAATAATATGCTTTAAGGTGGCCTACAAATGAGTGTTTTTTTCATTTTGTCAAATATTAAATTCAATCTGTTTTAGAACAAATATAACTAGAACTTCAAACCCATGATTTCATGTATATCATTCTTAAAGGTAAGGCATTCAGGTGAGTATTTACATTTATAAATAATTTACTTTAAAACTTTAACATACACTAGCAGATGTGAATGTACACAGAAATGGCAAAGTCTGAGCAACACTAATTTAGACTAATTTAGACTAGAACAGAAATTAGAACTATTATGTTATCGGATTTCTGTGTATAGTTCAAACAGGTGAGCACATATAATTTATGGAACACCCAATATTGTGTTCTGTACTGAATGCGTCCTGCATACATTACAACTAATGTTATCAAAGAGGTTCAGAGAGGTGAAGCATTCTGAGCACCAGAGAAGGCATACTGCCCAAAATATCAGCTAGGAGGAGAACAGAGCTGGAATTTGAAACCCAAGTTAAACTGACAAAAAGAAAAGAAAAGAATAAAATATATATGTTCTTTTCCATTCTGCAAAGCTGCCATAAGAATCACTGGCCAATACTCTAGGCCAGGGAGTAAATTACACTCCTTGTTACATGGCAAAACAATTTTTTATAGATCAGAATACTAAACAATAATAAAACAGAAAATATATTTTATTAAAAATAGAATATTCTCTAGGATCATAAGCATCATTATGATAGCTGGCAAATCCAATTTAATTTCCTAATGAACACAGAAGAACTACTTGTTGCTGAAGCAAATATTAAGGCATATAATGAATAAAAGAAAATGGCTCTCAAATTAGTGAGACTATTAAGATAAAGGCATGCCCATTTTTTTATTTTCTAGAAAGAGCTTAGACTAACCATGACAACTATTACAACAAGTGTCAGGAACATAACAATCTCAGCAATGTATAGTTTTAAAAACAAGTTGTTTGCTCTTTCTGAACAAGAGGAAAATCAAACACCATATTTTATTGAACTGAACATCAGGACATAAATCACATCTCACATCTCTTACATATTTCTATCTTAAATAGTAGCTACAATCTATGTGATTATCACAAAAATCTTCCTGAGATGAACCAAAGCATTATCTAACATCTTGCTATCTATTTTGAAAAAAAAAAGTTTGTCTATTCTATTTGTAACATTGACAAAAATTATTTTATTGTAGCTAAGCCTTAAATTTTTAAATTTTTAATGAGTTCATAATGTTTTTGAACAGAACTCACCATTCCCCATAAATTAAACACATAATAATTGAAAGCAATTTTTATAGTAATGATTGATTTACTAATCATAAAACTGAGAAGTTTTAGAGGAACTTAATTGATGTCAATGGAGACAATGTTGTTTACTCCTTAGTATCTTGCTCAAGTGAAGTCAAGGCGTACTATTATTCAATGAAACAAAATTTTCATTAAAAGAATTTCCCTTTTTCTATTATTAAAAGCAAAGAGCATTTTTTTTAACAGTACTTATAAAAACAAGGACTCTGTTCCTGCATATTCACTTTAAGGCACTAGATAGAAGTTTTACAAGTCTTCCCCAAATCTATCTTTATTAACTACATGAAAGAGGAGATATCCAATTTAAAACATCAAAAAGTTTAGTTCTATAAATATAGAAGACATTTTCTTTTAAAACTTGAAAGATTTTCTGTGGTGCATTAACATTTAACTCTCTTTCCTAAGTTTTAAATACAGTGTTTTAATATCTTAAAACAACTGTTGCTATTTTCACTGTACAAATTATCTTTCCCACCTTCCTTCTTGGCAAAGTTCAACATTTGCTTCTATTCTTAATTATCTTGTACTTGTGCAATGCTACAATACCTTCATATTAAGCCACTTCTATGAACATGCCATATTCCTTCAAGCATCCCTCCAGCCTGGAAAAAAACGTATCATCACAGAAAGTGCTAGGCTATACTATGCATTGACAATCATGAGGCAGTAGGGGGAGCAACCAGAAAAGCACCCAGAAAACCAATTTCATTTATAAGCAACAGAAACAAGTTTCCGGTAATACCAGGCTTTCAAACTGCCCCTAAAATTAGAGTAGAAACAATATACATTTTGTGTGTGTGTGTGTGTGTGTGTGTGTGTGTGTGTGTGTGTGTGTGTGTGGTGTTACGTTTTAGGGCAAATTCAAAATGATTTTGTTTTGTCCTTCAACCATCACTGCACTTACAAAGGCCTGGTGAAAGGTGCAAAAGGACTAAGTTATAGGGTTTCAGGACACATAGTCTTTGAAAGACTTAGGTCTGGACTTCTGTCCTCCCCTGCCTAGCCATTCCACTCTCACCCTCATATACTCAGTATGACAGAAAAGTGAAAACACAATGAAACTACCCTGCAGTAAAAAGTATTTTACTAAAAATATACTTAGCTTTACAAGACTTATACACAAAGATGGAAAAATGCCCACCAACCTACTTGATACTGTACATATTCTAAAGATTAATAAGGGCTGTTTTTTCAGTTTTACAGTAAAAAAGTTAAAAATGTATCTAGTTTTTCTGTCTGGAATTCTAAATTTAAGAAAATACTAAATTTCAAAATGTTCTATCAGTTATGTAAGTTAGGTAAGGATAGTTATCTAACAATTAAAATAATTAATGAAAATAGAAATGTCTATCATAAATTATATCTGACTAGTAAAAAAACAACCACCCCCCCAAAAGCCCATTTTAGCCAAAGAGGCAATCAATAAAGTTTCAGCTAAACCCCAAGTAATAAAGGTACAGTGTCTACTCTTATCAATGTTATAGCTAGTCTTTTTATACATTTTTTTGAACTCTCACATTAACCTTATATCCATTCAAGGAAACTGAAGCTAAAGAAGTTTACACCATTTTTTAAATGTAACTTTGCTAGGGAAAAATGGAACAAAACCATGACTGAACTACCAAGTCTGCCTGTCTCCAAAGCTTTAAAACTCCTCTAAAACTACTCTCATTTGTAGCAATGAGGTTCCAAAGGAAATCTAAACAAGTCTGAGGCAGATTAAGGTGATTATGAGGGTAAATACTATAGATTTAATCACTCAAATTAAATGCCACCTGAAATCTCCTATCTTAGTTGGTACAAACATCCTACATGTGTTTTGGCTAATTCTGTCGAGTCCAAGATCTCAATAATTTTTCCTGCCTCTTTACCATCAGCAAGCACTAGGTACAGTAAAATACCAACATAGAAACTACAACTCATTGTTTCTAACATCATTTTTAAACTACTGTTTAAGATTCCCTTTTTAATATTTTTTAAAAATTTATGTTATTTGTTAATTCTAGTTAAATGGGTTTGAGGAAGCAATTTCCTTCTCTTCACACCCAAACTCATTTCAAAACAATAAATATTTTCTACTATCACTTAAAAATCTAGATTTCTTACTAATTTCTTATTAGGCTTTTTAATGTTAGGAATACATTTTAAAAACACCAAGAAAAATGAGAATAGAAAAGTGTACTACTTTTTCAAAGGCAAAAACAGAATAAATTAAAAACACTGACAGAATAAGTAGCAATAAGACTAATGACCAAAAAACGTTTCAGATTTATTCATTCATACTAAAGAGATGTCAAGCAACTGAGCAAACACATGAATCAAACTGTGTGTATTCCTAGTCCAGACAGAAGGCAGAGTGCTACTCATAGAGACCTTCAGATCAGCTGTTTCAACTCAGTTTATAGCTCTTCCTTTATGCCTTTGTTATCAAGCAGAAGGGTAACTTTACATCCTTCATCAAGAGCTTTTCTTCTTTCTAGGCTAATCCTTCTTCATCTATAAAAGGGCAGGTGAGTATAACACTGATTTAAAAATAAATTAATTAAAAAAGAAATGAATGGCCTAGACGTTAAGTTTTAGCAGCAGCTCCAACTATGCTAAGCTTAATTTTCAAAAGTGTCATGTCAATAATCTTTCAACCACAAGAAAGAAACACAACTAGAATGACTGAATTTTGAGAAAGTAGTTCTCATTCTACCTATTTCACTTCAACCAAATAAGCCTATTTTCTCTACTAACCACGTGAATTAACTCAAATTTTAATTTGGAAGCCTACACATTGAAGATTTAAAAGAAAAAAAAATACCCCTCACTTTATTTGGTGCCTGTGAAAGAAAGATGTCATTCTGAGGAATTATTGTGAGCTAAAATAATTTTATTTTAAAATATAGGTAAACTATTCACAGTTGAAGCCATTTAACAATACACTGTTAGAACAAATATCAATTTTCAAATTAAACATATGGACTTGGGGAAGTAACTGTTGCGCTGAGCTGCATTTTGCTGAAAAAGTATTGTCAAATCATCTTGGAAACGTAAATAAATGTGTGTATTTTATTAAATGCCTTCAGATTCTGCTCTGCGTTTTTACTACAAAGGATCAACCAGGCAACTGAGAACTCAGGCCCAATGCAAAACAGTTCCCTTTAGTATTTAGGACACTGGAGATAGTAGCATATGTCTGCTGCGATTATGAATCAAATTATGAATAAATGACATATTTTATAAAAATAAAAATAGGAGGGCGAGGAATTTAGCTCAGTGGTTTCACCACCTGCCTTGCAAGCACAAGGGCCTGAGTTCAACCCCCGGTACCCAAAAAAAGTACTCAAATGAGAATAGGACCTAATGCCACTGATTGCAGAGAGGAAGAGTCCCAGCAAGAAGGAACCGTCAGAGGAACCATGCTAAATTTAGAAATAAATGACCAAATGACAAAAAGAAATAATACAAAACAAACCCCAGGAATCTGATCATCAGTAGGCAGCTGGGTAGGTCAATGTGGGTTAGTTACCTGCAGGCAGGGTGTAAGGGGAACTCCTTTTATTTGAAGCCAACTTTTCATTTAAAGAACAATGCTATCTATATAAGCAATGATAACAGAAATGATATGCAAGTGGCTCAATGCTATGCCTTTTTTTTTTGTAAAAACTGCAGGAGAAAAAAAATAAGTGAGGTAAAAATTATAGCAAGCATTACAAAAAGGTATTACTCATTGAAAGACATGTACACATAAACAGTAAAATGGCATAACCTTGTTGACCTTGCAAAGAGGTGGCCAAGATATATAAATATCTTTTAGAGGCAACTATTACTGTCATACAATATGACCAGTCCTTACTAGCTGAATCCCTCTGCCATCTGCATCCAACACGGTCATGCCTCCTTTACTGTCCCCTCAGCTGGTCATTCATTAAAAACATACAAAACAGCAATTATTCCCTTGCACAACAAAGATAAAAAGAACAGGAATTCCAAAAAATACAGCAGAAGACGGTACCTTGCCTTCAAGGCTGCCTCAGACTGAGGGTTGTTTCTCAAGCCCCACCACCACCACCAAACCCCATTAACTGCCAAGACCAGCACCTTAGCACATTCGGCGCAAATACCCAGCCGAAGCCTGGGGGTAACTAAATGACCTTAAACTCTGGGCTTGTTCTCTAATTCTGAAGGAGACAAAAGTAATGATCACAACGAACCTTCCAAGTTCATTACCGTTCCCATGCACATGTGATATATAAAGGCTTAGTTCTTGCGGGCTACCCTGACAACTGGATAAATGTGAGAAAAGGCTACAAGTTCAGTAAACTCTTCTGAGTTTGAAGGCAGTAGGTGGTGGCCTCCAAGTGATTTCATTGACACACAGCAACTCGTACTTCCAGCCAGGAATCCCAAGAATACCTATAGATATGCACTGCTAACCGACCCTACTGGATTTCTGCTGCAAGGGCAAAGTGTCACTTAGCAGCCCTGTGTCTTGGGGACACTCAATCAAACTATGTCAAAGTTGCTTTTGCAAAATGATTTATCTAGAGTGAGTGGGAGAAGCAAGGCATGGAAACGGGAATCCTCCTTCCAAGGGAGCAGAACTGCTCATATGCAGTAAGTGTGACAAGTATCTCTATTTCACGGGCCAGGGAGCCTGGTGCTTCTCCAGCGTGGGGGAATGGGCAGTCTAGGGGCGTGGGCGACAGCACAGCGAGGGCTTACCTTGTTCGAGGCCATCTCACTGACGGAGTGCCTGGTCTGCAAGGTCTCTAGCTGGTCCAGACACCAGTCCAGCTCCTCCAGGGTCTCGCTGGCCAGTTTCTGGTAGGCCTCCTCTGCGAAGAGATAGGGAAAGGGGGACTCAGTTCTCAAGCGCTTCACGGGGCCGCCAGCGAGTTCAAAGGGGGCCATTCTGCCGTACCCCGCCATGCTCGGGTGCCCGGTGCCCGCACATGAGGGCTGCTCCTTCATATTGCCCAGCCCAGCGGCGCGACGGGAGCCGAGGCTGTGCTCACGGGGCAGCCGGCGTCGGGGAGGTGCGGTTTATCCAGCTTGGCGTTCAGGCTCAGCCTCCCAGAGGGCGTGCAGAGGGCGAGCAGCCAACTTTCACAGGGGGACCCTGGCGGACACAATGAGCACGGTGTGATTTTGTTTTGGCGCGTGGGGTCGGAGTCCTCGTCCGGGATGTCCGCGCTGGAGGATGCGCCCCGGACCTCGCCCACCCCGCAGGGCTGCGTGCGGGTTTATCCAGCTTGGCGTTCAGGCTCAGCCTCCCAGAGGGCGTGCAGAGGGCGAGCAGCCAACTTTCACAGGGGGACCCTGGCGGACACAATGAGCACGGTGTGATTTTGTTTTGGCGCGTGGGGTCGGAGTCCTCGTCCGGGATGTCCGCGCTGGAGGATGCGCCCCGGACCTCGCCCACCCCGCAGGGCTGCGTGCGCGCTC